>NC_138898.1:77160148-77900336 GCF_965194825.1 Balaenoptera physalus
GCCTGAATGAAATCAAGATAGGATCCACACAGCGTCTAGTGGGGGGTATTGCCATTTGGGATCTAAAGAGAAGAGCGTGCACAGGGCCTCGACAGGGTCCGAGCAGATCGCAGACAGGACACGACAGAAACCAGACAGCTCAGACCGGACCAGACTCTGCGCAGACAGATCGCAGGCAGCTCAGATCGAACCTAGACAGAGCCAGATGGGACCTAGATGTGATCTAGACAGCCAAGTGAACTTGGAATCAGAGGGGCCAGACAGCACCCCGAGGAACCGTAAGCACAGAGACGTCCAGCTGGACCCTCTCGAAGGTACCCCAGCTTCCCACCCAAGCTCAGATGGTCCCCAGGGATCCTCCCCTCGCCATGTTGGGGAATGCCTTCAGCACTTCCATTTAAGCTCCAAATATCTCCCAGGAAAGGGAGGCTCTTCTTTCTCTGCCCACCAGTAAGACATGCCAGGCTGCAAGGAAGAGCCCAGACAGGAAGCCAGCTGTTCTAGCCTCCATTTGAGCTGCCCCCAGAAGGAGGGGCGGTACCAGGTGGGGCTTGGGGACCCTGATGGGACCTCTGGCTTCTGGAACCACACCAATAGACCTTGGCTCCATGAGGCTCTGGGATGCTCGGCTCATCTCTGAGGACCCACTGGCCTCCCATGTGTCTCACGAGGTTCCCCTTCCCCTAGAGCCAACCTGCAGCTGCTCAGCCCTCCACCCCCCAGGGCTCAGAGACACACAGGGATTAACCCACCCACACCGCCACCACCGCCTCTGTCCCTTCTCTGCCTTCAAGCACTTGGCCCTCAGCTTGGCTGCCCACAGGTCACGAGGCCTCTCGCTGGCCCAGGTATCTGGGAATTTTCCTGTTCTCTCTTTCCCCTCCCCAGGCTGACTTTAGACTTCCTCAAGTCTCATTTCTCTCCCTCTCTCCTTTGGTTCCCAGGGCCAGATCCCTGATTCTGCCCTGGGGCATCCCTGGCTGCCTGTTTACTTGCCCTTGAGAGAGGAGGAAAGGTAGAGTGCCCAAGGATGACTTAGTTGGTGTAATAATTACAGACAGCTGACAGCTAAAATCCTCTCCAGTTGACAGACACTTTTACATCTATAATCTCTTCTGATCCTCACTACCACAGCCCTCAAGAAAAGCTGTCCCCATTTCACAGACGAGGGGAACGGGAGGTCTGAGGGGGAAGAGGAAATGGACTTGCTCAAGGGCACCCAGGCTGAAAGGGGCCAGGAAATCAAAGACATCTAAGACATGCCTCCTCCCATAGCCCCTCCTTTCTTTCTTTCTTTTTTTTTTTTTTCTTTTTGGCCTCGCTGTGCAGCATGTGGGATCTTAGTTCCCTGACCAGGGACAAACCTGTGCCCCCTGCATTGGGAGCGTGGAGTCTTAACCACTGGACCACCAGGGAAGTCCCTCCCATAGCCCCTTCTGAGGCTTGAGACCAGGCTGCCTCCTACTGGCCACTCTGCCACCAGAGATTTCCCTTCTCAGGTCCCCTCCTGACAAGGCACAATCTGGGCGAGGCTCTGCGCCCCGAAAACCTAGCAAAATACTAGCGTGTGATAGCACCTTTGGCCTAGGTCTTGCATTCTTGTTATCTCATTTAATCTTCATTAAAACTCTGTAAGGACCATTGGTCAACATAACTATAATTGTGGAAAACATTTACACAGCATTTGATAACATGCTGGGCACCATTGTAAAGCACACTGTGTTTATTTATCCATTTCATTCTTACAATAGCTGCCTTCTATAGATAGGGAAACTGAGTCACAGAGAGGCTAACGAGCTTGCCCAGGTCAGCAGCTGGAAGGCCACACGCCTTCTTCCCTCTGAGTTTCAGTCTCTGCATTTGCTGAATGGCGAGAAAGTCCTCCCTAAATGGTGGGCAGAAGGAGCCAGAGAGCCGAGGCAGTAAAAATGCCTGATGCTGCCTGAGAGAATAAGTGCTCAGGGAGGCTTGGCTGTTACCCACTGCCTCTCCCATGTTACAGATGAGGAAACAGGCTCAGAGAGGTTGCCTGACCCTGCCTAAGGCTTCACAGGAAGTAAGGCCAGAGGTGGGACCTGAATTGTCCTGGTGCTAAATCTCAGGCTCTTTCCCTTCTGTCTCTCTATTCCTTCCTGGCCCCTAAAGAGTCTGCTCTGCTGTGCCCTCAGTACCACTGAACTCCTGTGGCTGGGACAGAATACCAGTAAGATGTGCCAGGCTGCAAGGAAGAGCCCAGACAGGAAGCCAGCTGTTCTAGCCTCCATTTGACTTGCTGTGTGACTGTCAGACCCTCTCTGGGCCCCGGCTTATCTGTGAAGTGGGCGGGCCCTCCCTGCTCTGAGGTGTGTGTATTTCATAATGAACACGGCTTCTATTTCTGGAAGAAGCTGGCCAGCCTAAAAGAAAACAGGCTGAGGGCAAATGAGACTACCTCAGAAAAGATGACCAAATGTGCTCCCATCCACTTTATGGACAATTCAAGCCTCAGTTTCCTCCTGTGCGAAATGAAGAAAGTAAGAATCATATATACCCGACAAGTAGGTAGCAATTACCGTGCGTCAGGCTCTGTTACAAGTGCTTTGCATTTCTCATTTAATCCTTACAGCCACTCACTCCATGAAGTAGATACTCTTCTTATTCCCCTCTGATGGATGAGACAGAGAGAGGTTGAGTAATTTGCCTACGATCATACAGTTGGTGGGGTGCTGACACGATGGTGCTGGATTGGAACCCAGGCACGCTGCCCTTTACGGCTTGCCAGCTCCTCGAGCGCTCAGGAGGATGAAATGGGAGACCGTGGAGGCCCTGGGCAACTTCTGGAACCGCCCTGGGGAGGGGGGCATCAGATTCAAGCCTCTAGCTTCAGTCCTTCCCCATCAGAGACACCGGAGGTCTTCATAGGAGTGTCAGTGGCGGGGAGACAACATAGACAGATGCGTGGATGGAGGGAGCGGGACAACGTGAGCCAGGAAATCAACAGAGACAAACGAGAGGGTGACTAAAACAGAGGTGGAAAGAGACTGGAATTGGGTGATAGAAAAGTCAGAGAGTGGGGACTTCCCTGGCGGTCCAGTGGTTGGGAATCCATGCTTCCAATGCAAGGGCTGCGGGTTTGATCCCTGGTAGGGGAACTAAGATCCCAGCATGCCGCGTGGTGCGGTCAAAAAAAAAAAAAAAGGAAAGTCACAGGGCTTCCCTGGTGGCGCAGTGGTTGAGAGTCTGCCTGCCAATGCAGGGGACACGGGTTCGAGCCCTGGTCTGGGAGGATCCCACATGCCGCGGAGCAACTGGGCCCGTGAGCCACAACTACTGAGCCTGCACGTCTGGAGCTTGTGCTCCGCAACAAGAGAGGCCGCGACAGTAAGAGGCCCCCGCACCGCGATGAAGAGTGGCCCCCGCTCGCCGCAACTAGAGAAAGCCCTCGCACAGAAACTAAGACCCAACACAGCCAAAAAATAAATAAACAAATAAATAAATAAAATTTAAAAAAAAGTCACAGAATATATGTGTGTGTGTGTGTGTGTGCGTGTATGTGTGTGTGTGTGTATGTGTGTGTGTGCGCGCGTGTATGTGTATGTGTGCGCGCGTGTATGTGTATGTGTGTGTGTGCGTGTGTGTGTATGTGTGTGCGCGCGCACGCGCGCGTGTGTGTGTGTGACACACATGCATGCCCACGCAGACAACACACACGTGCTCACACCTGCTTCTCAGGGGCATGAGCATCCTTTGATCTAGAGGCAGCAGCCTCTCTCCACCGCACCCCCTGCTTCTGTCCATCTGTCTCCCTGACCCAGGCCTCTGCTCGCTCCCAGCATCCAGCCCAGTCCTCCCACCCCAACCTCTCTCCTCCGCCTTCCCTGCCTTCCCCGACCGACTCCCTTCCTCACCCTCCCTCTGCCCCACTGAGTCCTTCAGTCATCTGACAAATATCTCTGATCAGTGTCCAGTTCTCTTCTGGCTGCTGCGGAGAATACAGTGGTGAACAAGACAGGAAGGGGTCCTGCCTCCAAGGAGCTGACATTCCAGGGGAGGGAGACAGACAATGGAAAATGAACAAGACAATTTCAGATGGTGCTACTTAGCAAGAGGGAGATAAAGCAGGAGGTGTGATAGAGAGAAATGGGCATCAGGGAGGGCCTTTCGGGAGGGGCTTGACATCTGAGCTAAGGCCTGAGGAGTTAACTGCACCACAGTCTGGAGGACATAGAATTCAAGGCAGAGGGAACAGTGTCCAGGCAGAGAGAACAGCATTCAGAGGGATCAGCAAGTGCAAAGGCCCTCAAGCAGGGGGAACGTGATGTGTCTGAATGGCAGAAACAAGCCCCACGCACCTGGGGGATACCAACCCATCAACCAGGGTTCTCCTGGTCCGTGCCCGCTCTCCTCAAACACGAGGCTGCCCTTTCCTTCTGCATTTCTAAAGCACCTATTGTGACTATCCTATACCTGAGGGCTACACCTGGGACCCAGTCCCTGCCCTCAGGGTGCATGACTTGTCCTAGAACAGCCTCCATTTCCACCCGCCCTCAAATTCCAGCCTCCCTCACCTCAGGCCTCCCCCCACCCACTTCCCAGTCTCCCATCCACCCCCACTCCTGCCTTCCCACTCCACAGCCGCCTCTCAGGCTCCAGCCCACAACGCGTCCCCTTGTGGCTTCTCTCTCTCCGCAACCTTCCTCTCCACCTCACTTGCTCCCTTGCTCTCCTCTTCAGCCCCATCTCTGCACCCACTTCTTGGACCCTGGGACACCCAACCAGCCAACTGACTCCCCACCGCAGCCTCCGCTCCAGCCCAGTGCCTCCCAGTTGCCAACCAAAAGTGCCTGGTGAACTGGAAACAGAAAACCCTGGTTCAATCCTGGCTCCGCCGTTAACAGCTGTATGACCTTAGGCAAGTCAGGTTACCGCTGTGGCCCTCAATTTACTCCAATAAATTAGGGGTCCCATCTTGCCCACCTCAGGGGGCTGATGTGAGACTCAAGAGAAATAAATGAGTCACCTGTGGAATAAAAAAACTCTCATGGAGCAATGCTGAGCACCAGGCCTCCTTCTAGGCGCTTCCAGCATAATTTCAATCCTCAGGACAGCCCTCTGAAGCAGGTCCCGTTATTACTCTCAATACACGCATGAAGAAAGTGAGGACCAGAGAGGTTAAGCAACTTACCCAAGGTCACACAGGAAGTAGCAAAGCTGGGATTTGAACCCAGACAGTCTGACTCCCAAATCTGTGCCCTTGACAGCTATGTGATGAACAGATGTGAGAACCCCTCGGGAACTCAAAGTACTGTTGGAAAAAGACAATCAGGCCCCCTGGGCTGACATCCCCACCCATCACCGCCTTTCCATCCCTCTCAGCCTCTCAGAGACCCCTTTCCCAGGCCTCCCACACCCTGCCCAGTCTCTCCTGCCTCCCAGCTTCCTCATTCTCAACTCTGGCAGGGAGACCCCCGTACTCCCTGTATCTGGAAGCTTTTTTTTCCGCCCCACACATGCCCTCCCAAATCTCCAGTTTCCCTGAGCCGTGACTAACACCAGAGCCATCAGCATTCACTCAGCCCCCTCTGCCCCTCCACCCCACCTCCCACCTCCCCCATCTGCTGCCCCCAGCAGCCCCAGCAGACAGGATTCCTCCCCTCTGGGCAGGGGGTCCCTGATCCACTCAGATGAGGACTCCCATCCCCTGCCTTCCCTGTACCCCTGGCTTCGCCTTTTCCCTCCCCCTCTCTCTAATCACACCACAATTCCACCACCACCTCACCCTGACCCACTTTCCATTTCTTGGGATTTTGGAGTCATGGCATAGTCTTGGCAGCAGTGGATCTGGGTTCAAATCCGGGCTACTCACTTGCTAGCTGTGTGACCTTGGGCAAGTTTCAACCACTGGGCCTCAGTTTCCTTCACTATAAAATGAAGTAGTCTCCCAGTCTCCCTACCTTACCAGGTGAGGGTCTAATGAGATTATGGATGGCAACCTGCTTTGGATGAAAACGGGGAGAGAAGGGGAGTTAAGAGCACCAACACTGGAGTCAGCCTGCCTGCCTGCCTTTAATTAGCTGTGTGATTTTGGTCAAGTTACTTAACCTCTCTGGGCCTCAGTTTTCTTATCTATAAAATGGGATAATACTAGTACCAGTCTCCTAGGGTTGCTGTGAGGATCGAAATGAGTTAATATGTATAAAACACTTAGAACAGTGCCTGGCACATGAGTGTTGCTTATTTTTATCACCTGATGCCTAAGCGTATATTCACTCAAAGTTTAATTAAAAAAAATAAACCTTCAAAATTCCCTCCCCCAACCACCAGTTCCTCCTTCCTTCCCACCTGCCAACCCACCTCTCCCAGAGACAACAGTCACTTGCCTCTAAGGCCCTTCCTCTTGTCTTTCTGTAAGCAGGTTACCCACCCCTAAATCCAGGGGGCTCTCCAAAGACAGAGCTTTTTACCCCCAGTATTGAGACTTCTCTTTCAAAGGCTAAAAAAGCAGAGACACATGTCAACCTGGCAGACGGGAAACCCAGATTCCTGTCTGATCTTCCCAGCCACTTGCTTGGTGACCTTGGGCAAGTTCCTGCCCATTGCTGAACCTCAATCTCCTCATCTGTCAAATGGGATAACAACCCCAGGGTAATAACCAATAGGCTCCTGGTGAAGTGTGTCAGGCTACATCAGTTGGGTCTAGTACTTTATTAACATAACCCCACAGCAGGCTGTCAGCTCTGCCTCCTCGGGGCCCCAGGTCATGTCTACAACCCTCCACCCCACCTCATCCCCCCAGGCCCAGAAGCCACTCTTATCAAGCCCCCACTCCCCAGCCCCTCCAAATGGCAGCCTTCACTGCAGACACCAGTGCCACCCTCCTCCCCCGTCACCCAAACACAACTAACTGCCTGGCCCGACTCCTGGAGCCGGGCCTCTTCAGGCCTGCACACCAGAGGCCCACGTCAGCCCGCCCCTGGCAGTTTAGGATGCCCCAGTTCTCCCCAGTGGAGCACGATCTCTGTCATACAGCCCAATTCCATGGCCCTGTGCGTGGAACCTCCTCCCTGTCCCCCTGCAACCCCCTCTCCCACCTCTGGGGTCACCCTATCTCAGGCCCCGGCCCTCTGGCTACCTCCAGAGGCCACCCCTTCCCTCCTAGTCTCTGAGAGGTGCCCCCTCCCTACGGAGAGCAACACACACACACTTCATTCACTGCCAGGTGCTGGCATCTCAGTCAGTCCCAACGTGTGTCCTTCCCCACAGCAGCCCCCAAATCTGGGTCTCGCTGGGCTCAGCCTGGCCCAGGAACTGCCCACATCCTTCTAATTCAGCAAATCTGCCCAGCGGATGACAGCACCCTCCAATTCTCTCCCACACTCACTCTTTCCCATCCCCAGATTAGACCCCAGGGTCCTCCTGGGAATGTAGGGTGTCCAGGGCCCCTGAGACCTCTCCTGCCCCCTTGTGCCTTAATGGCCTCCAAACCCTTCTAGCCACTGTCCCTAAAATGCAGGTTCATTGGAGACATCAGGTGCCTTCACATATTGGGGTGCCCCTGCCACCAACCTCCAGTCTCATCATCTGCCCCCACGTCCCAGCACCTCCCCCACTCCACCCCCACGCGCTCCCCAAATACTGGGGTCCCGCCCCCCCATTTTCCCCACCCCCAAGCTCACACTCCGCAGCTCCTGAGTCCGATCCTTCATCCTGCGACGGCTCCTCCTCCTCCTCCTCCTCGTTCTCCTGCCTCTCCTCTGCTCCCTGCCTCCTGCCTCGGTGCTGGAGTCCTGAGTCTGGGGGCGCCGGCGGGGGGGCGCCGAGGCCGCTGTAGGGGGGCCCGCGGGCGGGGGCGGGGTGAGGGGCGGCGGGCTGAGGGCCGGGCAGGGGCAGGGGCCTGGGCCTGGCTCGGCTCTGCCGGGGCTGCGGTGGCGATGCGGCTGCGGCACAGGCTTGGATGGAGGGATGCGGGAGCTGAAGCGCGGGGGAGGGGGGAGGAGGGAGGTAAGGAGGAAGGGAGGGAGGGGGGAACCGGGAGGGGGCGGGGAGCAGGGGGCATGCGCAGCGCCCCGGGCTGGGGGCGCCTGGGGGTTGTAGTCCGGGGAGGGGGACCCAGGAGGGAGGGAGACTGGAGAGGCCTAGAGGGGGTGGGGGAGGGCAGAGCCACAGAAAGAGGGAGAGATGCGGAGAGACGGAGGAGATGTGGCTGGAGGCACAGAGATGCTGCTGTGGGACGGGGGTGACGGTGGAATGGCAGAAAGAAGGGGTAAGGGAATGAATTAAGGGAATAGCCTGGGGAGAGGTGCTGTGGACCCCTTTACACCAGGAGATATAGATAGATTTTATAGTTTGTGTTTGGGAGTATCTGTGTGAGTCTGTGCACGACCACCTCTGTGTGTGTGTCCCTGCGGGAGGCTCTTTGGACACTAGAAATAGCAAGAGTGACCCTCTAGGTGGCTTTTGTGATGCAAGGAATCGGCCAAGCCTAGCTGAGAAGGACATGGGGCGTGTTTTTTTGCACAGCCTTCCCCACTCTAAGTGTAGAGTCCCCGGACAGTGTGGGTCACAGAGCTCTGCTTGTCTCCCTCCAGGGACAGGGTGCTCACCACCTCAGGGGACCTCCTGGCCTATCTTTAGATGGCTCTGACTGTCAAAACAAAATTTGTCCTTATTGGGAGGGGAGTTCTGGTCCCCCCGAGGGTCCAAGTACCCTGCATCCCTCTCCTTAATGCCTGCCTCACCTCTTCCCATCTCCACGTCTTAACGTCACATCAAGTCCTCTACCCCTGCAATGGGGCTTTGGCCTCCAACAGGACTTGAACCTGCTTCTGCCAAGTTACCCAGTGACCTCCTCTATGCCGAATCCATGGACCACTTGCCAGGCCTTATCCTCCGTGATCGGAGGATATATGACACTGATGACCCCTCTCTTCTTGAAATCCTTCCCATCTTGGCTCCCACCTGCCTCCTGCCTCCCACGCCTCCCCCTCCAAACTCTGGATGTTGTTTCCCAGCCTCCTTCCAGACCGCCCACCCCCCTTTCTTCCACTTCCCCGCAGCAGCAGGGTTTCCGGGGCCCCCTCCCAGTTTCTCTTCTTTTTTTACCCTGTCACCTCCCCAGGTTCAGCCGTGCCTACATGCCTGCAATATCCACATCTATACCTGCAAGCCAGGCCCTGCTCCTCAAGGGCAGTACCTGCTGTATGCCTGAGCACTGAGCTGAGCACCAAGAACAGAGACCAAAGATGCACTCGGAGACGTGTGGATCCATAACTATCGTAAGCGAGGCCAGGGCTTTGACGTTGACCACAAAGACTGTGGTGGCCTCGCCTTCCCCCAAAGTGCTCTCCATCAAAGAGGGCATCTCCGTCCACCCAGTCACTCAAAGCACACAGAAAGCTGTCCTTGGCTCCCTCCCCCATCCAAAGAATGCTACCATGTTCCGAGCGTCCGCCAAGTCCCTGGTGCTCCACTGAGTAGCCCCCATAATCCTTCCAACCTCAGGACAGCTACTGCTATTATCCCAAGTGTCCAGATCAGGAAACAGGCTTGGAATGGTTAAATAACATTTAGTAAAGGACAGGTCTGGGGCTCTTGCCTGCATCTTTTGATTACAAAGCTCATTCTTGTAAGACCACAAGGTTCTAGCCCTTCCCTCAACTGCCAAATCCAGAGCTGTCTCCTGGGCCCCCTCCATCCCCACCACCCCTGGTCAGTCTAGGGGTGACTGACCTGGGCCATCAGAACAGCCTCCTTTTGGGGAATTCCCTGGCCGTCCAGTGGTTGGTTAGGACTTGGCACTTTCACTGCCATGGCCCGGGGTTCAATCCCTGATTGGGGAACTAAGATTCTGCAAGCCTTGCGGCATGGCCAAAAAAGAAAGAAAGAAAGAAAGAAAGAACAGCCTCCTTTCTGGTCTTCCCGCCTGCAGCCCTTTTCCTTCACATCCAGTTTTCTACCCAGGTGCTAGTGTGATTACCCCCCCAAAGAAATGAGATAATATCAGTCCCCTACATCAACAAAGTCAACGCCCCACAACTTCCCGGATTACACTCAATAGCTGCTCTGGCATTTGGTCCCCATCACCTCATCTCTCCTATCACTTCCTTCCCTGTTCCATGGACCCCAGGCCTTAACGACACCAAGGAATCATGGACCCCAAACACCTTGGAGTCCTTTGCTGTGTCTTTTCCTCCGCCCGGTACGCTGTTTCGTCCCTTCACTGATAGTCAGGCTTCTCATCCTTCAGGACCCAGTTCAAGCCTCTGCCAGCAGTCCAGGCTGACAGCCTCATGAGCCGTGGGCTGAGTCTGCTTCCACACTAGACTCATTTCTTTTTTTTTTTTGGCCGACCCGCGACTTGTGGGATCTTACTTCCCCCACCAGGGATGGAACCCGTGCCCCCTGCAGTGGAAGCACGGAGTCCTAACCACTAGACTCCCATGGGAGTCCCATGGGGCTGACTCATTTCTGCTTCTCCCCAGCAACTAACACGAGGTGAGGCACAAAGTAGACATTCACTAAAAATCTGAATGAAGAGATGAATGAATGAATGGCATATTCCCTCACACCTTTATCCCAGCATAAAGACAAAGAAAATAAGTTCCATGAATGCAGGGATTTTCTAAAAATTGAAATATAATTGATGTACAGTATAAGTTATGGGTGTACACTATAGAGATTCACAATTTTTAAAGGTTATACTCCATTTGTACTCATTATAAAATATTGGCTATATTCCCTATGTTGTACAATATATCCTCATAGCTTAGTCATCTTATACATAATAGTTTGTACCTCTTAATCCCCTACCCCTATATTGCCCCTCCCCCTTCCTCTCCCCACTGGTAATCACTACTTTGTTCTCTATAACTGTGAGTCTGCTTCTTTTTTGTTATATTCACTAGTTTGTTGTATTTTTCCAGATTCTACATATAAGTGATACATACAGTATTTGTCTTCCTCTGCCCGACTTATTTCACTTAGCATAATACCCTCCAAGTCCATCCATATTTTTGCAAATGACAAAATTTCATTATTTTTTATGGCTGAGTAGTAGTCTGTTGTGTGTGTGTGTGTGTGTGTGTGTGTGTGTGTGTGTATACCACATATTCTTTATCCACTCATTTGTTGATGGACACTTAGGTTGCTTCCATATCTTGGTAATTGTAAACAATGCTGCTGTGAACATTGGGGTGCAATTATCTTTTTGAATTAGTTTTTTTAAATTGTTGTTGTTGTTGTTGTTTGGAAATATACCAAGGAGTGGAATTGCTGGGTCATATGGTAGTTCTATTTTTAGTTTTTTGAGAAACCTCCATACCGTTTTCTGCAGTGGCTGCAGCAATTTACATTCTCATCAACAGTGTACGAGGGTTCTCTTTTCTCCACATCCTCGCCAACATTTGCTATTAGTGTTCTTTTTGATGATGGCCATTCTGACAGGTGTGAGGTGATATCTCATGGTGGTTTTGATTTGCGTTTCCCTGATGATAGTGATGTTGAGCATCTTTTTATGTGCCTGTTGGCAATCTGTATATCCTGTTTGGAGAAGTGTTTATTCAGGTCTTCAAGGCAGGGGTTTTTGCTTGCTTTGTCCATTGCTGGTTCTCCAGTGGCACTATGGCACCTGGCACATAGTAGGTGCTCAATAAATATTAGTTAAATGAAAAAAAACAAAACAAAAAAGTAAATATTCATTAAATGAGTGAATGTGTGAAAGATGCACAATTCAAATCTGGCTGCGGCTCTAAGGACACATAGGCACACACGATGTGATGACAATGGTAATCCGTCTCACGGGTCAGTGATTTTGAGCTCAATACATCCATGATCACTTAAAGTCCACTCAATAACAATGTGAGGTGGGTTGCCTGGACCATACACCAGCCTCCTATGCAGTCTCCCTGCCTGAGTGGCCTTTCTAGAGCATCAATATCACCAGGCCAGCCCCTGCTCAGAAAACCTCTCCAGTTCCCCGCTGCTGATGAGATAAAACTCAGACTTGCTCACCTGACTTCCCACTTTAGCACGTACCACCATTCCCCATGTACCAGATTCTGGTCCCAAGGTAGTTCCTGCGTCTCCCCACCTCCATGCCTTTCTTCATGTTGTTCCTGACCCTTGGAATACCTTTCCCTCTCCCATCTCCAAGTCCAACTCCTACTCTTCCTTTCAAGGTGAGCTGCAGGAGTCTTTCTTGACCCTTCCGAAGCTGGAGAGCAAGCCTGTTACAAATACAGATGACCAGGTCTCTTCCTTGGAAATTCTGAGTCAGTAGATCTGGGTTTTTAGCAATTACCTCTGGCAATTCTTATTTTCAGTCAAGTTTGGGAACCACAGTATATCAGATAGGCAAGGCTAACGCTAGGTTATGCTACATAACAAGTATCTCCCAAATCTCAGTGATTTAATACAACAAAGGTTTATTTTTGTAATGGGCTTGGGTTACTTCCCAGAGCACCTATCCTTCAAGGAAGACTCAGTGCTTCAGGTAGCAAAATTTAAATGCAGCTTAACAACCCATTGGACTCCGAGTGCCTCATATTCAAGGACCCCATCTGATTAATCTCTGCCTCCCCATGGTACCTGGCACAGGACCTATCACACCTGCTTGCTCAGGAACAAAAGAAGGAATACCCATTTGACCTATTCATCCATTAACCAGTATTTATTGAGGCCCTGCTCTTTGTGCCAGGACTATGCTCTGTGGCTACAGACACAGAAGAGGGCAAAACAAACGTCAACCTGTCCCCATGGAGCCACTTACCTAACTTCTCTAAGCCCTAGTTTCCAAATCTGTAAAATGGGCTCTAATCCTTACCCTTCAGGCACAGCATGAGGATTTACTGAGAAAACGAGCATGAAAGCCATTTATAAACTTGAAAAATCTCAATTCAAGCAGATGTGGAAAAGCACTGTTATTCTGGTGTGTGCCCCTTCCTGTTCCTCCACCCCTCAAATCCAGTGCTCAGGTTATATTCATTAAGGCCCTGGAATTTAGTCACACATCCCTCTCCACACTGTTCCTACTGTCTGTTAAAATCATCCTGAACCCAAAAGTGAATATAATGTTAATAACTTACATAGTGCTTATCATGTGTCAAGCTCTGTTTAAGTGTTTTTGTTTGTTTTTTAATTTTTTTGGCTACACCACACAGTATGTAGGATTTTAGTTCCCTGACAAGGGATCGAACCCGCGCCCTCTGCATTGAAAGGGCGGAGTCTTAACCCCTGGGCCACCAGGGGAGTCCCTGTTTAAGTGTCTTATACGTGTTAATTCATTTAATCTTCACAAAAACCATCTGGGATTACTGTTATTATTATCTCCATTTACAGATAAGGAAACTGAAGTAAAAGAGTTTAAGTAACTTACTCGAGACAGGAGCTAGGATTCAAACCAGGCAGAAATCCTGGACTACTGAAACATTCTCCTGATCAACTGGTATCTGCCTCCCAGTGGGCTCATTCTAGCCCTTCTCTCCATCAAAACCAGAGTCAACATCACGCAGCAGAGACTAGATCATGGCACTGACTTTGTAGATGTGTTTTGGGAGAACCGATGGCGTTATAATATTGAGTCTTCCTATCCACGTACGTGGTATATCTAGCCATTAGTTTAGGACTTCCTTAAAGTCTTTCAATAAAATTTAAAAATGTTCTCTCGTAAAGGCCATTGACATATTCTTAAAAGATTTATTTAGGCACCATATATTTCTTTTTTAAAAATATTTATTTATTTATTTGGCCGTGCTGGGTCTTCATTGTGGCATGTGGGATTTTCATTGCCGCGTGCAGGATTTTCTTTGTGGCATGTGGGATCTTTTTAGTTGTGGCCTGCGGGATCTAGTTCCCTGACCAGGGATTGAACCTGGGTTCCCTACATTGGGAGCGTGGAGTCTTAGCCACTGGACCACCAGGGAAGTCCCAGGCATCATATATTTCTGTAAATGGTGTTTTTACATTTCCTAATAGTTTGTTGCTATGATTTATAATGGCAATTTATTTTAAGGTATTTCTCTTATTCCCGCAAACTTGCCTCCACATACAGCAAGGGCCAGAGACTGAGGAGTGCTCTAGGACCCTCCTCCTCCCACACCATCCCTTCCAATCTGCAACTGTGTCTGATAGATTCTGTCTCTTTAGTGACTGTTGCATCCCTAACTTCAGGCCTCATTATTTTTGGCCTGATTCCTAACTGATCTCCCAACCAACCTTCACTATAGTCAATACTTACTGCACCCTTGCGCAAACAGAGAAAGGTGTCCTTTCCCAGGACACTCTACCTCCATCTGTCAGATAACTGTTGCAATAAATGTTCAAATACATGGTGGCTACATGTACTTGGTGGCCCTTTTGTGTGATGCCTTGTGTAGTGCACACTGGCACAGTCATCTGTGGTGACCTTGCACATGGCTACCAGAGGGTATCTCTGTAAAATTAAAGTTTGATCATGGTGTTCTATTAGGGGCTGGCTGTCTGTGTCCCCCCAAAATTCATATTTTGAAGCCCTAATTCCCAATGTAATGGTAGCAGAAGATGAGGCCTTTGGGAGATAATCAGGTTTAGATCAGCTCATGAGGGTGGAGCCCCTGATGGGATTAGTGCCCTTATAAGAAAAGGAAGAGACAGCAGAACTTTCTCTTTCTGCCATGTGAAGACACAGTGAGTACAAGCTAGGAAGAGAGCCCTTACCAAGAATTAAATCTGTTGGCACTTTTTTTTTTTTGGCTGCGCCACGCTGCTTGTGGGATCTCAGTTCCCCAACCAGGTATCGAACCCTGGCCCTGGGCAGTGAGAGCGCAGAGTCCTAACCACTGGACCGCCAGGGAATTCCCTCTGTTGGCACCTTGACCTTGGACTTTCCAGCCTCCAGAACTGTGAGAAATAAATGTCTGTTGTTTAAGCCACCAAGTATATGGTATTTTGCTAGAGCAGCCCAAGCTAAGACATATTCCTTTGCTTAAAATTATTCAAAGGTATGCCTTTACCATTCTTTCTTTGACATAATTATTTAAAATAAATAATACTGGGCTTCCCTGGTGGCTCAGTGGTTAAGAATCCGCCTGCCAATGCAGGGGACACGGGTTCGAGCCCTGGTCTGGGAAGATCCCACATGCCACGGAGCAACTAACCCCATGCACCACAACTACTGAGCCTGCGCTCTAGAGCCCACAAGCCACAACTACTGAGCCCGTGTGCCACAACTACTGAAGCCCGTGCGCTGAGAGCACGTGCTCTGCAACAAGAGAAGCCACTGCAGTGAGAAGCACCGCAATTAGAAGCACCGCAAGGAAGAGTAGCCCCCACTCACTGCAACTAGAGAAAGCCCGCGTGCAGCAACAAAGACCCAATGCAGCCAAAAATAAATAAATAAAACAAATAAATAAAAATAAATAATACTTTCACATGGTCCAAAAATCTAAATTATACAAAAGGTTTCCAGTGAAAATTCTTACTCTAACGATTGTACTCACTACCTTAGTCTCACAAACCACCCACAGGAACCACTTCTATTTGTTTATGCACAACTTTCCAGGATTTCTTTATGAGGTTCCAGGAAAAACACGTACATATGCCCACGCGCACACACACACACTCACACACACACTTTTTTTCTTATACAACAGTAGCATGATACACTCATTCTAACATTTAACTAACAATATATTTTGAAATGTTTTCATATTTATACATAATGAATATCTTCATTCTTTTTGATGGGTGCATACTCGCTAATGGACAAGTTTCAGATGTACTGCAAACAATATCCAATGAATAACATTGATGTATGTGTCATTTCACACATGTGCAGATCTGGTGAATTAAAATTCCATTTCTTCACCCTCTGCAGCCCATATGGACTTGTGACTTGCTTTGACTAATAGAATATGGTGCAAGTAATGTTGTGCCGGAGGGCCTCAAGAGACCTTGCAGCTTCTACTCTCACCCTCTTGGAACTCTGAGGCCACTATGCTATGAAGAAACCCAGGATGAAATACCATAGAGAGAGAGTGGCTCAGCCATCCTGGTCAACTGGACCATCAGAGCTTAGGTCCCAGACATGTAAGTGTGAGAGAGGTCATCGTGGGCCATCCAACTCCAGCCAAGGGGCAAGCTGACCGCTGCTGAGTAATCTAAGGTAAGATGGGCAGAAAAACCACCCAGCCATTCTTAGAATCTGGAGACACAATATATGCATTCAGAATTCAGAAACAATATATACATTCAGAAGCTTGATAACTATGGTCTGGGTTGTATCATTTTGCAGCCCCACCAATGAGTGAAAGTCCCTGTTTCCCCACAGTTTTGCCAAAAGACTATGTTGTCAAACATATGGATTTTGCTGGACTTCCCTGGCGGTCCAGTGGTTAAGACTCTGCACTTCCACTGCAGGGGGCACAGGTTCTATCACTGGTCGGGGAACTGGGATCCCACAAGCTGCGCAGTATGGCCAAAAAAAAAAAACAGAAAAAGAAAAAAAAAACATATGAATTTTGCTGGTGCAATAAATTAAAAAATAATATCTCAGTATTATCTTAATTTTCACCTCTCTTATTATGTGCAAAGATTAACATCTGCATATTTGTTTGTCTTTATTGTCTTTTTGTGATCTGTCATGTTCTTTGCCCATTTTTTTTATTGAACTGTTGGTCTTTCTTATCGATATATGGGAGCTCTTTAAATAGTAGGGAGATTAGCCCTTTGTATATGATAAGGATTGCAAATATTTTTTCCCAGTTTATTGTCCTTTGATTTTGCTTTGACTTTTTTTGCCATGCAGAATTTTTTCCCGTAGACAATATATTAATCTTTTATTTTCTAGTTTCTGAATTTTTCATATCCATTGGTAATGTGCTTTTATTTTTATTTTTTTTACTGAAGTTTGGTTGATTTACAAAGTTGTGTTAGTTTCAGGTGAACAGCAAAGTGATTCAGTTATACATACATATATATCTTTTTTTTTCAGATTTTTTTTCCCTTATAGGTTATTACAAAATATTGAGTATAGTTTCTGAATTTTGAGTTGTAGTTGGAAAGGCCTTCCTCACTCTAAGAATTATAAAGAATTTTGCCCATATTTTCTTCTAGTATTTTATTTTATTTTTTAAATTTTTAAAATTTTGGCTGTGTTGGGTTTTTTTTGCTGTGCGCGGGTTTTCTCTAGTTGCGGCGAGCGGGGGCTACTCTTCGTTGCGGTGCGCGGGCTTCTCACTGTGGTGGCTACTCTTGTTGTGGAGCACGGGCTCTAGGCGCATGGGCTTCAGTAGTTGTGGCACGTGGGCTCAGTAGTTGCGGCTCGCGGGCTGTAGAGTGCAGGCTCAGTAGTTGTGGCGCACAGGCTTAGATGCTCCGCAGCATGTGGGATCTTCCCGGACCAGGGCTTGAACCTGCGTCCCCTGCATTGGCAGGCGGATTCTTTAACCACTGCACCACCAGGGAAGCCCTCTTCTAGTATTTTTATGCAGGTTATCCTGACAAGTTGTGTGAAGCATCACCTTTAGAATGAAGTTCAAGGCCAAGGTTATGGCATGGGTGACCTGGTGTCATCCACATGGAGAGGAAACAGGAGGAACAGAAGCTGGTTTAGGAGATTCTCAGGGGGAGACGATGCATGGTGTTTGGGACACGGTGAGTTTAAGACATTCATGGGACCTCCAGGAGGGGAGGAGGGGATGTCCAGGAGGCAAGTGGATTCAGGGGTCTAGAGCTTACGAGAAAATTGGGGGCTGAAGATGTGGGCTTGGGAGCCAAATACGGATGTCAGCTAAAGCCACGAGAATGCGTGTAGAGTTTAAAGAAGGGAGGTTCTCAGATGGCTCTCTAGGGAGTGATCAAGGTAAGGCTCAAGACACATCATGAAGAGAGAGCTGTGTGGGCTTCATCTCTGTAGCCCCTGGGGCTTGGGCACAAAACCAGCCTCAGAGATATCTGTAGGGTGAAGAGAAGCCCTTTATGTAATACATGCATGGACATCTTTGGTTCCTGGGGAGATGGCAAACAGGGAATGGGAGGAGGACCAACAACCTCCCCGGCAGTCCGCCCCAACCCAACAGGTGTGGAAGAGAGACCCTGTGATGGGGGAAGGAAGAAGGCTCAGTCTTGCAGTCGGCCCCCTCCTCCCCCCACAGATGATCCAAAACAGAGCATCAATAGGTGGCAGCAACTCCCCAAAGGTGGATGGAACACAGGGAGCCATCCCTGGCTGGCGTTTTCCTTGGATCCTAGTGTACTGGTTAAGAGCATAGAGTCTGGGGCTTCCCTGGTGGCGCAGTGGTTAAGAATCCGCCTGCCGGGCTTCCCTGGTGGCACAGTGGTTGAGAATCTGCCTGCCAATGTAGGAGACACGGGTTCGAGCCCTGGTCTGGGAAGATCCCACATGCCGCAGAGCAACTAGGCCTGTGAGCCACAATTACTGAGCCTGCGCATCTGGAGCCTGTGCCCCGCAACGGGAGGGGCCACGATAGTGAGAGGCCCGCGCACCACGATGAAGAGTGGCCCCCGCTTGCTGCAACTGGAGAGAGCCCTCGCATAGAAACGAAGACCCAACACAGCCATAAATAAATAAATAAAATTAAAAAAAAAATCGTCTGCCAATGCAGGGGACACGGGTTCGAGCCCTGGTCCGGGAAGATCCCACATGCCGCGGAGCAACTATGCCTGTGCGCCACAACTACTGAGCCTGCGTGCCACAACTACTGACGCCCGCTCACCTAGAGCCCGTGCTCCGCAACAAGAGAAGCCACTGCATTGAGAAGCCCGCGCACCGCAATGAAGAGTAGCCCCTGCTCACTGCAACTAGAGTAAGCCCGCGCAGCAACGAAGACCCAAAGCAGCCAAAAATAAATAAATAAATAAAATAATTAAAAAAAAAAAAAAAGAGCATAGTGTCTGGAGCTTCCTTTCTGGTTCCAAATCCTGGCCCTTGCATTTACTAGTGTGTAACTTTGGGCAAATTACTTAACATCTCTGTGCCTCAGTTTCCTCCTCTGTAAAATGAGGACAATAATAGTACTTTCTCACAGAATTGATATGAGGATAAAATGAGTAAATATTTATAAAGTACTAGTATTGGTACCTGGCACATAGTGAATGCTAGGTAACTATTAAATTAAAAAGAAATAATTTCATTCCTTCGTGAATACTTATTGACCAGCTACTATGTGCCAGGCACTGTTGTAGGCACTGGGGACATGGCAATGAATAGTGCAGGTGAAAATCCCTGTCCCCATGGAGCTTACATTCTAGTAGGGTGGAGAGGAGGGGTGGAGGCAGACAATATATAGAATAAATTAGCAAAATATATGGTGTGTTAGATCCAAGAGGAGACACGAGAGATGGGCAGGAGTTGGCAAGACAGCTAGCCTAGGATCTGGCGCACAGTACGGCTCAGGAGATGGAAAGGGGAAGGAAGACGAGCAGCAGCGTGGAAACCCTGGCAGAGACACTGGGGCTGCTGACATCATCAGAGTGACAATCGTGATCATCACCGTCATATGACGGCAGCAAACACTTAGCTAGCACTTAATACCAGATACTGTTCTTTCACTTTACACATATATCATTTCATCGAATCCTTACGGCAACCCTATGAGATTGGTACTGTTATGGTTCCCATTTTTCAAATGAGGAAACTGAGTTAACATAGAGAGGTTAAGTAGCTTGCCTTACAGGGTTATACAGCAAGTGAATGAGCTGGGATTCCAGCCCAGGTCATCTGGTTCCACTGTTGGTAGATGGACCCGCAGATGGAGGGGACAGGACAAGCTGCCAAGCATCAAGATCAAGTAGGGTTTGGGACTTCCCTGGTGGTCCAGCAGTTAAGGATCCGCCTTCCAATGCAGGGGACGCGGGTTCAATCCCTGGTGGGGGAACTAAGATCCCACATGCTGTGGGGGAACTAAGATCCCACATGCTGTGGGGCAACTAAGCCTGTGTGCTGCAAGTAGAGAGAAGCCTGCACGCTGCAACTACTGACCCCACGCGCTCTAGAGCCCAAGCACCACAACTAGAGAAGCCCGTGCACCGCAACGAAGAGCCCGCACAGCCAAAATAAAATTAAAAAAAAAAAAAGATCAAGTAGGGTTTGACCTTCACACAGACTGAGAGGAAAATACCCCCCAACACCCACACATTCGAGGCCCAATATAGTTAATGCACCCTTCAAGGCTGCTCAGAGGGCCTGAGAGGAGTCAAAAAGGACCATGAAACAGAGATATGGGCTCAGCTCTGGAAAGCTCCATCCCCAGAGCCATTCCCTCTAGATGGCCTCTGCTCCCCAGCTCCTCCACACACCACTCCATGGGGCTTTGAGCCCAGCCTCCTATGTATGACCTTAAGTCACCATCCCATAGCCCTGTGATCCCATCCAGAGACCACAAATAAAATGATGACTATCATAATCCTGGGTAATTTAACAAAGGCACCAACAAATCCAGATCATAGCTGGAACCAAGAAGGCAAGTCATCAAAAGGCTGAGAAACAGAGAGAGGCAGGTGGGACTGGTGGGCCCAGAGAGACCTGGAATCCACAGTAGTAAAAGCCTGCAGAGGGGGGCTTTTGCAAGACCCTTTCATATCCTTCCTTACCTCACCTGATATTGCTCAATTCTTACCTTAGGCAAAACAGAAATGACCAGACCAAGTTGTCAAATGGAGAAATTAAGGCCCACGGAGGAGCAATGAATTATTTAAGACAGGACTAAAGGTCAGATGTCCAAAACCCTTCCACCGTACCACTCAGAGAGACAGAGAGAGACTAGGGACAGAGACAGAGGGAAAGAAAGGAGGGGGGCAGGGAGGCAGAGGCCAATAGGAAAGACCCAAGAGCAGAGCAATTCTTCCTCATGATTTCCAGGGAACTCCGCGGGCAGGGCTTGGCCTCCTGAACCCTTCATTTAAGCCTCTAACCCTTCATTCCCCCTGTGGGTTGATCAGAGCAGCACCATCTTCACTCCTTCATTCCCAACCCCAGACGAGCCAAATTCTAAAGGGAAGAGGAGAAGGATCAAAGCCCCTCACATAGAGTGATACAGCACTTGACAGTTTCACTATCATTGAACTTTAGAGCAGGGACTACCCATAAAGACTATCTCCCCATCCCCCTATTGCCATCCATTGTAGAGATGGGCGATCAAGGCCCTGAGATAAGAAGTGACTTTCCTGAAGTCCACAGCAACTCAGTCACAGAAATCTAGGTTTCCTTGGGACTTCCCTGGCTTCCACTGCAGAGGGCATGGGTTCGATCCCTGGGAACTAAGATCCTGCATGCTGCACAGCGTGGCCAAAAAAAAAAAAAAAAAAAAAAAAATCTAGATTTCCTTACTAGGACATAATAGAGAGGGGCCCTTCCTTCCCTTGCTTGACCTTCATATAACTCCCTGGAAAGAATCCTGGGATCCAGGAGAACTAATATTCATCCTGGCTATGCTGAGACTCACTCAGTGGCCTTGGGGCCTCCTCCTATAGAATGTAGGTTCCAAAAGTGCAAGGCATTCTTGTCTGTTACGCCCTCATGTATCTCCAGCCCTAGAACAGTGTCTGGCCCATAGTAAATTCCCAATAAATATCCACTGAATGAATGAATGTCTACAGGGCTAGGGTTAGGGAAGTGTCACCGTGACAGCCTGAAGCCTAAAAGAGAAGACTAGGGAACCATAATCTTCATCTTCAGTTATATGAAAGGCTAAGATTCTGTCCACAAATATTTACTGAGGGTCCACTATGTGCTGGGTACTGAACTAGGTGCTGGGATTCTGGTGAGAACCCTACAGTCATGCCCTCACCTCAAGAGCTCACAGGCCACTATAATGTGGAATTTTTTTGTGGGCTCCAGAGGGTAGACTCCGGTGCAAGGTGGGGGTCTGGGGGGGCAGTCTAAGTGACATGCTGCTCAATACAATAGACTCTTTTCTCAGCCTGAGCTACCCTGAAATGGTGTCGCTGCTCAGAAGGTGGTGAGTGCAGCGGGACTGCAGCGTTCAAGCCGGGCGCCAGCCGCCCACCTGTCAGAAGCTGTGCCAGGAGTATGCGGGAGAAGAGATTTCTGCCTCGGGTGAGGTCACTTCCCACCCCCAGATGCTCTGCCTACAAAACCCTGCAACTCTCTGATGCTGGATCTTTTTCTTTTCTGAATTTCAAGGTCTCATCATGTGGACAGCTCCAAATTCTAAGTCGTCTGCCCAACACTCCCGGACCCAAAAGAAATAAAGCCGAATTCAGCCAAGGTCCTACCACCCACTGCCTCTGGGGATAGTCAGCGCCCCCTCCCCGCCGCGTGGGGGCTGAAGGGAGGTAGGTAACTCGGGCACCGGGGTGCCGAGGACGTCGTGGGGAGATAGGTGTTCCAGAGACGTAGTTGACAGAGCCGAGACATGTGACAGTCGAAGCGTCACGTTCTGTGGTCTGAGGCTGGGACCGGGCCGGTCACGTGACGCAAGGAGGGGTGCACCGTGGGGTGATGTGAGATGAGGGGCCTCTCAGATTACATACCAATGACGCATTCTCACCCCTTTTGGCAACTAGATTTCCGTTTGAAGATGCGATAGTTCCGGCGAAGTGGGCGGGTTCTCACGTCCTGGCAATTTTGCTTCCGTTCGGGGCCCTGCTGCTTCCGACCTCCGCCTTTCCCTCGGGTGGGGAAGGGACGAGATCCCGTGCGCATGCTCCAGTCATCCCAGAGGGGGCGGGGCCGAGGCTACTGGAGAGGGAGGGGGGGGAAGAAAAGGGAATTCCAACCTGTGGAAAGTTGGGGGTCCCCGAGGTCGGCTCCTTCCCCTTGACTGTGGATGGTGTCAGGGAAAGAGCCTCTGGCGGCTCGTGGGGGGCAGTTTTGGGGTCCGCAGGGTGAGGGCGGAGGGGAGTGTCAGAGTGTGAGTGGGATACGGGAGTTCCAAACTTAGAATCTTGAGGCCCGCCGGGCTCCGGCGCCGGGGAGAGGGAGCTCGAGCCGCCATGCGGGACAGGACCCACGAGCTGAGGCAGGTGAGAAGTCGGCGCAGCAGGGTTGGGGACGAGCGGACGGGGTGGGGTCTGGCTGGAATGCAGGACTCCTGGTCTTCGGGGCAGGGAGGGGTGGCTGTGGGCTAGGAAGGAAAGACCCGGAAGTCTGTGAGTCCTGCTGGGCGAGAGCAATGCAAGGAAGTGATGCCAGTGACCCCGGCCCTGGCAGGGGGATGACAGCTCGGACGATGAAGACAAGGAGCGAGTCGCGCTGGTGGTACACCCGGGCACTGCACGGCTGGGGAGCCCGGACGATGAATTCTTCCAGAAGGTAAGAGGCTGGGGTCTCGGCCTGGATTCACGAGGGGGCTGGAGGACCCGAGGAGCATAGCGGCCTGGAGTACCCCCATATCTCCTTCAACCCTCTCGGTCATCCTCCCCAGGTTCGGACAATTCGGCAAACTATTGTCAAGCTGGAGAATAAAGTCCGAGAGTTGGAGAAGCAGCAGGTCACCATTCTGGCCACGCCCCTTCCCGAGGAGAGTGAGTGACACCCTGGGTGTAGAACGCATGCTCAGCCAGAGGGATTGTGGGGATTGTAGTTCCACGCAGGTGGTGGGCAGGGAGATTTGTTGAGGTAGGGGCTGCTGTTTGGGCATCATGGCTTTCTCTTGTTCAGGCATGAAGCAGGACCTGCAGAACCTGCGCGACGAGATCAAACAGCTGGGGAGGGACATCCGCGCACAGCTGAAGGGTGAGCTCCTAGGACCTCAGACAGATACTTTCCTCTGATCCTGCCCAGCTCCTGGTATATCTGGGGAGTGTGTGGCCCAGAGAGGCCAGTGATATATATCCAGATCACACAGCAGGCCTACGTCTAGAATCTCCGTCTCCTGGCTTCCAGTCCAAAGTTCTTTCCACAGCATATGCCTGCCTCTCAGGTTCCCTTATTTATAATGAAACCATTGACATTTGACCCTTGACTGAGGCAGAGGTTAGCGTTGCCACCCCACCCCACAAGTCAAAATCTGCATATAACTGTATGGTCCACCCTCCATATCCCAGGTCCTGCATGGGTGGATTCAACTAACCGTGGATCATGTAGTTCTGTAGCATGCATTTATTTTCTAAATATCCAAGTATAAGTGGACCCACGCAGTTGTGCAAGGATCAGCTGTACTCCTACAATTCTTGCTGCCCAGTGTGCATTCTTTGGGCAGGCAGATGGGGGTTTTGTTAGGAGGCCTCTGCATGCCTGTGGGAATTCTCCGATGTATTTATTGCAAAGAAAAATATACTTTTGCCTGTCAGAGACTCAGTCATTTTATGATAAATTTTATTTCCAAAAAAAATCCTATGGCGATAAGCGCCTCTCTATTGTATGCCTGGGTGGCTGGGGTCCTAGTCGCCAAACGAATTTCAGAAGCCACAGGTCAAACTCCCCTGCTCTACCAATACTCTTGTGTCTTTCCACAGCCATAGAGCCCCAGAAGGAGGAAGCTGATGAGAACTATAACTCGGTCAACACACGAATGAGAAAAACCCAGGTGGGTTCATTATTCCCAGAACTAGAAAATTTCAGCTAGTGTTTTATAGATCATTAGATGGCAGATGTAAGGAGGAAGGGCCCTTAGAGATCATCAAGTTCAACCAGATGATTTTCCAAATGGGGAAACTGAGGTTCAGAGAGGAGTAGGATTCACCCAAGGTCAAGAACCCAGGTCTCATGACTTCCAGTCCATTATATTCCTGCCCTCTTCTCCTCCATTCAGTGAGAAGTTTCTGAGTCCCTAGACATGATCTGGGCTCGGCTGTAGGAGATACTTTCTAGAAGCCAAGATGGGGAGTTAAGCTTGAATAGATGACAAAGACATTACTCAGGTAGGACTTGGTAGCTAGTGGCTCTGCCCAGGAAAGAAGAGGGTGCAGTCAAATGGTTGGGAGGTTCCCTGCCCATGTGACAGGGACATCCTCTGCCCCAGGGACAGAATTCAAGAAGTCAGGAAGAGGAACTTCCCTGGGGTGGAAGGTCACTGAATCAACAGCTTTGTAAGGAGATTTGAGGTGGTCTGAGCAGCCTCCTCTGGATGCCCAGTGAGGCATGGTTTGGAGTTCTTGGAGATCAGAGTTGAAGTAGGTGGGCCCAGAGCTCAGCAAAGACCCCAGATTGAAGATGGAACAGTTTGGGCATCTTGAAAGGGTACAGCTGAAGCCAGGAGAGCAGATGTGTCTTTGAGGAAGGAACTCCAAGGAATGAGCAGATTTTAGACATCAGGGAAATGGACAAGGAGAGATGGCGTTTCGGGAAAGGGGGGGCTTGTGGTAGTCATTGGTGTGAGAGGCTGACAGCCCAGGTGGGCCTGTAAAAATCTGGGCAATCGCTATGACCCCCGGGCATCCCAGCACACCTCTAGTCTAAGCAGTGAGGCTGGTGTTCAACAGGCATTCCACAAACATTTGTTGAGGGCCTACTGTGTGCCAGACCATTTTTCAGCTGTTTGGGATACAGCCGTGAACCAAAGATCCCTATCCTCACAGAGCTTACATTCCAGTGCGGAGAGACAATCACCATAATAAGTCAGTAAATTATTTTAGAACATAGGAAGTATTAAGGGAAAAGAGCAGGAGGAGAGGGAATGAGAACATCGGGAGAAGGCAGGTTGCAATAAGGTGGAGAAAACTTCACTTAGAAGGTGACATTGTAACAAAGACTAAAGGCCTTTGTGGGGCCTGAGCATTCCAGGCCGAAGGCATGCAAGTGCAAAGGCCTGAGGTGGGGCTGTGCTCTGCTCAGGGAGGAGTAAAGAGCCCATTGTGGTTGGAGGGAAGGGGTGAGGGAACAGTGTCGGGAGGTAAGGTCAGAGGGGCAACGGGGGAAGGGGAGGGTCATATAGGGCCTTGTAGGTCCTGGTAAGGGCTTCGGCTTTTACTTTGAGAGACTGGGGGAGCCTTTCAAGGTGGTCAAGGCAGCAGGCACCTATGAGCTCCTGCTCTTTGCTCACTGTACCCACGGGGATGCTGAGGCCCAGACCGGGCAGGGATCCTCCCAGGAGTACCCAGCTTCTATTCTCCATCCTTAGCACGGGGTCCTGTCCCAGCAATTCGTGGAGCTCATCAACAAGTGCAACTCAATGCAGTCCGAATACCGGGAGAAGAACGTGGAGCGGATTCGGAGGCAGCTGAAGATCAGTGAGTTGCGGCGTCCGGCCCACAGGGTCAGGTGACCTGACCAGCTCTGAGCCTGGCCTTTTCCTTCACAGCAAATGCTGGAATGGTGTCTGACGAGGAGCTGGAGCAGATGCTGGACAGCGGGCAGAGCGAGGTGTTTGTGTCCAATGTGAGTGGCCGCAGCCAGCCTCCCTCTGCCGGGCCCCCCGTTGTCTCTGAGTCCTGGCCCTTTTTCATGGAGGGAATCCTGAGGCCCAGAAGGGCACGAATTAGCCTGCCTGGAACCACTCATCAGGGGCCTGGCCCCAGTTCTAGGCCTGAGGGCTGCCCCAAAGCTGAACAGGAAATTCTGAACCTGCTGCTGGTTTCCCTGTGACTTGTCCCTTCACTCCTGTCCACTCTCCAGATACTGAAGGACACACAGGTGACTCGACAGGCCCTAAATGAGATCTCGGCCCGGCACAGTGAGATCCAGCAGCTTGAGCGCAGTATCCGTGAACTTCATGAGATTTTCACTTTTCTGGCTACTGAAGTGGAGATGCAGGTGGGCACCCCAGGCAGCTGGCCAGGCTTGATCCAGCCCCCAGACGTGAGACCGTATTGTGCCTGTCAGCCCACCTCCACCCTTAGCCTCTCTCCCCGGGGCTTTTGTTCTCCTCCAGACTGGGCCAAGCCCCCAGGCTTGCCTTTATTTCCATCCTTAGCTGTGCCCCCAAATTGCGTCCTCCTCAACAGCTACTTGGATGGCCCCTCCTCTATACGTTGTACCCCATCCCTCAAACTTGAGCCCACCCCAGGTATGGCCCCAACCCTGGCTCCTCCTCCACCAACCGAATCTACCCTCATACTTCTGAGAGCTCCACAGCTGCTCCCTAGAGGGCCTGCCTCCTAAAATCTGTACAAGGATGGGGTGGGAGGTGGTATTCTTCCCCCGGCCCTTATCTAAGCATAAGGGGAGCTTCCAGCCCTGTCCTGGAGGAGCTGACCCAATGCCCTTTCGCAGCTGGGAGTCATGGGGAAGAGCTTTCACTCGGTAGGAGTACCAGGATAGGGAGAGCTTCACAGCAGCGGGGAGACAGGCCTAAAGAACATGTGACTTCAGACAGACTTGTGAGGGGACAAAAGTTCACCCTGTGTGAAAAGATAGGAGCCATGTAAGGCACTCAGCTCCCAGGCAGCACTGCGAGTAGAGGTTGTACGGGGCGAGGGAGCAGGACAGAGGGACCACATGGTGGAAGGGGGCCTGGAAGCCACCTGCAGGAGAGTGGACTTTGGTCAGATGTGGTCCTGCCTCCACATCTTTGTTAGTGCAGTGTTTTCTGCCAGGAATGTCCTTCAGTCATTTGTGGTTGGGCTGGGCAGACTGAGGAGCTGCTGGGCTCTCCACCCCCAGTCATTCCTACCTGCCTGAACCGCCCCCTCTTCCGAGCAGGGGGAGACGATCAACAGAATTGAGAAGAACATTCTGAGCTCAGCAGACTATGTGGAACGTGGGCAGGAACATGTCAAGATGGCCCTAGAGAACCAGAAGAAGGCGCGGAAGGTCAGCCTCCCCCCACCCCCACCCTGGGTGGCCCTCCCTCCCCTCCTGAGTTTCCCTGACCCCCCTCCTCTCCCACAGAAGAAAGTCTTTATTGCCATCTGTTTGTCCGTCACTGTCCTCATTCTGGTGGTCATCATTAGCGTCTCCACGTTGGTTTGATAGCGCTGCATATTCTCGGTGAGATACTGTGGGCCTGCCCCCTGGCCTGCCCCATCCCTGACCCCAGCCTTTCCTCCTCCCCTCAGACCCTCTTCTGCCCTCCTTCCCTTGCAGGCACTAAGAGCACCAGGGACCCCGGGTCTACCTTCTCTCCCAGCAGCTGGGGGTGGGCAGGACAGAGCCTCCAGCCAGACCCCTTCCTCACACTGGCCTTGTGCAGAGGGGCAGACGGTCCTTCTGGGGTCGGCAGCCCCTCATCCATGGGGGCCTCCCTCCTCAAGACACAGTGCCTGGGGGCGGGCCTGCACTGTCCTGTCTGGCTGGGACATGTGGTTTTGTAAGAAATTAAAAAAAAAAAAAAAAAAAAAAAAGCTTGGAGATTCCCCTGTGCATGTGTGTTCCTGAAAAGGCTGGTCCAGGGCCTCCAGGTAACCAGCCTCCCCACCTCCTGGCCACCCTTGGGGACAGGCCCAGCCCAGGCAGGCTCAGATCAGACTGTCTTAGGTGCTGTGAGCACACCAGGCTGGCAGTGCCCTTCTACTCTCCCATGAGAATGAGTGGGGCCGGGAGGGGGTAACACCCCATCTGGCTGTGAGTACCTAACCCCAAAGCAGTGAGGCTGGGCCAGGCCAGGCTGGGACACAGGTGGGATGTGTGTGTGTGTGGGGGCGGGGGGGCATCTGTGGGCATTCCTGAGGCCAAGAAGAAGAGGCACTGTGAAAAAGTAATTGAGCCTGTTACTTTGGATACAGTGGACTGGGAAGGGCCGGTCTCAGAAGGGGCGATATTTGAGTGGTGTGGCAAGTGAGGAGGGGCCGGTTATGGGAAGAATCAGTGAAGAGGTTGCCAGGCAAAGGGTTCAACAGGCCAGGCCCTGTGCCCAGAAAAAGGCATTGCCTCTTACATGAGTTCAGGTTAGAGAGCTTGGCACTGCATCAGCTCACCTTGTTTCTCGGGGGTCTTGTGGCTGAAGCGGGTAGAGGAGGCAGAAGCCTGACCCCAGGGCTTCCATGACTCACCTGAGCTCCAGGCTTCCACTCTAAATGTCTAAGATTTTCAAGTCCCATGCCTAGTTTCTGCAGCTGGGTGTGGCTCCTGTCCCCAGACACGTAGTTTCAGGGCTCCTGGCTCCGAAGCCTGGTAAAAACAGAGAGGTGCCTGATCCTGACCAAGGTCTGGGAGCCGGGTTCCAGCCGCCCTGGCCCATCGCACTTTCGATCCCACAGGTCACCGCCGCTGCTCCTGTAGCCCAGCCCGTCTGGTTGCAGTACCTCTTGCTTCGGCCACCAAGTATGGGGTGCACACGTGGGTGCCGGGGCGACGCGAGCGATGAAGGGCTAGCAGTGTGGTCGTTGGTGCAGACTGGGACCCCGCCCCTGGACCCGGGATGGGGGAGGGGTCAGAGGGCGGGATTGGGCCGCGGTGACGTGGGACAGGACCGCTCAGCCTCCATCCGCGGCTGGGCGCCCGCCTGCAGCGCCTCCCTGTGGTCCTAGAACGGCGGTTGCTTGGTGCCTGCGCCAGATCCGAGGGTACACTTGGCCCCGAGTGTACGGAGTGTGGCTGAAGGGTGGCCCGGTCCCCACTTGGAAAACGACTGACTCGCGGACCTAAATGTTGTTCCTGAAGAGCATCAGGATTGGTCCGTAGGGCGTCCTGAAGGAGTGAGCACCGGGTATTAAACAGCAATTAGAGGACGCTGATGTGGGCGGGGCCTCAGAGCGAGTCCTCAGTCGCACCCAAAAGCGATTGGATCACAGAGCTCAAGGGGCATGGTCCAAACGCCAAAGGAGACGGAAGGCGGCTGGCCAGTGAGAGACTGGTGGGCGTGCGCAGGGAGTCAGAACCTCACGCGAGAAGGCGTGGCCGGATCGCTCTCCCTAGCTTCCCGACTTGCAGCTGCCCAAGTCTGGGAGGTTACCCACGCCTTCGTCCTGCCTGAGATCCTGTGTCCAGTGTACAGAAGAAACTCTAGACGCCTACAGGAAGGAACCCCTAATTTTCAGAAGCGTGCGAACACTCTGGATGCCCACCCAATGGGGAAACTGCGGGGTCGGATGGATCCTGCCCCAGGGGAAGATTGATTTGGACGCGGGGCCTCTGCGCTTCCCTGATTCTCCATTCTCTATCTCTTCCCCTTGCGGCCTGCTTCTTCAGCGGAATCCTGTCCTTTTGGTCGCCTTTGTCCAATCCCTCATTTTTCTGCCTTCGGAATCAAACTGCACGACCCATGGTACCTACTGGAATCTGATAGAGACTGTCAAACCGACGCGGAGACTGCCACATCTACGCAGCTGGGTGTCCACGTGCAGTGTGTGTCTTCCGCTTGGCCGTGCTGGACAGCGCCACCCTGAAAGGCTGCTTACCCGTCTCACCCAGGACGCCGTCCAGAACCTCCTGGAAGAGGTGGCTAGATGGCCAAGCGAGGGCTCAGATGCCGGGCTCAACAATTTGAACTTTTTCTGTGGGCTGTGGGGACCTATAGAAGGTTTTTGAACAGGTGAGTGGCAAGTTTGGAGCCGATTTAGCAGACAAGTGCACTGGAGGTTTCACAGGCTCCCTTGCGTATACCCATTCTCTGTGGGAAACCGACCTGAGTGAGGGGCTAAGGGCAGGTTTTGCACTGAAATCCTGGCTTGGCTGCTGTCAGCCCAGCTTTCAGGGAACATGGCCTGTGTTAGTTGTGGCTTTTCCAAATCATGTTGCATCACAACCTTTCACCTGCAGCCCTCTCCACTTACTCCCTCACCCGCTGAATATTTCATGGTTCAGATTCTTAAGAAAAGGAACCTGACTGGTCTAGGTCAGGCTACATTGACCTACCTATGAATTGTCTACCTTGAGTCAAGATTTTACCCTTGACCAAGATGTATGAGAGGTGTTACATGGTACAAAACGCTGCAGCAGAGTGCATATGAAGCAAGAATGGACGAGTTCAGTGATTGATATCAGTTTCTGGTACAGCCCTGTGGTAGATTACTGTTCCATATATATGCTGTCCTTCCTACTGGGCCCCTCACTTCAGGAGGATTATACATTCATGCCCCACTTACAGTGGGCTTGGCTATGGCCAGTGGAATGTGAGTAGAAATGCAAAGTACCACTTCCAAATAGAAGCTTTAAGCACCAATGAGTATTCTGAGAGCTTCCCTTCTCTTTATCCTCGGCCATGAAACTGTCAATTGCCAGATCAAGACTTCTTCAGCCTGGAACCCAGAATTAACAGGACATGAAGCTGAGCTGTAGCCCACCTGTAAAATGATGCGTAATGTAAATGAGAAACTTCTCTTGCTGTGAGCCACTGATATTTTGAGGTTGGTTGTTACCACATCAACAGTCCTTTCAACTGTTACAGAATTATTACCCAGCAGTGGGGTGTTGCTACAATAAAAAATAAACCTGAATTGTGTGTCATTGGCTTTGGAGCTGGACAGTGGCTGGTGAGGAAACTACCATTGGAAGCTAGAAAGATGGTGATGTGTGTTATGCAGTGGTGAAGCATTTTTTTTAACTGTAATCTGGAAATAGAACTAAGAGTATAAATAATGTCCAACTGAGTTTAGAGCTTTAGGCAAAAAATTGGGGAAAGAAAATATTAGTAGTATGCCTTGGTTGCTGTTGGGTGCATTTGACAAGTTACTGTAAGAAAGAGATGACTCAGAATATAATTGGCCAGTTTTTAAGCAGAAATGGAAGAGAATATAGAAACTCCAGGCAAGTGATCCAAATTTTTAACCAGTGAAAGATACAACTTGACAAGGCCATTAAGGCACAAAGTTTTATTAAAATTCATCTTTGTGGGACTTCCCTGGTGGCGCAGTGGTTATGAATCCACCTGCCAATGCAGGGGACACAGGTTTGAGCCCTGGTTGGGGCAGATCCCACATGCCGTGGAGCAACTAAGCCTGTGCGTCACAACTACTGAACCTGCGCTCTAGAGCCCATGAGCCACAACTACCAAAGCCCGCACGCCTAGAGCCCGTGCTCCACAACAAGAGAAGCCACTGCAATGAGAAGCCCGCGCACTGCAAGGAAGAATAGCCCCCGCTCGCCGCAACTAGAGAAAGCCCACGTGCAGTAACGAAGACCCAACACAGCCAAAAATAAATAAATAAATAAACTTATTTTAAAAAAACAAACTCATCTTTGTGGCAAGGGCCATATCAAGTGTACGGCTCTCATGCCTTATGTAAAAACCTCTGACTTGGTCGAAGTGGTTCCCAGTAAATCTTTTCAGTTATACAAGGTGATTCAGAGAAAAAAGATTAAGAGTGTAACTCTCCACTTGCCTACAACTAAGTCGAAAAAGAGGCATGTCTGAAAAAATTGTGAGTTTGGCTGTTGGTCCATGGGACTGACTGGAATCAAATAGATAAGAAGTCCCCCTGCCTCCCCCGCCAAAAAAACCACATTAGCTTGGATTTTTAAAAGACCATGAGTGTTCAAGTCTTAAAATGACCTTGAGAGCTTCCAAATTTCTATGGGCATGAAGGAGACCAAGAAAGCTGCCTTATTAAAGAAAGGCATAACCTCCACGTGTTCTCAAATGTGGCCAAGGAGAATAAATGGAAAAGGATGGGCCATTATAAGGGCAGAGCCAGGACTTCCCTGGTGGTCCAGCAGTTAAGACTCTGCGCTCCCAATGCAGGGGCCCGGGTTCGATCCCTGGTCAGGGAACTAGATCCCACATGCTGCAACTAAAGATCCCGCATGCCACAACTGAAGATCCCACACGCCACAACTGAAGATCCCACACGAGGCAACTAAGACCCGGTGCAGCCAAATAAACAAACAAAAAAAGGCAGAGCCAAGGACATGGAGAAGAATGAACTAGGGAACTAGTCCCAGGAAGCAGTTCTGCTCCCAGGGGAAGCAGGGGGTCCTTTTCAACATCTGCTCAGCAGGATTTTAGAATTATCATAGACCAGTAACTTCTGTCTCCCATTTTTCCTTCTGAATGAGGGTGTTTACTGCTATTATCCTGTCCTTGTTCCACTTCATATGTTGGATGTGGTGGAGGGGACAGAGATAATTTGTGACTGATTGATTGATCCATTTATCTACTTATCTATCTAGTTATTTATCTATCTAGTTATCTGTTTATCTGTTTATTTACTTTGGGTCATAGGTCTCTGGATCAAGAGACGCCACATCTGGACCTGATACAGAGACTATCAGAGGTCCTGGATTTGAGCCTGATGCCATGATTAGATAGGTCATTTGGGTGGTCTGCCTTGAGAGGGGGATGCATTTATTTTGCATGTGGAGGAAACACAAAAGACAGTATTTGTGACAAAGAGGGCAGACGGGGGAAGATTTTACAATTGTTCAAAAACATCATTGGCCTTCCCTGTGAGGCCCCTCCATACGAAAATATTATATATCCCCACTCCACTGACATCAGCTATGGTTTGCTTTAGGCAATGGAACTTGAGTTTCTTATTACTCCTGGCACAAATTACCATAAACTTAGTGGCTTAAAACAACATACATTTATTCTTTTATAGTTCTGGAGGTCAGAAATCCAAAATTAGTTTCACTGGGCTAAAGTCAAGGAGTTGGCCGGGCTGGCTCCTTCTGGAGGAACCATTTGCTTACCTTTTTCAGTTTCTAACTGATGCCTGCATTCCTTAGCTAGTGGCCCTATCCTCCATTTCAAAGCACATCATTCCAATCTTGGATTCTATCATATCACCTTCTCCTCCCACTCTGACCTTCCTGTCTCCCTCTTATAAGGACCCTTGTGATTACCTTAGGCCTATCCAGATACTCCAGTATAATCTACCATTTCACCATCCTTAACTTAATCACATTGGCAAAGTCCCTTTTACCATATCAAGTAACATTCTCAGGTTCCAGGGATTAGGATGTGGTCATATTTAGAGGGCCATTGTTCAGCATACCACACCACCCAAATCCACATTTAACTGATTCTTTCATTTATTCACAAAATATTTATTGAGCAAGACTTACGTACCAGGCATTATGGCGGGTGCTGGAGGAATAGAGGTGAAAATTCAGACAAGGTCTCTGCTTTCATGGAGTTTATATTTTAGTGGAGATGACAAGTAAAGAAATAGCTAAGACATCCCAAAACCAGGACATGTATTATTAAAAAATTAAGCAGTGTGTTGTGACAAAAAATTACAAGGGGTTGGAGATGGCTGTTCTAAAAGATAGTCAGGAATGGTTTCTTAGGGGAGGTGACTTATCCAAAGGGCAGAACTGAGGGCTCAGAAGGCAGAGCAGAGCCATGGAGGGTTACTTGTAGGCCTGGACACCTAAAGAAATTTGCTCAGCTGGCTTTTGAAATTGCTTTGGATCAGTGACTCCTTTTTACCTTCCATTTCTTCCCTTTTTGAACCAGAATGTCTAAAACTATTACCCTATGCATGTCTCAGAGTTGCATTTTGGAGTACATGACTTGTTTCTTTAGTTTCATAGGTCCACAGATGGGAGGAATTGTGCTCCAGAATGGATTATACCCAGAGCCTCATCTGCATCTAATTTAGATAATGAGACTTGGGACTTTTGGTTTGATGAGATTTATATGAGATTTTTTTCTTTTTTTACTCTGACTTGATGCTGTAATGGGATGAGACTTTTAGGGACCTTGGGAGGAAGTGAGTGTATTTTGTGTGTGGGACAGACATGAATCTTTGAGGGCTAGAAGGTGAACTGTCGTAAGGAGAATAATGGCCCCCAAAGATTCCATGCCCTAATCTCTATGAATATGTTACCTAACATGAAAAAAAGGGCTTTGCAGATGTAATTAAGTTTACTAATCAGTTGACCTTAAGATAGGGAGATTGTCCTGAATTATTCATGTGGGCCAAAAGTAATCATATGAGCTCTTAAAAGCTGAAAATCTTCTCCAGCTAGCTACAGAAGAGGAAGACAGAAGTCAAGAGAAATTTGAAGCAGGAGGACTCAATGTGCCCTTGCTGACCTTGAAGAGGGAGGGGCTCCTAGCCAGGGAATGTAGATGGCCTCTAGAAACTGAGAACAACCACTGGCTGACAGCCAACAAAGAAACAGGGACCTCATTCCTACAGCCAAATGGAACTGAATTCTGTTAATAACCCAGGTGAGTCTGGAAGTGGATTCTATGTCAGGGCCTCCAGATAAAAGCTCACACTGGCCAAGACCTTGACTTCAGCCTCATGAGACACTAAGTAGAGGACCCAGCTGAGTCAGCCTGGACTTCTGATCTATAGAACCATAAGATAAGAAACGGACGTTGTTTTTAAGATGTTAAGTTTGTGGTCATTTATTATGCAGCAGTAGAAACAGTAAGATTTGAGCTGAGACTTGAACAGAAAGAGCATCATGGGCAAATCTAGGATTATGGGTTCCATCCCCAGGAAGGAGCAAGTGCAAAGGTCCCAAGACTGGGAAGAAAATAAACAGAAGGCCAGCATGGCTAGAGCCTGCTGAGTGTAAGGAGTAGGTAAGAGATGAGGTCAGAGTTGGGATAGGACTTGAATGGAAAGCAGGCTCCAGGGAGACGGATTTTAGTTGAGAGTGGGCTGTGCATAAGTAATTGAGAACAAGTCTCCAAATCTCCTTGGTTGAATCCAGAATGACCGCCCCATCTACAAAGCCTGCTGCCTTCCCTTACCTCTGCCTCAGCCCCGGTCCTGGAGTTTTCTCCTGCGAGGAGTCCCAGTTTATGCAGACATTCAGCTGGGGAGGGGATCATGACTGAAGTCCAAAGTACAGACTAAGGAGTGATGCCAGCTATTGCCCCACCAGCTGGGCCTATGATTTTGCATTCCCAAGATGCTTTCACTACCTGGGACAGTCCTCGAAGAGAGCCAGGGAATTAAAGGAAGTTGGGGCAGAAGAAAAGTGAGGACCAAAAGTCAGACTGTCTGGGAATTATCCAGATAACAAAATGGGTCAAAGACATCACAAGAAAAGAAAACTTCAGATCACTATTTCTTATGAATATAGATGTAAAAATCCTCAACAAAATACTAGCAAACAAAATTCAGCAATATATAAAAATGATTATATAAGTGGGATTTATCTCAAGAATGCAAGGTTGGTTTAACATCTGAAAATCAATTAATGTAATAAAGAATATTATTAGAATAAAGAACAAAAACCCTCTGATCATCTCAATAGACACAGAAAATACATTTGACAAAATCCAACAACTTTTTCTTTTTTTAAAAATTATTTTATTTTTGGCTGCATTGGGTCTTCATTGCTGCGTGAAGGCTTTTCTCTGGTTGCGGTGAGCCGGGGCTACTCTTCGTTGTGGTGCGCGGGCTTCTCATTGGGGTAGCTTCCCTTGTTGAGGAGCATGGGCTCTAGGCATTCAGGCTTCAATAGTTGTGGCACGTGGGCTCAGTAGTTGTGGCACACGGGCTTAGTTGCTCTGTGGCATGTGGGATCTTCCTGGACCAGAGCTCGAACCCGTGTCCCCTGCATTGGCAGGCGGATTCTTAATGACTGTGCCACCAGGGAAGCCCAACAACTTTGATTTTTTTAAAAAGCTTAAGAAACTAGGAATAAGAGAGAACTTCCTTAACTTGCTAATTATCAAAGGGCATCTGTGAAAAAGTCACAGCTAACATCATACTTAAATGATGAAAGACTGGATGTTTTCCCCCTCAGATCAGGATGTCTTCTCCCATCACTTCTATTTAACACTATAAGCAATAAAAAGAAACAAATGGCATCCAGATTGGAAAAGAAGAAGTAAACAATCTCACTTTACAGATGACATGATCTTGTATATAGAAAATCCTTAGGAATACACACACACACACACACACACACACATTACAGCTAGTAAACTGGTTCAGCAAGGTTGCAGAAAACAAGAACAATGTACAAAAATCTACTGTATTTCTCATCACTAGCAATGAACAATCCAAAAAAGAAAGAAAACAATTCCATTTACAATAGCAACAAAAGGAATAAAATACTTCTATATAAATTTAACAAAAGAAATGTAAGATTTATACACTGAACACTATAAAACACTGTTGAAAGAAATTAAAATCTAAATAAATTTAAAAACACCCCATGTTCATGGGTCAGAAGATTTAATATTGTCAAGATGACAGTACTCCTCAAATTGATCTACGGAGCCAATGCAATCCCTATCAGAATCCCAGACAGCTTCCTTTTCTTTTTCTTTTTTGCAAAAGTTGACAAGCTGATCCTAAAATTCATATGGAAATTCAAGGGATCTAGAAAAACAAAACTAATCTTGAAATAGAAGAACAAGTTGGAAGACCCACAGGTCCTGATTTAAAATTTTACTACCAAGCTACAGCAAGCAAAACAATGTGATACTGGCATAAAGAAAGATATATACCCAGGGAATAAAATTGAGAGTCTGGAAATAAACCCTTATATTTACAGTTAGGTTATTTTCAACAATGAAGTCAAGACAATTAGTGTAGAAAAAATAGTCTTTTCAATAAATGGAGTTGGGACAATTGGATATCCACATGCAGAAGAATGAAGTTAGACCCTTACCTCAAACCATATACAAAAATTAACTCAAAATGGATCAAAAATCTAAATGTAAGAGCTTTTAGCTATAAAAACTTATAGTTTATTTTAAAAAAATCTTTTAAGCATTTTAAACTTTTACATTTATAACTAAATTATAAACTTTGTAAATGTTTATAAAACCCTTGGATGAAAACATAGGCATAAATCTTCATGACCTTGTATTAGGAAATGGGTTATTAGATATGGCTCTCAAAGCACAAGCAAAAACAGACAAAAATAGACAAATTGGACATCATCAAAATTAAAAATGTTTGCGCTTTAAAGGGCATCATCAAGAAAGTAAAAAGACAACCCACACAATGGGAGGGAATTTTTGCAAATCATAAGGAACTTGTATCTAGAATACATAAGTCTTACCACTCAACAGAATCAATCCAATTTAAAAAATGGTCAAAGGGGGACTTCCCTGGTGGTCCAGTGGCTAAGACTTGGTGCTCCCAATGCAGGGGGCCCGGGTTTGATCCCTGGTCAGGGAACTAGATCCCACATGCCACAGCTAAGAGTTTGCATGCCGCAACTAAAAGATCCTGCATGCCGCAACTAAGACTCAGCACAGCCAAATTAATAAAAATAATAATAATGGCCAAAGGACTTGAATAGACATTTATCCAAAGACGATATACAAATGGCCAATAAGCCCATGAAAAGATCCTCAACATCATTTGCCACCAGGGAAATGTAAATCAAAACAACAAATTTACACCTACTAGGATGGCTGTAATGAAAAAGACAGAAAATAACAACTGTTGGTGAAGATGTGGAGAAACTGGAACATTCATACCCTGTTGGTGGGAATGTAAAATGGTGCAGCCACTTTGGAAAACAGTCTGACAGTTGCTCCAATGGTTAAACATAGAGTTACCATATGACCCAGCAATTCCACTCCTAGATATATACACAGAGAATTGAAAAATATGTCCACACAAAAACTTGTACAGATACTTCCCTGGTGGCGTAGTGGTTAAGAATCCGCCTGCCAATGCAGGGGACATGGGTTTGATCCCTGGTCCGGGAAGATCCCACATGCTGTGGAGCAACTAAGCCCGTGCACCACAACTGCTGAGCCTGTGCTCTAGAGCCCGCGAGCCACAACTACTGAAGCCTGCGCACCTAGAACCTGTGCTCCACAACAAAGAGAAGCCACTGCAACGAGAAGCCCGCGCACCGCAATGAAGAGTAGTCCCTGCTCACCACAACTAGAGAAAGCCTGCGTGCAGCAACGAAGACCCAATGCAGCCAAAAATAATAAAATAAAATAAGTAAATGTATTAAAAAAAAAAGACAGGCTCACTTAGTTCATTAAAAAAAAAACAAACTTGTACATGAATGTTCACAGCAGCATCACTCACAATAGACAAAAAATGGAGACCCAAATGTCCATTGGCTGATGAAAGGATAAATAAAGGTAGCATATCCATACAATGGAATATTATTTGACAATAAAAAAGAATGAAGAGCTGATCAAACTACAGCATGGATGAGCCTTGAGAACATTATGCCAAGTAAAAAATCAGTCACAAAAGACCACATATTGTATGACTCCATTTACATGAAATGTCCACAATAGGCCAACCTATAGAGACTGAAAGTAGATTAGCCATTGACTAGGGCTGAGGGAAAAGGGTTGGCGGGGGGTGAGGGGCTTGGATCAATAGGAAGTGACAGCTAATGGGTATGGAGTTTCTTTTGAGGGTATGAAAATATTCTAAAATTAGACTGTGATGGTTGCATAACCCTGTGAATATACCAAAAAACCACTGAATTGTACACTTCAGACAGGTTAATTGTATATGAATTATATTTTAATAATGCTATTAATTTTTTGAAAGTCAGACTGAGTCCTCAGGGAGCAGGAACTAGGGTATGGGATATTGGGGGTGTCAGAGAAGAGGGACCAAGGGATGGGTGTATTATCTGGGCCCAGAAAGGGAGCAGGAGTTGTGGATCTGTTCTGAACATCCAGGGGACCCACTTCATCCTTCATTGTAGATAGATACCCAGGGATATCTGTTGATTAGTGTATATGGTATCTTTACACCTATTTTTAACAGGTGCCTCCCCAAACCCCAAGATAAATCATCTTGCTCAAGGCTAAAAATCAAGTCAGTAGTAAACAAAAGTTCCCCTGCTTTCAATCCCCCAGTCCGGTGTCTGTTTCTTTCCTGCTCTGGATATGGGTATGGGCAGTGAGTGTCCTTGGTCAAACTGGTGCCCTCTTTCTGCAGCCATGACACTGGTCCCTGCTGTTGCCATGTGGCCCCCTTGTTCTGCTGTGAACAGGAATGAGGGCCTGGGCATGACAACACTGGGTGAGGCCCCTGACACCAAGGGGATACCTAGTACTTCTGCTCTAGGTGCTACCTGGTGTACCAGTCCTGGGCTACAGCCAGCTGCTGCCTAGTCCCCATGACTGGCACTGGCACACCGGGCACTTCCTAAGGCTGCCAACTTGGTGGCCCCCAAGTCTACAGATAACAGCATAGAGAGAAGGATCTGGTTCACTCTGACCTTTGGCTTTGTTTTGGCTTATAAATGCAGAAGGCCCTGGTGGTTGGAATTTATAGTCCAGAATCAGTCCTTGATTATCTTTCTAGAAATATTCTATAGGAATTTGAGCACTTATGTGTAATTCGGCCTAAATGGGAGCATACTAACCACACTGCTCTGCACTTCACTCTTTTACACTTGACATATTCTTTGAATATTGCTCAACAACGTAGATTGAGAAGCCTCATTTTTTTTGAACATTAAAAAATTTTTTATTTATTTTTGTGTGTTGGGTCTTCATTGCTGCCCGCGGGCTTTCTTTAGTTGCGGCGAGCGGGGGCTCCTCTTCGTTGCGGTGCGCGGGCTTCTCATTGTGGTGGCTTCTCTTGTTGCGGAGCACTGGCTCTAGGCACGTGGGCTTCAGTAGTTGTGGCACATGGGCTCACTAGTTGTGGCGCACAGGCTTAGTTGCTCCGCAGCATGTGGGATCTTCCCGGACCAGGGCTCAAACCTGTGTCCCCTGCATTGGCAGGCGTATTCTTAACCACTGTGCCACCAGGGAAGTCCTGATAAGCCTCATTTTTTTTTTTTTTTTTTTTTTTAGTTTTGTGTTTTTCTTTCTCTTGGCTTTTTTTTTTTTTAACATCTTTATTGGTTTACAGTGGTGTGTTTGTTTCTGCCTTATAACAAAGTGAATCAGCTATACATATACATATATCCCCATATCTCCTCCCTTTTGTGTCTCCCTCCCACCCTCCCTATCCCACCCCTCTAGGTGGTCACAAAGCACCAAGCTGATCTCCCTGTGCTGTGCGGCTGCTTCCCACTACTGATAAGCCTCATTTTAAAAAAAACTGTTGCATAATATATCTTAAAGCGGCCTTAGTTAGTTCTTTGCTAATGGTCATATAGGGTGTTCCCAGTTATCACAGATTTTGCGGCACCGAACAATCTTTCATCTTCAGTTTTGCCACAGAACTGGAAAAAGAAATCTGTGATGTAAATTCTTTGAGGTGTACTTGCTGAGAGTATATGCATTTAACCTTTTTTTTTTTTTAATGTGTTTGTTTGCTTTTTTCCCCCCTCTTCCAGTTTTATTGACATGACATACAGCACTGTATGTTGAAGGCATACAGCATAATGATTACATACATCATGAAGTATTTAACTTTTGATAAACATCAAATCATCTTCCTAATTTACACTAAATGTGGCACCTCGTTTTTGTTTTTCCATTTTTGGTCTTTGAAAAATTACTTTAAAAGTTATGTAGCCTTCCAGAGTATGGCTATAACTGTCAAGTTATTTAACAGCCTACATTTTTCCCGATTTGAATAATCATATTTATCATAAACTACATTCCCAGAAATAGTCAGGGCTGCTTTTGAACCCTCTCCCCCACTCTATTGACTTATTCTTGTGTCAGTAATTTCCTGTTTTTATTCCAGTGCTTTGGTGTTTGATTATCTAGCGTGTCAAATACATCACTTCCACTGTTTTTTTGTTTTTGTTTTTTTTTGGCCAGCACAGCATGCAGGATCTTAGTTCCCTGACCAAGGATGGAACCCTTGCCCCCTGCAGTGGAAGCACGGAGTCTTAACCACTGGACCGCCAGGGAAGTCCTGACAGCTTCACTGTTGTTTTTTTTAAAAATATTTATTTATTTATGTATTTGGCTGTGCTGGGTCTTAGCTGCGGCATGCAGGATCTTCGTTGTGGCATGCGGGCTCTTAGCTGCGGCATATGGGATCTAGTTCCCTGACCAAGGATCGAACCCGGGCCCCCTGCATTGGGAGCACGGAGTCTTAACCATTGGACCACCAGGGAAGTCCCCTCCACTGTTTTTAAATACATATATTGCACAGGAATTTAGGATTTTCAACTTTTGTTAAAAAATTCTTTTGGATGGCAATGAACTTAAGGATTAAACTGGAGAAGCAACATCTTTTAATAATATCTTTCCACTCAGGTACATGGTATACCTCCATTTAGTTAGGTCTTATATCCTTCAGGACAGAGATACCATTTTCTTCATACAGGGTTTGCATGTTTTTTGTGAGGTTTACTCCTTTGTAGTTTATGGGTTTTGTTGTTATTGTGAATGGGACCCCAAGTATATTTTCTAATTTGTTATTGCAATTTATGGGAAATATACTAACTTTGGGCCTCAGTTTATTATCTGCAAAAAGACAGAAGTAGAGCTACTCAGTAACAGGTCAAGTAAGTGTGGGCTAAACAAAGCGAAATAGATTTGTTCATTGCAGGACTTATCGATGACTTTAATATACTTTGATCACCAAGAATCCCCAAGAAGGGTACAGGAATTTCCTGTACTTACTTGACCACGGAACCCTTTGTCACAAGACATTCTGAAACATATTTAGAGAAAACAGTGCACCCAAAGACCCTTCTAGTTTCTAATCTGTCACTTCAGGGATCTCCACGGAACCTTATCTAATGCCCAAACTCCCATTACTTACCCCCGACCAGAACACAGAAGACAACCCAGTGTCAAAGTGAATGCTTTAATGAGTGGTGCTCAGAGGGAGCCATGTCTCTCGCAGGCTGCTGCCAGCCTCCACTGTCCCCAGCTCTTTGTCAGGAAGGTGAGCTAGCTGCCTGGGGCGAAGGAATGGATCTGGAGTCTAAGAGTGAGCTGAGGCAAAAGGAGGTTCAGGAAGCACCCTGTAGGGGCGGAGCTCCCGGGAGTGTGGCGGAGGGGGCCTGGGCCTCAGGCTGGGCCCTCTTCAGGCATTCCTAGCAAAGCCACGAGGGGCTCGAGGGGCGTGGGGGTCCCGATGGGCACAGGGTGGGTGCGTTCGTGCTTGCGCAGGTCGCTGGCACTCAAGAAGGCCTTGGGGCAGTGGGGGCAGGTGTAGGGGCGCACAGAGCTGTGGGTGCGACTGTGCTTGCGCAGCCCAGCCCGGTCTGAGAAGCTCTTGCCGCACTGGGTGCAGGGGAAGGGCCGGAGCTCTGGGTGTGAGCGCTCGTGCCGTCGCAGCAACGTCAGCGTGGAGAACGTCTCCTTGCACTCCCGGCATACAAACTGTGGTGGTTTCTCGTCCACCTCCTCACCCCCCACTTCGCCTGCCCCCCCCAAGGGACCAGGAGCCTCCCCAACCCCAGCATCTTGGCACTCCACGTGCTCCACGGTCATGCCCACCACTTGCCACTGGGTGGCCATCACACCACCCGATTCCGGGGGCAGCCCCAGCAGCCCTGCTGCAGGGTCCCCGAGCCCCGCCCCTGCTGCCGGGGCCGCTGAGCCCTCGCCTGCCACACTGACCGGCAGCGCCAGCCCCACTACCAGCTCCTGCTGCGGGGGAGGCCCTGCGGCCTCGCTACTGCGATGGGTCCGCTCGTGCTTCCTCAGGCTTGACGAGACCACGAAGGACTTTCCGCAGGCGTTGCAGTGGAAGGGGCGCTCACCCGAGTGCACCCGGCTGTGCTTAGTGAGACTGGCTCGCTCGGCGAAGGCTCGCCCGCACTCCTCGCAGCGGAAGGGCCGCTGGCCAGAGTGCACCAGCGCGTGCCGCTTGAGGTCCCAGGACGCCACGAACGTCTTGTCACACTGCAGGCACTTGAACGGCCGGTCGCCCGTGTGCACCCGCCGATGCATGGCCAGGTCGGCCGGCTGCCGGAAGTCCTTGCCGCACTTCTCGCAGCGGTAGGGCTTCACACCCTCGTGCGCCCGCTGGTGGCGCCGGAAGCTCGAGGGGTCGGAGAACATGCGGCCGCAGCGGGGGCAAAGGAAGGGCTTCTCGCCAGAGTGCGTGCGCTCATGGCTCTGGTAGGAGCTGAGCTGCGTGAAGCCCTTGCCACAGGCTGGGCAGCGGTAGGGCTTTTGCGCTGCATGGATGCGCTGGTGGCACGTGAGCGAGGACGAGCGGGAGAAGCTCTTCCCGCACTCTGAGCAGAGGAAGGGGCGCTCGCCGGTGTGGGACCTGTGGGAGTGCAGAGGGCCGGAGTGAAGGTGGCAGCCCATCGCCCGACCCCGGCCGCCTGTCTGCACTGTACGTTAGGGCCCCCTAACATCGCTGGGGCCTTGGCCCAATCCCCTAAGGGCCACAGGTCTGTACCTCAGAGTAAGAAACCTTCAGGCTGGGTGTCTAGGTGTTCTAGATCCATCTCTGCACTCAACAGACCCGGCCCCCACTCGCACCTCCTGGGCAGCAGCCCAACTTCAAGCCCCGCCCCTTTCCTAGTCCAGGAACCCAGGCCTATCAGACCCCAGTTCCACCCTCCGCCCCCATAGCTCTGCCTCACTCACTTTCCCATTGGTTCCTTCCGATCTTTGGGACTCAACGCCTTCACGCTATTGGTGCGCTCTTCCCAACCCCTTCAGCCGCCCCCACCCAGCCCAGCGCCCTCACCGCTCGTGGTTGCGGAGGTCCTTGAGTTCCGCGTAGGCCTTGCCGCAGCGCTCGCAGCTGTAGGGCCGCAGGCCTGCGTGCGTGCGCCGGTGCTTGCGGAACACCGAGGGGTCAGCGAAGCTCTTGCCACAGTCGGCGCAGGCGTAGGGCCTCTCGCCGGTGTGACCGCGCTGGTGGATCTTGAGCTTGGAGAGCGCGCCATAGGCCTTGGGGCAGTGCGCGCAGCGGAAAGGCAACTCGCCGGCGTGCGAGGCCAGGTGCACGCGCAGGCACACGGGCTGCATGAAGCGGCGACCGCACTCAGGGCAAGGGAAGGGCTTCTCGCCCGTGTGGCTGCGCCCGTGACTTCGTAGCTCTGGTGCCGTTTTGTAGGCCTTGGGGCACAGCGGGCACGCATACGGCCGAGGCTTCGCCGCTGCACCTGACACCTTGTCCCCGCTGGCATCCTCCGCTTTGGGGTCTGTCTCTGGCTTCAGCTTTGCCTCGGCCACCTCCTCTGTGCAGTCTGCAGGCCCATGTGTGGCAGCATGGCGTGCTGCCCGGGGTGCATTTGGAAACGTCTTGGTACAGGACAGGCACTTATAGCGGCGGCCAGAGCGCTTGTAGCCTGGGGCTGGGGACCTCTCCTCCGAAGACTCTACCTCCATGGCCTGGATGGGCGGGGCTTCTCTGCAAGAGAGGCAAAGTTAGAAGCCACACCCCTTTCCAATTCTCCAAGGCCTGTCTCCTCACCAAAGCCCTCTGAGGCCTCAGAGGAACTCTGTCTTATCTGCATTTCCCACCCGGGATGCACATCCTTCCTCGCAAACATTCCTGTCTCTCTGCGCTCAAGTTTCCTCTCTGGTCTGTTCACTGATGAAAGGAGCTGGACCAGGTGACCTCAGAGGAACTAAGAGAGGAGGCCGGGATCATCGAAATGCCCACCTGCACTTCCCTCCCCAGCCTCTGGGCTTCTCCAAACCCTGTGGCATTCCCAGAAGGCCCAGGCTCTGTCCATCTCACCATCTTCCTTCTATAGCTCAGAATCCAAGACATGTGCAAGGCTGCAGACACGGAGGCTACCTAGATGTGGGTCTGGCCTGAAGGTCTCCAAGTGCTCAGGAAAGACAGAGGTAGGGCCAGAAGAAGGCAGAGCCAGTGGGCTAAATGTGGTGATTGGCACCATCTGTCTGGAAGGGATAGGTCCCCAGCGTATGTATTTTGTCTTTCCCCTCTGGTTGGTTAGCTTGCAGAGGCAGCAACTGTTCACACAGAATTCTGGCTTGGCACAGCTGTAAGGTACTCCACCCCGGATAGGAATCCTGGTCCACCCTCTGCTCTGGAATGGGTCTTTGGTTCTTGCTCCCATAACTCTGGTAATGGGAAGCTCAATTACTCTCAAAGCAGCTTGAGCCATTGCTAGCAGAAGTTAGAAGTCTCTGTCTCATACTCAATGTATCTGCTCTGGCCTGGCCTCCTGGGACACCCACTCTAGCTATGGCCCCTTCCTTCTCCGTTCAGAGCCCAGACAGCCTCCACCCAGCTGCTCCTGCAGATCATGGCTGGGAGGAAATAGGATTAACAGCTGCATTAGTCTTAACACCAGCTCATCCTCCCTGGAGGATGAAGGGAAGAGGATTACAGCAGATCCACTTAAGGTGCAGCAGCTGCTGGGGCAGCCAGGGTGGGGGGAAGGACAATGTTATAGAGAGGGGAGGGGAGCCAGGTGTGTCCAAAAGATGGGCTGGGAGGTAGGAGGTTTGGATTCTAGCACTCCTTTCTAGGCCTGTTTCATCATCTGTATACCTCAGGGGTTGGTGTCTTCTAAGTTATGACCCAGGGAGGATGCAGGAGTCCCCGGGTGATTGGCAAGGGCTGCATCTTTAGAATCAGCACCCTTCTGCCTGGTGGCCCTGCCTCAGTCTCCCACCCCTACACACACAATCTAGTGTGCACAGGCAGCCGGAGTCTTCTCCCTAAGGTACCATGTGATGCTCTGTCCCCTGCTCAAGAATTTTTCATGGCTTCCATCACACCATGCAAGTTCCCAGGTCCTTCCTGGCTGTTATAAATCCTACCAATCCTTCCTTTGAGCCTTACTTCCCAAAGGAAGGTCTTCCTGCATCTCCCCTTTGGTTTCTGGCCTACATCCCACACAGCTCTGTTCCACCCTCAGCTTGGTTTTTTCACTTTTCGAACTAAATCCTAGGGCTGGAAGGTGAGTTAAAGGGCTTGAGGCCCAGCCTTCCCCAGGGCTTGAATTCTGCCTACGGTTTCTAGGGAATCTGCCTATCCTTGGATGAGGCCCTCACTACCTCCTTTCCAGATCATCTCTGGACAGTCTGATCAAGTTTCTCCTTAATAAAAATGACAGCCTGCGACTTCCCTGGTGGCTCAGTGGATAAGACTCCGTGCTCCCAACGCAGGGGGCCTGGGTTCCATCCCTGGTCAAGGAACTAGATCCCACATGCACGCCGCAACTTAGAGTTTGCATGCCACAACTAAGGAGCCCGGGAGCTACAACTAAGGAGCCTGCCTGCCACAACTAAGACCTGACGCAACCAAATAAATAAATAAATAAATAAATAAATAAATAAATAAATATTTTAAAAAACAAAATGATAGCTCACATTTACCGAGCACCTGCTAAACAATAGGCAACATCCTAACCTTTTTACATGTATTAACTTACTTGCACTTCATGTCAGCACCATGAAAAAAGTTCTGTTATTACCCCCTTTCACAGATAAGGGAACTGAGGCCCAGAGAAACAATTTAGCATTGTCGTTAAGTGCAGTCTCCGAAGCCAAACTGCGTGGCTTCGAATCTTACCTTCCTCACTTCCTAGCTGTGACCTTGTGCAATTTACTTCATGCCGTAGGACCTCAGTTTTCTCATCTGAAAAAAGGGAGGTAATAACACTACTTACCTCACAGGGTTGGGCGAGGGCTGAATGAGATAAGAATAATTACTCCCCTCAATTACTGAATCTTCTCAGAGCCAGACACCTTGCTGAGTGTGCAACCTTATTTAATTCTCTCATAGCTTCCTGAGATAGGGATTATTGTCCTCATTTTACAGATGAATAAACTGAGGTTCTGAGAAGGTTAGTGATTAACCCATGGTCACATACCTAGTAACTCATGCAGCTGAAACTTGAATCCAGGTGTTTAATTCACCTTGAGTAGTTGGGCCCTCCCAGACTTATCTGCTACCTGGGCCAGCCCCACGACGACCAGAACCCTGAGCTCAGGTTATACCTTGGTCTCCTGTGATTCCTGTAGAAGTCCCTGGAGACCAGAGCCAGCACCCTTTATGTTTCTGTTTCCCTCTCAGAGGGCTGGACCCGTGGGTTCCAAGCTCTGGGCCTCAGTCTTCCCATCTGTGAGCCAGAAACCAGGTAGCTGGAGGGGTAAATCCCTCCTCCTAAGGCACTTCCCAGGGGAAATAGTAGGGGTGTGCCAGGCACAAGCTCTATAAAGAACGAAGGGTCAGGTAGGCTAGGCCCCTGTCTAAAACCCCTGCATTGGGAATTCCCTGGTGGTCCAGTGGTTAAGAATCCGCCTTCCAAAGCAGGGGACGTGGGTTTGATTCCTAGTCGAGGAAGTAAGATCCCACATGCCACGGGGCAACTAAGCCCGCGTATCACAACTAGAGAAGCCTGCACGCCACAACGAAGACCCAGTGCAACCAAAAAAATAAGTAAAAAAAAAAAAAAAACAAAAAACAACCCATCATCAGCTCTTCACTTCCCTGTTCACGGAGGACTCTTCCACCCACCACTCCCTAGAGTGATTCTGTGAACTCGCTGCATGAAAATAATCATGCAGGGAGCATGGGGTAGGACTCAGAAATCTATTCTAAACATGCTTTCTGGGTCATTCCAACTAACACTCATTTAAGAACCTTAGGTTTTCAGAAGCTTCTAGGAGAGAGGCATTTTTAATACACCTCTTTTTCAGATGTGGAGATTAAGGCCCCCGTAAGGGAAAAAACTTACACATAAGGACACATAGCTAGTCAAGGAGCCCAGACTCAAACACGAGTCTTCAGGTCCCTGGGCTGGGCTCTTTCTCTACCAGTCTTCATTTACTTAAGGTTTATTAGCCAAATCATGAGACTTTCCACTGCTCCCAGGACAAAGACCAATATCTTTTCCATGGCAAGCAAGGCCCTGAACTATCTAACTCCTGCCTATCCCATCTCCCACTCCTCTCCCCTGGGCTCACTAGGCTCTACCCACACAGGCTCCCCCTTTATCTCCTCAAAGACTTAAATTCCTTCCCATCTCAGGGACTTTGCACTAGTAGTTTCCTCTGCTAGAAACATTATTTCCGAGGGTCTTTGTGTAGCTATCTCTTTGATTCCATTTGGGTCTCAGCTCCCTGTCACCTCCTTAAAGAGGGCTTTCCTGACCACCTTTCTTAATGCTATCTGCACCCCTGCTAATCACTCTCTATCCCCCTCCTGTTTAATTTCCTTCATGTTGCTCATCTGGATAACATTCCTTGCAAATTTACCATGGGCCAGGTATCATTCTAAGCATTTTATGTGTACTACTCAAGCTAAGCCTCACGACGGCCTAGGAGTTTGTTATGGATGAATGTGCGCATGCATGGAAGCAAGGCCATGTGAGAACTTAGACAGAAGGTGGCCACATACGATCCAAGAAAGGAGCCTTCACCAGGAACTGAATTGGCCAGCACCTTGATCTTGGACACTTCAACCTCCAGAACGGTGAGAAATAAATTTCTGTTGTGCCCCCCAGTCTGTTATGGTTTTCTGTTGTTGTTGTTATGGTAGCCCAAACAGACTAAATAGTATTATTTTCCCCCCATTTTTCAGACAAGGATACTGAGGCACACAGAAGTGAAGAAACTAGTCACAGTCACAGCCAATACTCAAAGCCAGGTGGTCTGCCTCCCAAACTTCTGCCCTCTGTCCCCTGCTTATTGCTTTGCTAGCACTTATACATTTTATGGTTCAGTTGTTAATTCTCTGTCTCCAGCTTGAGAGTCTAGGCTGGCAAAGAGCCAGGAACCTTTATTATTCTGTATCCTCTACGCATAGAACCATGCTTGGTGCCCAAAACAAACTGAACAAATCAACCTCCGAGGCGGTATTTGAACCCAGGTCTATAGCCTCTGCCTCCTCCATAGTAGGAGTTTAGAAGAATGTCGGTCAACAACTATTTAGTAACTGAATTTCTCTGCTTTTCCAAGTTCACAGGGTCCATATATTGCCCCTAGTATCCCACAGTGGATTCATTGCTCTGGTGAGGGAGGCTTGTCTTTGTCTTTGTTTACTACTGAATTTAGGGGGCGGGGGACGTCCTGCTGCATGAACAGGCTCTAAATGCCAGGGATGCAGAGATTTAATTCCCAGAGTTTAGAACCCTGCGAGCAGTGATGAGGTGAAGAGCCACTTTTTATCCTCTCTGCACCTCAGTCTCCCCACCTCTAAACAAGTAGTTACCAATAGGCCTCACAGGCCATGAGAGATCCAGTGAGGCGGCAGATGGGGAACTGTGAACCATGCAGAGATAAGAACTAATCATCTCCTAGGCGTCCAATCTGGTCAGTCCACAACCTAATCCCAACCCACTTTTCCAGCCTCACCTCCAGGGGCAGTGTGCCCCTCCCGACAGCGACCTTAGCTCCAGCCACAATTCTCAAACTTCACCACCAAATACATCTCCATATGCAGTTCCCTCTGCCTCCTCCCGTGGGAAAACTCTTTTGCATCCTTCAAATACCTGCTTCCCCAGTGCCCTCAGGAATACTTAATAGACTATAGAGGTAAGAGCGCCATGGCTCTCTGGGCCTCAGTTTTCTCATCAGTAAAATGAGGTCTCTGAGGCATGTGGGAGTTTTAAGGTCGTCAGAGCCGAGAGCTGCGGAAACCTTGCGCATTCTCGCTCCCCGCAACTGTCTACGTGTCGGAACCCCCGGCAGACAAACAGACCCGCAGGGCAGGGCCCTGGGCTGCCGCTTCTCAGGAAAAGCCCTGGGAAAACGTGGCACCGGAGAACGTGGCAAGAAGGAGTGAACGAAGGATGACAGAATGAACAAATGAATGGACCGAAGGCCATACTTTGGACAAAGGCCGGCAAGATGGCGTTCTCTAGGACCGCGGGAGGGGCGGCCAGGACCTCGACTGGGGAGGGGGAACGCCGGCGCCGGGGACCGTGCTTGACGGGCCGCACGCCTGGGACAAAAGCCTGCAACATGGCGGGCTCTAGGACCCTCGTGCGCGCACGGCGCAAGGCGGGCAGCCGTGCCGCCCGAGCCCAGGCGTCTGCTGCAGCCGGTCCGCCGGGACAGCCGGCGGGTTCTAGGACCCACTGGGCCCAGAGCCCGCCCGCCCGCGCCCTCCCGGGGCCGCACTCCTCCCGCCCCTCCCGCGCCGCTCGCGCCAGGCCAACCCCATCTGCCCTCTGCACCCACAGGGAAACTGAGGCCCGTTCGGATTGCGTCCGCAGTGGGACTGCCCGGGAGTCCCTGCGGCTTCCCGCCGGCATTTCCTACCTGAACAGACTGGGGCTGGCTCCGTGGCGTCAACGGCAGCTCCTCTCACCGACGGAGCCCGGGACACAGCCAGGGAGCGGCAGGCGCTAGGACCCAGCTTGTGGGGGGGAGGGGGAGGGACGGGAGGCGGGGCCGGCGAGCGGAAGTGGAAGGGAGCTTTTCCCGCTAGGGAGGAAGGCGAAGTTTATCCGAGCACCCCCAGCCGAAGGTGGCGGAGAAACACCTTGCAGGGGGTCTCTGTGGGTGCTAATGAGAGAGGACACCGGAATAGGTTTACGGGATGCACCGGCTATTGCTAGCCTGGGGATAGATCACCGTGAACTAGAAGGTGGGAGGACAGAAAGGCCATGCCCAAGATTTGTAGTACCTAAATCCGCTTATATTCCACAACATTTCCCTTAATAGCAAGGAGTAAATGACGCTCCCTTCATCTGTCTTTAGAAGTTTTACAAGAAGCCCCAGGAAAAGTGTCGCCAAAATACTGAGGCCAGAGCTGCAGAACCCTTTTTATCCTCTTCTGCGCTCAGCCAATATGCACCGGAAGGATTTTAGCGGCTCTTCCCGGAAGTGTGGCTAAGGTTAGTGCAGAACGACACAGCTCTTTGACCTACGTGGGCGGGGTCAGAGTCGCGCGTTAGCGGCTTCTCATCTAGCACCGGAAATGTGTCTGTGTAGAACCGCTGCTTGGAGGCGGGACAGAAGCATTTTTAAGGCGGAAGTTTCGCGGGGAAGCTTTTGCGGTTAGGACACTTCCTGTTTCCTAGTAACAATAGGAAGTATCCGCGGAGCTCGGGTAGACTGCTGGCTCGTGCCAGCTGCGCCCTCTTTCCTCTGCGTCTTTCCTTCTCCCCCTCTCTTTTCCCTCTTTCCCTCACCTCCCACCGCCCAGGAGCCCTGGCAGAGTGTGCGTGTGTGGGAGCTCGAGAGCCCCTCCACAACCACCCCTTGGGGCGCGCGGCTGCAGTTAGGGTGAGGGTCCCAGTGCGCAGGCGCACTCCCGTTCGCGGTCCCCAACGGACGCACCCGCGGCGGGAACGAGAAGGGGCCACCGGTGTGAGGTAGGGGTCCTAAGAGAAAACTGGTCGAGGAGATGAGCGAGGCAAGAGGACCTTATTGGTGGTTGATTAGGAGAGGCGACTCTTGAGCGAAGGGGCTTTGTGAAGTGAGAATTCTGGGAGCAGGTTCAGTAAGGGGGTTTAGAGTCGGAGATAGGAGTTGTATTGGGGTCCCAAGGGAGTGAAGAGTCAGAGTCAGAGAAGGCCAAGGTGATGTAGGAGGCATGGGGGCCTGCCATGGAGAGAGCAAGGGCTTTGGAAAGAAGATTGTCCGAGTCAAACGGGCTGGCTCGTGTGTAAACTGGGATAACAGAGGCACTGCAGTGTGTTGTGAGGACTAAGTGACATAACGAATATTCTTTACTTAGCACAGTACCTGACACACGGTAATGCTTAGGTAGAACGTGTTGCTGTTGTCATCAGTATTATGAGAGAAGGTAGAAAAAAAAAATGAGAAGGGATGGAGAGGCGTAGGAAAGAAAAAGGTAGAGGGTGAAGAACCAGAAAGGAGACGAAATTTCCAAGATGGAAGATCGTTTGGAATCCGGGGAACCCAAGAGAGTCTTTCAGAAAGGTGACTTTGTGACCCTGAAAGGAATAGGGCAGGTGGGGGAACAAGCCAGCCCTTTCTCTGAAGGGGGCCTCTAACCTCACCTCTCAGGTCCTAGGCTGTCAACTGAAGAAGGAGGCTGCTTCTTCCATGCCTCTAGGCTACTCTGTTCAGCTGAGGGGTGAAGGAGGGAGGATTGGACTTACCTTATAGAAGGTTCTAGGAGAGGTACAGGTTTCCTTTTAAGATGTCGCAGAAGATAGGTTGTTTCAGATTTATAGAGAGCAGATGGTTAGGGACAGTAAGGCTTTTAGGATTTGGTCTGAAGACAGAATAATAGGTTTGTGATCAGAGGTAGGTTGCATTCCTTTAGACGTCAGTTTCCTTATCTATACCTCCAGAGGTGAGTCAGGCCTAGAGGAGCTCCCATGTTTGGGGAGCTTGTATGCAGGGAAGTATTAAATGATGGTGCTTCCAGAATAGATCCAGTAGAGAGCAGGTCTCTGGGCATTGCTGCTTGGGGAACCCATGTGTGCCCTCTGGTGAACTTGTTGCTCATGGAACTAAGAGGCAAAGTTAATTCAGGCCTTCCTTCTGACCACTGCCCCCTGTTCCTAGGCCTTGGACCCTCCACCAGAGGAAGATGCTGCTGCCACCTGCCTGCTCTTCCTGAACCTTCAGGTTTCTGCCACACTGCCCCATGGAGGACACGCCCACCTCACTCAGCTGCTCTGACTGTCAGCGCCACTTTCCTAGCCTCCCAGAACTGTCACGGCACCGAGAACTGCTCCATCCATCTTCCAACCAGGACAGTGAGGAGGCTGACAGCATCCCTCGGCCCTACCGCTGTCAGCAGTGTGGGCGGGGCTATCGTCACCCAGGGAGCCTGGTCAACCACCGCCGGACCCACGAGACTGGCCTTTTCCCCTGTACCACCTGTGGCAAGGACTTCACCAATCCCATGGCCCTCAAGAGCCACATGAGGACTCATGCTCCTGAAGGCCGCCGGCGGCGCAGGCCTCCACGCCCCAAGGAAGCCACTCCATGCCTCCAGGGGGAGACAGTGTCCACTGACTCCTGGGGCCAGAGGCTTGGCCCTGGGGAAGGCTGGGAAAACCAGAAGAAACATACTGAAGAGACATCTGGCTGTGAATCTGGGCCAGACTCTAGGGCAGCTCTGGGCACTTGGGAAGATCCACCCACCAGACAAAGAGAAGGCTGGGAAAGCCAGCCAGATCCTGAGGAGGGCACAGAGGGCTGGGGGCCCACCACCAACTCTGCCGGAGACCCACCGCTCCCCACCCCGGCCAGCAGTCTCCTTAGCAATTTGGAACAGTATTTGGCTGAATCAGTAGTGAATTTCACAGCGGGCGAGGAGCCCGCCCAGTCCCCTCCTGCTGAGGATGAGCGGCGGTACAAATGCAGTCAATGTGGCAAGACCTACAAGCATGCCGGGAGCCTCACCAACCACCGCCAGAGCCACACCCTGGGCGTCTACCCTTGTGCCATCTGCTTCAAGGAGTTCTCTAACCTCATGGCTCTGAAGAATCACTCCCGACTCCATGCCCAGTATCGGCCTTACCAGTGTCCCCACTGCCCCCGCGCCTTCCGGCTCCCCCGAGAGCTGCTGGAACATCAGCAGTCCCATGAGGGTGAAAGTCAGGAGCGGCTGTGGGAAGAGAAAGGGATGCCCACCACCAATGGGCATGCAGACGAGAGCAGCCGGGAACAGCTCCCTGGTACACAGATGCTGAATGGCTCTGGGGAGCTGAGCACCTCTGGGGAGCTGGAAGATAGCAGCCTGGAGGAGTACCGGCCATTCCACTGTGGGGACTGTGGCCGTACCTACCGCCATGCTGGGAGCCTCATCAACCATCGCAAGAGCCACCAGACAGGTGTCTACCCCTGCTCCATCTGTTCCAAGCAGCTGTTCAACGCAGCTGCCCTCAAAAACCACGTGCGGGCACATCACAGACCCCGGCAAGGAGCCGGAGAGGATGGGCAGCCATCAGTACTGCCAGCTCCCCTGCCGCTGGCTGAGACCACCCACAAAGAGAAGGAGGTCCCCGCCGCCACCCTGGACCACCGCCCCTATAAGTGCAATGAGTGTGGTCGGGCTTACCGGCACCGGGGGAGCCTGGTGAACCACCGCCATAGCCATCGGACAGGAGAGTACCAGTGCTCACTCTGTCCCCGCAAGTACCCCAACCTCATGGCCCTGCGCAACCACGTGCGGGTACACTGCAAGGCTGCTCGCCGCAGCACAGGCCCAGGGGCCGAGGGTCCCCTCGGCCGCCGCAAGTTGGAGCTCCCAGCTGACCCAGTGGGAGCAGAGGCAGCCCCCCATTCAGATCAGGGACCTGGGTGCAGACGTGAAGAGGGGGCCACCGATGTCCCGCCAGCAGCAGATAGGACCGCGCCACAGATATGTAGCCTGGGTGGCATGCTCTTTGAAGACCCTGAGAGTCTTGAACGTCACGGCTGGAGCCATGGGGAAGGGGAGAACGGCAGGACCGAGACCAGGGTGTCACCTCCTCGGGCGTTTGCCTGCCGAGACTGTGGAAAGAGCTATCGCCACTCAGGCAGCCTCATCAACCACCGGCAGACCCACCAGACGGGAGACTTCAGTTGCGGGGCCTGCGCCAAGCGCTTCCACACCGTGGCCGCCATGAAGAACCACATGCGCCGCCACAGTCGGCGGCGGAGCAGACGGCACCGGAGGCGGGCTGGCAGTGCTGGCGGTGGGGGAGAAGCCGAACTCCCGTCAGGCGGGAGCTGGGCCCCAGAGCTGGTGGGAGACGGTGAGGGCCTGAGCCGTCCCCAAGACCCTTCAAGGCAAAGTCTGAGTGGAGCCGAAGGCAACATGGAAAGTGATGGGAGCTGTTTGCAGGCTGCAGCTGAAAGGGACAAATGTGGGCTTGAGAGGGATGAGGCCTGTTTCCAGGGTGATAAAGAGAGCAGCGGCACTGAGGAAGGACTGGAAAGGAAGGAGGCCTGTTTCCTTGACAACTTGGACGTCCCAGGCGATGAGAGCAATGGGACTCGCTTCTGTGGTGGCCTCCCTGGGGTGGAGGAAGACCAGAAACCAGCCCCTGGCCAGCCCAGCTCCCCTTCCCACTCTGCCAGAGCCGCTGCTGGCTGGCAGGCTGAGGTCTCGCACACGTGTCCTGACTGTGGGCATTCTTTCCCCCACTCCGCTGGCCTGCTGAGCCACAGGCCCTGCCACCCACCGGGCATCTATCAGTGCTCCCTCTGCCCGAAGGAGTTTGAGTCCTTGCCTGCCCTGCGCAGCCACTTCCAGAGCCATGGGCCCGGGGAGACAGCCTCCGCACAGCCCTTCCTCTGCTGCCTCTGCGGCATGATCTTCCCTGGGCGGGCTGGCTACAGGCATCACCGGCGCCAGGCTCATGACTCCTATGGTACGACTGAGGGCTCAGAGGAAGAGGGGGAAGAGGAAGGAGCAGCAGGGGCAGCCTCCACCCATAGCCCCCCACTGCAGCTCTCGGAAGCAGAACTGCTGAATCAGCTGCAGCGGGAGGTGGAGGCGCTGGATGGCGCCGGGTATGGGCACATCTGTGGCTGCTGCGGTCAGACCTACGATGACCTGGGCAGCCTGGAGCGTCACCATCAAAGCCAGAGTTCCGGGAACACCAACGGCGAGGTTCCCAGCCTCATTCATCACCCGGGAGAGTCAGGTGATGCCACGGGGATGGTTGCAGATGGCACCTTTGAGGGCACGGTGACCTCTTTTTCTGGGGAAGGTGGAGACACAAAGTCTGGAGAGGGAGTAGGTGCCACGCTTGCAGACAGCCTTTGCATGCAGGGTGGGGAAAGTTCTCTGGAGACCCAGCCCCGCCCCTTCCGTTGCAACCAGTGCGGCAAGACCTATCGCCATGGGGGCAGCCTGGTGAACCACCGCAAGATCCACCAGACCGGAGACTTCATCTGCCCCGTCTGCTGCCGCTGCTACCCCAACCTGGCTGCCTATCGCAATCATCTGCGAAACCACCCGCGCTGCAAAGGCTCTGAGCCCCAGGTGGGGCCCGTTCCAGACGCAGGAGGCAGCGGTGAGCCCCAAAACATGGCGGAGGAGGGCCTCGGGCAGGCAGAAGTGGAGAAGTTCCAGAAGGAACTTAAAGTGGAGCCCCTGGAGGAGGTGGCGAGGGTGAAGGAAGAGGCCTGGGAGGAGACCACTGTGAAGGGGGAGGAAATGGAGCCGAGGTTGGAGACTGCGGAGAAGGGCTGCCAGACTGAAGCCAGCTCCGAGCGGCCCTTCAGCTGTGAGGTGTGCGGCCGGTCCTACAAGCACGCCGGCAGCCTCATCAATCACCGGCAGAGCCACCAGACCGGCCACTTTGGCTGCCAGGCCTGCTCCAAAGGCTTCTCAAACCTCATGTCCCTCAAGAACCACCGGCGCATCCACGCGGATCCCCGGCGTTTCCGCTGCGCCGAATGTGGGAAGGCCTTCCGCCTGCGGAAGCAGCTGGCCAGCCACCAGCGGGTCCACATGGAGCGTGGTGGAGCTGGGGGCTCCCGCAAGCTGTCCCGGGAAGATCGGCCCTTTCGCTGTGGGCAGTGTGGGCGGACCTACCGCCACGCCGGCAGCCTCCTGAACCACAGGCGTAGCCACGAGACGGGCCAGTATAGCTGTCCCGCCTGCCCCAAGACCTACTCCAACCGCATGGCCCTGAAGGACCACCAGAGGCTGCACTCGGAGAGCCGGCGGCGCCGAGCTGGGCGGTCCCGGCGGGCAGCTGTGCGCTGCGCCCTCTGCGGCCGGGGCTTCCCTGGCCGGGGATCTCTGGAGCGGCACCTGCGAGAGCATGAGGAGGAGGCCAGAGGGGGTCAGGGAGGCCCAAACAGCACCGAGGGCGGTGAGGGGAACCTGGTCGATGACCAGGGACTAGAGGGCAGGTGGTGCGGTACTGAGTCGGTATCCCCGCTGGAGGCTGGAGTCATGAGGCCAGCGGAGCAGAGTCAGAGCCCCCTCAAGGCAGCAGGTTTAGAAGGTACAGAGCCAATGTCCTGGGGCACGGGGAAAGCAGATGGGTGGCAAGGAGACAGAGGACCGGTGAATCATGATGGAGATTGGGTTCCTGGGGGTCACGTACCGACCAAGCCGGAAGACGAGTCAGGGGACAGTGTCCCCAGGAGTCCTTGCCACCTTGACAACAGCCAGCCCAATGGACCTAGTCTGATTCCCATGGATAGCTGGAACAATGGAGACAGCAGCCCTCAGCTTCAGCCGGAGAGCCACTCCTTTTCCTGCAGCCCTTGTGGCAAGACCTCCTGCCAGTCGGAAGGGCCCTTGAAACACCACAACACCCACAAGACAGACCGTCACTATTGCCTGCTCTGCTCCAAGGAGTTCTTGAATCCTGTGGCCACCAAGAGCCAGAGCCACAACCACATAGCTGCCCAGACCTTTTCCTGCCCTGACTGTGGCAAGGCCTTTCGGTCCCACCATGAACTCGCCAGCCACCTGCAGACTCATGCCAAGGGCCTCAGTCAGGTGTCGCCCCAGATGGAGGCCAGAGGTCCCAAAGCTGGGGCTGTGGAGGATGAGTTGGATCTCCCTGGTCAAGTCCGGAAGGCCCCATCAGAACCCCCCAGGGCCCCAGGAGAGAATGCCGGGAGAGCTAATGGAGGCCAAGGCGTCAGGTCTGCAGCAGCTGTGGACGAGGAGCGGCCCTTCCACTGTGCCCAGTGTGGGCGTTCCTACCGCCATGCCGGTAGCCTGCTGAACCACCAGAAGGCCCACACCACTGGACTGTATCCCTGCTCCCTCTGCCCCAAACTTCTACCCAATCTGCTGTCCCTTAAGAACCACGGCAGGACCCACACGGACCCCAAGCGCCACCGCTGCAGCGTCTGTGGCAAGGCCTTCCGGACAGCTGCCCGGCTGGAGGGCCACGGGCGGGTCCACGCACCCCGGGAGGGGCCCTTCACCTGCCCCCACTGTCCCCGCCACTTCCGCCGCCGCATCAGCTTCCTGCAGCACCAGCAGCAGCACCAGGAGGAGTGGGCAGTGGCCAGCTCTGGTACGGGGGCATGAGTGGGCTTGGGCAGAGGACTGAAGGGTCCCAGAGGAGGCGGGCACACAGTGGAGGGTAAAAACTGGCCCCAAGGGGAGCAAGGAGTGAGAGGATCACGTGGATTCCAGGAGGCGGCCAGGGCTGGGATGTAGAGAAAGCTAGTTTGCGGATGCTGCCTTTTGAGTAGCTGAGATCTGAACCCCTGGGGGCTACCTTACCCCAAGGTGAATAGGTAGCCTGGTGGGTTGGGGTAGTCGGGGGTGGTAGGGAGTGGTCAGGGGCAGAGGCAGCTGCTGGGGCTCCTCTGCTGTGCCGGAGCCAGAGAGGAACGGTCTTTTTGTTTTGGGAGGGGAGGTAGCTGGGTACCACCTGGCTGCTGCATCCGGAAACTCCCCTGATCCAACCAGTTAAGTAACGATTTCCAGAGAACAAGATGGTCTAGGTTCTGCTCTTCCCTAGAGTAGGCAAGGAGCCAGGGAAAAAGGAAGCGGGCATGGGAGGCGCCCCCAGACTGTGGCTTCCATGCTGACCTGGTCGGGGAACAGGGTCATTAGTTGGCACCCAGCTCCCTGTCCCTGTTTCCCCGAATCTTGTCTCTGCTCCCCCTCCTCTTTTCTTGGAAACTAGACCCTTGGCCCTTTCCCACCTGTATTGGCCCACGTTTCTTCTCCTTCCCTTTATTCAACCTTCTTCTTCCTCTGCTGCGCATTTCCTTTTTGGGATCCAACCAAGCCACCCTTTCCACCTGCACACCCCCCTCCCCTCCGGCACACCTTTAATTGGAGGACTGAGTCACAGATAATTGTTTCTTTGAAGCCAGGCCCAGCTATAGCAACAACAGTTATCAGCCCCTATTTCCCATCCTCCGTCAAGGGGAATCTCCAGGGAAAGACACCTCCGCCCAGCCTTGCTGGAGGACGAGGCTGCGGAGGAATGGGAGAGCCTGTTCCCCCAGCAAGTCCCGGGCTTGCTCTCCACCTCCCCTAGGGATCCGTAGCCCTTCTCCCAGGGCCCTTTCCATTTAGTGGCCCCCAAAGTGGGTGTCCCTGAGATGGTGGGCCCCTTGACCAGAGATTGTCAGGGCAGGAAGGGTGGGTGGTGAGATTCCCCTGAGAGTGCTGATAAGATGGCTTTCAGGATAAAAGATTTCTCGTGACCCCAAGGGAATGAGTGAGGAGCTAGTGAACCAGGTCTGGGGAAATAGTTGGGAGTTCTCACACAGGCCTTGGGGGCAGGGGCTGTGGGGAATGGCCTGCAGGGCTAGGGAGGGGGAGGGGTACAAGCTGTGTGGGGTTTGTGCCCTCAGTCGCCTCGTCTCTCTCTCCCCAGGAACCCCAAAGGCACCAGCGGCGGGCAGAGGGGACTTGTCATTGCCCCCTCCACCCACCCCCACAACCCCACTCCTGGACCCTTCACCCCAGTGGCCTGCAGACCTCAGCTTCTCCCTCTGAACTTCAAGTTTCCAAAGATCAGAATACGGGGTAGGGGGAGGGCAGGTTGTAGGGAAAGGCTTGATCTCCTTGTTTTGCTCAGGAGTAGTTTGGGCATCCCCAGCTCTCTTCTCCTCTCCTCCTGCAAAGAGGACCCAGATCTGGCTTCTTTCCCATGGAGGGGGTGAGATGTTCCTCCCGTCCTGTCCTTGAAGGACCTCCTTTCCCCTGCCTTTGTCACCATGCTCTTCCCTGTGACCAGCCCTGCAAGAAACCCAGTGCCAGGCTCTGCGGCCGGGCCACCCTCACCAGCCAGATTCCAACACTAGGGAGAGGCAGATTCAGAGAGAGCCATGGGTGGGAATGTTGCCTGTGGAAGGGGGGAGCCTTTTACTACAATTTGTAATTTATTTTCTAAAGTCTATTTTGTAACAATTTATTTAAGTTTAAAAATACAGGAAAATTGCTCCCCCCAAAAAAGAAAATTTCAAAGTACATGGCTGGTACTGGTTGTATCTGAGGGGATGACGAATAGGGAAAGCTGGGAATGCCTGCGTTGGACCGCAGAGCTGGACGTGGAGGGGGCATCCACAGGGGAGGTCTCCCTGTCCTGCAGAGGGGAGCAGGGGCAGCTGTCGGTCGGGGCAGGCTCCTTCCCAGAGCCCATTGCGCTGTCGGGCCTGCCCCAGTGGGGGACGGGGTCATGGGGGATGGCAGAGGGGCAGGGGCAGTGACGCAGGAATTGCCTCACTGTGACTGCAGTGTCCCAGAGCCACCTGTCAACAACCGGCTGGCTGGCCGGTCAGGGAGAGGAAGGAGGGTGGGGCTGGCCTCGTCCTCACAGCTTCCCTCCCTTCCTGCCTTAGAGGAAGAGGAAGGAGGCGCTCCTCAGCCCCCATGACAGATGAGAAAATTTTGGTCCGAAGAGGTTGAGAGGCGTGCTCTCCCAGTCAAACAGTGACAAGAGCCAGAATTTGAATCCAGATGGGTCCGTCCACTGCTCCACCCCACCCAGGGCAGCTAGAGGTGGGTCAGGCCAGACCCTGCCCTGCCCTGCCCCAGGTTGAGAGAGAAGGTGTCTGCGGAGGCAGTGTTGGCACGAGGCCCCAGGGCCACGTACTCTTGTTAGCTGGGCAGCTTTCAGGCTCGGCCTCAGGCCCTGGCTCCTCAGCGAAGTAGACCCGCCATTCCAAACTGCTGACCCAGTTCTCATACGTGGGGAGCACTGTAAAGACGGCAGGCCTCGCCGGGCCTTCGCAGGCATCTCCGAAGCTGTGCAGCCCAGCCAGGAACCATGTGCCCCTCACTTCGTGCACCAGCGGTGTCCCCGACAGGCCCTGTCAGGGGTCAGGGGACACCAGTGACTTCCTTTTCTCCCTAGGCAGCGTCACGGGGCAGAAGGGGCTGAGGCTGGGGCTGGGGGTCTGGCTGTTTGGGAGCCAGTTGGCAGAAAGGCTGAGTTTCGGTGAGAGGTCTGAGGCCAAGCCTGGCAGAAGGTCTGTTCATGAGTGGCAGGGCGAGGGGTCCGTGGGGTGAGGACAGGGGGAGTGGGGCTCACCTCACAGCCGGGCGGCTCACCCACAGCACTGGTGCACACCATCTGCGGCAGAATGGGGGTTCTGTCGCTCCCAAGGGCTGCGTACAGGCGGCTACAGGCCCTGGGCCCCAGGAGGGTCACAGGCACTGTCTGAGGGGAGCTGGTGCCTGCAGGGCGACGGAGAAGACCCAGCTGCTGCCTCGGCCTCTAGGCTAGATGCACAGCTGCTGGTGGCCCTGTCCTACCTACGTACCTGCTCCTTGGGCTAGCCCCAGGACCCAGCCGTGTTCCCCATCAGGCAGGCGGTGGTCCGCGTAGGGCAGGCAGAGGGGCCGCAGGCTGGAGCCCAGTGTTACGGGCTGGGCCAGCAGCAGGAGGGCCACGTCATAGCCCCCCTCTGGGTGGGTATACATCCCATGCAGGATGACTTTCTTCAGGCCCCGCTCCTCTGGTCCGGCCCCCAGGCCTACAGTCCATTCCTCTGGGGTCTGGCGCCTGTGCAGGGACAGCATTGACAGCACTGGGTGGCAGGGCTGCCAGCAAGGGTGGGGGCACAAAGGCAAGGGAGACGGGACTCACCCAGTGAAGCAGTGGGCAGCAGTCAGCACCACCTCCTCTGACACCAGGGCTCCGCCACAGGCCAGCTTCCCTTGGTGCTTCAGCCTGGCGTCCCAGGGCTGTGGGGAGGGAGCTTCTGCCTGGGGGCCTTCTCTCCTCAAGGATCCACAGGCTGAGACAGACAGATTACATCATCTGCCTTCCTGCTAAGTGCTCACTGCATGCCAGGCCCCGTGCTAAGCGCTTCCCATGTGCTATCAACCATCCTCACAATATCCTTTTAAGTTGAATCTTGGTTACCCTAATTACCGAAGGTAACCAAAGTTCCAGAGGGGTTAAGTGACTTTCTAGCTCACTAACGACAGGCAAATAGCCAACTTGAGATTCAAAACCCAGGGCCTAAGCTTTTAACTCTTATGGTCCAGGATCACGGGAGTGGCCTGCTCATCATTCCGTACCCCGCCTGTCTGCACCCCTCTGGGCTTGGAGTGGCCCCAGAACTCCTGGCTCACTGGTGCTTCTCTTAACATCAAGATAGAGCTTCCGTCTCAGGAATTATTTTGCATGCAGTTTGCATGTTAGTCACATACTGCCAGAATTAATGCCCCACTGAGTGGGAGCCCTGCCCTCTCCAATCTCATGGAGTTCCTGCTTGGAAATTTGCAGCCTACTCCAAAACCTTCAGCCAGATCCCAGAAATTCCTCTTCTTACCTAAACCCCAAATTCATAAAGTTCCAAAGCATCTATGCCTCTTAGCCGTAAATGGAGCTGTTCCCATCCTGGGGGCTGAAAGGGGCCTTATAAGCCCCCTCATTAGCCCCTGGTAGCGTGTGGATACCCTGTATCAGTTTTCTATTCTGAGCTGAAATTTGTTCCACTGTGGCTTCCACCTGCTGCCCAGAAGTCATGCAGCCCTGGGGGGAGGTCCCCACACGTCCCGCTCCTGACACCCGCTGCTCATACCTACACAGCTGTCCTCATCACTGATCTCTGGGGTCTCAGGGTCCTGGGCTAGGAAGGCTGACCCCTGAGCTTGAGCCTGGAGCCAGGAGCTGTGAGCAGTCACGTCGGTCAGCAGCACAGGAGTGTCTTCCTGGGCACAGCCTGTTGCAAAACTGATGATCCCAGCTTGAACCCAGTGTCCGTCAGGTTCACGGCACAGCACAGGGCCCCCGGAATCTCCCTGGAGCCGGGAAGTGTTGTCAAGGACAGATACCTGAGCCCCAGCCCTGGGCAGACACCCTCTACGTGTGGTCCTTCCACCAGTCCCTGTGGATTGAGTGCCCAGCCCCCTCCTGTTCCCTTCCCTTGTCCTCCCCCTCAGACCTGACAGGGCCCCTGCACCCCGGGCTGGGGACCTCCACACAGCATCCCAGGCCGGGCCGGGCTGGCCAGCAGCCGCTGATGCAGACGGTTGTAGAGACAGTTACACGTGGGGCGGCTGATTAGACGCAGGCGTATATTCCGTAGGGCCCTGGGAACTGGCGAAAGAGAGGGGGTTGGGGCTGGAGTCTGGGCTCGGAGGAGCAAGGGAGGCCGGGAACGGGGACAGTTGGCAGCTGAGGCTGTGTGACCTTGGGCAAGCAGAGTGCCCCTCTGGGCTCCAGCCTGGGCCAGCACTTACCGTCATTGTCCTGATCCCAGCCAGTGGCCCAGCAGTGGGTCCCAAAGGGGAAGCGATGGGCAGGTTGAGGCAAGCAGAGGGGTGTGTGGGCCATGGGGTGGGCGAGCCGTAGCAGGGCCAGGTCCGAGCCCTGGCTGTAGTGCTTATAGGCCCCGGGCAGCTGCAGAGCTGTCACCCCCACCTCCTCAGCCCCTGGGCTCAGCCCCTCATGCTTCAGAGAACCCAGGACAACTGACCAGGAATGCAGTTCCGTGACTGCCACCCTGCAAGTGGGGGGAACAAGACCCAGGCATTGAGTGCAAAGGGGGACGGTGACACTGTGGGAGACAGCACAAAGTGGGTGAAAGATGGACAGAAAACCTGTGGCTTTAAGCAAGGTCCATCCTTCTCCCAATTCAGTTGTCTCATTTGTAAGGTTTCTACCATGAAGGGTCGTTAGGATTAACTTGATAGTACGTACCTGGCACATGGCATATTTTTAATAAGTGGTACTTTGTTACTCTAGGGGCAGGGCTCAGTCTTGCGGGGCTTGGGGACAAATCATTCACCCCCAAAGCCAGAAACCCTGTTTGACCGCAGCCGTGACTCACTTTTCGAAGCAGTGGGCCGCAGTGAGGACCCAGCTGTCCGCCACCAGGGACCCGCCGCAGATGTGGGCCCCCTGCCTCCTCACACTGGCCTGCCACGGCCACTCGCCAGGCACCGTGCTGCCCTCCTGAGGCGTGGAGGGACCAGGGCCACGCTGCCCGCATGCTGTGGAGAGGCAGGGGTCAGGCTGACAGCAGGCCCCTGTCCTGCCCTCACCCCTGGCCCGACCCAGACCCAAGTAAGGCCCAGCCCCATGGCCCCAGAGCTTACCACGCTGAGCCGCTTGAAGACCTGGGAAGAGAGAGACACAGGTGAGCCTTGGGGCAGGGAGCCTTACCTGCCCGGTCCAGCGTTGGTAGAGGGGACAGGTTTGGGGGGATTGGTGTGGGTTGCTGCTATGACTCTGTGGCTACCTCACCGGCCCCTCCCAGAATGAAAATATTTATATGAGGTCAAGAAACAGCTTTTATTGGAAGCTATTCAGAGTGTACACTCAGTCATTAATTCTCCTGCCTCAGCCGTGCTCAGCACTCCTGGGCCTGAGCGGCAGGGCCTGGGGTTCAGCTTGGGACCAGGCCAAGCCTCCTCCAGGCCGCAGAACCCCCAACTCCTGCCCCCACCGCTGAGTCAGAGAGGCGGCCTGTGCATGTGGAAAGCGTTAGCTTAATTGTGCCCTGCGCTGCAGAGGCCTAAGAGGAATAATTAGAGGCCTGCGTCATGTCCAAGTTGGGGAGGGCGTCAAGAGATTGAGACTCACCCCGCCCCTGTTCTGACGACCTGGGCTCTGCCACCTTTCCAGAAACCATCAGAGACTCTACCAAAGGGTCCCCTGCCCTGCCTCTTCCCCATCACAGGCACACACAAACACACCATTGAACATCTACGCCAGGAGAGACGGGACGTATGTAAAGGTGGGGAGACTGAGGCCACAGAGCCCCAGAACTTGCCTAAGGTCATTCTGGAAGTAGAGAGGCAGACGGGGCCACAGGGCACACACACAGGCATAATGACAGTTCCTCCAGACACAGACTATAATCCAGCCCAAGGAAATCATACCCATTTGGACACAGGCGGCCACACACCCCTCCCCCCCCCACACACAGCCGGACACGGTTACGTTGCCACAGGCTGACTGCCTGCGCCCGGGCAGGCGCTCTCTCACACATCAAGCTGCAGGGGGCTGCTGGGGTAGAGGACAGCCCCCGAACCCCACCATACCGCCTACCCCCCAAACACGGGTGACTCACCCTCTATGAAGACCACGGCTCCCAGGATGAGCAGCCTCGGTCCCCAGCTCCCCTTCATGCTGCTCCAATCCACTCTGCCGGCTGTGCTCTGGGTTCTCCGAGAAGCCACCTGGGTCTCCCTAGCTCCACCTCTGCTCCACCCCCAACTTCCTAGGAGTCAGGTGTCATTGCTTTTCCTGGGCTGGAAGGGAGCCAGCAGCTTCCAGCTCTGGGGCTGTGGCTGTGTGACCCTGGGCTGTTCACCGCCTCTCCCTGGGCCTCAGCCTTGGCCACACTGCCTGGGTTCAAATCCCAGTTCCCCCTAACGCTTGAGTGACCTTGGACAGTTAGCCCGTTTGTGCCTTGTCTGAAAAACTCCACAAACTGTTGAGTGTAAAAGTGCTTAGACCGAAGCCTGACGGAGTAAACTTGCTCCCGAGCGTGGGAGCTGTCCCATTGGAACAGGTGAAGGGCATGGTGGGCAGGCCTTCCCCAGTTCTCACTCTTCATTTCAGCTTCCCTCCCAGGCTTGGGTCCAAATGGGTTTCATATATCTTCTCCTATTTTGATTCAGAGGCAGGGTGTACAGGGCTAGGTGTCAAGGGGCCAGGCTCTCTGCTTCTTGCTGGCTACGAGACTAGCAAATCTCAATGCCTCTCTGCCACCTTCCCGGGAAACAGGGTTACATGGTGCCCACCTTCCTCACAGGTGTTGGAAGACTCAGTTAGGAGGGAGGAACACTCAGGGTGCATCCTTTTCCTCTTTCTGACTTCTAACTCAGAACAGACCAGACTGTTCAGGGACCCTGACCCCAACTCAGAGGCAGCTGTGGCTGCACAGAACCAGAAAGGTAGCTCTCACATGCTTGGCTGTCCCAGAAGACAAGGCCTGGCTTCTGTGGGTAGGAGGCACAAGCTGCCAGCCCATTTCCTGGGGGTGGGGGCTGATGGCACCCCAGGTCTTGTTGACTCCACATACTGGAGAAGGGACTAACTACCCTTCCAGCAGGCCCTCTACTCTCCCTCTGACTCATATCTTCCCATCCCAGAGGAGGAAAGACTGGGAAAGCCCCAACACTAAGGTCCCGGGCAGACAGATGGCTCAGACTTGGCTAATTTATTTAAGGAACTTTATTGCTCTGAACCATCCCTCCTTGGGCAACAGCAGGAACTTTGGAAACCAGTCTTTGGGGACAGAGCCAGAGGCACTAAGGTGAGGGAAACAGTGTGGCATGTTTGGTCCATTGTCCTGTGTGGGAGTATGGCAGGGGGCAGGTTGCAGACTCTTCTAAGGATCCAGACGTAGCCTCCTTGGGCAAAGATCACAAGCCAAAGCAGAGGAGATGAGGTCAGCCTGGCTTGGGGTGAGGGCTCAGTGCCCCTTGACCTTGCCCTGGGGTTCCTGGACCTCCCGGAAGCTCAGCACCATCAGGCCCACATTGATGGCATAGGTGGTGATGCAAACAATGCAGAAATCATAGAGCACGAAGAACAGGATCCAGGCCAGGTAGACAGAACCAGCTAGAGACGCCAGGGAACTCAACACCAGCAGGACAGATGCCCAGCGGCCCTGTAGGCAACCTGCAAGGCAGAAAAGAGTCAGGCATGGGCTTCAGGGACTGGCTACCTCTAGAACACGCCATGACTCCATGGTGCCACCCAGATGGCAGGGGCTACTGGGGAAGAGTCTCTAAAATGAGAGGCTCTGACAGACTCCGCCAAGGCCTTGGTTCTCCTATCTGTTCAATGATCCCTGGGACCCAAATAGTGAATTTTCCTGCTGAGCTCTACATGAGATGAAAGATAAGCAACCCTTGGTTTTCCCCCAGAAAGGAACTTCTGAGTCTTTTCCAGAAAACTGGGCTCCTATGAAGTCTCTAAGGGCCCTTCTGGCTCTGACAGTAAAGACTCCTTTAGGTTCCCACCTCCCGGGTGCTCAGTGATGAGCAGTTGGCCATCAGATGTCTGGGTCACCAAGATTGCAAGGGATGGGGCTGGGCTGGCCAAGACGGGAAGGGGCCTGTCATGAGAGGGTAGGGCCACTCACCTAACAACAACTGTAGTGTGTAGAAGATGCAACCGAATATGCTGTTGGACTGATTGAGGACGCTGTCCTTGCCCAGTACGTGTTCCACCAGTCCGAAGCCCCGGCCCCACCTGGTGGAGGGGAGGGCCCAGGTTAGGAGTGTCAACTGAGTGCCATGAGCCTTATCCTGGGAGGGTTATTTCCAAGAAGCCATCTGGGCTGTCCTTCCTCTTCTAGCCCTTCCCCCAACCCCCACATGAGTCCAAGGGTCAATGGCCTCCGGGAACAGCCTTTCTTTGGCAAGGACAGGATTCCATGTCACTGCCCCTATCCACCCCCATCCCCAGGTCACACCTGGCCATGGCTCCCCCATAGGCTCCTCTTTTCATCCTAGACCTTCAATAAGTCTTAAGATGGCAAGGTGAGTATAACCCTTCACCTTGCTTTACAGAGTTACTAAAGACTGGGAAACCAGGGCAGAATCTCTCTGCCCTGGACCCCTAAATCTCCAGCGCCCCGACCACCCTCTCCCCTATTCTGTTTTAGGTCATCCCACTAACCTAGACCCTCAAGCATAGCCAGATCTGGCCACCTTGTCCCCAGGCAAAGCCATCCTTAAGACCATAATCAAAATAAATTAAAAAAAAAAAAAGACCATAATCGGTCCCTACACTCGACCCCACCTCCCCGTCCTGCCCGGTCACTTATTCCTTGTCATCAGGATTCACGTGCACTCCCTCGAATAACCCCAGTCCCCAGCACTATCTGCCCCCTCTACTCCACACTCCTATCTCAGACACACCCGTCTCGCCAGGCAACGCCCCCTTGAGCAGTACGGCTCCGTGTGTCCGCTCCCCGGGCATCCCAATCCCAGATTCATCTGGCAACCTGGTCGCCATGCACACCTGGTCCCCATGCACCGCTCCTACGAGCAGCGGGTCCCCCAAGGCTTCACTCCCACGCGCACCTGGAGGAGAAGACGCGCGAACAGCTGATGGCGGTGCCCACGTCGCAGAGCGCGCGGTAATCCCGGTCCCGGGCGCGCGCCGCCTTCACGTGCAGCGCGTAGAGAGAGAGTCCTAAGCCCGCGAGGCAGAGAGCGAGCCGCACCCACCCAGGGCTCCGCCAGGTACTGCCCATGTCTTCTGGTCCCGCCGGAGGCGCCAGCCGGAAGGGAACCAGCCACGGAGCAGCGGCGGGGCCGGATTTGGCCACGCCCTCTCCCGCCCGTCTGGCTGGGCGATTGGCCTGTTGGTCTCACACTTCCTGATCCAATTGGCTGTTCCCAGGATTTGGCAGGAGTGCTGCCGGGGTACGAAAACTGCTGAGGAATGCTGGGACTGGAAAACCAGATTAAGGGACGTGGGTATTTACTGATGTGGCGGCCTGCCAGGCATGATGGGAATTGTAGTCGGGGTGGCCTCAATGCCTCAAGGGTAATGGAGTCTCCGGAGTTTTAAAAATTTTATTAATCGGGCTAACAGTATATAGCGTTTACTCTAGCCCAAGCCCTGCTCTAACTTTGGAACATCCATGAACTAGAGACCAGCGGATCGGGGAATCCAGCGAATACTGCGATCCGATCAAGAACCAAGCGTTTTCCCTGAAATTACTATCTCAGACATTATTAGGATTGTAACCTCCAATCCGCCTAGTTTGCCCAGCTATTCCCTCCTGCTGCACCAGCGCCTCCTGCTGGCCGATCTCTCTCTCTTCGTCTCTCCCCCACATGCCCCGCTCCATCACCTCCGCCATACCCTTGACAGTATCCAAACCTCTGTTCTATTGTGGCGCCACCTGGCGAAACCTGAGCCCAGATCAACCCAACAGTGCCTCCTTTCCAAGCCTTTGGTGGGCTAGCTGAGCTCCCCCACTTCACAGACATAGCATCTATTGATGACCCCTCTCACCTATACTTCCCCTTCCTTCCCATTTGCATTGAAACTTTTCCCCATTTTAGAAGTTGCAACAAATATCCCTTTACAATCAAGTTTTTGGAAGATTTTACACTCCCAGTCTTTACTTCCTCACTTCTTCCTTGCTGCCCAGCACACCATAAACTAGCTCCTGCCCCCAATACTCCCCTGACAACTTTGGCTGGTGTCACCAGGATGCTAAATTCAATACATATTTTTCAGTTCTTATGCTTGGCCTCCCAACAGTATTAATCACTGTTGGGCATTCCTTCCTGGGAACTCTGTCTTCCTCTGGCTTCTGTGATACTTCGCTCTCCTGATGGCCCTCCTCCTTCTCAGGCCCATTCCTTTTCTTCCAGACAACGTGGCCAGTGGAATAATGGCTCCTAAAGATGTCGGTGTCCTAATTCCTGGGACCTGTGAACATGTTAGTTTACGTAGCAAATGGGAATTAAAGGTTGCAGATGGAATTAAGGCTACTAATCTGCTGATTTTAAAACAGATTATCCTATGGATCCCATGTAATCACAAGGGTCCTTAAAAGTGAAAAAGGGCAGCAGAAGAAGAGATTCAGAGGAAGGTGTGACTATAGAGGAAAAGCACAAAGAGATGCAGTGTTGCTGGCTTTGAAGATGGAGAAAGGGTGTCATGAGCTAGGGAATGTGGGTGGCCTGTAGTAGCAGGAAAAGTTGAAGAAATAGATTCTCCCCTAAAGTCTCCAGAGAGGAATTTTTTTTTTTTTTTTTTTGGCCCAGCCATGTGGCTTTCAGGATCTTAGTTCCCTGACTAGGGATTGAACCTGTGACCCCTGCATTTGAAGGGCAGAGTCTTAACCACTGGACCACCAGGGAAGTCAAAATTCATGTTGTTTTAAGTCACTAAGTTTGTGGTAGTTTGTTATAGAAACAATAGGAAACTAATACAGAGGACTAAGACTTAGACCAGTTTCTCACTTCTTTCCATAGTTTTCTGGAGTGTTCCTATTATCCATGACTGACTTCTCCCCGAATGAGTCATCTAAGAGGGAGCAAGGTGGAAACCACAGTATCTTTATGACTTAGCCTTGAAAGTCCCACATTGTCATTTATCCTATTCTGTCAGGTCAGCCCTGTTCAATGTGGGAAGAGACTACAGAGGGATATAAATACCGGGAGGTGGGAATCATTGAGGATTTACTGCTGTTCAACAAATCACCACAAAAATAATGACTTAAGAGAAAAACAATCATTTTAGTTTCTCTCAGTTTTTAGGGGTTAGGCATTCAGTACGAGAATTTTGGCTGGGTAGCTCTGGCTCACATAACTGTGGTCAGATGCTGGCTAATGCTGGAACGATGGGAGGCTGATAACCTGGCCTCTCTCTCTCTTCTTGCAGTCTCAGGGGCTGTTCGTGAATCCGTGTAGCCTCTCCGTAGGCACTAGTTTGGGCTTCCTCACAGCCTGGCAGACTCCAGGCTACAATAGCCAGTTTCCAAAGTTGTCTTCAATGATTTCCACCTCCTGGGATTCATAACATTGTGTAGTTTCTTCCCACACGAAATAGGGCTGATCTGACCCAGTAGGATAATACAGAAATGATGGTTTGTGACTTTGGCGGCTAAGTCATTAGGATACTGTGGCTTCCATTTTGCTCCCTCTTAGATCACTAACTCTGGGTGAAGCCAGTTGCCATGTTATGAGGACACTCAAGCAGCCCTAAGGAGAGGTCCACTTAGTGAGAAACTGAGGCTTCCTGTCAACAACCAGCACTAACTTGCTAGGCACATGAGAGAGCCACCCTGGAAGTGGATTCTCTAGCATCAGTCAAGACTTCATGCGACTGTAGTTTTGGGCAACGTGTTTTTTTTTTGGCGGCACCATGCAGCTTATGGGATTTTAGTTCCCTGACTAGGGATCGAACCCGGGCCCTCGGCAGTGAAAACGAAGAGTCCTAACCACTGGACCATCGGGCAACATCTTGACTGCAACCTCATAAGCAACCCTGAACCAGAAACACCTAGCTCAGCTGCTCCCAGATTCCTGACCCAAAGAAACTGTGTGAGATAATAAATGTTTATTGTTTTGAGCTGCTATATTTTGAGGGTAATTTGTCACACAACAATGGACAATTAATACAAGGCAATCAGACTGCTTACATGGTACCTCAGGACTCCAGTAAAAGTTCTGCAGGGAGCCAAGTGGAAGCTGCATCATCTTTTATGATCTAGCTTCATAAGTCATCATATAGTATCCCTTCCACTGTAATCACAAATTTGCTTAGCTCTAATGGGAAGGAACACAGAACTTCACCTCTTGATATGAGAAGCGTCGAAGTCATATTCTAAGAAGTTCATGTGGGCATGCGGGGTGGGGCATCTTTGGGAAACACAAACTGCCACATGAGGCAACATTATTTCCACCGATGTCTTCCCTTACTCCTTACAGGTCACAGCTTCTGAACTCTGACCTGAGCCCAGATCTCTTTCCTGGGCTCCACACCCCAGAGCAGAAACACTTCTTGGACATCACCATATGGATGTCTCACAGGCCAATCAGATGCAAGGCAATGCACCCCAAACTGAGCTTCTTACCTTCCCCAAACCTGGCCCTTCTCTGGGGTTCCCATTTTAACCATGGGCCCCCCAATCCACCCAAGCCACTCCTCCTGGACCACTCTCTCATTCCCTGTAATCTATGCAGACCACTACCTTGACCCAAACCATCATCACCTCCCACCTAGATAAATGCAGTAGCCTCATCTTTGGTCTCTCAGATATATTTGTCTCTTACCCTAAGATACATTCTCCATACAGCAGTCAAAGTACATCTTTATCAAAAATTAAAAGATGTAGTTTTGTCACTCTGCCTTTCAATAGCTCAGAGAAGAAAGCCCAATATTTCTTCCATTTATTTAATAAATGTTTATTGAGCACCTGTTATGTGCCAGGGACTGTGTTAGGGGCACAGGATAAATCAGTATAGCAGACAAATATTCATACTGTGGTCTTACATTTTAGGAAAAAAACTGAGCAATTAATATGATAAATACGTAAGTATATAGTATGCTGTCGGTGATACATGCTACGGATAAAATAAAGAGTAAAGCAGAAGGAATTCCCTGGCGGTCCAGTGGTTAGGACTTGGTGCTTTCATTGCCCGGGGCCAAGGTTCAATCCCGGGGAACTAAGATCCCAAAAGCCACACAGTGCGGCCAAATAAACAAATAAATAAATAAGAGTAAAGCAGTGTGAGGGGAATGGGAGTGGTTGCACTTTTAAATAGGATGATCAGGTTGGGCTTCATTCAGCTGATATTTGGGCAAAAGCTTACAGGAGGTGAGGGATTAAGCTATGTGGAAATCTAGGGAAAGGGTGTTCCAGGCAGAGGGCACAGCTCGTGAGAGGTGGAACGTGCCTGGTATGTTGAGGGAACAACAGATGGGCCAGTGTGGCTGTTGCCATGAGTATGGGGGGTGAGGACGGAACGGAAAAAGGGGACGGAGGAGTCGTTCAATCTTTCTGGGTCTCTGTTGTCCCATCTGTAAAATGAGGATAATCACATTACCTCAGAGGTTCGTTATGAAGATGAAACGAACACATGTAAATCTCTTAGAAGAGCGCCTGACCAACGGGAAGGTGGACTCTTGGGGTGCAAGTCCAACCTCCACCTCCGGGAGGTAGCAGCGAGTCCCGGCCGGGCTGGTCCAGCGTGCAGGGTCAAATGCACTGCCGGCCACGCCGCGGCCACGTGAGCGCCGGGATCTGGCACGCTTCAAGCCATCTTTTGCTTCTCTGCGCACTTCGGCCTTCCCAGCGGGAGCACCCTCCCCTCTCCCTTTTAACGCTGGCTCAAGCCCTGCCTGCCTGCAGCCGCCTCCAGCGCTGAGCGTCCTCCCAGCTTCACTCCAGGGTATCGCCGGGATGCGGGAAAAGAAAGGGTGGGAATGGTGTGGGGGTGAGGGGCGAAGAGAAAATCCAGAGACTCAGGGAGCCCTTTCCTCATGATCTGTGCAGACTTTCCCCCAGTCCCTCAGGCAGGCCAGCTGGTGGTGAAGGGTCCCACCTCTGCTGAAGTTTAAAGACAGCTCCAGGGAATTCCTTGGCGGTCCAGTGGTTAGGACTCCATGCTTTCACTGCCGAGGGCCGGGGTTCAATCCCTGGTCGGGGAACTAAGATCCCGCAAGCCGCATGGCTCAGCCAAAAAAGAAAAAAAATTTTCAAAAACAAAACAAAACAAACCCCCCAAAACTCCAAAATATCGCCTGCTTCACTTATCCCTTTGCTTTAAAAATTTAAACTATTTAGAAAATACATGACCATGGTGAAGAAAAATCTGGTCAGTATAAGTACACACAAACACACACTGAAAAGTCTCTCTCCCATCATCGCCTGCTTGGAAAAACTGTCTTTTCACTGGTCTCTCTTTGTTTGGTCTCACTGGTCCCAATCACTACCACCACAGCATTCTGTCTAAGGAGCAGATCTATCCAGTTAAAAACCCTTCAGTGGCTTCTTTTTTTTTTTTTTTAATTAATTAATTAATTGATTTTATTTTTGGCTGTGTTGAGTCTTTGTTGCTGTGCCGGGCTTTCTCTAGTTGCGGCGAGCAGGGGCTACTCTTCGTTGTGGTGCGTGGGCTTCTCATTGCGGTGGCTTCTCTTGTTGCGGAGCACGGGCTCTAGGTCGCGGGCTTCAGTAGTTGTGGCACTCGGGCTCAGTAGTTGTGGCTCGCAGGCTCTAGAGCTCAGGCTCAGTAGTTGTGGCGCACGGGCTTAGTTGCTCCGCGGCACGTGGGATCTTCCCGGACCAGGGCTGGAACTCGTGTCCCCTGCATTGGGAGGTGGATTCTCAACCACCGCGCCACCAGGGAAGCCCCCTTCACTGGCTTCTTACTACTTCAGGACAAATGCACACTCATCCTTCAAAATCTGGTTCTGGTCACCTCATTCAGCTCCTCTCCTCCCAGACTCCACATCCTCCAGGCTCTTCCCTGTCCTGACATGTCCTTCCCACTCCAGTTCCCAGGCCTGACCAGTCCTACTCACACTGCACCTATTCCAATTTCCCAGACCCTATATGATGCTCCCACAGCCTCCTGTGTGTCTCTTAGCACAACTGATGACACGGAAATTGTCTGTTTTCCTCTTCAGGGCAGGGAAGGGTCTATTTATTTAATTCAACACCAATCTCCTCTCCTTGCACAGAAAAGTCACCTAAACAGTGTCTGTTACTGGCATTAATTAGTAATAATGATAATGTAACAGGGAAGAGCCAAATCTGACTGCATGTTGGATCTGTTTCTTTTACTTTAACCTTTGCTTTCTGCTGCTTTTGTTCACTAAAAGGATACTGTCTATACACAGTGGCCTGCCTCGGGGAACCCTGCCCTTCTGCCTGAATGTTGAATCAAAGTGCCTTTGTTCAGGGAAACATCCGGACCCTGTCGCCTGTGGATGACTATAAGAAAGAAGAAATTAACACATCCCCTCCCCGAGGCTGGCCATTCCAGGTGATATTTGCAAAACTTTTGGCCTTTCTACTTTACTTCCTCATCTCCTCCCCCTCTCTGTGCTATAAAAGAAACTGGCATCCAAACCCCGATAAGTTGGTTATTTTGAGACTTTAGTCTGCCATCTTCTCAGTCTGCCGAATTGCTTGCCCAACACCTCGTCTCCGATGGCCTGTCGTGCGGCGAGCAGAGCGAGCTTGGACTCGGTAACAATAATAGTAATAATATTAATAATAATAATACCTAGTAGAGTGTTAATTCCATGCTTGGCACTATTCTGGGCACTTTACATATATAAATTAATGTGACCACACAACCCCAAGGTTGGTACAACCTCATTTTACCAATACGGGAATTGAAGTATTGAGTAGTTTAAGTAACTTGCCCCAGATGGTAAGTGGCTGAGCTGGGGGTTGAACCAGGCAGTCTGGTTTCCCGCAAATGAGTCAAGAGCTAGAAGGGAGAAGGACGGGACCTCAGCGGAGGAATCCAGGTAGGGTTTGGTCTGTGCACTTTGCATCTAAGGGTCTTCTCGCCCTCTCGCATTTCTTTTCCAGCAGAAGACAGAGGCCCAGAGAGACCAGATAACTCCGGGAGCCCTGTGGAGAGAGCTGTGCTATTTATTTGGGGACCTGGGAGCAGAGACACAGCCACGATGGGCTGGCGCGAGTTGCGAGTCCTCCGCTCCAAACTACAACTCCCAGGAGGCACCGGGCGCCCATAGCCCACGTGACGTCACGGCGGCAGAGGGCGCCAGCGGCTCGGCCAGCCCGGCCGGTGGACTTTTGGGCCGTTCCTCTCGGACCCCGGCCCTGGCTCTGGCCCCGAGGTAAGTGGACCGACCCGCTCAGACCATGCCGCGAAGGCTTCGCAGCGCGCGCCCGCCGCCTCCGCCCTTGCTCTGGATTGCTGGAGCGCGCGTGGACTGGGGTTGGGGGGCTGGGGGACTGACATCTACCATATGGGGAAGATCCGGGCCGAACCAAGTGACCCTGCGGAGGGAGGGAACCAGACGGGGACACTCGAGCCGCTACTTCAACGCAGCCGACCCTGGGGTGCACAATTCTGTGTGCCGCAGGTACGCAGGCCAGACACCGGCCGGGGTCCGAAGGCGCCGGATTAGGGGTCAGCCCCGCCCCCTGAACGAGGGTGCCCGGGATCAGAGGGAGCGGGGGTTGAGGTTTTCGGGCTGGAAGAGTCTAAGGATCCCCTTCCCTCCAGACTACCAGATAGAACATCAGATTGAAGAATAGCAGCCCCGGAAAGCAAGGTTATCCAGGCTCGGCCTGTGTGTGCTTGGGGAAGTGGTTGAAGGGGTGGGCAGAGATTGTCCAAATCTGACTAGCCAGTGCTCACGTGGAAAGATAGTGCGCCTGGATTCAGAGCCTTACAACTCCCCCTTCCTCCGCCTTTATAGATGGGAGCTGCTCCTGGAGGCTGAGCTTGTCAGCATCCTCGACCGGCTCTCGCCCCTGAAGTCAGAGACGTGCCCCTGCCCACCCACACCGTTCCTGCCCCGTTTTGGGGTCGCCTCCATCTATCCGGTCCTCAGCCCTAGTGGCCGCCCAGTTCGACAAAAGAGCAAAACGATGATACTGGCTTCCGTGCTGGGGAGCGGACCCCGGGGCGGGCCAGCACTCTGGCCTCTCTTGGGGCCCGCACTCTCTCTCCGGGCCCGCTCCACATCAGCCACCGATACCCACCACGTGGAGATGGCACGGGAGCGCTCCAAAACAGTCACCTCCTTTTACAACCAATCGGCCATCGATGTGGCAGCGGAGAAGGTGTGCAGCTAGGGCGGTGAGGCCTGGGTCCAGAGCTGGAGTGGGTGTCCAGGGAAGGGGTGGAGCTAATATGATGGGGGCAGGGTGTCAGAGATCCAGTGCTCAAGGGCCCTCTGCCCCTCCAGCCCTCAGTCCGTCTCACTCCGACCATGATGCTCTATTCAGGCCGCTCTCAGGATGGCAGTCACCTTCTGGTAAGACTCCTGCCCCTATTTTTCTCTTGGTCCCTGGAGCTCTGACCCAGCCACTCAGGCCCTGGCCCTAACTTCCTTCCTCTCTTTCTTCTAGAAAAGTGCCCGGTACTTGCAGCAGGAGTTGCCAGTGAGGATCGCTCACCGTATCAAGGGCTTCCGCAGCCTTCCTTTCATCATTGGCTGCAACCCCACCATACTGCACGTGGTAAGGTGGCCTCAAGGGGGCGTCGGTTTCCCTAGTAGAGAGGACCTTAGATCAGTGTGCCCACCGCCCATGGGGCAAATGGGGAGACGGAACCAGAGTGGTAGAGACTTACCTGCCAAAAGGTTTCAGGGCCACAGAAGACTCGAACCCAAGCCTTCATGGAGGCTTGAAAGGCCATGATGGGGTTTGAACCAAATGAATTGGGGTGAATGGCAATCCCCATAGGTGGGCACGGGTGGCTGTTCTCTACCTGGTGCCCAGAGCATCCCTGTGAATTCCCACACCTCTTCCTTGCAGCACGAGCTGTACATCCGTGCCTTCCAGAAGCTGACAGACTTCCCTCCGGTGAGGGCTGGGCCAGGGCAGGGTGAGGGGCTGAGAAGTCAGGGCTGGACCATCCAAGCTCATGACTCTGTGGCCTGCAGATCAAGGACCAGGCGGACGATGCCCAGTACTGCCAGCTGGTGCGACAGCTGTTGGACGACCACAAGGATGTGGTGACCCTCTTAGCTGAGGGCCTGCGTGAGAGCCGGAAGCACATAGAGGTCAGGGGCAGCGCAATGGGGGCCCAGGTCTGTTGGGAGGGCCTGGGAAGGGCACAGGGTTTCTTTTTTTTTTTTTTTAACATTTTTTGTTTTTGTTTTTATTTTTTGTTTATTTATTTTTGGCTGCGTTGGGTCTTTGTTGCTGCGCGCGGGCTTTCTCTAGTTGCGGCGAGCGGGGGCTACTCTTTGTTGTGGTGCACGGGCTTCTCATTGCGGTGGCTTCTCTTGTTGCGGAGCACGGGCTCTAGGTGAGCGGGCTTCAGTAGTTGTGGCACGCAGGCTCAGTAGTTGTGGTGCACGGGCTCAGTAGTTGTGGCTCGCGGGCTCTAGAGTGTAGGTTCAGTAGCTGTGGCGCACAGGCTTTGTTGCTCCATGGCATGTGGGATCTTCCCAGACCAGGGATCGAACCCTTGTCCCCTGCGTTAGCAGGCAGATTCTTAACCACTGCGCCACCAGGGAAGTCCCAGGCACAGGGTTTCTGAGCCCCTACTCTTTACAGGATGAGAAGCTCGTCCGCTACTTCTTAGACAAGACGTTGACTTCAAGGCTTGGGATCCGCATGTTGGCTACACATCATCTGGCGCTACATGAGGACAAGGTGGGACGCGGGGACCTGAGACCTGGGAATGTCAAGTGGGGCAGAGGGGACTGAGCCAGGAGCCCCCATGGGTTGGGGACCCGGGCCGAGGGCCTGGGGAGAGCCTTGGGGCTGCTTCCATAGTCTAGAGTTTGCAAGCTTTTGGTGGCCACGGTGTGGGTGGAGGTGATCCCTGGTCCTGACCTTCTTTCTCCTGCCAGCCCGACTTTGTTGGCATCATCTGCACTCGCCTCTCACCAAAGAAGATTATTGAAAAGTGGGTGGACTTTGCCAGGTGAGGCTAGAATGGCTAAGGGGGTGACGTCTTCGGGCAGGGAAGGTTTGGGTCTGATTCGTTGCCCAGGGCATGGTCCAGGGCAGGGTTTTTCAACTGTGACACTGTTAACGTTTTGGGCCAGATCATTCTTTTTTGTGCGGGGCTGGCCTGTGCTTGTTAGGATGTTCAGAAGGGTCCCCGGCTTCTCACTTGATGCCAGTAATACTCTCCAGCTGTGACAGCCAAAATGTCGCTAGAGATTGCAAAATTTCCCTGGGAGGGTGGGGACAGAATCACCTCCAGTTGAGAACCACTGGTTGAGGTCTGAACCCTTGCTCCTTTCCGCAGACGCCTGTGTGAACACAAGTATGGCAACGCCCCCCGAGTCCGCATCAATGGACACGTGGCTGCCCGTTTCCCCTTCATCCCGATGCCGCTGGACTATATCCTGCCCGAGCTGCTCAAGAATGCCATGAGGTGGGCTGCTGGATATATTGGAAGGGGGCAGACAGGAACTGGGGTGAGGCTGGGGCACCACCACCTACTGGTCTTTTTCCCCTGCATAGAGCCACAATGGAGAGTCACCTAGACACTCCCTACAATGTCCCAGATGTGGTCATCACCATCGCCAACAATGATATCGATCTCGTCATCAGGTTTGCCCTGGGTGGGAGCTGGGGTGGGATGCATGGGGGTTCCGGGCACTGTTTCTGATTTGCTGGATGATTTCAAGCCAGTACCTGCCCCAGTCTGAGATTTAGTTTCTGGTTGGACAAGATATTCTCCAGTCCTGAGATTGCCATGAGCTGGACATGAGTGGATCTGGGGCCAGCTGTGGGCCCCAGGGCCCTGTCCTTGTCAGCAGCTGAGGGGCCCAGAGTGGGGAAGGAGTCAGAAATAAACAGTCTGCGGTGCTGGGCTGAGAATAAATGTCAAGTCCTATGAGAAGGTATAAGCAGTTAGTGGCAGAGGTGAGGGTGGAGAAACATAGCTTAAAAAAAACAAGGCCCAAGAGTCTAGGTGACCACATTCCATGTCTGCATGGAAGCGACAGGAAGGCCGACTTAGCACTGTCTGCTTGGGGAGGTAGTGAGCCCCACCAAAGCTGAGCCAAACCCCTGTCGTCGTCATCCTGCCAGGATTTCAGACCGGGGCGGGGGAATCGCTCACAAAGACCTGGATCGGGTTATGGACTACCACTTCACTACGGCTGAGGCCAGCACCCAGGACCCCCGGATCAGCCCCCTCTTCGGCCACCTGGACCTGCACAGTGGCGGCCAGTCGGGACCCATGCACGGGTGAGGCCCCACCTGGCCAGAATGGAGGGGCGGGGGGGGCCCCAGGAGACTCAAGCCTCTGAAGCCCATGTTCTGTCCCCTTGCCCACCCCCAGCTTTGGCTTCGGGCTGCCCACATCGCGGGCCTACGCGGAGTACCTCGGTGGTTCCCTTCGGCTGCAGTCCCTACAGGGCATTGGCACGGACGTCTACCTGCGGCTCCGTCACATCGACGGCCGGGAGGAAAGCTTCCGCATCTGACCCTGCAGCCCTTGGCCTGCTTGCCTGCCCCAGCTGGGCCACGCACCCTGGCAGGACCTTCCGAGCCCAGTAGGGTGCCACGCTGCTCCACACACTGCTGCATCTCGGGTCTTAGGGCCCCAAGCAGATGGACTTACATGGGGCCAGGCACCTCCCCTCCTCGATGGGGTCCACTGCTTCCCCGCCTCCAGGCCTTAGAGGGGATGAAGTGGGGACCCTTGGGGTCTCCAGCACCAGCTCCGTCATTCTTGTTCCTGGGGAACCCCCACTCTGACCTGCTGTTTGTTATTAAAGTTCACATTTTGAATGCCCTCTTGGGCCCCATGTGTGGGCAGGGCAGGTGAGCCTTTGTTTCTGCCCCCATTCAGGTCCCCTGGACCCTTGGGTTTAACTAGTTCATGTTCCAGTCTCTGTCCTCACAGCCTGGCAGACCAGGAATGGAATTGGCTCCAAGTCGCTTGCACATTAGATTTGGTGGGAGTGGGGATGACTTGGGCAGTTTGTGCAAAGACCTTTCATTTATTTCATTTACCAAATGTTTCTGGCTCCCAGACAATATTGAAGGCCCGGGTTGGCCCAGCTTTAGGCCTCAGTTCTGACTCTTCCCTTCCCAGCAGTCACAGGTTGAGGAGGTGTAGGTCACCAGACTAGGCAACTTTCCAAGCCACCTGATTCCTGAACCTGAGTAAGGTTAAAAATACTGTCTGCTAGCTGTGCTTGCTGTTGCCAAGGAAAGGAACACACCAGATTGTGCTCTGGCAGGCCCCAGAGGACAGTGGGGTCCTGGTAGGGAGGGCAAAAGGAAAGGACTCCAGGGAGCAGGTGGTGAGGTGACCGCCTGCCTGTCTTGCCAGGGAAGGAGAAGGCCTGAGGGCCTGCTTGGTGGGACTGGTGATGGAGGTGGGGCACTGAGGGGAGACAGGAATTGTATCTGGTGGTGGGAAACCATAGTGACTTGCCAGGCTGAAAATCCTGTGGCTGCAGGGCAGAGGGGGTGAGACTGGAGAGGTAGGTGGCAGTCAGGGTGAGAGACCTTGAATTTACAGTGAAGAAACATGGGTTTTATCCTGGAGGCAGCAGGGACCCATGGAAGGGTTTTAAGCTAGGAAGGGACGTTTCAGGTTGGGTTCCCTAGAAGCACATCTTAAAAGGAGGATTTGTGTCCGAGTGATTTGTTGAGAAAGTGCTCCCAGAAGGGAGTAGGGGAAGTGGGAAAGGGAAGGGCAGGAGGCCAGGCAAGAGAGCTAAGCTCCACAGTCATTGATGGACTCCTCCACTGGACAATCATTCGTTTAATGTCCCTATTTGAGTGGGACTGGGGAGGTACTTAAAACTCGCTGGCTAAGAACTTCCGTTTTCACCTCTTCTGAGGCAAAATAGCTCTATTAGCTTGAGGGGCAGTTCGCCAAACAAGCCTCTGGTGCTGGCTTTTGAAAGCCCATCGAAGGAAATATGAGCACAGAGAAGCAACAAAAAAAGATTCTAGGGGATCTGGGTGAATCATCTACATAGTTCTAGGGGTGGGTGGAGAGTGGGAAAAGGTACTACAGTTTTAATTTTTTTTTCTTGCCTTTTATTTCTTCTGTTTCATATGCTGCCAGACAACTGGCATTTACTGCTCCCCCCAAACTTCTTCATTCCCCAAAAGCCAAGTTACCAGCACTTCCCACTGCCATCCCTCACAAATACTTAGACGTTTCCTGGTCTATAACCTCATCCTTAGGGCTTGAGCATTACACCCCTCTTAGAATTGTTTCTAAGCCCAATAACCAAATTATAAGTCAAAGATGATTCAGAGAGAGGCCAAAGGGAATGTTTGAGCACCTACCCTGTCTGGTATTGTGCAATACGCTTGTTTTATATACATGAGAGATAAGTATATGGTTCAACCTTTTTATAGTTACATGGCTTATACAGTTTAACCTTTAACGACACTCTGGGAATGGACATACTTGTACAACTTCCCCAGTGTAGGGGCAGAACCCAGGATTCCTCACTCAATAAGCCCCAGATGCTCTCCATTATGTCCACTGCCTTTGGCTAGTTTCTGTTTAGGGGACCTGGTCCTTTCTTTACAAAGGCTTGATTCTGTGAGAGTGACTTATTGGCTGTCCCAGGACACATCCGTCCTGCTTCCCCCACCCCAACTGTCCTTTTCCCACTCTGAACAAGGAAGGCAGTTTCTCCAGTCTTCAAAGACGGGAGACCCGTATTTGGCAGGCGGAAGTGGGCGGCACGGGGATGGGTGTTAATCCCAAGTTCATCGCCCTAAAGCCAGGCATCCAGGCAGGCTGCTTTGGCTCTGCCCCGGGGAAGTGGGGGCAGCGCCCCCGATCAGGCACCCGGACCTTTAAAAAAGATAGAGCTGAGGCATCACATCAGGAAAGCCTTTTTCCTCTCTTCAACTCTACGGTGCAGCCATAGTTCCAAACGGAAAACAACTCCAGGGCAACCGGCACAGTCCACGTCAATCTGGCCCAGCGCCGCGGGGACCGTCGCACGAGCCAATGAGCTCTTGCGACGTCACACACCCCTCCCCCCCCCTCCAGCCTGCCGCGGCCTCCGCCACTAACCGCTGACCCGGAGCTAAAGGCCCTGCGCGGCGCTGTATTCTGACGTCACTTCCACTACAGCGATGGCGGCACAAGGAGCAGCTGCGGCGATTGCAGCGGCGACTTCAGGGGTCGCGGGGGAGGGCGAGCCCGGGCCCGGCGAGAATGTGGCGGTCGAGGGGACCTCCCCGTCCCCGGGCCGCGTCTCTCCGCCGACTCCGGCGCGTGGAGAGCCAGAAGTCACCGTGGAGATCGGAGAAACATACCTGTGCCGAAGGCCGGATAGCACCTGGCGTGAGGGCGGGACCCAGGGCCAGGGGGCGGGGTTTAAGGGCGGGACGGGGCCTGAGGGAGGAGAACGCGGACTTTCGGACTTGCCCGGGCGCCGCCTACAAACCTCCCCGAGTTGGGCGTTCGCCAAGTTGTTCCTACTGTGTGTAGAGCTCCCAATCCACTTCCTTGCCCAGTCTTAGGCTTCATTCCCTTTTCTTGTTAACCTTCTTCCTCAGTGGTCTCCCTTGTCTCTGTGACTCCCCCTTCCATCCATCCCCTGCAGCCGCCAGCGGAGAGGACCTCCCAGAACACAAAAGCGAGCTTCCCCTCCCTTCTATTGCTTTGCCTCATTTCCAAAATAAACCCCAAGTTCCTTAGAATGGCTTTCATTTTTGTAACCTCTCTGTTTTTCAGCACCCCTAGTAAAGGCCATTGCCAGACCAGACCAGACCACACTGTATGCTCTGAAGGCCATATGCCTTTTACCGCCTGTGCCCTCTGCTTGGAATGCCCTTTCTTCCCTTTCTCCTTGTTTAGCTGGCTAGCCCCAGTCATCCTTTTAGGATCATATCCCCTGTGATGCCATTCTTGACTCCCTTCAGGCAGATTGAGTCGTTCCCTTCTGTATGTTCCCTTTCTGTATGAAGAAATGCAACATTTTCTTCATACCTGAGCTATAGTATATGTACCATTATGTTGTCATTGTCTGTCTGTCTGTTTTCTATCAAAGTGGGAACTTCCGGAGGGCAGGACTGCTCATGATCCATCACTGTATCCAGCAGCAGCCCAGCACAGGGCCAGACATGCAGTGGTTGCCTTCCTCGTTTATCGAATGGTCGGCTGTTTGTCAGGTGCTATACTGAAAGCTTTAGAGCCATTAATTCACCGTTTGAGGTGGGCACGGTTATCCTTATAGATGAAGATGCTGAGGCTCAGAAAGCCAAAATAACTTGATCAGTTAAATATAGCTAGGAAGTGGGGCTGTCTGATTCCACAGCTAGCCCCCATGACCCCTGAACAAATGAACGACTGAGTATAGTAAAACAAACATTGAATTTGGAGCCAGATTTAAATTCAGTTAAGTATTAGCTCTTATCACTTTTCAAATAGGTGACCCTGGATAGGCCTCAGTTTCCTTGTCTCTAAAATAAGAATAACAGCACCAATCTGGCCCACCTCAGACAGTGATTGAAGGGAGTGGCAGATGTGAACAGGTGAGGTTAGCACACATTTGGCCACAGAATCTGGGAAACTGCTCCTCAGTGCGAAGGATCACTCTTGTTCCAGCCCCGTTTTCTTTCCTGGTGATGCTAGCCCTTTCCCTTCACAGATTCTGCTGAAGTGATCCAGTCTCGAGTGAACGATCAGGAGGGCCGAGAGGAATTCTATGTACACTATGTGGGCTGTGAGTGATTTGGGGTATCCAGGTCTGGGGGGGGCGGGGGCGGAAGGGCAGCACCCTCATGGCCCATCCTCACAGTTAACCGGCGACTGGACGAATGGGTAGACAAGAACCGGCTGGCGCTGACCAAGACAGTGAAGGATGCCGTGCAGAAGAACTCAGAGAAGTACCTCAGCGAGCTGGCCGAGCAGCCTGAGCGAAAGATCACTCGAAACCAAAAGCGCAAGCATGACGAGATCAACCACGTGCAGAAGGTCCGGGCCCCTCCCCTTCCCCGGGGCTGCAGGAGGCTCAGCTGCCTCTGCTGACTCCCTTGGGTCCCAGTGCCAAAACCACAGCAGCTCCCATTTCTTAAGCTCCGACAGTGTGTAGGGGACTCTATCTACTTCTTCCCAGGTATTCTTCACAGATGAGAAAACTGAGGCTCAGAGAGGGTGAGAGCTTGGCTACAGTCTCGTGGCAAGGAAATGACACAGCTGGGACTGGAACTCAGGCCTCTTGCACCTTTCGTGCTCGCTTTTGGCTGTGCCACATTGACAGATGGACCTGAAGTCCAAAGGGGAGGAAGAGAATGAGTGATTTGGGGCACTTGCTATTGCCAAGCATTGTGCTGAGTGTTGTGCCTGTATAAGCTCATCAGATCCTCCCTAACAACTCAACACCACAGGGGTAATTAGTTCTTTTTGAGGAAAACAGGAAGCAGGTTCAGAGAGGTTAAGTAACATGCCCAAGATCATACAGCTAGTAAAAGGGTGGGTTGAAATTAGAGTAATAATGGCAAACATTTATAGGCTTGTGAGCCACAGTATTAGGCTAAGTATTTCAGTATATCATCTCACTGAAGTGTCACAGCAACTCTGTGAGGTAAGCATTATATCCCCAGTTTACAAGGGAGGTACAGGTAGTTTTAGGAATCCAGTTAGGAATTAGATTGGCCAACTAGATTGTCCTACTTTGGGGCACAAGCTCTTTGAAACATGCTAGAAATTCCTGCCACTTTATTCCAAAACTTGGGTTCTTTTCACAAAGCTAGCCTGCCCTGGGGGGTTTCTATCCTCCCACTGTGAATCTTAGTTTCTGGATTTGTGAGATGGGGTGTGCACACAAGAGGAGGGTTTATGGAGCTCTCAAGGCACCCATACCTTCATTATTTTCAACCAGTGCTAGTCCATCCTTCTGAGTGCTTGTTCTGGGCTTAGCAGCAATGATTTGCAAACTGTGGGGCTGTTAGTAGATTGCCAAATTAGTTCAGTGGGTGGTGACCATTTAAATTTCAAAAATGGAAGAACTAGGACAAGATAGAAAATATCATAGTGCGTTGTACTTTATTAAAGGTAAGTATTGTTTTAAGAAGCTTCTATCTCACATACAAATATATATATGTATATACACAAACTTGCCAGTTGGTTTACAGTGCTGTGATAAAAAAATTTGAAATACCTGAATTAGAAAGATCTCTCACTGGGAATTCCCTGGCGGTCCAATGGTTAGGACTCGGCACTTTCACTGTCATGGCCCGGGTTCAATCCCTGGTCAGGAACTGAGATCCTGCAAGCCACATGGCGTGGCCAAAAAAAAAGATCTCTCACCATCTAAGGCAGCACGGTCCAATTGAACGTCCTGTGATAAATGGAAGTGTTCTACCTCTGTGCTGTCTGAAACAGTAGCCACTACTCACGTGTGGCTCTTGAGCACTTGAAATGGGTTTCGTGTGAGTAAGAATTAAATTTTTTAATTTTATTAGAAGATTTTTTTTTTTGGCCACGCTGCACGGCATGTGGGATCTTAGTTCCCCGACCAGGGATCAAACCCGTGTCCCCTGCATTGAAAGGCAGATTCTTTACCACTGGACCACCAGGGAAGTCCCGAGAATTAAATTTTATTTGAATGTAATGAACTTAAATTTAGGTAACCACTTGTGGCTGGTGACTACTCTACCGGACAGTGCAGATCTAAGGTTTTCTTAGCTCCCCAGCCAGGTTGTACTGGCACATTAAGTCACAAAGATGTACCTCTAAGCTGGCAGTCAGCAGAGTGGTTGACAGTGGGCCAGTGGGGATAAAATCAAAGAACGAGTAACAGCGAGTTAACGATCAGCAAGGTTCTTCAGAGCCTAATTAATGTTTAATTCTAAATAAACTGCAGCATTTACGGAAAGTAGTGTTTTTGTAGTTCTTTAATGCATTTGCAGAGGAGGATTGTTTTGTATGAGTTGGGAAATGTATTTTAAAGAGGCATGTGAGGAGGAAAATCATCCTTCCCTCATCTTTGCAGGGGTTAGGTGTGGAGTTGGACAGGCGAGGGGCCCATGCCCAGCTGTGCTGGGTGCCAGTTCTGTGAGCTCACCTCTCTGTGCCTCAGTTTCCTCTTTCGTGCAGTGGAGAGAGAGAGGACTCCCATCTCAGGCGTGTTCTGAGTAATGCCTACGACGTAAGTGCTTAGTACTCGGAATAAATGGCAGCTGGCTAGTCCCCAAGGGCCAGTGACCTCGCCTCTCCCTGCCTGTTTACTTCTCTGTAAAATAGAAGTAAGAACATTGTATCTCAGCGTTGCCAAAAGGGTTAAATGAGGCCATCCAGGCAAAGTGCTTTGTGGAAGGGGTTCTGGGTAAAAGGCTGGCTCCTTCTCCCTTCTGAACTACAGGGCAAGGCTGCCATCTACTCTGGTGTAGGTCATAGGCCTACCTGCGTCCACTGTCAGGCTGGACTTGGTTCCTCCTTCAGCGTCTGGCCTAGGAACAAGATGGGCTGTGAGTGCCACCTGGCTTGTAGTCCCTGCCTTCCAAAGACTTGGAAAATGGGGGAAGCCAAGAAGGGGGAGTCGGAGGGTACTGTTGTTGACCACTGAATTCCTGACTTGGGAAGGAATGTATTCTGCATCGGAAGAATCCAGTCAGGCCTCCTGGAGGATTGTTGACCACACCTTCCCAGGGTGCTGGGCCTTGAAGGACAGGGAGAGCACAGCAAAAACAATTAACACGTGATCACTCGCCAAGCTCTGCCTCATCATGCACTTGCCTGGCTCATGCTCGGTACCAGGCTGAGTAAGCATCTTCTGGCAGCTCTAGGAGAGGGAAGGACATTCAGGGTGGAAGGAACTGCATGTGCAAAGGCATGGAGGCCAGAAACAGGAGTGTCAATAGCAGAGCAGATTTGAGGGGGCTGAGACTGGGGGCTGGGAATTTACAGAGGCCTCGTCAACTATCCAGACCTGAGACGGTGGCAGTGGCTATTTGGTGTGGGACAGAGGAACCGGTTCCAGAGATGACAAGGAGGTAGAGCTAACAGGACGTGGCCGTTATTCGAATGCCAGGCTGAGACAGGAGGAGGAGTCTTGAGAGCAGGCCTCTTAATGGTCTGGGGTAGTTGGACTGAAGGTGACGCTCCTAGGGAGATGGGGAACCCAGGAGGATGAACAGGTTTGCAGGGAGGAAAGGTTGAGTTCCTTTCTGGACACCTAGAGCCTGATGTGCCTGTGGGAGTGGCCTCCGGGAGCAGTCCCATGGGCAGGAAAGAGGTCCAGGCACACCGGGCAGTCCGCACCAGTTCCTGCTATGGAAGCGGAAGACCAGGCCCATTATGTCATCTGTCTCACAACAACTGTGGCAGAGCTGGATTGATCGCGTTGTACAGCTGAAGCTCTTACCAGCCCAAGAACTGGAACCAGGCCTCCTGATCCTAGCCCTGTTCAGGCAAAAGGTCCAAACTTGGGCATCAGGAGTGTCTGGGATGTATGGGTGGGTGGGCAGATGGGAGAGGAACTTGGACCAGTCAGCTCTGAAACCAGGTGAAACAGGTTTGCTAGACAGGAGGGAAGTGCTGGGTTCTGAGATGGGAGGGGTGGCCTGACCGCCACTTCTGTTCACCTGTGTCCACTTCTTTCTCACTCAGACCTATGCAGAGATGGACCCCACAACGGCAGCCTTGGAGAAGGAACATGAGGCAGTAAGTAGGGGAGGGGGTCCTAAGTGGGGGCACCCCTTCCCTACGGCATCCCTTGCCCCGACCGAGCCATCCCCTGCCCTTCACTCCCACCTCGCCCACAGATCACCAAGGTGAAGTACGTGGACAAGATCCACATCGGGAACTACGAAATCGATGCCTGGTACTTCTCCCCGTTCCCTGAAGACTATGGGAAACAGCCCAAGCTCTGGCTCTGCGAGTACTGCCTCAAGTACATGAAATACGAAAAGAGCTACCGCTTCCACTTGGTGAGGCTGGGCCGGGCCGGGCCTGGTGAGTGCGGTGGTGGGCATAGAGGCTGAGGGCCGGCTGAGGCAGCGGCACTGGGCAAGAGAGACAGGTCCAGAGCAGTTGAGTCCAAGGAAAAGCTGCCCCGGCTGGAGAGACCTGGATTCCAGGCCTGACTCTGCCTTTGCCGGAGTGACCTTGGCCAACTTGCTGACCCTCCCCAGACCCCAGTTTCCTCTTCTGTGGAATGGGGACCTTCTGGGGTCCCTTGCCCTCAGCACATGTTTATCAAGGCCAGTCCAGTGCCAGGTTCCCCTGTGGAAAAGAGGAAGTAAGCACAGCCCCGAGCCGTGGGACCATGAGGTGCGGACAGACAGGAAGCTTTAATCCACACGCAGGACCTGCTGGGGCAGGGCAGTGGCATGTTTCCCACAGGGTAGACACTGAGGCAAATGTATGTGGTTTGGGAAATGCCCTTGTCACGGGTGCCAGCCCTCCAGAGTCATCCAGAGCCAGGCTGAGCTGGACTTAAAACCATCTCGCTGTGTGATATTTGAGCCAGTTACTTAGCCAGTTACTGTGCCTCGGTTTCTCCATCTGTAAAATAGCATCCGTCTCCTCAGATGCTTGGGAGGATTACTCGATGTAGGTAAAGGGTGGAGCCCGGGGTCTCCAGGTGGAGAGAAGCAGAGGCCTGCTGCAGGCCACACAGGGCAGGATGGGGCACCTAGTGGGGAGCCTTGGGGCCTCATACCTGTGCCTCCCCCTGCCCATCCCCACCCCCAGGGCCAGTGCCAGTGGCGGCAGCCCCCGGGGAAGGAGATCTATCGCAAGAGCAACATCTCTGTGTACGAGGTAGACGGCAAAGACCACAAGGTGAGCCCCGGGGGGAGGCACTGTGGCAGGTGGGGGGACACGCTGGGCACCTCCCGACGATCCTCACCGTCGCCAAAGGGTAGAGGCCGGCCTTAGTGTGCGAAGAGGCCTGCGGGCTTGTGCTCAGCCTGGCACTCGGCCTGTGGTTGGTGCATAGTGAACTCATGGCCCTGTGGTGCCAGCCTCGAGTTCTGGGTTTCCCTTCTGTCCCTGAGGACTTGCCTTCTGATGGGGTAGCTTGGGGTGGCTTAGGTTCAGGCAATTTTGGAACCCAGAGTGGAGATTGTCTTGCCTCAGGCTGTTCTTAAAAACTGCTTTCTCTTTCTGCCTGAAGAAAAGGTGTTTGTTTTTCCTGGGTGTGAACTGCTTTGTGTGAGGTTTCCTTCGGGGAGAGCTCTGCGGCTCAGACCGCTAATTTCCTTGTTCCTGAAGGACTTCGCTGGGGCAGGGTGGGGCCTTTGGGGCCTGCTTTGCTGTCGTTGAGAACTTGACCCTTGCCTGGTCAGTCTGGGAAGGTCTCCTGGGGAAGGCCAGTAGAGTGTAAGACGCAGAGGGCTGGCCTCTGAGTGGCTCCTGGCTTCAAATCGCCCCGTCACTTCTAGCTGACCTTGGACAAGTTACTTAAGGTCCTTTGTTCCTGTTTCCTCATCTTTAAGACAGGAGTTATGCTAATAGTTAACTAACAGGCTTGTTAGTGGAGTAAATGAGACAGCAAAGTAAAGTACTTAGCACAGTCCCTGGCATCGAATAGGGGCTTAGTAAACATGGGCCTTTGTCAGCCTCGTGATAAGTAACTTGGGAAATACCCACTCTTAGCCCCACCAGAGCCCCCTGCTCTGCCTTCCTGAGCATGAATGGGGCTGGGGGCGGCAGGAGGGGCCCCAGCAGGAGACGTGGGTGTTCTTCCCAGCTCGGCCTTCTCCAGCTTTGGGGCCTCAGGCAAGCACTCCCCCCCCGCCGCCCCCCAGAGCCTCCGTTGCCTCCTAAGCAAAATGGGTCTAGCGGTGCTGGGCTCACACAATTGTTGAGTCAAACGAGAGTGGACGTAAAAGGTGTCCTTGATCTCTGCCATGAAGCCAACCTCCAGGTCCCACTGGCCCTCCTGACATTGGTCTCTCTGTCCCAGTTTGGCTGAGTGGGCAGACAGCTCAGGCTGCAGAGTCAGGCTCGAGGGTCGTCCATTCAGCAAACATTTACCAAGCTCCCAGCTTCACGCTTAGCCTTGCGCTAGGTGCTGAGGACACAGCCATGAACAGTCAGAACTCATATAGCAGGTTGAGTCCTGCCCTAGTGCTCACCAGCCATGGGACCTTGAGTGAGCCACTGTCTCCCCTGAGCTTGTTTCCTGACCTGAAATAGAAGAGTTCGTGTCTGTGAAGATTGAGCTCCTCTTCAGCGCTCAGAAGTGGTAGCCATGATTGGTCCAGCTCTGCCGTTACCTCCTTGAGTGCGCATAGCTCTCTGATTTTCAGTTTCCCCGTCCATCAGAATGTGACTCTAAGACTCCTTCCAATTCTAAACATGACTGTCCTGGTGAGGATCCCACTTCTCACCGTGCTGGCACTGGCTGCTGTCTGGAGCCTGGCACTTGCAGGGCAGGGTGGCAGCTCCTGCCCAGGCCTCCGTGGGGCGAGGCGGAGGAGTTAACGCCTGCTCCCTGAGCCTGCTTCCACCTCGCGACCCCTCAGATTTACTGTCAGAACCTGTGTCTGCTGGCCAAGCTTTTCCTGGACCACAAGACATTGTACTTCGACGTGGAGCCATTCGTCTTTTACATTTTGACTGAGGTGGACAGGCAGGGAGCCCACATCGTCGGCTATTTCTCGAAGGTGCTGGGTCGGGAAGCCCGGGTTGAGGGAGCGGGGGAGAATGAACCAGAATCAGGGGCTGAGCCTCCGCAGAGGTCCTGACCACCCACCCCTACAGGAAAAGGAGTCACCAGATGGGAACAACGTGGCCTGCATCCTGACCCTGCCCCCCTACCAGCGCCGTGGCTATGGAAAGTTCCTCATTGCTTTCAGTGAGTGGTTCCCGGCCTGTCCAGGAAGGGCAGCTGTGGTGAGGGGTGCCAGGGCAGGGTGGGTCCTCAGTTTCCTCATTTCCACCGTTGCCAGGTTATGAGCTGTCCAAGCTGGAGAGCACAGTAGGCTCCCCTGAGAAGCCACTGTCTGACCTGGGCAAGCTCAGCTACCGCAGCTACTGGTCCTGGGTCCTTCTGGAGATCCTGCGAGACTTCCGGGGCACACTGTCCATCAAGGACCTTAGGTAAGGGAGGCACCTGGAACCCTCGAAGAGGGAAGGACTCTCCTAAGATTGGCCGTGATGCTGTCACACTGTCTCCTTGTCCCCTTTTGCTGTCCCAGCCAAACCCCGCAAGGGAGCTCTCTCCAGCATCTGCTCTAATCCCTTTCTGCAGCCAGATGACGAGCATCACCCAGAATGACATCATCAGCACCCTCCAGTCCCTCAACATGGTCAAGTACTGGAAGGGCCAGCATGTGATCTGTGTCACACCCAAGCTGGTGGAGGAACACCTCAAAAGTGCCCAGTATAAGAAACCACCCATAACAGGTGGGTGGAGTCTGCCCAGGGTGTGTGTGTGTGTGTGTGGGGTAGATGTAAGGACTGCCGTGAGCCAAGGCCTCTGTTTTGCTGTCATCGGATCCCCAACCAGTCTGACCAGCTCCCAGGACTGAAGCCTGGGGCAGCCCCCTCCCCAGGACTCAGTCTGCCCCTGTTCTCACCTCAAGGTGAAACCTGGCCTGGGCCCAGGGCAGAGCAGCCAGTGCGAGCGGCCGGGCCCGGAGGCCCAGTCCTGCCTCTCATGCCTCTTCTCCCCACAGTGGACTCTGTCTGCCTCAAGTGGGCACCCCCCAAGCACAAGCAAGTCAAACTCTCCAAGAAGTGAGTGGCCTGTGCCCCTGCTGCTGGACCCGTGCCTCCTTGCACCCCAGCCTGTAAATATGTACAGACCTGTTTCATCATTTTTTTAATAAAGTAAGTTCTGCCAGTGGCTCTGGACTTTGGAGGTGGGAGGGAGAGGCCCAGAGCGGATGGGCCTCATTTCACGTCACACACACACGGCCAGTTGTGCTCAGAACATTTTACTCCGTCTCGCTCCGTCTAACCCCACACACCAGGTGCGAGTCGGGGTCCAGTTCCGGTGGGGGCTCAGTCCTCCGGAGTCCAGGAGTCGGGGCTCAGGGGGCGTGGCAGCCAGTGAGGCAAGAGTGGGGCCTTTTCTGTCCTTGAAAGCATGCTGCCCAGAGGCAGCCCCAGCCCAGAAAACTGTGAGAGGGTGAAATGATGGGGCTCATCAGGCAGAGCAGGTGAGGTGCTGCAGCCAGCCTTTTAGCAGCAGGCATCTGGGCAGTCTTCTAGAAACAGGTGGGGAGCCGGGGCCCACTTTCATAGCTGAGGGTCCTTGGGGGCTCCATAGGAGCCCAACCGATAGGCTTGTGGACAGCAGATGGAGGTGACCAGAGTTTCTAGCCAGCAGACTCCTAGGCAGTAAACTCCTGTGGTGGAGGTTACAGCCTCAAAGAGCAACCCAGAAGAGTGGGCGCAAAGGTCAGGATGGTGCTTTGAACTCCCACAGGGTCCTGGGAGGAAGGAGTGGCTCAAAGTCAGGCCCCAGGCATCCTGGGAGCAGGCGTGTGCCCTTGGGTGTGATGTGGAGGTCCCAGAAGCAAGTCAGCTCCCAGGGTGAGTAGCTCAGTGGTCGAGCTGTGGGCGGAGGAGGCCCAGGGTCAGGCCTAGTGGCAGCAGAAGGAGGGGTCCCACCAAGCCTGGGGCTGGGGCAGAGTTGAAGGCCCCATAGTTGCTGCAGAGGTTGCTATCAGGCTGGGACTCCTGGATTTGGGGCACCACCTGAGGCTGGAGCTCTGCCACTTTTTGGTGAATCCAGGAGGCATAGCTGGAGGTCAGAGTATACACACCGGGCCTGTTGGGGGCCCCACAGGCATCACCCCAGCTTACGATGCCTGCCACGTACCAGCGGCCCCCCACTGGGCAGGAGAGTGGGCCCCCAGAGTCACCCTGAGGAGAAAATCCACACAGCAGCTGTCAGGACCGGACGCCAGGCCTCCAACCATCCGTGCGAGCCCCATCGCGCCCTCATCTCCCAAGACACGCCTGTCTCATCTTTTCCCCGGACCCCCCGCGTTTACCTGGCAGGCGTCCTTGCCCCCGTTCACATAGCCAGCACACACCATGTCCTGCTGGATAAAGTGGGGCTCCTCGGGCTTGGCGTTGATGTTGTACAGGCAGTTACAGGTCTCACGACTGATCAGTGGCACCTCAAGTTGCTGCAGTGTCTTGGGGGCCTGGAGGCTCACTGTGGGGACAAAAGATGCTTACCCAGGGCCTCCTACCCTGCGTCGGCTCCCCCCGTGCCTCTAGACGTCAGCGCCCCCCTCACCCTCACCTGAGGGGGCCACGTGGCCCCATCCCGTGACAGTGCACTGGAGACCATTGGGGAAGGAGGCGTTGGCTGCGGGGAGGCAGATGGGCCGGATGTAGCGAGAGAAGTTGACAGAGCGGCTGAGCTGGAGGAGCGCGATGTCACCCATGGAGCCCTCCTGGAGGTAGCTGGAGTGGGAAATGACCTGCGCCACCGTGCGGACCTGGGTGTCAGAGCTGTAGTAGTTCAGCTTGTGGGCCCCCAGCTTTACCTCGTAGTCCTCCGTGCGGTGCTCCCTACAGGCAGAGGGGCAAAGGCTGGGACCTGAGAGACCAGGATCCCTGTTGCCTTGTGGCATCCAACCTCAGTTCCTGACCTTTCAGGGTCCACCCTGCATCCTTGTTTTATCCTGTGACCTGTGACCTCTGGCCTTCACTCCTGACGGATCCTTACAGACTTTATTGATATCCCTAGATACAACCCAAGAACCTCCAACCTCTGACCTACACTGATCCTTGAACTTTGACCTCCAGCCCACTTTTGACTTCCCCACCCTGCCCCCTACCCAGCTGGTACCTTGGGAAGCAGTGAGCAGCCGACAGCACCCACTGCTCGGACAGGAGAGAGCCGCCACACGCGTGGACGCCTTTGTAGCTGATGCTGACCTGCCAGGGCCACTGGCCGTGGGCTGAATCGCTACCACCTGTGATACGTGCTTGGGGGACCACGCCGCAGGAGGCTGCCCAGGGAGGAAAGGGAGGGAGGGGGTCAGGTCCTCAGGGGCCCCCAAACCACATCCTCGACCCTGCCACTCCCGACACAGCCCAGGAGGTCTGGTTTGGAGCTTGCGGAGTGAGTTTACAGAAACCAGCCACCCTGTGTTCCCATCCCATGGCTCACCAGTCACGGTCAGTTCTGCACACCGCCCCCCCCCGCCCCCCGCTACCCTCGACCCAGTGCCTAGTTAAGGTCCCATCCAGCTTCTGTCCTCACAGGCCTTCCTGCCTTCCATCTGCTCCACTCCTTACAAATCTGGCCAGGTCATACCCCCGCTTAAATCCTTCCCTGGCTCCGCACTGCCCTTACGAGAGACTCCAGACCTTCCATGGCACAGCTATCTGCTCCAGCCGTCCCTCTGGACACCCTGTCACAGCGGGCCACACACTTGTTCACCTCCAGACCTTGGCTTATTCAGGTCACTCTGCCTAGAATACTTTTCCTCATCTCTACTTCGCTCAGCAAACTGCTATTTGCCTATAGAGATGGTTCAAATTCTCAGTCCCTCTGTAGCCTGCCCTGACCCTGCTGGCTGAGTGAGACGACGCTTCGGAGCTGCCGAGGTCCGTGCTTCCCGGACGTGGCTGCTCCGCATTATGACGGTGTCTGCTTCAAGCAGCCAACCTGGGCGTTCCCTAGGGGCAGGGACGAGGGCAGATCCCCACGTCCCCAGCACCCAGCACAGGGCTGGGCACACGGATGGAGTCGTGAATGTGTGTTGAACAAACGAACAAAACAGCCGGGCTCCCAGGGTGTGAATGTCTAGTTTCCAGGACGGCCCCACCCCCGCAGAGACCGCTGTTTGGAGCAGGACCCAAGTGCCCTTCACAAAGTCACCTGCTCAGAAGCAGGGAAAACCACCCAGTGAGGCTCCTCCCCCTCTCCTTGTAAAAAGGACAATAGAGACCAGCAGTTCAAGCAACGTCAGGCCCCAGAGGGGCTTTCACTTCCTTAATCTTCCAGACTCTTCACTGCAGCCCCAGGAGACAGATAGAATCAACTTCATTTTTTAAAAACATTTTTTGTTTTTGGCCGCACCGTATGGCATGTGGGACCTTAGTTCCCTGACCAGGGATCGAACCGGTGATCCCTGCATTGGAAGCACAGAGTCTTAACCACTGGACCACCAGGGAATTCCCAGAATCGACTTCATTTTATTTTATTTTATTTTTGCCGCACCTCACGGCCTGTGGGATCCTAGTTCCCCAACCCGGGGGCCCTCGGCAGTGAAAGTGCGGAGTCCCAACCGGTGGACCCCCAGGGAACTCCGTCAACTTCATTTTAGAGGTGAGGGAACTGGCATTCGAGACACAGCCAGTACATGGTGAAGCCGGGATTGCCAAGGAGACGGATCCTTGGTTTGTTTCCCTCAAAACAACCCACGTTTGGAGTCAGACCTGGGTTTAAATCCCAGCTCTGCCACTTACTGGCTGTGTGCCATTGGGCAAGTCATTTCTCTGCCCCTCAGTTTCTTAATCCAAAGGACGAGGGCTGTATTCCTCGCCTCCCAGAGCTATTGGGGGACCTAAATAAGATAACAGGAGTGAACGAGACGGCCTTGCAGAGAGAGGGTCAGGCACTCAAACGCCCCAGGGAAATCTGAACCCGCGGCCCCTCCCCCTCCCCTTCCCCTTCCCCCACTTCCCCGGCGAGCCTCACCTTCAGCCCCAACGGCTCCTGGAGGGAAAGAGAAAGAGGGAGGGGTAAGCAGGCAAGTCTCAAGTGCCCAGACCCCACCCTTACCTGCTGCTTCTCCACAGGGCTGGCTCCCCCCCCCAGGAAGCCAAAGCTGAGGGGAGAGGCCAAGAGCCAGGGAGGCTGAAGCTGGGGGTTTTTGAGCCCAGAATAAGGGATGTGCCCCAGAAAAGGGTTATACCCTCGGCCCCGGTGCACTACCTGCCGCCCCCCCGCCCTCCCTCCCCCTGTGCTCCACACTCCCCACCCCCACACACTCACCCATCTCATTCCAGAATAATCCAAGCAAAAGCAGAGTGGCCAGAGCCTCCAGCCACCTAGGCCCCTGGCCTGCCCTCTGGGCCATGACCCAGGACCAGGGGCCCTGGGAAGACACCAGGCACCCAAAGGAAGGGACCTCAGGCTGGGGTTCAAAGGCAAGATCCAGGTGTCAGGACCAGAGGGAAGCGGGAGCAGGTGTCCAAGGCGGCTTTGAAGGCAGGCAGCGGGCACAGGGGAAACGCTGGGGTCTCCGCAGCCGGCAGTGAGGACGAGTCTCCAGCACGGCCTGGGTACACAGTAGATCTTCCTTCCGGAGTGGCAGCTCCTGGGAAAGGGCACCTACCTGCCGGCCCCTCCCCTGGCCCCGCCCTCCCTGCTCAGCTCAGCCGGCCTCTCTTGTTGCCAAAGTCCTGAGTCCTCTCAGACCCCTATGTGTGTGTGTGTGTGTGTGTGTGTGTGTGTGTGTGTGTGTGTGTGTGTGTGTGTGTGTGTGTGTGTGTGTGTGTGTGTGTGTGTGTGTGTGTGTGTGTGTGTGTGTGTGTGTGTGTGTGTGTGTGTGTGTGTGTGTGTGTGTGTGTGTGTGTGTGTGTGTGTGTGGCGTGGGGGTTGGGTTGAGCAGCCCCAGGCAGGGCTGGAAACCCGGATGGCTGGATTCCTGACCCAGTGGCTCTCGGTCCCAGGTCTTTCAGGTCTTTCAGGTCTCCCGGACCAGTTATGCCCCCAGGCCCCGGCCTGGCCTGTGTTACCGTGGGGGCCACAGCTGCTTCTCCCTCCTTTCCGCCTGAGGCCTGGCATCTGAGCCCGGGACAGCCAGGTCTGCCCCCGGGCTGGGGCCTTTTCAGGTCCTTCTGTGGAGCCTGCAGCCTCATCTTCTTGTGGTGAGGTGTGGTGAGCATGTCTGGTGGTGCTAATCATTCCGCAAATACTTACTGAGCGCCTAATATGGTCCAGGCACAGGAGACGAAGTGGACACTGTCCCTGCCTTCCCTGAGCTCATGGTGAAGTTGGGGTGACAGACTTGAATCATATAATGACACAAGCAATTACAGAATAATTTCAAGCTACGAACTGTGATGGAGAAAAAAGAATGCGGGCTCTGGGAGCCACTTACAGGAGCCTGACCTGGGCTGGCATCAAGAAGGGCTCCTCAAGGAGGTGCCTTTAGAACTGAGACCTAAAGGGATTATGAAAAGGTGTTAACAAGGCAAAGATGGGGAAGGGTGGTCCAGGTGAATCGTCCTCAGAAGGAGGGCGCAGGTGGCCTAGGTTCAGGGAAAGGAGGCCCATGTACCTGGGTTGGGGCTCAGGAGCCTCCTCTGTGAGTGTATGCATCTGGGCAATTGGGAAAGTGTGTTGGCTTCAAGCTCTAGAAAAATAGAGCCCCACTTGTCCACCTACCTTCCATAAGACTAGGTGTCTGGACCTCTGAGCCAGGACTTCAGGGCCCAGGCTGGAGGGCAAGGAATTCCTGGAATGGGAAAGGGGACAAGACCGACTCGGGGGACTTCCCTGGTGGCGCAGTGGTTAAGAATCCGCCTGCCAATGCAGGAGACACGGGCTCGAGCCCTGGTCCGGGAAGATCCCACGTGCTGCGGAGCAACTAAGCCCGTGTGCCACAACTACTGATCCTGCGCTCTAGAGCCCACGAGCCACTACTACTGAGCCCGAGTGCCGCAACTACTGAAGCCCACGCGCCTAGAGCCCGTGCTCCGCAACAAGAGAAGCACTGCAACGAGTAGCCCGCGCACCGCAACGAAGAGTAGCCCCCGCTCGCCGCAACTAGAGAAAGCCCGTGCGCAGCAACGAAGACCCAACGCAGCCATAAATAAGTAAGTAAATACATTTATTAAAAAAAAAAAAAGACTGACTCGGGAAGGGGTCTAAGCTGGGGTGGAGGGGGAAGACCCTGGACACTGTGGGTGGGTTTGGGTAGAGGACAGGGTATATTAAATGTTTGTGGGGGATGACATACGAGTGACTGGCTGGCTATGGGTGATCTCGGGTGGCCTCGGCCTGCAGCGGCTTGAAGCAGGATTTCCGTTCTCTGGCCGGAGACTGAAGTCAGGCCGTGGCAGTGAGAGCGCTGAATCCCAGCCACTAGACCACCAGAGGACCAGTGGCCAGTGACAAGGCCCTGTCCCATCAGCTGTGACGGGAAATGAATTTCCACAAAGAGACGGAAAGTAGTGAAACAAGTAATGTGTTTATTAGGAGGAAAAAGGGTACGTGTGGATAGACACACGAGTGGACTCAGAGAGAGAGTCGCGCCCTCGTGGGTAGTTTGAATCACTTTATGGGGCATTTCTTCCAGGTTTCCTTTGGCCAATCATCTTGCTTTCTCTGCCTCTGAGTCCGTACTTGGTTTACCTCAGGGTCCTCCCACGTGTACGTGCGCAACTCTTAGCCAAGATGGATTCCAGCAAAGAGGTCTATGGATAGGTTGGCATCACTTACTGTGGGGTGGCACCCCCTCCTTTTTGACCTCTGAGGAGCCTTTCTGCGCATGTATAGTCGGGAAGGTCTCCTTGACGTCGAGAATGAGACATATATGGTCTCTTATCTGGGCAGGGCTTAGCTCTTCCTCCTCCTCCTCTTCATCTTGGAGTATCTGCCCACAGGGGACAAACTCCAGCTACTCAGCCTGGGGCCCATCTATCTCCTGCCTCATGGGGAGCAGGTAGGGGTGTATGTCCCTGTGGAGATAGATGCAGGGGAATATTCTCTTTGGGATCTGGCAGCTGAAGATAAGCCAGGCCCGGGAATTCCCTGGCTGTCCAGTGGCTAGGACTCTGTGCTTCCACTGCAGGGGGCAGGGGTTCGATCCCTCGTCAGGGAACTAAGATCCTGCATGCCATGCAGTGCGGGCAAAGAAAAAAAAAAAAAAAAGATTAGCCAGGGCCTTTAAGAACCTCTGCCCATCTTCTCAATCTCCCAAGAACTTCCAGCTTCCCTGTAAGGTCTCCGCTCCCCAACCTTCTGCCTACTCAACTCAGAGATGGTGACCCCAGCCCCAGAGGTGACCCCTCTGCCACCCTCAGCACCCCAAGCTCCCCTCCTACCCCGGATGGGTCTCCCTTTGCCCTTATTCTTTGCTAGAACCTCTTCTATGACTTGTTCCTGATCCCCAGTCCATGTGTTCCCCACCACGTTGGGAGCACTTCATGCGCTTGTCAAGGCCCGAGCTGTGCCGGGACTTAGCAGTTAGCAGGGAACGTGGTTGAATGAAGGCAGGGAGGTGCACTGGTAAGTGGGGTGGGCGGAGGTAGTGAGATGTACATATAGGGGACTCTTGATGGGGCCCAAACCTTGGGGGCACTGGGCAGGATGTGGTGGACCCTTGAAGGGTACAAGTGTCATGTGTGTGTACTGGGGACACTGGAGGTGAACGCTCTGGGGCACCATTCATCAGGGTATGTGTATGGGGGAGGCTCCGCGCGGGTACAGGATATGGCAGACAGACCCTGGATTCCCAGACTCCTGGACCCTTCCTCTGACCCTCACCCCTAGTCCTTCTTGCTCTGGGGGGAGGGGCAGCAGGGTCCAAGAGAGCTAGGGCTGAGATGTCCAGCAGGTGCGTGCTGGGGATGCTGGTTCCACTGGGGAGGTGACACACACCCAGCTGGCCCCTCGACCTCCCCCGCCCTGGGGCAGGAATGAGGGACAGACGCCACATTATCAGGGATACATTTTCTGGGAGCCTAAGGCCTGACCCACAGAGGCCCAGGAGGGAGAGGCCCGCTCCCTGGGGCTTCCCCCGGTCCCTCAGCCTGCCCCCAGCAATGCCACAAGGCCACGTGTGTCTCTGTTTACACCTTTGTGGTCTGCTGGCTCCCACTGCCCTCAAGCATGCCAGGGCCCATAATAGCTGGGCACTGAGGCCCAATTGTCTGAAGCCGCTGCAGCCTAGGTGGGTGGGGCGCTCTGGAGGTTCTGGGTAAGGGAACAGAGCCGGTTGGGCCACATTCCAGCCCCACCGGGCCGGGAAGTAGAGGGCTGGAGGGGGTGGGGGAGGTGAAGGGGAGGTGGCCCAGGGACCCAGGCCGCCTCAGCCCTGGATCAGCAGGGTCAGTAGCAGCAGGAAAAGAGCAGCTCGAGGGGAACCTGAGGCCCTGGACATGTCAGGGGGACAGAGGTCGCCGCCTTCTGGGAGCCAGTGGGGGAAGCCACTGGGGGGCAGGAAATACGCCTCCCCCACTGTCTGGGAGATCCAGGTCTCTTCAGGTCCGATGGCGGCAAATAGCTCCCTGCTGCCTCGAATAGCCATGCCCACGAGGACCCAGGAGCCTCCCTCAGTCTGGCACAGGAGCGGAGGTGCTGAGGTCACCTGCAGCATCAGAGCCAGGACCAAAAGGGTCTCTTACCCTTCCTTCTGGTCCCCTGCACCTTCTAGGGCCCAGCCACAAAGCACTGCTTGTCTCCATCCTCAGGCATCTTGGCCCCTGGTCTCTCTCAAGGTTCAGCCAGGAAGCACTGCTTCTTCCTATCTGAGACCCAGCACCCAAGAATTCCAACCCTGCCCTCTCCCTGGTGTCCAGCTGCCCAGCACTGCCTCTCCCCTGCCTGGCCCAGGATACCCAGGCTCCGTACCTCACACCTGTCCTCCTGCCCCTCTGCATACAGGACACAGAGAGTTCCAGGGGGCAGAATGCCCTGATAGAGGCAGTGACAGAGTCGTGGTGTCAAGATGGAGACAGCAGCAGCCACAGGGACTAGAGAGAGGAAGGAAGGTTGTCCCAGGGATTCTGGTGTCCAGCCACTTCTCACCCCCAGGACCCAGGGCTCTCACCTCGGTCCTGGGGGTCCTTCCAGCCCAGTACCCAGCAGCTGGCCCCCAGCGGAGTACCCCCTGGGTGAAGGCAGATGGGCAAGGCTGATGGGGAGGGCTCCACCCGGGAGCTCAGCTCCAGGAGGGCCAGGGGGGGCCGAAGTCCCAGGTGCCGGGGCAGGCGGATGCTGATGACCAGCCGGGAAACCTGGTGGCTCTGTGGGAGGGGGCTGGCCCCAGCCCGGCCCAGGTACACTTCAATATAAGGCACTGTTGTAGAGCCCAGCCTGTTGGAACAAGGTCCAGTGTCACTTCCTGTTCCCCTCATTGCTGATAAAGTCCTTCCCAGTCCAGGGGAAAGGGTGGAATGAATCTCCAGGGTCATTCCACTAACTCCTTCATTCATTATTCCTCCTTCCAAATCTCTCTTCTGTCTCAAAACACTTCGCAGCAATTACCCTGTGCTATAAAAGCCCTAAAGGGAGAACAAACCTCTATTGAAAGAGTCCTTTGGCCCATCTCCCAACTTTTCCCTCTTGCCAGGGAGATGGGTGAGACCCACCTGAGGATACAGTGAGTGGCTGCCAGGACCCAGCCTGGGGCCACGAGGATCCCAGTGCAGACTCGCTCTCCAGCTACATGCACCTCTGCCAGCCAGGGCCACAGGACCCCCATCAGAGCCGGCTCTGGCCGCAGTCCACAGGCTAGGGAGAGGAGGCGACTCCCTCACTGGGGGCCCAACAGCTGACCCCCAAAGCCCCTACCATGGATCTAAGCACTCCCAGGAGCCCCCAAGCCCCAAAGGCACCTCCTCACCGCCATGCTCTGTGTGAGGGGGACAAGTTTGTGTCTCAGTGTCCTCCCCCTCAGGGCCCCAGTCCCAGGCCAGCTGGTCCTCCAGGTAGGCTCCCCGAGTCACATGGCTGATCCATGGGCCGTGGGTCTGCAGCGGGTAGAAGGCTCTGGGACGCAGGCAGTCACTGGGTAAGTCTCTGATTCCAGCCAGGAACCAGGTCCCCTCTTCCCGGCATAGAAGGCTCCAATGAGAGTAGTTCTGCAGCGAGAGAGTGTGTGTGTTACCAACCTCTACGTGTGTGCCAGTTGATGACGGGATACCAAAGGTCCTGGGGCTTTCCTGGACTCCACGCTCTCGCGTACTCGCACATAACAAATCCCACCTCCTCCAAGCCAGGCTCCAATACAAACCTGTGCAATAAGTCGGCCCTCACTTTAGGATTCTCTTTAAACCTAGAGGTAGCGAAAAGGCCCGCCGTGCGTCACGGCGGGTCTCGGGCCCCCCCCCCCCCCCCCGCAAAGTCCTTCAGGGCCAGGCTTCGCCCCAGCGCGTTCTGGCCCCGCCTTAACCCCGTCTCCATCCCCAGATCGCCGAGCCCGGTTCCCGTCTCTCTCAGGCCCCGCCCCCAGTCTGCCCCTCCCTCCTACTCAGACCCATGGGCCCCTCCCCCCGCCGCTCACCCAGCAGCGGCCCGCCACCTCCTCCTCCTGGTAGGCGGGGCAGAGAGCTTGCGGCGGCTCTCCCGGTGGCGGCACTGACGCCCCCTGGCGGCCATACAGGCAATGACACCACCAGACGCCCAACAGCTCCGCCTCAAGCAGCGAACCGGCCCCGGGCGCTGGTTCTGGAAGAGAAGGGGAGGAGGCCTGCGCTGCGGTGGTGTCCGGCCCGGCTCCCACCCGCCCGGTCCGAGCCGGGCCCCTGCTCACCCGTGTGACCCCAGCGAGCCAGGCGGCAGCGGCTCCCGGGTAGGAAATAGTGTTCTGGGTGGGGTAGGCACACTGGCTGCGGGGCCGCGCTCAGGTTCACGGGCGCGCGCAGCTGCAGCAGCGCCAGGTTCGAGGCGTCGTCCCACGAGGCGTTGTCGTGCGGCACGAGGCGTGCCACCCGCTCCGCGCGCGGGCGCGAGGGCAGCATCACGCGCCAGTTGTCCAGGTCGCGGGGCGGGAGGTCTGAGCTGATGCGGCTGCGGGATGGGGAGACTGGGGACGTGGGCTGGATCCCGCATGCTCAGCTCTAAACCTCCACCCGTGGCTTAGACTCTGGATCTCCAGGCAGGATTCTGCATCCCCGTCCTGAGACCTGTGCACTCAGACCCCCACCCCACAATCCTGGGTCGAATTCGTATTACCCCTCTATTCGCCCCTGAGAGACTAGGACCACGATTTTTGAGCTGGATCATACACCTCCCAATGGTACCCCACTCCCCTACCCCTATCCTACCCAGGGGAAGGGCTGGGCCAGTTAGATAGTGTCTCAGACTGATGGGGGAAGGGGCAAGAATCTGCCTGAGACTGGGTTTTCACTCACCCCGGAAAGCAGCTGGCAGGTGCCAAGACCCAGCTTTCAGACACCAGTGCCCCATAGCAGGGTCTGGATCCTGGGACCATCACCTGGGCTTCCCAGGGCCAGGCCCGTGGCCTCGAGGCCTTCCCGCACTCTGAGGGGTGAGAGGCCTGAGTGAGGGGGCTTCCTGAACCCCACGCAGTTCCCACCTGAACTCAAATCTCCCAGATCCAGCTGACATCCAGGGGTCCTGCCCCCCTCACCTGGCAGGGCGATGGTGCAGTTCTCATCCGTGGGCTCGGGGAGACCTGACTGTGGCTCCGGGGACTGGGTGGGAAAGGCAGGGCCAGGCTCTGAGCCCAACACCTGTTCCCTTATCCATGCCTCATAGGGAGCCACAGCAGTGAAGACTCCGGGGCGGTTCCTCCGTCCACAGCCAAAGCCAAAGCTGGTGATTCCCGCCTGGAACCATCGGCCACCTTCCTTGCAGACCAGGGGCCCCCCAGAGTCTCCCTGATGATAGATGACTCAGTGTCACGGGATCAGCCCAGAGACCCACCAGCTTATACCGGACCACCTTGCAAAGGTTCTACACCTCTTCTGGTTGGCCCTACATACAGCTACCTTCTCCTAGAAACCTTTGTTGGCTGTGCCTTGTCCTCTGTAATTCCTACAACTCTAAACAGAAGAAAGCCTTGTAAAGTAGAAAGGCTGATGAGCAGTCAAAGCCAGGAGCACCAAGCTGACGCATTAAAGGCCATGCCAGAGAGGCCTGCAGGTCTCACTCAGAGCCAATGATTCTTGTTCAATAAATAGTTCAAACAAACCCTGTCTTTGATTTCTAAGTTGTTAGAATTCCTTGTTAAAGTTTTAAAGTAAATCAGAGATGCCAGCATTCAGGAGGAAAAGGCTGTTGGAAATAGGCTATTAGAAAAGCATCAAGAAGGGACAGTTTGAAGGCATGTAAGGAGGAAGAACTACAAGGAACAGACACTAAAACAAGGGTTCTGGGGCCATTTAATGCTGGGGCATTGTCCCTAAGATATCACTATATTCCAGGTTAGGCACCTCTGTGACCCGAGGAGGGTTACAAAGAAGGCGCAGAATCATCTAGAATTGTGCTGTCCAATATGGTAGATACTAGCCCCATGTGGCTATTTGAATTAATTAAAATTAAAATTCAATTCCTTGATCACACTAGCCACCTTTCAAATGTTCAATAGCCAGTGTAGCTAGTGACTATCATACCAGACAGGGCAGATAGAAAACATTTCCATTATCACAGGAAGTTTTATTCGACAGCACTGGTCTAGAGGAAGTTGAATTGTTGGCAGTCCTGTTCAAGAAAGCAGGGATTATGTCTCTAGGTCCTGGAACTTCATAATTGGGAAGGACCCTGAAAACCTTCTAGCCTGAATCCCCATCACCACCATGCATGCTTGAGTGCCCTCAAAACTGTGTGCCATTGGAGGAACATTTCTGGGGAAAATGGTTAAAATATATCATGTTTTGGCCTTCAGCAGGTTATCTGGAAAATTCCCTTCTGTGAAGGATTAATTCATTAAAAAAAATAACTATTTGTTGAGTATCTACTAAGTAATAGGTGCTGTGCTATAGGCTAGGATATGGGATAATAATATAATGATAATAATAATGGTAATAATAATAGCTAATACTTATTTAGCTCTTACTAAGGATCAGGCACTGTTCTAAATGTTTTTTACATGTACAAATTTATTTAGTTATCATAATGATTAATAAATCATATGATGATTTATTTAATCATCATAACCTCCCGACGAGGTTACTCCCGACAAGTAACACTATCATCCCCATCTTCCAGATGCGAAAATCTGCACAGAGAGGTCAAATAACTTGGCCAAGGCTATACAGCTAATAAGTGGTGGCACTGAGCTTCTAACCAGGTTAACACTCCAGAGTCTGGCATGTGACCACTGCACTATACTGCTATTGATAATAGTGCCCATTTGTTGAGCCCCAAATTCTGTCCATTTGTAATCTTCACATCAATCCCATCCACTGGCAATCTTGCCCTCTTTTTGCATATGAGGTTCAGAAATATGAGAGAGATGGGATTTGTCTATTACTCATACTGCTTCCTATTGGTGAGGGCTCTGCCTGGCCCTTCAGGCAGGTGCGGGGACCTCCCCTCACCTGGCAGGTGTCCCTGCGGCCCTCTGGGTAGCCAGCACACAGCATTCCTGGCAATAGCTGGAAAGTGAGATTGAAGGGACCAGGCCGGCTGTAGAGACACTGACAGGCAGCTTCTCCCAGCAACCTTAGCTCCACTTCTTGTAGCACCCAGGGGAGAGGCAGGGGGTCTGTGGGCAGAACCAGAGAAGAAATGCTGTGAGTCAGGAATGCAGCCCCCTGTTCCCCAGGGCTCAGCTTGGTCCCCTCCAGCTGCCTCCCGGACATCTTTGTCTCTGAGCCCACCACGTCCCAAACCAATGTCCCCTCCCGCTCCTCTCTTCCTACAGCCTCATCTCAGGAACGGCCCCACCAAGCGTCCAGTGCGGGCTGCCCTGGGGCCCCACCTGGTAGCCTCCACCTCCCCAATAACCCACCTCCTGAGACGCACCCCCCCGCCCCGCGCCCCACTCACCGGCTTCCTGGACGTCCCCCCAGCCCGTGGCCCAGCAGGCGGTGCCGTGAGCGAAGCGGTGCGAGGCGCGGGGCAGGCAGACGGGCCGCACGGTGGGGCCCAGCCGGGCGGGAGAGGCCAGGCGCAGCAGGGCCACGTCGGCACCCCTTTCCACGCCGCTGTAGTTGTCCGGCACCAGGATGGCGGCCACCGCGCGGACGTGCGCGCCGTCCAGGGGCCCGTCCTGGGAGTGCACGCCCAGCACTACCGACCACTCGGCCGCGGGCTCCAAGGTCCCGTTCCTGCGCCGAGGCCGAGGCCGGGGTGGCGTTAGGTGGACCGCATGGAGGGGGCAGGCCTCGTGGGGCTGGGGGCTTGGAACCAGGGAGAAGGTGGGGTCAGCGGGAAGCCAGGAGGGGCGGAATCCGATCCAGATTCGGGGCTGGGGCGACCGAGGTTGAGACAGACTCCTGAAAGGGGGAGCAGCGGTTGCGATTTGGAGGTGCTTGATGGGGGGGCCTGGGAAAGATGGAATTCAGACTCGGATATTTGGTGGAGTGGTGGGCGGAGTCTGCTGGCGGCCTCACCACACCCCGAACCTGGATACCCCGCAGAGCACTTAGCTTCAGGAGGGCGGGGAGGCGGGGGTAGCTGGGCTTCAATTTAGCCTTGAGTCCGCGGGACCCAGCTGCGGGGCGGGCTTGGCTTTTGAAAGAAAGGGGCTGGACGTGGGCGAATACTCACGTCACGAAACAGTGAGCGGCCGAGAGGACCCAGGACGGGGCGATGAGGGAGCCCCCGCAGATGTGGCCCCCGCCCTGATGCAGGCTCACCTGCCACGGCCAGGTGCCCGGCTGCGCGTCTGAGCCCCCCATGATTCGGGCAGAGGGCTCAGGGCGACCGCAGTCTGCAATGGGATACCGTGGAGGTCATCACCTGCCCCTGTTCCCCAAGCCAGAGGCCCAGGTAACTGAGGGCAAAGCCCCACCCCCCAATCCACTTCAGTTTGCCCCCGAACAGGGAACAAAGAGAACCTGGGCACTTCTAAGTTTCTGATCATTTCCACCTCCCTCATCGCTTAGCCAGCTTTAACCTCCTTTAAGATCTGAGGACCAGCCCCCCACCCTTCCTTACCCAGATCTTCAGGTTCTTCTTGGGTAGGACTGAGAGCTGGGAATCACAGGGTAAAAAGAGGAAGATATTGGTGACATCCAGCCCTTGACAGTGCCCAGCTGCCATCTTCCTACTTTCCTCTTCCCCAATTCCCTGCCCTCTCAGCCACCCTGCCAGCACCCATGCTACCCCTCCCATCTTTTCTGCCTCTGTGGGTGATATTGCCCTAGTCCAACTGCCTTACCTGAGTCCTGGAAGGCTCCTGGGATGGGGTTTATGGCTGGAAAGATGGAGTCAGGAAGAGGCTGGAGACCTATTCTTACAATACGCCCTCCCTGACCCCTTCCCCCCAAGCTTTACAGGTACTCCATCCCCCCATGGCACCCAGGCCTCCTTTCCTCCTCCTCTCATATGCTATTCCTTCCCCTCCCGACACCTCACTCCCACCTTCTCTGATGTCCTCCTCCCCTGCCTCCTCTGACACCCCACTCCCCAGGCAGACCCCTGGAGTCCTGCTTTCCAGCTCCCCAGATGTTAGAAGCCAGGCACCTTAGAACCATGCCCTGTCCCCTGAGGTTACCAAGGATCGCAAGTGGGAGAAGCAGGTGCTGGGACATGGTACATTTGAGTCAGCTGGAGGCACAGAGATCGGTGAAGATCTGCTCCCTGCCACAGCTCTGTCTCTGCCTAGGCAGCCTGTGACTCCTGATGGTCCCAGGGGCAGCCCCACCCTCCCTGGCTGGAGCCCATCTCTGGGAATCTGAGTAGATCTGGGGCTAGAAGGAGGAAGTAAGGAGCCTGAAGTCCCCACCCAGAGCCCTGTGCGTGTCTCATGTCTCTAGAGGCCCAGTGTGGGTGTTGGGGGCAGGTGTCCTCGCTCCAGGACACTTACTGGGTGGGAAAACCCGCAAAGGCGGAAGGAGAGGACAGCCAGGGGCTGGGGGGCCAAAGTTCTGGGTCCTTGGTGAGGCAGGGCTGCAGGTCAGCAGTGGCCCTTGGGACAGAGAAAGTGGCCCCTCAGTGGCGTGACTCACCTGAGACTTCATCTCTCTTTGGGGTGTGGCTACCCTAATGGCTTGGCCTTTTCTTCTCACACAGCTCTGGTTACTGGAGTTGCTGGCCAGGTCTGGGACGGGAGCCCTAGGGAATTCGATCCCATCCCAACAAAAGGATCACAGATTCCGGCAGGTTGGGCAGGACATAGGATTCTGGGAGGGGGCTGGGCAGGCTGGTAAGGCTGAGAAAGACTCCACCCTTCTTTGTGTCAATGTAAGTACTCTCAGGTGTTTTGCCACTTACTCTGTGTGACCTTAGGAAAGTCACTCAACCCATCAGTATATTCAGTAGGAGTCTACTTAAGAAATATGGTGCCTCGAAGAGGAATTGAGGAGAGTTTAATGAAGGAACTATTTACAGAGGTGTAGGCAGGGAACAGGGAAACCGACAGGGATGGTGAAGCACCCGGGGGCTAGCAGTAACAGAGAGCCCTGCCTGAAGGGGCAAAGAGAGGGAGCAGATACTGGAACCGGGAAAGAGAGAGCTGGGCTGTAGGAGAGGGCCAGCCAACAGGAGTGTCTTCAATGGAGGAAGGCAACCTTTATCAACCTGTGGCTCAGCAGGGAGGGAGCTGGGAAAGAAAAGTCCCTATTTCACTCTTCTCCTACCCTCTGATCACCTGCCAGCTCCTCCCATCATCTGAAACCTACCAGAAGTCAGAGTGCAAGGGAGCCCGTGATGCGGTCCATAAAGGTCACCTTCTGGGGGAACAGATCAGGATGGAGAAGTGTGAGGAATGGAAATGGAGGGTCAAACAAAAAGTATCCACACAAATATATCTATTTTCTTATCAATAACATAAGCTAATAATAACAATACTCTATTAGTCCAGTTTCCCTAGAAAACAGAGGCCTAGGCAAAGCCTACATGCTGTTTCTTTTTTGGGAAGTACAATCCCAGGGCAGCAAGAGTAAAGGAAAATGAGAAGTGATCAGGGAGAGAGGAAATGCAAATACAGAGACCCAACAAGTGATTGACTGGATTCAACTGATAATCTTGTTAACTTTAGCTAGTCCGTGGCAGGAAATGAAGGTCGACCTGGTGGTGTGAAAATTACTAAAGGGAAACCTCACTGAAATGGAGTTGGGAGGCCAGAAGGGGGAGCTCTCACGCACATACTACTTGATGTCAATAGAGTTCCCTACTGGAAGAGACATCTCTTTGCATCTCCAGCAGGAAGTGACACTACTTTTCTACCCCCAGCAGGAGGAAGAAAGATTTTCTCCCTGCCTGGCAGCAGCTCAGCCAATGAGAGACTGTCATAACTCAGCCAGTGAAAAGCCACTACGCTTTGAACTCCCAGTTTCTTCGAATGGACTTTTTGTTTATAACAGCCCGTCTCAACTTCCCCCTCTCCTCTATAAAAGAGTTAACTCTCCTTTGCGCTACCTGGCTTGCATGTGGTTTGCCATAGTTGCATGTCCCAAATGGCAAATCTTTGTTGCTCCCGAATAAACCCATTTTGCTGGTAAAATAACTGGCTGTTGTATTGTTTTAGGATAACAACTTCAGACTTGTTAACACAATCCTCGGATTTCTAAGTCTCCCCCAGCACTCATTTGTAGGCATTTGCCCCTCCAAAGATAAAGAACCAGTCATTTATTCAACAAACACTCAGAAAAATGAGGCATGGGAAGAAAGAAGGTAGGAAGAAGAGGGTGTGGAGAGTGGCTAATGCAAAGCATGCACGCCACGAAGACCCTCACCTACAAACTGCTTCCTCCAATTCAGCAGTTAAGTGTTTTGGTCTCAGGACCTCCTTAGAAATCTTAAAAATTATTGAGGAATCTAAAGAGGTTTCGCTTATGTGCCTTATATCTATCAATATTTACTGTATTTGAAATTAAAACTGAGAAATACTTGAAATACATATTAATTCATTAAAAAGAAATTCATTATGTTAATGTAAATAACATATTTTTATGAAAAACAGCTACATTTCCAAAACCAATAAAAAGGTGAGAAGAGTGGCATTGTTTTACACTTTTGAAAACTTTTTTAGTGTCTCGATTAATAGAATACAGCTGGATTCTCATCTCTGCTTCTGCATCCAGTCTATTGGGACATCATGTGTCAAGAATCCTTTGGAGGGCTTCCCTGGTAGCGCAGTGGTTAAGAATCCACCTGCCGAGGCAGGGGACACGGGTTCGAGCCCTGGTCCGGGAAGATCCCACATGCCGCGGAGCAACTAAGCCCGTGCGCCACAACTACTGAGCCTGCGCTGTAGAGCCCGTGAGCCACAACTACTGAAGCCTGTGCGCCTAGAGCCCGTGCTCTGCAACAAGAGAAGCCACCGCAATGAGAAGCCCGCGCACCACAACGAAGAGTAGTCCCTGCTCGGTGCAACTAGAGAAAGCCCGTGCGCAGCAACGAAGACCCAACATAGCCAAAAATAAAATAAATAAATTTATAAAAACAATGATACGAACGAACTTGTATACAAAACAGAAGCAGACTCACAGACACAGATAACAAACTTATGGTTACCAAAGGGGAAAGGGCGGCAGGAGGGAGGGATAAATTAGGAGTTTGGGATTAACATATACACACTACTATATATAAAATAGATAAACAGCAAGGACCCACTGTGTAGCACAGGAAACTATACTCAATATTGTGTAGTAACCTATAAGGGAAAAGAATTTGAAAAACAGAATCACTTTGTCATACACCTGAAACTAACACAACATTGTAAATTAACGATACTTCAATAAATAAATAATGAATAAATAAATAAATAAATAAATAAAACAGAACCCATTTTATTATCTCTCTTTGTTGTGTGGGGTGACTGGGCTCCGCTGGGTTGTTCTTCTGCTGATCCAGCTTGGGGTCTCTCATGTGGTTGCAGTCGGATGCAGCTGGGGCTGGAAACTTCTGGATGTTCACCTGGGTTGGCTGGGCCTCTCTCCTTCTCCACGTAATGTCAAGGTCTCTCCTCTCCATGTAGTCACTCTACATGGTCTCTCCAGCAAGGCAGCTGGACTTCTTACTGGTGGCGCAGAAGTTCCCAAGAACTCTAGAGCAGACGCTGCCATGCCTTCTTGGGGCTTAGGCCTGGACTGGCACAGCTCCACTGCTGCAGCATTCTACTGGTTAAAAAGAGTCACAACCTAGCACAGATTTCAATGAGAAGGGGATTACAAAGGGTATGAATACTAGAAGGCATGCTTCCTTGAGGGGGTCATCTTTGGAGCTGACCTACCACAGACTCTAACAGGTACTTCACAAAAAGAGGCTACCCAACTGCCAATATGCATATGAAAAGCTGTGCAAGATGACTTGAGAGAAATGAAAATGTAAACCATCAAGAGATTCCACCAAACACCCACCAGAATGGGCTAAAATTTTAAAAGCTGTCGATGCCAAATGTTGGTGAAGATATAGAGTGAGTGAAATTCTCATACACTGCTGAGGGGTGGGGATGGTGGGTAGAAAATTGTTTGGTAATATTCACTAAAGCTGAACATATATCTATACCATGACCCAATAACGATGCTCCTATGATTAGACACAAGATAAATGAGTGCACCAAAAGACATGAGTGTAGCAAAGTGTCTGTTGAAGCTTTATTCATAAGAGACAAAACCCAGAAACAACATTAATGCCTAGTAACAGGAAAATTGATAAATCAATTGTAATATATTCATACAATGGAATACTATGCAGCAATAAAAAAGGATGAATTACTGATATGTACACCCACACGGATGGATCTCACAGAAATTATGTTCAACATATATAAGTATCATAACTGTATGATTCCAATTATATAAAATTCAAGAACAAAACTAATCAACGATTATAGAAGTCAGAATAGTGGTGACCTCTGGTGGAAGTAGTGACTGGGAAGAGCACAAAAATACTTGTTGGAGTGCAGGAAAGTTCTATATCTTGATCTAGGTGTTGGCTACTCAGGTATATACAAATTCAGAATTTCATTGAGATTTAAGATTAGCACACTTTGTGCACTTTTACTGTGTGGTCGTTATGCCTGAATAAAAAGAGACAAAGCACATTTTGCAGTTAAGTGGATTCCAGGGTCAATTAAGGAAAAACAACTGAGCCAGCTCCAAAAATTCTTTCCTAGACCACAAGCTTTGGTAAAAGGTGGAGCATTTCATCAGATACACCAGAGCAGGCATGTTATGTAGTTTCTGAAAGTTTAGCCAAAAGAATGAAGCCCTTTAGTGATTGGAGAAACAATAAAAGCACACTTAAGCAAAGTTGTTGATACTACATTGCTGAAAAAAAGGTAATTTCTTTTAAAAAAAATTGGTAACAAGTTACTTTTTTTTTCTGAATTGGCCTTCTCACTAAAAAGGTGGATTATCACTGACCTAGAAAAAAAGACATTCTTGAGATAATCGTTAAAAAATATTGTTTCTCCCAGCCAAGCTTTTGAAAGGTGCTGAGCAGAGGGGGCAGGAGATTGTTTCAACAGGTTAAGGTCAGGGCCACATACACTCCATGTGACTAAGCTGGACAGTGCTGCATCTTCTTGTGAAAAGATGTGCAGAAATTGGAAAAGAATCTGGGGTGTCTGCTCTAACGCACACCAGAAGGGTGTCATCACAGAGCAAGGCTGCAAACATTTTAGTTTGGAAAACTGTTAAAAGTGGATGTAACCCCTGGTAAGTTTGTCAGGTAAAATAGACAATGTTCAGTTAAATCTGAATTTCAGATAATCAATGAACAATTTTTTTGTATAACTATGTCCCACGCAATATTTGGGAAATCATTATTCGTGTTTATCTGAAATTCAGAGTTAATTTGGCATCCTGCACTTTTATTTGCTAAATTTGGCAACCCTATTCCCTTGGCTATAACATTGCCTTGCTAAGTTACTGTGTTGTTGTCTCTTGCTTGGAAGAAGGAGACTTTCTGGAGTGTGTTCCAAAATAACATGAGACGGGGTCTAAAATGCGCACGCCATGTAACTCGGTGCAGTGTCCCTCTGAGTGGGAATATTTGAGAAACCATTGATAAAAGTTGACATATTTGACTTCACTCTGTACCAGAAGCCAAGTTGACTGGTACGGTCAAGATGTTGCCAGAAGCTCCCGCTTGTGGCAGGAAAGAGTAACTGCTCCTCTTTCCATTTCATTCTACCAGACACTCCCATCCCCTGACTCTATCACCTGGTCTCCAGGGACCATGCTGGCACAAGGTCACCACCTGGGCCTCCCTTCCTTTCCTCCAATACATCCCCCAAGCAGCTGAGGCATACTGGAGACAGAAACTGCCCCAGGACTCAGCACTTTGGTCTCAAACGAGCAGCCCTACTTCAAGAGTATTCATTTTAGTGAGGTGCAGTCTATGCCATGTGGAGGGTGGTTCTTGAGAGAAAGAGGAAATGATCTGTGTTGGGGTCTGGGAGAGAGACCCTCTGCCTCTGAGGAGAGCAGCTGTGGATGGGTGTGGCTGAGCCCGGTTTAACCCCTGGGGGTAAGAGAGGGCGCCAGGAGATGATTGAGGTGGGGGTGAGGGCAAGATTTTTGAGAAGCAACTGTGGCAACAAGGCCCTGACTTGGAGGCCTGAGCTCAGGAAGTCTTCTGGACCCGTCTGTAAAGATGGGGGATGAAGCATGGTGGGCCTTGGGTACTCATACCATAGCAGATATTTCTCCTGTAGGCTGTTTGGGTTTTCTGAATTCTAAGCATCTAAAATGAGAGCGTGTATGAGGAGGGAAGCTGTAGATTACAGAAACCCATTCAGATTATATTAATAAAAAACAGGCACATTATTTCAGGTTTCCCCTTATAAAAAATTAATAAACAGAAACCTCAATTAAATAGAGCTGGGAGACCAGAAGGGTCTACAACAGGAAACAGAGCCCAACAGCAAGAAAAAAGACTCCTTTTCTGGTAAAGACTTAGCCAATGAAAAGCCATGGACTCTTTGTTTACTATAGCCCTCCCAACTTCCTTTTCCCCTCTATAAAAGAGTTCTCCTTCCCCTGTTGTACAGGGACTTGCATGTGGCTTGAATTCCCTGCTGATCCCGAATAAACCCATCTTTGCTGGAAAAATAACTGGCAGTCTTTTTATTTTAGGTCAACATTTTGGTGGCCCATACAGAGACCAGAGAAGATCCCTGAAGGCTCTGGGGCTGGTGAGCAGACAGGTGTGGTACCCACAATTGAGCCCATTTTCACTCAGTGCTTTCTCACCAACCCTGGAGTTTGAAGGTGCATCTTCCTCCTGGATCGGAGCTCACACCCTCTTTGCATTTGAAGCTTTCCAGGATTTATTCAGGGTTTATTTTTAGGTTTTGTCTTTTGAGTTAAGGCCTTGTTCTGCATGTGAGTACACATTTGATACTTCAGTCTGATTTTAAGATCAGACTGTTTCAACCAAAGCTGGCTGAAAATGCCTTTGGCCCATTCCTTTGGGAAGATGGGCTGCTTCACTTAAACTTTGCCAGTTTTGCCACCTTTGGCCTATTCCTTTGGAATAAGCTATTCTCTGGAAACTGACTGAAAAAGTCTTTGGCCTGGCTCCTCTGGGTCCAAGCAGTTTCCTTAGAATTGGCTGATATTAGCTTGCAAGCTGTCTGAATTGAGCTGTTTGAAGCTGGAAGCTGTTGAAGCTGTTTGAAAAATTTTCTTTTACTCTAGAGAAAAACTTCTGAGAAATGGGATCCAGGTTATCTAAATATTTTGAGAGTGCCCCACATCTAGGGACTCTAGCCGATTTTATGTTTCAAAACTGCAGTTCTTCCTCATACTCATTTCTAACTAAACTGACCAACTTGAACAAAGGCAATTTAGAATATCGATGGCCATGATGGGGAACTTTGGAAGTCCCCAAACTTAATTTCCTTAAAGCCAAATTGGACTACAATAGCTCAAACGTTTCCAGAACTGAGTGGAATGCTTATTTTGATTGATCTTTTGAGGCTTCCCAACATTATCTGGAGTCTAAACTGCCTCTCTGCAAAATAAGATTTTAAGGTTAACTGAGGCCAACAAATGATTAAAGAAAGAAAACATGTTTCCGGAAGCCTCAGGCTCTTCTTCCTTGGCTTCTTTGTCTCAGGCACCACCTCTGGTGTCATCTTGTCTCTGTCTATGGGGCCATCTTCCTTTTTCCCTCCTACACAACCTAGGTGTCCTCTATACCCTCAGTTCCCCAGTACCAATTCTCTCCCTGAACTTCCCCTTTTCTATGAAAATCTCCTTGTTTCCTTTTCTTCTGAACTTGTCCGAATCCATTCCTTTAAAATTAAACCTTCTGAGGATCCAGAAGCTAAACCTTTAATAGCTTATACTCCCTGGACTAAAGCTGAACTGCATGCCATAGTCAAAGATTTTCCCAAAGTAACTGAAGTTTCTCACAGATTTGCTGAGAAATTTAGTAAAGTCATTCAGACTTATTAACCTGGTTTCTCTGACTTATCAGCTATTTTTTTTTTTTTTTGGCTGTGCCACACAGCTTGTGGGATCTTAGTTCCCCAACCAGGGATCGAACCTGGGCCCTGGCAGTGAAAGCGCTGAGTCCTAACAATTGGATGGCCAGGAGATTCCCTTTATCAGCGATTTTCTATACCTGTCAGTGAAGGCCAGGCCCAGCATTGGATGAAAATTGAAAATAATTAGAAAAATCCTGACAGATCTCTAGAATTACAACTGGGAGACCAGCCTGCTAATTTATTGTATGAGCAGGTTCATACAGTTGCTAGGCGACTCAATAGGGAAATTTGAAAGTCTGTTGATTGGAACAAAATTCAACCTTGCACACAAAAATCTGATGAACCTGTTCATGGCTACTGCAATGGGCTTCAGATTATTAAAAAAAAAAGATGGCCCTTCCTTTAGATGTTGATTCCACCCAGGTAGATTTTAGCTCTATATTTGTTAATGAGCTGAGCTGGGAACTTTCCCTTTTAGTTAAAAGGACCAGGATGGAATGGGAAACTACGCCCACTTCAGATTTAAGGAAGACCGCCAAAATTCTTAATTTTCAACTCCAGCAAATGAAATCTCCTAAATGAAACCCAAACCCTCCTAGTTTCTGCTATTATTGCAAAGAGACAGGACATTGGAAAAAAGATTGTTACAAATTTAAGTGCTTTAGATGCCTTCAGCCCTTTAAGCAGTCTTTCCAACGTCCTCTTAATTCTCAAAATGATGAGGCTCCAAGGATCTACAGGGGCTCTTCCCAAACTTCCCTTTTAATCAGTTTGGAGAAACATTTCTCCAGATTGGGGACGAATTTCTTCCAGTCCTAGCTGACACCAGAGCCACTCTTGACCCCACTATTATAAAACAGCCTCTACCTCAGAGTGCTAACACAGTTCAAATAGTGAGGACCTCTAATGAACCTCAAGAGGTTCCTGCCTCAGGGACTTCCCTGGTGGTCCAGTGATTAAAACTCCATGCTTCCACTGCAGGGGCGTAGGTTCAATCCCTGGTAGGGGAACTAAGATCCCACATGTCACACAGCTAAAAAAAAAAAAAAAAGAGGGGGGTTCCTGTCTCTGAATCTATTTATTTTGTTTAGGCCCTTTGAGAGATACACACCCTTTTATACTTAGTTCCTCTGCTCTTACCCATTTATTAGGCTGAGACTTCTTAGAGAAGCATCATTCAATAATTTCTTTCTCTCAAAAGGAGGATATAATTTCAATCAAAGTAACCAACCAGGTGAACCAAATGACCCTTTGACATTCTTTATGCCTTCCATCTCTGACAGTACTAGAGCTGATTCTGGAAACACTGATCATTTGTCCCTATTGAATCAGCTACCACCTTTCTTTTGGGAAAAAAATCTCCAAATGATGTTGGCAAAATTCACAGCACACTTCCCATCAAAATTCAAATAGAGGGCTTCCCTGGTGGCGCAGTGGTTAAGAATCCTCCTGCCAATGCAGGGGACACAGGTTTGAGCCCTGGTCTGGGAAGATCCCACATGCCGCGGAGCAACAAAGCCCATGCGCCACAACTACTGAGCCCGAGTGCCATAACCACTGAAGCCCGCGTGCCTAGAGCTCGTGCTCCACAACAAGAGAAGACACCGCAATGAGAAGCCTGCGCATCACAACGAAGAGTAGCCCCTACTCGCCGAAACTAGAGAAAGCCTGTGAGCAGCAACGAAGACCCAACATAGCCAAAAATAAAAATAAATAAAATAATAATAAAATAAATTTTAAAAAATTCTAATAGATTCCTCAAAACCTCTTCTCAAAATTAATCAATACCCTGTAAGTCAGGAAGCCCTTCAAGGCATAAATTCCATAACAGAAGATTACAAGTTTCAAGACCTCATTATCCCTTGTATTAGCCCCTGTAACACTCCCAGTTTTACCAGTGAGAAAACCTGAGGGCCAAGGGTGGAGGTTGGTCCAGGACCTCCAATAAACAACATTGACAATAAACATCCCTGGACACCCTGTCATTCCTAACCCTCATATGTTACTAACATCCATTCCTGGGAAGCTAATTCTTTACTGTAATTGATTTACAGTAAAGAAATGTAGTGCATTCTTTAGTATTCCAGTTGATGAAGCTAGCCAATACCTTTTAGCCTTCACCTGGGAAGAAAAACAACTCACCTGGACAGTAAGGTTTCAAGGTTTTACTGAGAGTCCCTACTTCTTGCAGATCCTGAAGGCTGATCTATATGATATAAAGTTCCCTAGAAGTTTTATTTTGTTGCAATATGTGGATGATTTGCTTCTTTGCTCTCCTTTTCAAGCCTCCTCACAGGAAGACAACATCCACTCACTAAAGCTTTTAGCCTTAAAGGGACATAAATTCACCAAAGAAAAATTACGGTTTGCCCAAACCCAGGTTCCATATTTAGGGCATTTGATAATAGAACAAAGGGTACACTTGGATCCAGATAGGACTCATTGTGTCCTAAGTTTCCCCAAACCCAAAACTAAGAGTTAACTGGGAGGTTGTCTTGGGCTAGTTGGTAATTGCTGAAACTGGATTCCAAATTTTTCTCTTATGGCCAAACCTCTGTATGTTTTAGTCAACAATAACAACCCTGACCCAATTTTGAGCCAGACAACATAGACTTCAAGGCCTTAAAAGGAGAGTTTGATGAACATACCTGACCTTGGGAATCCCAATGCTCAGATTCACCTTTTCCTTGTCGTATATGAAAAGGAAGGGAAAAGAGAGCACTTGGGGTACTCACCCGAAAATACAAGGACCTCCATCGATCCATAGGGTGTCATAGCCAGTAACTGGACCCAGTGGCACATGGATACGCCCCTTACCTTAGAGCCATTATAGCCACTGCCCTTTTGGTTATGACCACTGAGAAAATCCTTGTGAGATCCGCTTTATCCATTTTTGTATCTCATGCAATAGAAGTTATCCTGAATTTTCACCACACTCAATAGTTCTCAGTCAGCCACCTCACCTCTTATGAAGTCCTTGTACAAACTGCTCCTCACATAACTCTTTTTTGTTGTAATAATTTTAACCCTGCTACTCTTCTCCACTCTGTCACTGATGAAATTCCTCATGACTGCGTAACACTGATGGACCACCTCCTGACTCCTTGTGATGGTCTGCAGGAAATTCCTTTGGATAACACTGACTTCTCATGGTTGACTGATGTTTCTTATTTAAAAGGTAACAATGGCTAATATCATGCTCGGTATGCTGTGCTACTCCTTTTGATGTTGTCTTGAGGCAGCATCTTTACCGACGGCTACTTCAGCCCAACAGGCTGAATTATATCGTTCTTGTTCTTTAGCCAAGGACAAAATTGCCGATGTTTATTTATTTATTTTTATTGTATTTATTTATTTATTGGCTGTGCTGCGCGGCATGTGGGATCTTAGTTCCCCGATCAGGGATGGAACCCGTGCCCCCTGCAGTGGAAGCGCAGAGTCCTAACCACTGGACCGCCAAGGAATTCCCCAAAATTGCCAATATTTATATTGATAGTAGATATGCTTTGGGAGTAGTTCATGATTTTGGAATGTTGTGGAAGCAACATGGCTTCCCCTCACTTCCAGTGGAAATAAAATGTAAAATGGCCCATATATTCAGGAATTACTGGATGCAATACTTTTACCTGCCACTTTAACTATAATTAAGGTTCTGGGGCATTCTAAACATGACTCTTTAGAAGCTAAGGAAAATCACTTTGCTGATATTTTCACAAGAATGCTGTCCTTAATGGGACCAAGAGCAGCCAAACCTCTGTCATGGTCCAAAGGAATATTTCCCCCAAAGGATAACTTAGAAAAACTGGCTAGAGAACCCCAACAATTGGCCTCAGAAAAGGAAAAAGAAGTTTGGAAATTCAACAACTCTTGGTTTGATAAAGAGAGAAGGCTCCGGTTTGGGTCAAACAACAACCCAGTCCGACTGGAGACTCTAAAATTCCCACTTTTCACCACTGTACATGCATTAAACCATTGATCTACTAATAAAATAATAGCATTCATGAACCAATATTGGTGAGGAAACATTAACAACACCACAAAAAGTGCCTACCTCACTTGTCCCACTTGTCGGAAGTATAACCCAGGGAAGCCTGTTCGTACTGCTCCTGGACATTTTAAACTGCTTAATGGACCATTTGAAATCTGGTAAATGGATTTCATACAACTTCCTCCATCTTATGGGTATAAATGTTTTAGTCATGGTCTACATGTTTTCACACTGGACTAAAGCCTTCCCTTGTAGATAGGCTACTGCCTCTTCAGTGGCTAAAATCCTTTTAGAAAAAACTACCCCTACTTGGGGAACTCCTTTTGTATTTCATAGTGATAAAGGAACCCATTTTACTTGCCACATACTTCAACAAGTCTGTGCTGTTTGGCCCGTTTTACAAAACTTTCACTGTACATGCCACCCTCGACCAGGGATTGAACCCACGGGTGGCCTGTGGCAATGAAAGCATGGAGTCCTAACCACTGGACTGACCGACAGGGAATTCCCTCGATCCTCTTGTTTACTTGAACACATTAATGGCATTATTAAGACTCAATTGGCAAAGTTTATAGACACCCTCCAAATACCTTGGTCAAAAGTACTGCTGTTGTTCTTTCTAAATCTCAGATCCACCCATTTTTGGAACCCATGAATCTTATCCTTTGAGATAGTCACAGGTCATCCAATGCACTTGGCCCTTGATTCTTTTGACCCACAACTGATAAAAGGAGAGATACTCCAATATTTCAAAGGCACAATTGCTTGTATTAAAAATAATCATGCTGGACTTCCCTGGTGGCACACTGGTTAAGAATCTGCCTGCCAATGCAGGGGACACAGGTTAGAGCCTTGGTCCGGGAAGATCCCACATGCCGTGGAGCAACTAAGCCCGTGCGCCACAACTACTGAGCCTGTACTCTAGAGCCCGCCAGCCACAACTACTGAGCCCGAGTGCCATAACCACTGAAGCCCGTGCGCCTAGAATCCGTGCTCCACAACAAGAGAAGACACCACAATGAGAAGCCCGTGCACTGTAACGAAGAGTAGCCCCTGCTCTCAGCAACTAGAGAAAGCCCACGCGCAGCAACGAAGACCCAATGCAGACAAAAAAGAAATAAATAAAGAGAAAGAAAAAAAAAAAAAGAGAAAAGCGTTTAAAGAAATAATAATAATCATGCTTTGGTAGAGCAATCTTTTCACAGTGTGCCCTTGGGAGATGAAGACCTTAAACATGACATCTTGCAACCTGGAGATTTAGTCTATTGGAAAAGACACCTTCAGAAGAACTCTCTTCAACCTCACTGGAGAGGCCCCTATCAGGTTCTGCTAACCAGCCCTTGGGTTGTCAAACTCCAAGGCATAGACCCTTGGATTCATGTGACACACCTAAAGGAAGCACTGAACCCTGACTGGACCTGCACATTATCTGGTGTCCTGAAAGTAAAGAGTTCCTAGAACTGAAAGAGACAACATCTGATAAGACAGCTTTCCCAAGATATCCAGACCAGGCATGTTGGATGTTTGTCACCAAACTGTTGATGATGACATAATGTGTCTCTGCTGGACTTTCTCTTCAGAAACTCTGCTGGAGCTTCTGTAAAAGACTTTCTTCCACTATTTAAAAGAAAAGTTCCAGGGACTTCCCTGGAGGTCCAGTGGTTAAGACTCTGCGCTTCCACTGTAGGGGGCACGGGTTTGATCCCTGATCAGGCAACTAAGATCCTGAATGCCCTGCTGTGTGGCCAAAAAAAAAAAAAAAAAAAGAAATAAAAAGAAAAATCTCTTCAAGGAGAAAGGATCCTCTTCCCATGGCAGGATTGTACTTCCTGGCCCCCTAGAGTCATGTGACTAGTTCTGGCCAATGAGCTCTGAGTGGAAATGCTATGTTGTTGGTTCACCAACTGGCCCCATAAACAAAGGGCAAAGAGAAGTCGAAGAAAGAAGCAGACCACTCCAGACTCCAGATTGGTAGATGGCAGGTGTAATAAGCAAGGGAACTTACATACGAGGCTTGTCTTGGGCGGCCACAGATGAGTAGATCTCCACATCTGCCAGCCAGAATCTTAGAAGTTTATATAGAGGCCTTAACTGGGTTTAGTCATGTATACTGTCCAGATGGTCTCAGCAACACCATACTCTCTCAAGGCTACCTCCTTGTAATAGCTCCCACTGTGGGAACAATGGGCAGAGAGTACATTCCAAGGACGGGGGTGGGGGGCGGTGAGGAGACTCCAAAAGACTGGGTCCAGCTTTCTGATGTCAACTGGTGGTCACTTCCTCTCCATGACCTCCTCCAACACATGTGCAGCTACCAGGCCAGAATTTTAATGCTGGGACCGTCTAGCACTGGCTTTTCCCCTTGCCCCGGTAATGCGCAATGTTCCAGCCTGGCCCCAGGCTAGATGATGCAGAGCAGAGCCCTCAGTCAGCCCTCAGTGGACGTGAAGCATAAGCACGACATAAACCTACGTGTGTTAAGCTCCTGAGGTACTGGGGTTATTGCCACAGCATGATAATTTAGCACAGCAGTTCTCAAAGCGAGGTTTGGGGACCTCTGTGGGCTCCCAAACCCTTTCGGAGGGTCGGCAAGATCAAAACTATTTTCATGATAATACTAAAAGGTTATTTGCTTTTTCACTCTCTGGAGTTTTCCAGAGACTACGCGTAACATGTGATGACGCTATCAGCCCGATGGCTAACGAAATGTGTGCTTGTGTTTTAAAAAATTATCAGTTTAAATTTCCAATACAGTAAACATAGATAGACGTAACCTACATAAAGAAAAGCTTTTGGGGGTTCCTTTCTTCTTCCTTTCTTTGTTTTCATACCTATATACATTTCCCCCAAATATTTGTTTTATGACGTGTATTATTACACAAAGTATACATTTAAATTATAGTGCTAGGCAGAGCTTTAGCTTTCATTCATAGGGGTGTATCCTTGCCCATCCATCTGGGCTTCAAGAGTACTGATATAATTTTCAGAGGAGATGGCCAGCAGGGCTGTTAAAGCAGTGTGGTGGCTCTGCTCTGCTGTCCCCTTGCGGGTCCTTGTGCAGGTTCCATCGGTGCTCCTAGCCAGCTCATCAGACACTTACGGCCATAAGGTCCCCCAGCATGCCAACTGGAGTTCCTGCTGTTGGAATCTATTTTTGTATTATCCCATTTATAAAATCACAGGCTCTCCTGTTACAGGAAGTTCCTTGTCATTTCTTTCCCTGTGTTGCTGGGGGGTACTTACATCATTGGTTTTATTTTTTTGTTTTTTGGGTTTTTTTTGGCTGCACTGGGTCTTCATTGCGGGCTTCTCTCTAGTTGTGGCACTCGGGTTTAGTTGCCCCACGGCATGTGGGATCTTAGTTCCTGGATTCTTAACCACTGGACCACCAGGGAAGTCCCTCATTGTGGGTTTTTTAAAAAAATTTTTAATTAATTAATTAATTTTTGGCTGTGTTGGGTCTTCGTTGCTGTGCGCGGGCTTTCTCTAGTTGTGGCAAGCGGGGGCTATTCCTCATTGTGGTGCGCGGGCTTCTCATTGCGGTGGCTTCTCTTGTTGTGGAGCAGGGGCTCCAGGTGCGTGGGCTTCAGTAGCTGTGGCTGAAAGGCTCCAGAGCACAGGCTCAGTAGTTGTGGCGCACAGGCTTGGTTGTTCCGCGGCATGTGGGATCTTCCTGGACCAGGGCTCGACGCCGTGTCTCCTGCATCGGCAGGCGGATTCTTAACCACTGCGCCACCAGGGAAGCCCCCTCATTGTGTTTTATTTTACCATTTCTATGTAATGATTCTCCAGGTTTCCCACACTTTTCAACATCAGAACATGTTTCAGAACATGTTTTATCTTTAGGTCTGTGTCCATTTGCCCTCTGGCCTTTTTTTTTTTTTTTTTTTTTGGCCACACAGCATGGCTTGCGGGATCTTAGTTCCCCAACCAGGGATCAAACCCACGCCCCCTGCAGTGGAAGCATGAAGTCTTAACCACTGGACCGCCAGGGAGGTCCCCCTTGGCCTCTTTTTGAAAGATATAGTGTTTCCACGGAACAGAGATTAAAAATTAAAGGTCTATTCCTTAGAAATTTTAGAGGCTAAAGTAAAAGTCTGAATTATTGAGAACTACTAGTTAAAGTAGGTCCTGCACAACTATTTGTTTTTTGTAATCCAGTTGACCCTTGAACATCACGGCAGGGTTAGGGGCGCTGACCTTCCACTTGTAATTTATGGTCGGCTCTCTGTACACGTGGTTCCTCTGTATACGAGGTCTCTCCATATCCATGGTTCCAAAACCTGACGATTCAACCAACCACAGATCGTGTAGAACTACAGTATGTATTTATTGGAAAAAAGACAAAAACCAAAAAACTGCTTGTAAGTGTACCTGCAGTTCAAACCTGCGTTGTTCAAGGGACAACTGTAATTAAAAACTTAGGCTAAAGCTGGAACAAGGGTATCCTAGATCATCCTGAGCTTTTCCTGATAAATTCCAATTACTCTGTGGTACTTGAGTATATTCAAATGCTTATTACGTTCTTTAGATAACACTGCTGAATAAGAGTTCTAGAAATGAATTCAAGATGACACAGGAAAACTCTCACCCAGAGAGTTTATTTGAACCATCATTGCAAATACTACTTGCTGTCTTGCACTAGTAAAAGGAAGTTCTGAAACAGACAAGCCCTGGTGAATTACAACCTCATAACTCCACTATAATTAGATACATTTTGATATGATTATAAGCAAATTTCCACACAACTTTGGTACTGGTTCAGAGGGTTTTTCCTATTGTCATAGAAAAAGTAGCAGATAACAATTACGTTGAGCACAGCTACATTATTTTTCCCTGTGGACAATAATAAACTATGCCTGTATCTCCAATTTTACACTCAATGGTGGTTAGGTTTCTGGGTGACGGAACGATGTGTTTCTTCTACTGCAGAGAAGAAATACATCTCCACCTAAAAATTACTAAAGCCAAATTTACCCATAATGTCTTCTTATTTCAGTAAGGACCATCAGGTAAGAAAACCCCTGAGGACTTCCCTGCTGGCGCAGTGGTTAAGAATCCGCCTGCCAATGCAGGGGACACGGGTTCGAGCGCTAGTCTGGGAAGATCCCACATGCCGCGGAGCAACTAAGCCCGTGCGCCACAAAGACTGAGCCTGTGCTCTAGAGCCTGCAAACCACAACTACTGAGCCCGTGTGCTGCAACTACTGAAGCCCGCGCGCCTAGAGCCCGTGCTCCACAACAAGAGAAGCCACCGCAATGAGAAGCCCACGCACTGCAATGAAGAGTAGCCCCCACTCGACGCAACTAGAAAAAACCCACGCACAGCAACGAAGACCCAACACAGCCAAAAATAAATAAATAAAAATAAATTAAAAAAAAAAAAGAAAACCCCTGAAATGAGAAGCAAATCTCTCAGTTTTACTATGCCATGTTTTTCACACTTTTTTCTTTTTTTAAGCAACACTTTCCTAAGTTGTTTCATATGAAGCTTTCACTAAAGAAAGGAGTTGTGGGACTTCCCTGGTGGTGCAGTGGTTAAGAATCCACCTGCCAACGCAGGGGACACGGACTTGAGCCCTGGTCTGGGAAGATCCCACATGCCGCGGAGCAACGAAGCCCGTGTGCCACAACTACTGAGCCCACGCACCACAACTACTGAAGCCTGCACGCCTAGAGCCCGTGCTCCGCAACAAGAGAAGCCACCACAATGAGAAGCCCGTGCACCACAAAGAAGAGTAGCCCCTGCTCGCCACAACTACAGAAAGCCTGCGTGCCGCAACTACAGAAAGCCTGCGTGCAGCAACGAAGACCCAACGCAGCCAGAAAAAAAAAAAAAAAGAGGAGTTGCTAAGTTCTCTGGTTTCTAATCAGCTAAGAGGCAGGAGCCTTAGAGCAAAATTCTTAAAAAGAAAAAAACCCCTCAAAACCTGTTTAGTTGGAAACAGAATTCATTGCAGTTTGGCTAGGCTCATCTTGGTGACCCACTAGATCTGAAGACATAGCTTGAAAAAATAATAGTGTAAAATATCTCACTGATTCTCTTTACTTCTTAAAATGTGGCCTAGAAAAATTAAAACTACGTAAGTGGATATTAAGGCCCTAGATAGTTCCTTTGGACATTCATTAGAAACAATTTTTTATATGTGTAGTTTTCATTTTAGTTGCCCCACAAAGAAAGTAAGGCGAACTTTCCTCTTACTTGTATCTTCCTGTCAAAATATGCAAATGAATTTGAACAAAATATATTTGGCATGTTCAGGTCTTTGCATAAACAACTCAAGCATAAAGTTTTTTCAGATTTTTTGCTTATTTCTCAGGAAGCCCCTGTATTGCTACCTTTTCTCAGCCCTTCTCCTTTTTCCTTTGTCTGTAGAGCGAGAGACCCTCCCTGACAGGCAATGATGCGGAAATGCCACCAGAGCCTTTCATGTTTCATTTTCATGAACTGGGTACCAGTATTTGGGGCTGGCCAGTTTGTTCCCCTGGGACCTCTAACCCATTTGGAAGTGGATGTGCCATTTTGACAGGACAGTTGTGCCCTTTGGTGTCACCATGACCACCAAACTCCTCGCCCCGTGTCCTTTCTGTCTCCTGGCTCTGCCTCCTAGGAGGCTTTCTGCCATTCTTGCTCAGACCCAGTGAACTGTGTGGCCCTTTTCTAGCCGGTCCAAGCAGGTTTTCTCTTAGCACAGCCCAGTGAGCTGCCCAGTATTTACTTTCCCAGTTCCGTTTATCATGACGACTTCCCACAGAGACACAGAAACTGAGTTAACCGCCCCGCCAGCCAGCGGCACTTCCTGTCCTGGGTGCTGCCCAAGGAAATAATAAAGCAATTATTTCTTACTTGAAGTTGTGCATCTTGAAGGACGGGTGAGAGAGAAAAGGACATTTATTCATGCAGTTATGTTCCAGGCCCCGTTACAGGTGATTTGCAGATGGAAATATCATTTGATATTCACCTTAGACCTACAAGGTCGCTTTCTTTCATTCTTATTTTGACTTATAGGAAGTGGCAGAGTTGTCTTACACCTCAGGGCCTCTGCTTAGGGTGGTCTAGGTTTTGTCCCGCAGAAAACTCGTCTCCAAGAGGCAAATTGGGGCTGAGTGAAATTCAGCTCCTGCTCTATTCGCTAAGCCTTGGGCCCTGCTTGTGCCGTATTGGCCTGGAGGAAGGGATGTCTTCCCAAGTCACACAAAGACACACTGCAGGCTAGAAGTGCCCAGGTCTGGCCCAAAGCCCCACTCCATCCCTCTCAAAGTTCCTGAGAAGAGGGATGTTGCCTGCTCTTCCCCATGAGCCCTGTAGACAGGGACCCAGCCACAGCGTCTGGAGGACAGGCCCTTGGTCAAGCTGGCTCCTCCTCCTTCCTCTGTTCACGCCATTCTTGGGATGACAGATGCCTTGTTCGTCTTGTAGACTCCCAGTTGAAAAGTCATCACGTCTATTATAGGGAAGCCTGATCCATTCCACTGCTCACTGCAAACCTAATCAAGCCTCTTTGGTCCCACCCTACAACATCCTCTTACCACCTACTGCTATGGCACTCTGTAAGAGTCAATTTCTTTTTGGTCAATATACATTCATGGTAAAAAATTCAAACATAAAGGAGGATCCAGGGAAAAGTGAGTTTCCTTCATACACTCAATCCCAAGTTTCTCAGACTCCTTCCCCAGAAATAACCACTGTTACTAGTTTTTTTCTTCTTCCAGAGATATTTTATGCATAAACAAACATATATATATATATATATATATATATATATATATATATATCAGTAACTCTCCCCCCTCACTTTAAAACCTAAATAATAGCATATTACACACATATTGTCCAGTACCTTGCTCCTTCCTCCCATTAATAATAGAGATTAGATAGTCTTTATATCTGTGCATTTAGATCCACCTCATTAAAAAAAAAAATCTCACGGTGTCTGTACACTTAGATCTATCTAATTTTCTTAATCTCATGGTATAGCTGTATCACAGTGGTTCTCAGTCTAGGGTGACTCTGTACCCCCTCCTCCTCCAGCCAGGAGACAACTTTGGTTATTAAAACTGGGGGTGGTTACAAACATCCAATATGCGTAGAGGTCAGGAATGTTGCTAAATATCCTATAATACACAGAACAGTCCCCCACAGCAAAGAATTATCTGTCCTAAAATGCCAATAGTGCTGAGATCGAGAAATTTTGCTGTATAATAACTCAGTTAACCAGATCCCCTATTGATAGGCACTTAGGTGGTTTCTAATATTTTGATATATAGACAGTGCTGCAATGACAATGGTATAAATTGGAGTTCTCAGTAGCAGATGATATAATCTATTTTAGTTTAAGCAGAAAGGGATTATAAGGTGGTGACTAACTTTTTGAGAAGGTTAAGAGTCAAGTTTGGATGCTTCCCAGCCAGTAATAGATACCAGGCTGAGGGTCCAACAACACCACAGAAAATTTCTAGTGGAAATTCCAGTGCTGTTGCCTCATGCCATTGGCATTAGTGATACTAAGGATGTTATAACCTGCACAAGAGCTACCCCTGAAGGACCAAAGGCTTGGGCTGCTATGCTGGCCGGAACAGCTGAATGTACCAAAAATGACTGCCGCCTCCAATCCTGCGTGATGCATCTGCTGGACAAAATTGGGCTGGAGATGATCAAGAGACAGGCGTGGAACTCAGGAGCGTCACGGCTGGACCTACACATCAGGGAGCTGAAGGTACGATGTGGATGAGATTGTCCACAGCCCAATTTTTACCTTGGAGTCTTTGCTAGGGGTCTGAGAATAGCAACGGGGGGGTCACAGATTTGGACAGGAAAAGAGTACATTTAAATTTTTACTAACCTCCAATTGACATTTAGCATTTTTCTCAATAGGCTGTCTATAGGCAACAAACCACAGCAGTGTCTGGGTCTTTGACACCAACAGAAATCTCAGAAATTTTCATATCACATTGCAGCTGTTGCAGGTATCTTAAAACATTTTTTACATTCTGTTCTACTTCAAAATTCAGATATTATGCTATCAGGTCTGTATATTTGATCACGAAGCTATTTTTAAGAAATATTTTGATAACTCTGTTTTCATTTAATCGGTTTCCTTTGTATTCTTACAATGTTTGTTTTATGCATTTAAAAATATTCTAAGAAGGGGTCCACAGAATTCACTAGACTCTGGCACAAAAAGAGGTTAAGAACATCTGATCTGGAACTAATCACAAACTCAACTGCCTCCAAGGGCCAGGTAGAGGCCTGAAAACCAGGACCTGCTTTGGTTTCTTACGTTTGAAGGGAAGAAATATTTTCCCTTGCTTTTAATTCCACTCTAAGAACAACTACGTTAAACACCTGATATAAATGGCAATTGACTCTGGGTTCCATGTCAGGAATACTAGGAAGTAATGGAGACTCTGGTCAGTTGCAAGCACGTGCCCCAGCAGCTTCTTGTCCCAGCTGACCCTTGCCCTGTGGGAAAGTGGGCCCTGGATGGCCAGAGCCTCCAGTTTTCAAGAAAAGCCAGAAGTTTGGACTTTTCTCTATTTTTAGTGTTGGCAAATGGTTAAAAAAATTAAAAACAACATGTAGGCTACAGACAACTTGTCTGCGGGCTGAGTTTCACACCAGGCTGCAGTTGGGGATTTTGAGTCTCAAGGAAGAAGCAAAGGAGGCTGAACACAGAACTCTGGAGAGCACTGCTATCTGCAGGGCGAGCAGAGGAGGAGAAGGCAGGGAAGGAGCTAAATGGACAGTGGGAAAGGGGGGAGGGCCCGGAGCAGGGATGCCAAGCTAGGAGACTTTTAAGGAGGAGTGAGAGGCCCCTGTGTTTCGTGAGTCAGGAGAGGTTCACTGAGAGAGATAAGCCTGGAGAAACAGTCACTTGAGGTAGCCTTTCAGAAGTCACAGTCTGAGCCTATTACTCCCTGCCACGCTGCTGCATGAGTGCCCTTCCCCACCCACGCCTTTGACTTTGCCATTCCGTCTGCCTGTTACACCATATCCTCTGCTGCTTGGTGAAATCCTACTTATCCTGTAAGGCCTGGCTTCAATGTCACCACTTCTTTTTCCTCTTCTGTGGTTGTCTACCTGATGGATGACTTGCTCTCCCAGAAGAGTTTCCACAGTCCTTGATTCCATGTTACAGCACTTACCACATTTGATTCAAATACACTTTGGGGTTTGTGGGTCTCACCCACACCTTGCCCACTGGCTATAAGGTCTTGTGGCTCAGGGACTGGATTTTTTTATCCTCTTCTCTCTAGGTCTGCCCCAGGCTTGGTACATATTATGCAGTGCTCAAGCGATGTTTGCTGAAGCACAGGGGTTAAGAGCAGGAACTCTGAGCCAGGCTGCCTGGGTTGGGAACCTGGCTTTGCCACTTTCTGTGTAGCCCTGGGCACAGCTTTTCACTTTTCCATGCCTTTTTGTTCATCTGTAAAATGTAATCCTCATGTCAACATTTTATTGTGAAGAATAAGATTAAACAAGCTATACTTACAGCACTCAGAACACTGCCTGATACTTAGTAAGCCTTATCAAAGTGTTATGTTATTATAAATACGTTATGTATAAATATTATTATTATATGTTAGCTTTATTATTAAATTGCTTCATCTATTTTGTACACTAATTCATCCTCAGTACCCTGGACAGTCCCTGGAACACTGTAGGTACTTAATAAATATTTGTAGAATCAATGAATGAATGAGTGATGGACTTCCCTCTGTTTGCCCTCACTCCAGTGTCACATTGCCCTCCCAGTGGGGGTGGGGTGGGTGACAGGGTGTTCAAGGGCCATTAGGGCCTAAGTCAGGAATTCAGTAGAAGTTTGTGGGCATAGCCCACAATTATTTCTCTAGGAAAACGTGTCTAACCTACAAAGGAAGTTCTGGAACCCACGTCAAAGGTAAGTTGGGAAGGAAAATCTGCATGGCACATGTACCAGGAATAACCTCCTTTGTCTTGTTTTATTCGATACTTTCATATTTCCTTCTCTAGGCATGGCTGAGTAGAGTGCAAGTTGCAAGTTAATTTGAATTTCACTTTTTGTCCTTGCTCTTATAGGGAGTGAAAAGGCTTCAGAACACTTCAAAGTGTTTGCATAACCAACATAAGGAGTGTTTTGCAGCCACACAGACCTGGATTCAAATCAGGACCCCTGACCCTTAGCTGTTCTATAATCATGGATTGCACTCAGCCTGAGTCTCATTTTTCTTACCTGTAAAATGGAGATAGCTTTGGGCTTCCCTGGTGGCGCAGTGGTTAAGAATCCGCCTGCCAATGCAGGGAACACGGGTTCGAGCCCTGGTCTGGGAAGATCCCACATGCCGCGGAGCAACTAAGCCCATGAGCCACAACTACTGAGCCTGCGCGTCTGGAGCCTGTGCTCCGCAACGGGAGAGGCCCCGACAGTGAGAGGCCTGCGCACCGCGATGAAGAGTGGCCCCCGCTCGCCGCAACTGGAGAAAGCCCTCACACAGAAACGAAGACCCAACACAGCCGAAAATAAGTAAATAAATTAAAAAAAAAAAAAGGAAAAAACTCAACTATATGCTATTAAAAAAAAAAAGGCATTTATTTAAAAAAAAATGGAGATAGCTTTACTTTCTTCATAAGACTGTAATGGGAAAGCAATTAACTGTGCATTTTGAAACCACTTCAGCTCTATACAAATATCAGTTATTATTGGATCTCCACATTGGTTCCTCGGTAGGGTTTCAGGAAAATAAAGAGTAGCCCTTTATCAGTAAAAAGGCTGGGAAATCCCTGATCTAATCTCAGTGCTCTTTGAGATCCGGAGGGTTTGGGCTTTCCCGTCCAAGAGCTAGTCAAGCCAAGCTACTCACGGGCCAAGCCGTGAGCGTGTGGGTGGGCGATCAGTGCTTGACCAGACTAGGACCCAAGGGTCCGGGCTAAACTCCATGCTTTCTTTCATGGCAAACGTCACAATCTACAAACCCTGGTAAGGACTTCAGGAGACGCAAGCCTGAAAGACGATGAGTGAATACCTAGACGCAGGGAGAGGGTCGGTGGGTGTTGTCGGTGGAGAAACACTAGAGCCAGAGAGGGAGGCTGGCGCCAGAGGGAGGATGCGTTTGATGCAGTGTAAGGGGAATGGAGCGCAGGAGCTCTCCATCCTGAGTGAAAGTGAGGCCCAGTGAAAGGGGCCAGCCTGAGGAATTTCGGTTCCCGCCCCTCGACTCCCGGCTTTGACTACAGTTCCGCCCGCAACCGCCCAGGGCCCCTCGCCCCGCCCCCAGAGGATAATCGGGCCGTACCATTATGCCATCATAGGGGTGGGGGTGAATCGTGGGCTTAGTCCTGCAAAGCAAATCTAACTTCTTTGTAAGAAAAACAGAGGATTACATATATTATTTGCAAGGTTCTTAGTTAATACGCTTCCTTTCTGCCTGCTAGGGTCCTCTATACTCCCTGAAGAGTGGCAGGAGTCGGCCATGATTCCCCCTTTCCTTTCCGCAGTTGGTGCGTTCCCCCGGCATGCGTAGGCGGGGAGGCGTACATAAACCTCGACGCAGGAGGCGGGGCTGCTCAGTCCTCGAGGCGTCGGTGCTGTGGTGTTGGAATCTTGTTGATTGTCGGCCTGTGCGCGCGTGCGCGGACATGGCCTCAAACGGTATGTAAGGGCGCGAGGCGGCGGTGGCGTGCCGGTCCCGGGCCTCGTTTCCTCCCAGTCGGGCTTTTGTTTTTCGGTGAGACCTGGGCGGCGATCGCGTGTAGGGTCTTCTCGCACCACTGGCGGGAAGCAGCGGAGAGGGGTGGAAGGGGGAGGCCGATGTCGCCATCTTGTTTCGCTCCTCTGGCGCCTGGCGCGGGGCGGGAGGCCTTCCCTTCGCAGCCCCTTTCCTTGAGATGAGGGTTGGGAGGGACTCTTCTTGGTGATTGGAAACGTGAGGCACGGATGGAAATGCTCAGTCCCTGTAGCCTTTTCTCCTCCTCGTCCCCAGCCTCGCGCTCGGGCCCGCTTTGTCGCAGTGCTGCATCCGGGCACTCGGAGCGCGCACGCGCTCTGCTGGCCCCTCCCCCCTTTCTGGCGGCGCGAACCCCCCCTCCCGCCTCGTGTCGGTCCTGCTTTTTGTCGCGAGACCCTTCGCTGGAGGCTCCGCGGCGCGCGTCCGGTTTGGGCCTCGCCCCCGGGGTCCCTCGGGAAGGGGCGGAACCGCCTCGTTCCCGCCTCGCTTGCCACGCGGGCGGGGGCGGAGGCTTGGGCGCGCTTAACGGCTGGGGGTGGTCCAACGGACTTGGGGACCCGGCCCGAGGCTTTTCCCGCCTAAATTTCCTCTCTCGGAGGTGGGAACTGAAAGGAACGGCCACCCGAGGCCACACCTTCTCCCGGTCCTTTTGCCCTTTTCTGCGGGAGGAAGCGACTCGTTTCCTGTACCGGGGAGACGAGTGGATCTGGCCAGTGCGTCTAACATGTGGCATTTTAAAAGCGCTTTCGCTTCCTTCGGTTCACCGAGTCTCCCCACAGCCCCGAGGCAGGCAAGGGAGATAAGAAAACGCACTCGTGGGGAGCCACAGGGCTGGGGACTTGAGTACCAGTCGACTTGCCTCCCGAGGCGACCGCTCTTTGATGGTGATCTCCGTCGTTTGGGATCAAAGAGCGCTTTTCTCTTGGTTAGCTAGCTAGCTTTGCATTAAAAGCCTCCGTTTCCAGTCTCCAAGACTGGGCAAAGGGTGAAGAGCGGCCTCTTTGGAGACGTTCTTGTTTTTCGGATTGAGAAAGTGGAGGCTACGTTCCGAACAGTTCTGCCTCTGGCTTGAATTAAAACCTGTTCTGCTGAAGCAGCTGTGTGACTTTAGCTTGACTCTTGGTGATGTCTTCGTCTTCGAGCGAGTGTGAGAAGGAAATGTGTATATTTGTGCAGTTCCTGACATCGATTGAAGTTGCAGAAAATTATAGCTGTTCACCAAGACTCTTGCTTTTTCCAGTACTTCAGGCTTCTTGGTCTCTGTAGAAATTCGCTATTTCTTTGCTTTTCTTTATTGTAAGAAAACTTGACTACGGTCTGCCAGATTGCTCCTCTCAACTAGGGTTTCATGTGGGAATTTATGCCTCGTTGACTTTCCTCTCCGGGGGCCCCAAAGCTAGCTTGAGTTAAGACTTTTCGCTCTAGTCTACTCTTAGGGATGGTTGAAGGTAATATAATCGTGTTTTTGTTTTTCAGACTATACCCAACAAGCAACCCAAAGGTGAGTGTCATTTCTGGGCTTCCAGAGTTTGTAAAGGACAAGGGTGGCTAAGGTGTTTTTTTCTGAGAGCATGGTTTGTCTTTTTCTCCAGTTATGGGGCCTACCCAACCCAGCCTGGGCAGGGCTATTCCCAGCAGAGCAATCAGCCCTATGGACAACAGAGTTACAGTGGCTACGGCCAGTCAACGGACGCTTCAGGCTATGGCCAGAGCAGCTATGGTAGTTCTTATGGACAGACCCAGAACAGTGAGTCTCTTTTAGTGGGTCACCCCACCTCTTCCTGCTCTTTCTGAATGTTGCTTTTTTTAAACCTAAGCAGTGCTGAAATGTTTCCTTTAACCAGTCTATGACTCTTAAAGCACTCTAACATTTGAATCCTTTCAAACAAAAATGCTTAATTGGTTTTTAATTCTGATTCCTATTATTTTCTTTGACTTTTTACTTTTCTGTTTATGTTGCACTTTTCCCCATTTCCCCTAAGAATGAAAGTGAAATGGTAGGGTGGGGGTGGGGGTTAGTATTGCCTAAAGGGAGAAAATGACTTCCTTGAAGATGTTTGAAGTCAGACTGCTGTATATCACATGATACACCAGGAGGTGGAATTTGCCCTGAGGTCTTGAAGTGTAAATAATATGGGGTTGTCTTATTTGTACTGCACACATACGGGCAGGTTAAAATGCTGTTAATTGATAGGGGTCTCTTGGGCTGTGATTAATGGTGGTCCTGGAGGCTGGCTTTGGTGTGGGTCGGATGAGATTGGAACTCTGAAGTTGGTAGAAGTTGGAATATTAAGCTTTAAGGTAAAAGAGAAGGGTGATCTCTGACTGTGAGTTGCAAGATTTCCAAGCATTTTCTAAGAGGCTGACTTTTCAAGTATGGGAAGCATTAGGTGGTATATAATGTTTTCTTCAACCCATTCCCTGCCTTTTCTCTTTCGTCATAGTTTTTGTGATTTCCTTTTTCTTTTTCTTGTAGCAGGCTATGGCGCACAGTCAACTCCCCAGGGATATGGCTCAACTGGTGGCTATGGCAGTAGCCAAAGTTCTCAGTCGTCTTACGGGCAGCAGTCCTCATACCCTGGCTATGGCCAGCAGCCAGCTCCTAGCAGCACCTCGGGAAGGTAAGGAGTTGTGGGGAGAGGGGAGAGGACTGAAAGATTAGGGGTGCATGAGTAAGCATGAGGAGTAACGGGGGTGGTCTCTGTTGGGTACAGAGAATGGGATATACTGAAAGTGAAAGAAGGTTTTGGACATGCTGGCATTATGACTCTGCTTTTTCCTTTTCCCTAGTTACGGTAGCAGTTCTCAGAGCAGCGGCTATGGGCAGCCCCAGAGTGGGGGCTATGGCCAGCAGTCTGGCTATGGTGGACAGCCTCAAAGCTATGGACAGCAGCAAAGCTATAATCCCCCTCAGGGCTATGGGCAGCAGAACCAGTACAACAGTAGCAGTGGAGGTGGAGGGGGTGGTGGAGGTGAGATGTTTTCAACTTTTTGTCTCATACTTGCTTTTTGTGAGGAATTGTATCCTGCTTGACCCGTTCCCTAAAAGGGTTCTTAAAAATCCTGCGGTTTTGTTTCCTAGCTTCATTTTAATTTTTATTGTCATTTATCCCTTGGCACAGTTGAACTGCTTTATGCCACCTCGCAGTCTGTTTTGTGTTTTTTAAAGGCATCCTTTCTTTCCTGACAGGTAACTATGGCCAAGATCAGCCCTCCATGAGTAGTAGTGGTGGCGGCGGTTATGGCAATCAGGACCAGAGTGGTGGCGGCGGCTACGGGGGAGGCCAGCAGGACCGTGGGGGCCGTGGCCGGGGCGGTGGCGGTGGTTACAGCCGCAGCAGTGGTGGCTATGAACCCAGAGGTCGTGGAGGTGGCCGTGGAGGCAGAGGCGGCATGGGGTAGGTGTCTTGTGAGCCAGGGAGTAACATCAGTGAGCAGTGTGGAGGGTTGCATGAATCTCCCTTGAAGCCTAGTCCCTTAGTGCATGTTTAGTCTTATTCTAGGGATTTGTGAGGGCTTTGATTTAGGAGCATTGACTGTTTCTTCTTCATACATACATCCCCATTTTATTTTTGTGAGAACTTGGGAGCCTGAACTTCTACCCACACCTCTGTATAGAGATTTGAGTACTGACACCTTTATTTTCGAAGAAAAAGAAACATGGGTGTATATGGATTGGAGTCATTGATATCCTAGGCAAGAAACATGGAAGTAAAGGCTTCTTTCTCTGCAAGGGAAACCGATGATCCCACTCCTGGTAATAGGGAAACTTGTTACTTGTTACTTGTATTCCCATGTGTTCTCTGAGGGAGTTGTAAATGGTTAACCTGACTTGAGCTTCCAGGAATTGGCTACTGTCTCTTTATTCTGTAGTCATTTGAATCCACGAGCACTCATTTGACTGACAGTAATGATTTTGTGTGTGTGACTTGGTTTATGGGGCTATGTGAAGTGTGCAGACCTTTTGGACAAAATACAGTACGCTTGACAGTGGTATCCCACCTATTTGCTCCACTGTCCCCCTTCCTCTGGTTACTTGTCCAACTGGACCTTCTTTCCTCCCCTTCCCGCTGAAGTTGAAGTAAAACCTTAGATTTGATGTTAAAAAATTTGTCAAATCTGTTGGTAAATATAATTTGAAGGACCCTACTCTGTCTCCCTTGAGAGGGGAGGAATGTCAGTGTGTTACTCCTTTTTGGGAAAAAGTAGGTTTTTTAAAGAGTTTGTGTATGGTAAGTATTCAGAGGTGGGTGGGGGCAGTCTCAAAAACCGTACAAAATAAGGAAAACTCTGTTGTGTGCGTGTGTTTAATGCAAAACTTTAAAAAGAAAAACAACTGTTAATGTGACTGTTAACTTGCTCTGCATTTTATGTGCCACAGGTATGAAAGGTGACATTGCAAAATACTCCGCTCTTCTCACAGTGTAGAAGGGGTGACCCCGGGGGTGGGGAGAGATCAAAAACAGCTCAGTAGTTAGGGTAGGGCTTAGCTAAGTTTGTCTCGCTTTAAGGGGAAATTGCCTTTGGTTTTGACTTTTTATGGAACAGGGTTGGGTCTGCTTGCTGCTTTCAAAGCAAAAAACCACAAAAATGTGTTCAGGGCTACCCCAGCCTGGTGTGAAATGTCTTCTGGGTCAATCGGGGGTAGGGTTTTTAAACCAACTACTGGGTTGTCATCCACTCGCGACAAGAGGAAAAAACATCTGCTACATCGGAAGAACGACCAAGGAAAATGGGTCTTTTTTTTTTTTCCAGAGGAAATAGATATAACCTTTTAAAGCAAAATCCTTAAAAATTGTGTCTGAGAAATTGCACACGTGTGTGTGACATGCTCAAAGGTCAGACAAGGGGTGGTCAGGAAGGGGAATGTATTTTAGTAGCCATTTGTATTATCATTTTCCCAAAACACCTACCCATGTTTGGGGAATGTTGAACAAAATCAAAAACCGCCCTTTTGTAGCCGTTGGAAGCTTCATGTCCTTTCTTCTAACTTGTCTTCTCCAGCGGAAGTGACCGTGGTGGCTTCAATAAATTTGGTGGTAAGTGAACAGAGTTTCCAAAATTCCCAACTCCCAGCAATGCTTTGTCTGATTGTTCATTTGCAGATGTCTTAGCGTGTTTTAAGTGTCAAAGGTTTTGGAGTGTCCAGAACCACCTCCAGAAAGGGGTGGGGTAGAATGCCACCTGCTGCCAGATGTGTGCTAACCTGGAGGCAGGCAGGGGTAAGACTCAGCAGGCATCTGGTACCAATTCGGTTTGACCCAGGTTAATAAGAGGTGTTTAAGTAGGCCTCTGACAGGAGTGTTGCCACACCCGGCACTTAGTGAGCACTGTAATGAGAAACTGGAGAGTGTGTGCTGGAACACGTGGGGCCGACTTGGCTTTAGGAGCCTTTTGATCAGTGTGTCTGAGGTTAGTGTGTGTGTGTGTGTGTGTGTGTGTGTGTGTGTGTGTGTGCGTGCGCGCGTGTGCGTGTGTGTATGTATGTGTATGTAACAACCTCCAAATGTTTTAATTCTGGACGAGGGATGTGAACTATTGCCCTGCCCTGAGGATGGTGAAGTTGGTATATATTTATATATTAAATACTGAATGGTGTCAATGCGATTCTACATACACGCATTTAAACTCAATTCAGATGGGCAAATAGAAACTAGCTCTGGGAAGGAAGGTGTGGACTACTTCCAAGAAAGGTTGGGAGTATGTGTGGCTCATGGGAAATAACCAGGTCTTAAACAGCACAAACTGAATTCATGGAAAAATGGCAAATTTGAGAAGTCTCCCAGTAAGCTGGAACTTTTCTGGTTTGGTTAACAAAAGGTTTCTTGATTTGTCTCAACATTTAAAGCCAAAGGCTTGGGTTCATGATTTAGGTGTCATTGAGTGTGGGTACAATATTTATTTATGATGAATTCAGATAAACTTTGGTCAAAGATGGTCTCTGGAAAAAAAATAGAGGCTGCATTATGGAAATAAGATTTCTGGTCTGTTCCCTGGGACATGCTTTAAAAATATAATAGCTGTTATGTATGATTTTTATTTTCATATGGTTTTGGGGGAAACAAACATGGTTTTAAGAATGGTTTCTAAAGATGAAATTAAAAATTGTTCTACAAGGGATAAGTGTCTTTGGTGTTAAAGTTTGGAGAAACGGTATGGATGCATATCACATTGCTGGTGGTGAGCCCATTTCTCTCTGGGGTGAGAGAACAGGGCCAAGCTATGAGTTGGTTTGTTAACTTCAAGGGGTCTCCCTCCTGGCCCTCCCAGTCTGTGCTGAGGACATTTCCCAGCCTGAGCTGGGGGAGGCAGCATTTTCTGAAGTGTGGCGTTGTCCCTGTGGGGACTCAAGTTACATACAGGTCTTAGGAAAAGGGGCCTCTGTCTTCCCCAGACCTGCCTAGGATTTTTCTCTGGGCAGACAACCCAGGACAGGGTTTGGAATGAGGCTGTGAGCACTTACCTGATATTTTGCAAAAGTTTGGATTTGGTGTGAATTTTTTTCCTTGTCTTTCTCAGCCTGTTGACTAACGGCTCCTCTTTCCTTGTTTTTTTGTTTTTTGTTTTTTTTTCATGTCACTTAAGGCCCTCGGGACCAAGGATCACGTCATGACTCTGGTAAGTCCAGAGGTGGCATGAAGGAATGGCTCAAGTGGTGTCAGGACTTTCCCTGGATGTTCTTTGAAACTTAAAGGGATCTGAAGAACTGTGGGGTAGAGAAGAAGGAAAATGTGGGGAAGGGAGTTTAGGTGTAGCTATACTTAACAGTGATTTATAAATGAGCCATGTATCAGAAATACCTGATGTGGTGACTTCCTCTCCCAGCAATTTAGTAGGTCCGGGAGGAGCCCGAGAATTTGCATTTCTAACAAGTTTCAGGAGATGCTGATGCATCTGTGTGTGGACCATAATCCTGAACTGCTGGTTCAGTTAAAGCAGTGGCTTTTAAAAATGGGGATCGTAACCAAATCATTGAACGAAAAAGACACATAAAGGGAAGCACTTAGTGTAATTTTTGTTTTAATTATGTTTGTATACTGGATTTTAGTGTAAGATGGTTTCTTAACTTGGGGGTCTTCAACTGAACGTTGACAAACAACTGGTGTACTTACTGTGTGGTTGGGCAGTTAACTCCTGAGCCCTTGTTTCTTTAGTGAGTATCAACATGTTTCAAAGGGTAGTTGTAAAACTAAATTTAAATTTGTGAAGTGGCTGGCATACTGGTACTCAGATAATAAAATAGAAGGGATGGGGATTTCTTTTGTCTGACCTAAACCAAAGTATATTGCTTGCTTTAGAGTTTTTTTTCTTTGAAAGCAAAATAGCAAGTATTTCTTAAAGTTAGGTTATTAAGAGTCACTGACTTGTTTTACCTTTGCTTGTTTTCTCTCTTCAAATTCATGTTTCTTTCTGCGTTTGACAAGCAGAACAGGATAATTCAGACAACAACACCATCTTCGTGCAAGGCCTGGGCGAGAATGTTACAATTGAGTCTGTAGCTGATTACTTCAAGCAGATTGGTATCATTAAGGTACTTGTGGAGCAGAGTGGGTGCTTTCTATCAGTGCTGCAGGCTTTTGGATTTCACACCTTAGTGAAAAAAAAAGTCTTAATGGTTGCCTGCTTCATTTGTTGAGGAAAGAACATTAGCCTTTGCCATTTTCTAAAGGGAATCACATTTTAACACAAAACAGGCACAATTGATAAAAAAGGGAGTGTCTAAAACTTTTGGATTTGTAGTCTATAATCTTTACTTTCATCTTTTAATATTGAAGTGAGAAACAGTTATAGTTGATGGCTTTAATTCAAGTTACGTGAAAGAGAAAGGTATGGTTATGATAGTGCTGTCTTCTTTAAGACTGATGTTATCTCACGTTGATTTCTTTAGACAAATAAGAAAACAGGACAGCCCATGATTAATCTGTACACAGACAGGGAAACAGGCAAGCTGAAGGGAGAGGCAACAGTATCATTTGATGACCCACCTTCTGCTAAAGCAGCTATTGACTGGTTTGATGGTATGTATGAGGAGGCTGGCAGGGGTGGGGGACAGGGTAACTAGCTTTGGGAAACGGCCTGTGTTTTGAGGATTTCTTTGAGTCTTCCAACACTCCTATTTTGGTGTGGTCTTATTTTTTCTTACGTTTCATGAGATTGTAAACATTTACAAGAAGGCAGAGTCTTCTCTTGATTGTACCAAGTGTGTTTTTGGACCCACAGGTCTTAATAAAAAGTCTCTTTATACCGCCTTTATTTCTTTAGGTAAAGAATTCTCTGGGAATCCCATCAAGGTCTCATTTGCTACTCGGCGAGCAGACTTCAATCGGGGTGGTGGCAATGGTCGTGGAGGCCGAGGGCGAGGAGGTGAGGAGCTACTTCTGCTGGTGTAAGAGGTGATGGGGAGAGAAGGGAGGCAGGGTGGTAAGGGTTTGCGTGGGAGAGAAGGTTAAGTTAACCAAACTTGGAAGCGGAGCAGACCTATTCTTGTGTCTGCACTAGGACCCATGGGCCGTGGAGGCTATGGAGGTGGTGGCAGTGGTGGCGGTGGCCGAGGAGGATTCCCCAGCGGCGGCGGTGGCGGTGGAGGACAGCAGCGAGCAGGGGACTGGAAGTGTCCTAATCCGTGAGTGAAACTTCTTTAATTCTTTTCTCAGCCCTCTTACACGTGTGCCCTTTGGTATTATGGTAGAGCTTGTGTTTTCTGACTAATAGATGTCAAAGCTACACTTTGACAGGCTTGGCCAGGAGTCACCTAGGTGAGGTAGCTCTAGTGAGAAAGGTATTGGACTGGGTTCAATAACCTGCAGTTTTTGTCTGGCTCGCTCCTGAGAAACAAGCCCTTTTGCTTTTCCGAGGCCTCATTTTCCTCACGTAAGGTAACTGGCGTGTTTGTAATTCTAGGTCTTGCCTTACCCCGCCCCCCGGCCCCGACTAATTGTCTTATTTTCCTCAGTACGTGTGAGAACATGAACTTCTCTTGGAGGAATGAATGCAACCAGTGTAAGGCCCCTAAACCAGACGGCCCAGGAGGGGGACCAGGAGGCTCTCATATGGGTAAGGAAGAGGCGGAGCTGGTGGTAAGGAGTTGGGATCAAAAAGGAGGCTAGAGGGGAGGTAGGAGGAATTTGGGGGATGTGATATGGGGATATATCATGTTTCTTTTTTCCTAGGGGGTAACTATGGAGACGATCGTCGTGGTGGCAGAGGAGGCTATGATCGGGGCGGCTACCGAGGCCGAGGCGGGGACCGTGGGGGCTTCCGAGGGGGCCGGGGTGGTGGGGACAGAGGTGGCTTTGGCCCTGGCAAGATGGACTCCAGGTAAGTAAGACTAAATTGAAATGAAAGTAGAACAGTTGAACAGAGGTCATAGGATTGTAAGGTTTTGGGACAGTGGTTTCGTTTTGAGGGTTAGGTTGGAAAGCTGAGACTGTAACCATAGTGGGTAGGGAAGGAGGGAAGGAAGATTATCTGGGGGAGCTAATCTGTAGACTCCCACGTACTCTCTATACCTAGGGAGATATGAGCTATTTCTTGGGGTTGGGTAGCAGGGGCAGATAGGATTTCGGGGGTGGGTTGGGTAGAGAGGTTGGTAACTCAGACCTAATGGATACTCTTTCTTGCAGGGGTGAGCACAGACAGGATCGCAGGGAGAGGCCGTATTAGCCTGGCTCCTGAAGTTCTGGAGCAGCTTTCTTCCTGTACCCAGTGTTACCCTCATTATTTTGTAACCTTCCAACTCCTGATCACCCACGGGTTTTTTGTGTCGGACTATGTAATTGTAACCATATCTCTGGTTCCCATTAAAAACCATCATTTTAGTTAAATTTTCTTCCTCTTCCCCCTCTTCACTCTCCTGGAGTGTTGATGTCCAGGTCAAGAATGTGGGAAGTTTTTCTCTTTCAGATCAACCTGCCTTGTGGGAACTGGAATAATTTGTTTGTTCTCGCTTAGCAGGAACTGGAATAAAGTGTTTGATACTTGTTTCAGGGGAGAAAAGGTCAAGTGTATCCTTGAAAGTAGAGATTAAACTTTGATGTTATGGTAAAAACTAGATGAATGAAAGGGGTAAATGAGAAACATGTGGTGTGTTGGCCCAGAATTGTCCAACCATTTGGAAGTTTTTCTTTTACCATGTTTATTCACATGCTGGTGTTAGTGAGTTTATTATTTATAGTAGTTGTGTTCTTTTTTTAAGGCCTTTTGGCTCTTTTGGCACTTTTCTGAGTGGGGCTCAAACAAATTAGGTTGCTTTGGGGGTGGTATTCAAGCTTGATCATGATTGGAGCATGTAGTTATTAGCCAGTTGGGTGTTTTGCAGGAAGGAGAGTAACTGAGCACCTACTTAATGGCCGGTGTTCCGTGGCCTTGCTCACTTCATGCCCAGTGCATGGGTGATGTGGCTCTCATTTCTCAGGAAATGGTCGACTCCAGGAAGGAGTCCCTGTCTTCTCACTTCTTTTTCATTTCTTGGCATTTTGTTCTGAAATCATTTTTCTGAAAGGGACAGACTCCTATCCCGAACGTTTGTTTGCCTAGGCCTTAAGAGGATGCTAAATTTTAGGGAAAGAGACTTGGGAAGGAGAGGAGATGGTAAAGGGGGGAAGGTTAGCTGGGACAGTAAGGTAGAGGCAGTTCTTTATATTTCAGGGTGACCCCCCCCCCCAATTAGTTTTCCTGAAGGTGGGACTTTGGTAGGTGTCTGTAGCGAGACAGTGGTCTAGCTGGGTTGTGTTTACATCCTGCCTGTACCCAGAGGGCTGAGGTCATTGATAATTTTGAGAAAGGCAAAGGGTGGGGCTGATGAGCTGAAACCTCAGACTAGTGCCCGTCAACCTTACATGCCTTTCCTGGCCCCAAAAATCTCCCCCCCGCCTTTTTTCCAGCTCAAACCGAGTTTAGAAAACTTGCCCATCCCTGCCAAGCAATTGAATTTTAGTTGTACAGAACCGAAAATTATAGCCAACAGCACAGGCTTCTTTGCTGTCAGAAGCACAGCTCGTAGAGTGCCTGGGACCCCTGGTGGGAAGTGCTTTTTCTCTTGGTTTAAAATTGTCAAGTATGCTGTAAGTATTCTCTTCTTAAGAGTTGTTTCATCTTCCAATCTCTGGTGACTTGAGACGGAAGCTGTGGCTTTGTCAAAAGGAATAGCTGCTTTATCCTCCCTACTGTGTGGAGGTGCTCTACCAAGAGTGGGTGGAGAAAGGCTGAACTTCTCCAGGCAGTGCTTTCATTTGGTTTACTGAACTTGGTACATGTGAGAAACCCTCAGAATTAGAGCCAAGGATATGGCAGTGTTTCTCTCCCTGGTGCAGTCAGCTGCCTCTGCTGTTTTTGATCTGCTTTCTTACAGTGATGCTTGGTTTGAATGGCACTATCCATGTCTCTGAGAAGTTTATTGTGTGTGCTTCACCTGGTGGGGTTCTGGTGTTCGGGTTTGGTTGTGGTTCCTTCATCCCTACTGCTAGTGGTGAAGGAGGTTGAAGCTCTGGGTGAGACCCAGTTACTGTCTGGGACTGTTAGTATTTAGTTCTTGTCCTTTAAAGGGCTTCAGTGATGGGCCTTGCTCTTAAGTAAAAGAAAATAGAGTCCCAAGTGTCTAGTGGGTAAATCCAGTTTGGGGTCCTTTTTCCAGGAGAAAAGAATGGATGACGACAGAACTAGGAACAGAGGGAATGTTGTTGGTTCTGGTGCCAGCTTATCCATTGGCGAGAAAATAGGAGTGAGACCTCAAGGGGGTTGGACTTCGGGCCCTCTGCTCTTTGCTGCATTCCCTTGTAAGCACTAGGCCGGTAATAGCCAGTCATATTTCTCTGATGAGGATCTTAGGCTAGTCCTTAGAGATCTAAAGAATACATTATTACTGAATTATGGAAAATGGCCTGCAGTCTGGAAGCACTTAGGCACCTGGCTTTTTTGAATTGGGACAGGCTAACTAGGGAGAAGTGAGGAGGGTAGGTTGTGGTGGGGAAAAGTGTGCTGCGGGTCTGTTTGCTTCCACTGATTTAGTTCTCAGGCTTTTCGCCTTTTCCCCATCACATGCTGGATTTCAGTAACTTGGATATAGGGCTGAGGTTAAGTCATTGCTGGGTCCAGCCCCTATGAGACTCAACACATTAACATCTTTATTTAGGTATGTTGCTTCCCACTTCCGGTCTCCTGTCAGTCTTCCACCAGGGGTTTTGTAACCAGGTCTCACTCCCTCTACTAGTCTGTGAGAGGCTCAGCTCAGTGTGAGGTCCCATCTACAGCCATTCCTCTCCAGTCTTTCCAGAACTCAGACTCCCTTTTCTGCCTTTGGGCCCTCAGTACTTAGCCTCTTTCCTTTCATCTTTAACTTTTTATTTTGAAATAATTCAGTTAGGAGGTTTCCACAAAAATTATCTTGTTCACCTCCCCATGCAGACGGTAATCTTCATGGTGCTGGGTATATTAAGAAACGAGGAAGTAGTGTCAAGTGGATCTTGCCAGCAGGTTTGACTTTTGGGCTTGTAGAAATTGCCCCTCAATCCTATGGTGTTAGCAGTTAGAGCTTTAAGAGACCATTGAATTTAAAATTCCTGAATATTTTTGAGGGAGGAACAGAAGTATGTCAGAGGAGTTTGGGTCTGGGAATAGTGAGTGCTCTGTGGATGGACTGTGCTGTTCAGCTCCTTGGATTGTCTTGGGGTTATAGTGCGAGCATGAAGGGCTCCTTTAACGTGAAGGATAATTGAGAGCCACCAGTGTAGGGACTGGAGACAGGAAGGGAGCTTGGACTACAGGGTCGAAGGTAGGGGATTCCTTGTGTGTAGTGGGGAACTGAGCTTAGGCCATTCCCGGTAGAGAATACCAAGGAGGGTGGGGTTGGGTATGGGAAGAAGAAACCGAAGGGAAGCAGGAGCCAGGCCTTCCAGGTAGCATTCTGCACGCGCGCCTCAGGGTGGCAGTGTTGCACAATTGCGCTGATTCCTTGTAGCTGTTCCATGCAGGATCCTTAGGGCCTCACTGCAGCCTGCTTGGGGTAAGAACCTGTCAGATTTAGCTTGATGGCTGTCCCCCCCGCCCCCCCGCCCCAACCAGAATTTGAGGGGAAGAGGGCCCATCCTGTATACCCTTTCCCTGAGTGAAAAGGCAAATCCCTATGTGAGAAGGCTTCTGCAGACCTGTCACCGTCTGACTGAGGTGGCAGAGCCAGATTCTCTCTGTAGCAGTGTGTCTAAGTTGAATACGTACCTGAATCGCTCGGCAATGGTTAGTGCGTCGGTTCTAACTCAGTGTGTAGGTCCTGGTGGGGTGCTGCGACCTCTGGCGATGTTCTGAAGTTCTGCAGAGACTCCTTTTCTGCTCATTCCCCCCACCATGTCTGGAAAGGGGAACTCAATTTTGTACAAAACTGTCCATGTAGACAGTGTAAGCCAGGAGCTAAGAAAAAGGTCATCACTTGTGGAAGGCTGGGTCCTGCATGTGGGTTTTTGTTCTAATTAGCACAGGCCCATCGAACGTTTGCTGTTGATCGGCTTGTTTTTTTTTTTTTTCCAGTCTTGTGATGCTTAGAGGTTTGGGCAGAAAATGTTGATTGTTCCAGATTGAGGAGCCTAAGCCATTGAGCAGCTAGGAAGGAAAACATCCTGGAGATCACTGTTGACACTAATGTGTGCTCGCTGTGGGCCAGTTGCTGTTAGGTGATGAGCTATGTCCTGTTATCCCTACTTTATAGATGGGATGCTGAGGTACAAACTGGCCTTAAGTCTCATAACTGGTGAGTGGGGTAGAGCAGGGATTTGAATCTGTCCTTTGGCTGCAGAAGTGTGTCCTTAACCAGTATGCTGTGGCTGGTAGAACTCTGAGCCTCCCCCTTCCCCCTCCCCCACCAAATATAAAGGAAAAATAAAGCCTCCAAGAAGTCTTTCAACTTAGGGGAGCTGTTTCTTAGAACCGTGTCTTTTGCCTCAGGCCTGCACTAGTTTTTGTAGCTGGTCTGTTTGAGCATCTGCTGTGCAAGGAAGTGTTATGGCTCCATCTCATGAGAAGCATTAGGTTCCTATGAAGTTAAAAAAAAAAACCTCTGTTAAGACACTAGACATACACAGTGACTGCTATTTTTCACATGCAAGGCACTATACAGAGGTTGAAAAGATGTCTTTTTATGGGGCTCTAATGGGAGAGTCCTGTGTGAAAATAGAACGTGACAATATGGTTTGTTCTACCACGGGGAACCTAGATGAAAGTGCCACTGGAGCCCAGAGGAAGGCCGTCTCTGGGCATGCTAGGACAGGTGGGTTTCAAGGTATCCAGAGTCAGGGGACCAGCGTGCGGTAGGGCAGGGGGTGTAAGTAGTGTTGAGATCTGGTGGTGTGTGAAGAGGAAGGTAGGAGAGGTTGGATGGGGTTATTCAGGGTCAGGCTGGAAGCGGGGCTTAGGTGTCCTAGTGTTAGAAGGGAGTCCATTTCCATCAGTTTTCAATACTCAGGCCCTTGAAGGTGGTTGACTAGAAGCGGGGAGATCAGGAGGCCTGTTGTGGGTAAGGCATGAAGGCATATGCCATTTGGGGGCAGTGAAGTTGAAGGTGTTTGGGTGTAAGTTGGAAGACTGACTAAACCTGGGCCTTACGGAACATGCTGGAGTTTCTTGTTTTCTGGTTAGGCTGCTGCTGTTGCCATATGTCGAGATACAGGGATAGTAAAAGGAAGACAACTTCAGTCTGGGAAATGGTAAGGTCCTTCAGAACATAAGGGAACAAGCACATCTCAGGGATTGAATAAGGCTTGGTTTATAAGATTTAAGAAGACTTGGTAGAAAAGGGCTGAGGGTGAAATGGGGAACATCATTTATTTTATGGGGTAGTTGGCCAAAGAAGATGAGCCCACGGGATCCTGAGTGAGTGGGCTGATTCCCGCTTTTGGGGAAGCTCAGCTTTCCTCCTGGAGTCCTAAATGGCATTAGGAGCAGTCCCATGTCACTGTAGCCTTGACAGTGGTCATTAGCTTAGCTTTTTGGTAGCTTCCTCCTGCAGCAAACAGCTTGGTTTTCTCCTGTTGCTCTGGTGATCCGGTCATCAGAATAGGGAAGTGTTAGACGGTGTGGGGTGGGGGGAGGGGGATAAACACTGCATCTGTCCATTCTTGTGTCTAGGGAGGGTGTTCCAAGTGAAGCCTTCATACAGCTTTTTCATTCTTCGCTGGTCTATCGTTGTGAGTGGCACACTTTGTACCCTCATGCCTGGATCGCCGAGTCTGATGATCTGACTCCTAAGGATAGGATATCTGGCCTCCTTGGGGCCTGCCTGTTGCTTTGCGTCCACCCCCTGCAGGCCAGAAAGAATTTGGGTGCAAAGTGTACTCAGGATGTGGTCCTAGGATCTGGTTCCCTAACAGCCTCTGGAAAGGCTCCCTAAGTGCTGTTTTGTGGAAATAAATACTCCTATTTTCTTTTGTGGGCACAATTTCATCAAGAGAAGGAACAGCTACTAGAACTCATTTCCTGAAGTTGCTTTTGTGGTTGGCACGTTTTCTGGGCAAAGTGTAACCTATAACCCCTCTTGCAGTGGGTGGGAGGGAGCAGAGGGAGCAGTGACGCCTGCTGGTGTCAGTGCCAGAAGGAGCCCTAGGGACACTTGGTGGTTTGTGCTCTTTCCTGTTTAGATGATACTCTTGTTGCTTCCTCTGAAAATTGCTCTCATTTTGCAATTTTTTTTCCTATGAAAAAGCGAAAGAGAAGCTTGGTAGACGAGTCTGTTTCTAAATGCATCTGTCAAGTCCGGCCCCCTACAGCTCCAGGCCCTTTGTACATATTTCTATTTCAATTTTTTAGATCTTGGCCACAAGGCTAACTTGTGTTCACAGGTCTCAAGGGCAGACCCTCTGGGGTGGCATTAAGGGAGCCACCAAATGGTGAGTGAGGGACCATTCCATGGTGACTGAGGCAGGTAGGATGAAATGTCTGGGGAGCCTGCTGCCCCAGGAACAGGCGGAGACCAGAGCTTCATCTGAGCCGCTGCGGCGCTTGGATATGTAGCTTAGCTCTGCATGAGCTTCCAGGCTGGAAGTAGGAAAACACACCAAGTACAAGCTGGTTTTTCATATATTATGTGTATTAAAAAAAAATCAGAGACTCCAGGTAAGTTGGCTGGAACTGCCAGGGGTTGTTTGTGGGACCGCTGCTGGGGAAGATGCCTCAGCTCTGCTCCAGGTCGGCCACCAGGTAGGGCTGGGTGTCCCTCAGGGCCTGGAGGAGCAGATCCTTGCAGGTCAGGTTCCAGGCTGGAGCAAAGCTGAAGAGCATCCTCATCTTGGTAGGATTGGTGCGCTCTGCCCGCACTGCCTGGTACTGCTGCTCTGTCAGGACCTTCCCGTACAGGGCGTCCAGCACCCCATCCACGTCTGTGACCCGCGCAATGAGGGCCGCCCGATGCTGGTCCACAAAGTGCAGTGCTGGGGCGGGAGGGGGGAGAGGGGATGAGCTGGGACCAGGGTGGGTGCTGGAGCCCGTCCCTCTTGACACTTTGCTTCCTTTAGAAATTGCCCTGAAGGCAACCCTAAGTGGTGGGGCTCAAGGCGGGCATGCCACCGGGACTCTACGTATAGTGGGATAAGTTTACCTTTGTCTCCCTTTCTCCTCCCAACCAGGCTCAGCCCCAGGAGGTGTTCGTGAGTAGCTGGGTGGGAAGGGTTGGCCTAACTTTGTGCTCTTTGGGTGCTCCTGGCCTTGGGACAAGAGGCTATGCAGGGGTGCAGTGGGGCGGGGCTGGTGAGGTGCCCAGGTAGGTGAGGTTGGGTGTTGAAGGCTTTACCTGGCTTGGCTGCTGTCTGGGGAGGTGCCTTGATCCCGGCTGGCGTGGTTCCGGGGCCTGTAAGAAAATGTTAAGTGGTGTCTCCCAAGTGTTTCTGGGGTCAGGGGTCTCTTGGTCCGGAAGCCTCCCCAGCAGGAGAAGATTTTATTAAAGGGTAGCAGAAACAGGAAGCGGAAGCTCCGGGAGAGGCGAACTTCTGGGTTGGGAGGAGGGTGTAGAGGGGATACTGGTTCAGACCTGTGGAGGGGGCGCACTCACCCTTGCGCAAGGTCTCCTCCAGCTGCTCCGCCACCTCCTGCATGCCCATGTTGCACAGCACGAGCACCGTGAGCTCGGCGCCGTACGCCTCCAGATAGTAGCTGACGAGCTTGTCGGTGAGGTCCACAGCATCCATGGGCAGCAGCGTCCCCCGTGGGATGCGTCCGTAGCCTTCGTGCAGCGGCACTGAAAGCAGCTTCATCTTGAACTTCTTGAACTCATCAGCGGTCAGGTTCTCCAGTGCATCCAGGATGGCATCACGCGTGCACCCCATGGCTCCTGGGGTCCCCTCCGGCAGCCGCCGCTTCAGCTCACTTGGGGTGGCTGCTGAGCAGGAAGTCTGCTCTGGGGCGGGACCTGGAACTCCCCGCCTTCACTCCTGTCCCTGCCCCAGAACATTGCCCTTGGGTGTTAGGCTCCTGACTACTGCGTTCCTTCCCTTTCTCTCCTGGCCATCGGGGGGGCCCCCAGATCGCATCCTTTGGCTGGTCTACGAGGTGGGACCCAGGAGACCTGGTGGAAAAGGGCTCGTGGGTGCTGCCTGCCTCTCCAGGTTTGGACTAGGTAGCACAGATCAGGAACCTGGTTTATTGGAGCGCTAAGGCTTAGAATTGTGGAATTTTGGAACCCTGAAATCTCCATGTTTCCTTAAACCTTATCATCCTCTCTCCCTGTCATAGGATCAGAATCATAGAATCCTAACAGCCATGTAGCTTCCCAAATTCCACAGGTAGAGATAACTGTGTGCTTTCTCTCTCCAAGCCTCAGTTTCCTTATCCATAAAATGGGGATAATAACACTCACTCATTCACTTAGTAAATATTCCAGCATAACATGGGCTACCTGATGGTGCCTGAAACCTTGCCAAATGCTTCCTGGGAGAGCCAGGATTTGGTCCCCCAGGAACTGAATTTCTTGGGAAGTGATGACAAGAGACACTTGTAATGGTTGAGAAAATTCTTGACTGGAGGGAAAGTCATGGGAAGAGAGCTATTCTGGGATCAGGGGGCTTGACCCAGAAGAGCAGATGAAAGGTGGCTTGGGTTGGTGTAGGTTGGAGTGGGATGGCGTGGGTTGGCGTTGGAGGCCAAGCTGTGCCCAGAATCCTTAACTTGCCCTTAACATGGCTGGGAAGGCCCTGCTGGTCTGCTCCTGTGGACCTCACCAGCCTTGTCTTGCACCACACCCTGACCACACTCCATCTATGAGTTCCAACCACACTGGCCTCTCAGTTCCTCAAATGTGCCAGGCTCCTTTGCTTCTCCAAGCCTTTGCACATGCTATTCCCTCAACCTGGAGCTCTCTTCCCTCACTCTTTGCCTGACAAACTCTCAAGACTTTAGGTCTAAAGTTAAATGCCACTTCTTCTGGGAGACCAGGTTTAGAATCCCTCCAGTTCAAAACACTTGCTACTGGTTTGTAGCTCTCATAGCAATTGTGACTAAATTGTAACTGAGTATTTGTTTAGGCACCCACCTCCCCACTAAAACATGAACTCTATGAGGGCAGGGACCTTGTCTGGTTCATTGCTGAATCTCCAGCATCAAGAGTACCTGGGCCATAATAGGTACTCAGTTAAGATTTGCTGAATGAAGGAATGACGAGGCTGTGTTACCTGCAACGTGTTCAAAAGCTTCCATCAGAGTAGCAGGGCCCTGCTCCCCATCTGTGTGCGTGTTGCCCCACACAGCCTGGGTAGTACTATGTGCCAACATCCTTACCATGGGTGGCACTTGTGGCCCAGCGGCTAGTGTTCCCTGGCTCATGGCTGTTTATTATTGTGCCTCTTCACTGGTCTTCGTCCTTGCAGAATCTCCATGTCATTTTGTGCACTGTGGCCAGAAGGCTACATCTTCCTAGCCCACACATTGATGCTGTCCCTCCCCTGCTTGAAAACCTCCTATGACCCCTCAGTGCCCCCAGAATCAAGTCTAAGCTCCTTGGCTTGGCCTTTAAGTCCCCTGCCAACTTCCTCGGCAGCACTTTCTACCCTGTGAGCCTCTGGACCTCTGCACGTGCAGCACCTGCTCTCCGCTTGGCCTCTCTTCCCTCCTGGTCTGCTTGATGAGTTCCTGCCTGTCCTCCAACATGCATCAGGAGTCACTTTTTCTAAGAAATAAAAAAATGGAGCCCTTATGTATAGGCTGTGATCCTCCACATGCGTTATTTCTAACCCTTACAACAGTCCCTTTGGGATAGGGAATAGTAGCCCTATTGTACAAGTGAGAAGATTGAGGCTCAGAGAGGTTGAAGGACTTGCCCAAGGTCATATAGCTGAGGGATCATGCAGGTTGTCTGGTTAGCTTTTGAGTCTGGCCGCTGTCTACGCTTCCCAGTTGGCTTTTCTGTCCTCTCTGTGCAAAATGAATTATTCCTTGGCCATGTCGGCTGGATACCCCTATGATGCGTTTCTCACAGTGTTTATCACACACTGTGTCTGGTCACTCTGCTTTCCTCACCAGACTGAGGACCCTTTCAGGTCCACAGCACCCAGCACAGGGCTTGGCACAGATCCAGCCTTGATAAGCTTTCATGAAATGACAAAAGAATCCTAGAATCTAGGATCATAGAAACCTGCTCTTTTCACATTTGTTGGAATCTCAGAAGCTTTGGGTGTTTGATCCATGGAATTTAAAAAGCGATTGCCTGATTCAAACCGCACCCCCCCAAAAGAGCGGGGATCCCCTTGGCCATACATATGGCCATTTGCATCTCTTGAATTCTTGTTTGGATGGGGTGGCCTTGGCTTTACGTAAAACCAACGTAACACATCTCAACGGATCTTTTGGGGCTGCAGGGAATTGCACCTTGGGGAGTGTGTGTCATGACTAGGAGGAGAAGGTGGTCTCCTCCTCACACCTGGCTTCCTGGAAGCGGGGGAGCTGAGGATGTGTGTCGTGGTGTGACACGGTGCCCCTTCCCTTGTTCCTGCTTATCACCACCCAGGGCCCTTCCTCTTGGACCCAGCTTGCCCCTGGCACCTGACTCAGTCTCATTCTTGCTCAAACACATTCAGACTGAGACACAGAAGATCCGGCTGTGATTTTTCGCCTGACATGCCTCAGAGCACACGCTAGCACTTCGGTGTGATGTCACAGGGAGCCAAGGGACAAGGGGCTGGAAGTGCAGGAGCGTCCTCTAATAGCAGTGGAAGCCTCACTCCTGCAGTGATTTCAGGCTGGAGGTCAGAGAGCACAAGTGACACCTTGTCAGGTGGACATGCTCTATTGAGCCCACTGTAGACTCTCAACTCAGAAGGAGAATCTATTTGATCCTAAAAAGATGTATTAACTATATATAAAACAGATAAACAACAAGGACCTACTGTGTAGCACAGGGAACTATATTCAATATCTTGTAATACCTATAATGGAAAAGGATCGGAAAAAGAATATATATATACACACACACATGTATAACTGAATTGCTTTGCTTACACCTGAAACATTGTAAATCAACTATACGTCAATAAAAAATAAAAATTTAAAAATTAGGGCTTCCTTGGTGGCGCAGTGGTTGAGAATCTGCCTGCTAATGCAGGGAACACGGGTTCGAGCCCTGGTCTGGGAGGATCCCACATGCCGCGGAGCGGCTGGGCCCGTGAGCCACAATTACTGAGCCTGCGTGTCTGGAGCCTGTGCTCCGCAACAAGAGAGACCGCGATAGTGAGAGGCCCGCGCACAGCGATGAAGAGTGGCCCCCACTTGCCACAACTAGTGAAAGCCCTCGCACAGAAACGAAGACCCAACATAGCCATAAATTAAAAATAAATAAATAAATAAAAATTAAAAAAAAAAAAAGTTTAAAAAAAAAAATTAAAAAAAAGATGTACTAAGGACCTACTAGATGCCCAACCTCATGATAAGTGATGTGGGAGAATAATAATAGTAACGACAGCTTCCATTTTTCAAATTTACTGTTCCAGGCACTGTGCTAAGCACTTAACATGCATAATCTCATTTAATTCTCCCAACAACCCCATGAGGTAAGTGTGTCTATCCTACCTCACAGAGGAGGAAACTGAAGTTTTCAAAAATTCCTCTGGAAGCCTGCGCTGGTAGTACATGAGGAAATACAGACAGAGCCACCTGACTCCTGGGCCCAAATTCCAACCTACATCCTCAAAGTCCCACTCTCTGTCTTCAGAAATTGACAAACTGCTTGGAGAGATAATGTATATGGAAATGTATGCCTCCTCCAGACTGTCCAAATACACCCTTAGGAGGGCAGATGTTGCAATACTAGGAATGGTAATGTTAACTTCCTCCTCTTTGCAGAATGCTCAAGAAACTCACAAAACACATTCAGAAGACTGTGGAATAGTGAGAAAAACAGGAGATGAGGGGTATCAGACCCACTCAGATTTGATTCCCAGACCCTCTACCTCTTAGCTGTGTGACTCAGGGTGGTCACAGCCCTTTTCTGGGGTCTGCACTCACCAGCACATAGGGAATGAGTGCTCTGAGAAGGACAGTGGCTTCTCTAGGGTACCCCAGGGAGGTAGACTCAGAGCCAGCTCATTCTTGGAGACTGCAGGGTGGTTTCCCCCTGCGGCGGTGGGGAATAAGAGCCCTGGGCAACTCTCTGGGAAGCCGTGGTAATCCCTTCTCCCTGGGCCCCCCTTTTCTGGGGGAAGTACTCCGAGTTCTGAGCATTGACTCCTGGCAGGAAAGAACCTCTGGGTCTCCCCTCGGGCCCATCTTCTTGCCCCCGGACTAGGCCAGACCAGTTGTTGGTGGTAAGATGCTTCCTGGGTGTGATCCGACACCTCCACCACCCAACAAAAGTAACTGATTGCTGGAGCCAGATTGCACCTGCTGGGGTCAGAAGACCATAGACTGCCAGGACATTGGGCAAGTCATTTAATCTCTTTATGCCTCATGGCTTCCTGTTAAGATAGGAAAAATGATGGGGTTGTTATGAGGTTATAAATGAGGTTATGAGGTTATAAATGGATTGAGAATTGTGAAGTGCTTGGAACAGGCCTGGCACAGAGTAGGTGCTTTTGTCATTGTTAAAGTTTCTTAGCTTCAGTTTCCGAATCTGTGAAGTGGGGATGATGTTATTGACCTTACAGGGCTGTAGGGAAGGTTCGTTGGAACAATTAGTAGTAATAATTGTAATAATATCAATATCAACATTTATTGAACATTTTCTACGGGCCTGGCATTGTTCTAAAAGCTTTCTATGAATTAGCTTGTTGAATCTTCATAACGATCCAATAGTCTCGATAATAATCCTGACATGATCCCCATTTTCCAGATGAGAAAATCAGGCTGATCAAGGTCACACGACGAGGAAAGAGCAGTCAAGATTTGAACCTAGTGGTGGCAGTCACTGCTTCCTAAGTCCTTGGGTGCCAGCATGCTGTTCTTGCTGTTTATTTAGTGTATTATCTAGTTTCATCCTCATAACAACCCTACAGGGATGGTATTATTATCCTACTTATCCTTATATTGTAGCTGAAGAGGCTGCAGCCCAAAAAGGTAGGTGATCTTTCTGGGGGCACCCAGCATGAGTTTGTGACACCAGCATTCAGATCTTGCATCTGCAGGGGCCCCGATCGGGGGATTTCTGGCTTCTCTTTGCATTTATCTAATACAAGGAGTTCTCACCTCCCATGGCACTTATCACTCCAGCCGTTGGGAAGCTCTCCCTTAGGACAAGCTGAAATCTGCCCCCTCTGAGTTCTGGGCCTCAGCAATACTAGTCCTCACCTCCTCCTCCCCTGGACGTGGTTTTGGGCCCCTTCTTGTCCCCCACCCTGCTGTAGATGATCTATGTCCCTTTCATGGGTCAGAGGTCAGATCTGGCCCATCTACAGAAAGGGATTGAGTTGAGTGTCACCTCCCTTTCCTGGGCACCCACTCCTAGTGACCAAAACCTTCAGCCCTAGCCTAGTAGGGGTGGAAACTCTAGGTGAGATCTACATTCAGGTTGTTGACTTTTTGAACCGAAATGAAGTGGCTAGTGGTTTCAGAGACCAGCTCCAGATGTGTTCTCATCCCCACCTGCCTCCTGTTTGGGGAAGTGGAACGTCCCTGGATTTCTCAGGGTTCTGGTAAAAAGCCCTACCTTCCTGAGACTCTTCATATAACCAGAATCCTTCATATAACCAGGATTAATTGCTCTAATTCAAAAGAATGATAAAACCTCACTTATCTCTTCCCGAGAGGCCCAAATCATTACAGCCTGAACAAAGTTCCTAGGTTAAGACCCCAAGGTGCCAGGAAGCCTGGAGCAGCTCCCTCAGTGGGCCAGCATGAAACATGCAAGAACTTCAAATGTTCAAGAAGGAATGAGCCCCCGAACTCAGAGACAAGTCATAAAAGCAGAGGTGTGCTAGGAGCTGTCTGACTCCTGGGGAGATTTATTTACTTGCCAAAAAGTTGGAGTAAGAAGATCTTTAAGGGGGGCTTCCCTGGTGGTCCAGTGATTAAGACTCCACACTTCCATTGCAGGGGCCACGGGTTCGATTTCTGGTCAGGTAGCTAAGATCCCTCATGCTGCAAGGCGTGGCCAAAAAAAAAAAAGAAGACTTTTTAAGGAGGGAAGGGGGACAGCTGCTTCCTTCTCCCTTATAAGCAGGGAAAATAATTCTTCCTTGTTTCTCACCTGTGGGGTGTCTGGCTACTCTCATGGGACAATTGACCTGGCTCTTGTCGAAGCTCAGACTAACAGAGACGGAGAGTGGTCGAGGGAGAAATGAACAAATCCAGGAAAAGGCTGAGAGGCCAGAAGAGAAGGACAGAGTGAGTCTCTGTGTTTATTCATTCATTGAGTATTTACTGAGCACCTGCTGTGTGCCACAGGCTTTGTTCAAAGTTGGAGATGAGCAGTGAACAAAATTTATATTCTGGTAGGAGGAGACAGACAAGAAACCAACAAGTAAAATATATCATGTGTCAGATCGTGATAAATGATATGGAGAAAAATAAAAAGGGGAAGGGAGATGTGAGATTTAAAATCAGGGAGTTAGGAAAAGCCCCACTGAAAAAGTGACATGGGGTAAAGATCTGAGGGAGGAGGGGGAGGCAGTCACAAAATAACTGGGGTTTGAAAGAGTGTTCCAGGCAGAGGGGAGAGAAATGCAAAGGCTGAGGCGGGAGTGAGCAGAGGGAGAGATGAGTGATGACTAGGGTGTGAGGACTTTGGTTTTTAAATTGAGATTTGAAGGATAAGCCTTGAGGCTCCCAGAGCAGAACGGAGTTCTCGGCTGCAGGCTCTGGATCTAGTTCATTCATTTATTTAGCTGTCCCTCTATCACTCATTTTCCAAGCACTTAGGGAGGCCCACTTTGCCCCACAGCTTGTGCTGAGCACTGGAGACACCAACAGGGAAAAGGCTCTCCCCTCAGCCCTGCAGGAAGAAAAACTTTCAGGGTTGGGGGAGGTTCTATTCTCCCGCAGGTGGAAATAATACTGCCGGTGTGACTTTGGAGAGCCTTAAGCTTGGGGAATAAGTGGGTGACAAGCTGGGGAGGGGGCCACAGGCAGGGAACAGGGGAGGCTGGAGAGTGCGGAGGTTGGGGTGAGGGAGAAAGGGGAGACTCCCTCCAATCATGTTTCTGTCTTTTCCGTGGTATGAGAGGCCGTGTCTCTCTGCTGGCTCTGAGCTCTGGCTCCAGGCTGGGCAGGGGATGGGCCAGGACAGGTGGCCTTGACATGTGATGCTTGTCTGACCGCTCAGTCCTCACTTTTAGAACGGTTTCCAGAAGTGATGGAAGGGGATAGGCAGGGCAGCTAAATATAGTCCTGGGGCCAGAGCTCAGTCTGGGAGGGTCTGTCTGCTATTCACTGCGTGCCCATCACCCGTGGTGTCCCTTGTCCTCGCTCTGAGCTCGGTGCTTCCTTCTCACCTGTCTTCAGACACAGCTCTGACCTACCTACAGTTAGGCCTGACCTTGACTGGGCCTCTTGCGAGTCTCTTTTTGTCCAAGATCTCCAACCAGACCTGTGAGTCCTGCCGGTCCGGCCGGCCTGGGGATATGGGGGAGGGGAGGGCTGCAGGCCCTGGAGAGGTGAGAGGAGGGGAGGGGGGAGGGGCGCTGGAGAATTTGGGGTTGGGGCTGAGGCCTGGGGCTAAGTCGGGGGAAGGACAGTGGGTAAGACCGTGTTTGCAACCCAGCCTCGTGTTTAGGAACTGGGATTGAGACCGGGTCCCTGATAGGGGCTATTTGGGGGACCGGGGCTGAGAACCGCAGTTGAGGCTGCCTTTGGGACTGAGAGGGAGTCCCCTTCCCTCCCTTGGCCGGAACCAGAGTCCCTTCCTGTTTGAGATGAGAGGCCTCTACAGGCTGGGGGTCCTCCCTGCGGGGCTGCCAACCCCGCCTGGGGCTGGGGCTGGCCCGGGATTGTGGCTCCGCTGAGCCTCCCTGACCGACACCTCCTTACCCAGGCCCGCAATGTCGGCTGCACCCGGCCTCCTGCACCAGGAGCTGTCCTGCCCGCTGTGCCTGCAGCTGTTCGACGCGCCCGTGACAGCCGAGTGCGGCCACAGCTTCTGCCGCGCCTGCCTAGGCCGCGTGGCAGGGGAGCCGGCGGCGGACGGCACGGTGCTCTGCCCGAGCTGCCAGGCACCCACGCGGCCGCAGGCGCTCAGCACCAACCAGCAACTGGCGCGCCTGGTGGAGGGGCTGGCGCAGGTGCCTCAGGGCCACTGTGAGGAGCACCTAGACCCGCTGAGCATCTACTGCGAGCAGGACCGCGTGCTCGTGTGCGGTGTGTGCGCCTCGCTCGGTTCGCACCGCGGCCACCGCCTGCTGCCCGCCGCCGAAGCCCATGCGCGCCTCAAGGTGCGGGGCCGGGAGGCCTCCGGTGGGGGGCGGGGGCGGATGGGGTTGTTGGACGGGTCGGGGCCGGGCCGATCGGGCCTCTTGAGCTTCAGGGCCCGGTGCGCCTGGAGCTGCCGGGTACGTGGGCGGGGCGGCTAGGGAATCGGGGTGCTGATGGGCTGAAGGCGGAGCTTGGCGGAGACCCGAGCCTTGAAGAGGCGCTCGGAGACCGGCCTCGGCGGGATAGGCGCGGCAGCTGGAGCGCGCCGGAGATGCGGGGGGCTCAGCCACGGGGCGGAGTCTGCGGAGCCCGGGGCTGAGCGAGGACTGAGTCGGTGCCCACCGCCCAGGCGCGCAGGCTCTGCTGCTGGGCCGAGGCCCGAGTAAGAGGGGCGGGGCTGGCCGGGGGGGGGCGTGGTGGTGGGCGGGGTGGGCACACAGCTGCTGGGCGGTGGCCCCCCAGCGCCCCTGGAGCCTCCGAGCTTGTGCGGGCCTGACCGTCACCAGATGTGGCCTAATGCAAGGGGAGAAATGCAAAGGGAGGCCAAGGCACGCCTGGGTACGCACCTCTGTGCACAGGCCCAGGTTGGCACCGAGACCCAAGTCCAGGCTGTTACTGTGATTGGAGCTGGAAGTTCCAAACGCTTCCAGAGCCCACACACAGTTGTGCGCCCCGAGGTTGGCGATTTCCATGGAAGCCCAGCAAAGACACCCAGACATTGGCAAATGGGGACACAGGCACACGCTAGCTCAGCTGTCATACGTATGGCAAATCACACGCATGCATCTACAGGAGGGTTTATGTATACACAGGCCCAAGGAGGTCTGTCATGAAGCATTTATAGGGTTGTTGGAAGAATAAACGACAGGTGCAGGGGCGGGAGGAGGCGGGGTCTGGAGGCATGGAGCGGTCCTCTGTCTCCGTCTCCGCGGTGCAGAAGCTGCCACCGTCTTCTCGCGCTGCTGTTTGGGGGAGGTGGGGGGGGTGGGGTGGGGGGGTAATCTTTGCCCACAAACATCAGCGTTGCAATGCACTTCTCCTTGGCCTCCAGACTCCTAGAGGGGGTAGACCCCGCCCTGAGGCTGGTATTCGAGGGCCCCAGTCTCCCCTAGGGGCCCAACTTCACCGTACCTCCGGCTTCAGCCTTGCACAGTCCCGCTCGGTGCTGGCTGGTGGTCCCTAACCCAGTGCAGGAGCCTCCTCCACCCAGGAGCCCTCCCTACCCAGGCAAACCTCTGCTGATAACCACAGAACTCCCATCCTTACCCATCTTTAACTGCGAAGAGAGAACAGAGGCCGTGAAATGGGACAGGGCACCAGGCAGCCCAGGAGCCTCGAGGGGGCAGGTGGGGTGGGATACAGTCTGCCAGGGTCTAAGCCGCAGGGAGGGGCTGGCTGGAGGTCTGAAATGGGGATCCCTGGAAGGAGCCTGAAAGAGGAGCGGGGCAGGAAGCCCGGGGTGGGACTGAACACCTGGGTCCTTGCGGAGGAAGAGGCGCTGGGTCCAGAGACCATGCACCAGACCCAAGTATGGTTGAATGGGATCTGCCGGGTGAGGGGGACACTCACGACCCCCTGAAGCCGTGCTGCCTCCTCCTGCACGCCTCGGAGTAGAAGGAGACAAGCCTGTCGGTAAGATCCACCAGACACCACGTCGTGGAGCACTGCTCCCCACACCTCCTCACTGCAGGATGTTCCGAAAGTGTCTGTGCAGCCCCCAGCTTCTAGGGTGGCATTGTGCTTGGTCCCCATGGCTCAGCCCTTCTGCCCATGAACCTCGGACGGCTGAGAGCCACCAGGCCCACCCCATCCTGCAGCAGGCAGGGCTGTGGCCCTGCAGGACGTCTGGGGGAGGAGACGGACCTGGTGGCTGGCCACGGGAGCCCATGGTCCAATTCCAGTGAGGATTCATCAGCAAACAGTGCCTAGAGGGTCTCCCAGCTTCCTTTAGTGGGAGGTGGGAAGGAGGCTGCCAATTTGTCACAACCAGAGGTGAGGTGGGGATGACAGTTCTCATTCTGCAGAAGAGCAAACTGAGGTTGGAAGTGATGGAGGCATGGCTGATTCCAGGGCCATGGGTCTGATTCCAGGGCCGTGCACCTCCCGGCAAACAGTGGCTTTGGCTGGAGGTATAGGAACTCCCTTACACCTGCATTTCAGGAGTCACAAACTGACAGACCTAGAGTAGGAGCTGACCCACAGATTTGTTTGGTTCATCCATGCAGAAGACATTTTTATTAAAATGTCTACCCCCAGAGCCCACCGGTGTGCAGGGAGGCTGATTAGGGTGTTTTGCTAAGGTTCTGCTTTTAGGTATAGGGTGAAGGCCAGGAATAGCAGGAGACTGCATTTGTTCTTTACACACCCTCTGCTCACCGCTGAAACCTGCTGTGTGCAAAGCCCCTGCCCCTCCAGTGGAGGAGACCAAACCACATTTGTGATTATCATCCTCACGAAGACCTGTGCTGGGGGGCTGTCTGCTGAGGAGATGGAATCAGGGAAGGAAGGCAAGGCTAGGGAGGACTTACCTAGACAGACAACAGGAGGGTGAAGCATTCTAGACCTCAGAACCGGTACCGGCAAGGAATTGAGACCAGCGAGTGTGTATGGTAAAATGTCAGCCTGGCTGGAAGAGAAGCTGGCACTGAGGCTGAGCCAGAGGGAGCAGGTTAAGTGGGGGAGGTGGGCAGCAACATCACTTCTTTATGTCTCACCCCCCAGACGCAGCTCCCACAGCAGAAGCTGCAGCTGCAGGAGGCGTGTATGCGGAAGGAGAAGAGTGTGGCCGTGCTCGAGCATCAGCTGGTGGAGGTGGAGGTGAGGGGCTCCGCACAGCAGAGCCCGGGGACTGGGGGTCTAGGTTGGGGGGTCCCCAGCCAAATGTTTTTGTCTGTCTGTCCCCACAGGAGACAGTGCGTCAGTTCCGGGGGGCCGTGGGAGAGCAGCTGGGCAAGATGCGCTTGTTCCTGGCTGCACTGGAGGGCTCCTTGGACCGCGAAGCTGAACGTGTACGGGGTGAGGCAGGGGTAGCCTTGCGGCGGGAGCTGGGGAGCCTGAACTCTTACCTGGAGCAGCTGCGGCAGATGGAGAAGGTGCTGGAGGAGGTGGCAGACAAGCCACAGACTGAGTTCCTCATGGTGAGCACTGGATGGCTTTCCTCTCTGCCCCTCAGCCAGGGTTCAGGTCTCAAAGACCTCATTCCATTGTCAGGCAGGGACCCTGAGGTCCAGAGAGGGGCAGGGACGAGCCAGGGTCACACACTGAGGAGGGGTGCACCCCAAGATGGCCATTATAGTTGTTTAAGCTGGGCACTGCACAAGGACACTATATCTAAGTGGGCACCATTCATATCATAGATATTGTAGGTCTGCATATTTATTAGGACAATTTTTTTACCAGGTGGAATTAATTTCTTGAGGAAGGGGGTACTTTTTTCTTCTTTTAAATTAAAAAAAAATTATTTGTATTTATTTTATTTTTGACTGTGTTGGGTCTTTGTTGCTACATACGGGCTTTCTCTAGTTGTGGTGAGCAGGGGCTACTGTTCGTTACGGTGCGCGGGCTTCTCATTGCGGTGGCTTCTCTTGTTGCGGAGCACGGGCTCTAGGCAGGCGGGCTCAGTAGTTGTGGCACGTGGGCTCAGTAGTTGCGGCTCGCGGGCTCTAGAGCGCAGGCTTAGTGGTTGTGGTGCATGGGCTTAGTTGCTCCGCGGCATGTGGGATCTTCCCGGACCAGGGCTTGAACCCGTGTCCCCTGCATTGGCAGGCAGATTCTTAACCACTGGGACACCAGGGAAGTCCCAGGAGGGTACTTTTTTCTAATTCACACAGAGGTAAAGGGCTAAGGGCGACCTTGAATTCTGGACTTCTTTTGTCTTCTCTGATTCTTCCTGGTCCCACACTCAGCATTTCTGTGGTCCCCCCCACCCTCAGAAGTCCCCAGTGTGCCCACTGCCTGCTCAGCTCCATTCTCTTTCTCTCTCTTTCCAGAAATACTGCCTGGTGACCAGCAGGTGAGATCAGCCTGGCCCTGTCCCCTTTCCCACTTTGCCCTTGTCTGCCAGGGACACTGGCACCCTCTACTCCCATTCAGTCCACTGCGATTCCCCTGCACGTTGTGTGGATGTAGAAAAGAACCCAACATGTCCTTCTCCTCAGGGACCTCCCAGGCTTGTCCTGGAGACAGACAGGGACACAGGACACAGGAATCAGTCAGTGCTGCCGTGGAGGGGAGGTGGTGGCCAGGGCAGGTTTTCCGGAGGTGTGCATTGTAGAGTTGGACGCTGAAGGAGCGAACAGGAGTTGGCTAGGTTAAAGAGTTGGTGGAAGAGCATTGCAGGCAGAGGGAACAGCAGTGCAAACCGCTAAGAGGGAGGGAAGATGAAGCTGGTGAGGCAGGAGGGGCCCAACTGTGAAGGGCGGAGGAACTGGACCTTATCCCAACAGAAGGCTTTAAAAAAATTCTAGTAAAATATTCATAACATAAAATTTACCATTTTAACCTTTTTTTTTTTTTTTGGTGCTGCTTGTGAGGTCTTAGTTTCCTGACCAGGGATCGGCAGTGAAAGCACAGAATCCTAACCACTGGACCACCAGGGAATTCCCCATTTTAACCTTTTTTTTTTTTTAGTGTACATTTTAAGTTCAGTGGCATTAAGTACATTCATGTTGTTGTGTAACCATCACTGCCATCCATCTCCACAACTTTTTCATCTTCCCCAACTGAAACACCAACAGAGGAGTTTTAAGCCAGGGTGTGATGCGGTGGGGCTGGTGTTGGGGGGACCCTGGAACTCCACCACAGCACGCGTCCTCCTCTCTTCTGGGTACTCCCGCTTGCCCTCCCCCAACCCCGTGCCTCCTCCAGGAAGTCCCTTCTCACACACCTCTCCCCCCTCCCCCCGCAGGCTGCAGAAGATCCTGGCAGAGTCACCACCACCTGCCCGTCTGGACATCCAGCTGCCCGTCATCTCAGATGACTTCAAATTCCAGGTGTGGAGGAAGATGTTCCGAGCTCTGATGCCAGGTACTGGGAGGGTCTCGCTCTGGGTTTGTGTTTGTAACTGTGTGGTTGATGGGAGGCTCCGGCCACATACAGAGAGGGAGGTCCCAGCTGGGGAGGTCATCCAAGAAGGGCCCACTGCCCCTTTCCCTTGGGGTTTCCCTGCACCTTCATAACCTGTGCTCAGAGAAGGATCTTAAAGGGCATGGGGTTTTCAGGTGGGTGACTGACATGGTGAAGGCGCTGCTTACTGAGAGGGTGTTGCTGCCGGCAGAGCGGAGGCGGGGGCCCGGGTTTGAGCCCTGCGTGATCCTTGGCCCGTCCCTGCCCCTGTTGGCCAGTGGAGATGATGATCCCTGCTAACTGGGGGCTGAGGACCTGCAGAGATGGAACCCTGGGGTCAGACACTGACTCTGGCCTGTGGCTGGGGAGGCCCAAGGGCTCAGCCTCCTCTCCCCAATAGCTAAAGCACATTGGGGTGCTACAGGTTACAGAGCTCCAGGACACGTACACAAGGCTGGTGCAGCCCTCACTGGTGGGAATGGAGGGACCTCCGTTTTATCCAAGAGAAGACTAAGGCCCAGAGACTGGATCACCACTGAGGTCACATAGTGGGGTGAGGTAGGGACTGGCCTAGGACCAGGCTTCCTGACCATCTCCTGCTCTGGGGCCTTAGAGGGCGAGTGACATGCCTTATATCAACTTAGTCCTGCCCACAACCCTGGAAGGAGGCAATTATGGCCTCGTTTTACAGCTGAACAATCTGAAGCCCTGAGAGGTGTGGTCTTTGGCCCCCACCAGTAAGCAGAGAGGGGCTCACTTCCCGGAGATGCCGGGAGGATTAGAGGAGACGCAGCTGGCCCACAGGTGGGTGGGCAGAAGGCTCGCGGGAGCCACACCTGCAGGGTCTGACCCTCCTCCCTCCGGTGGCAGCGCTGGAGGAGCTGACCTTCGACCCGAGCACGGCCCACCCAAGCCTGGTGCTGTGCGCCTCGGGCCGCCGCGTGGAGTGTTCGGAGCAGAAAGCGCCGCCGGCCGGAGAGGACCCGCGCCAGTTCGACAAGGCCGTGGCGGTAGTGGCGCACCAGCTGCTCTCCGAGGGCGAGCACTACTGGGAGGTGGAGGTGGGCGACAAGCCGCGCTGGGCGCTGGGCGTGATCGCGGCCGAGGCCGGTCGCCGCGGCCGGCTGCAAGCGGTGCCCTCGCAGGGGCTCTGGCTGCTCGGGCTGCGCGAAGGCAAGATCCTGGAGGCTCACGTCGAGGCTAAGGAGCCCCGCGCCCTGCGCACCCCGGAGAGGCGGCCGACGCGCATCGGGATCTACCTGAGCTTCTGCGATGGCGTCCTCTCCTTCTACGACGCCAGCGACCCCGACGCGCTCGAGCTGCTCTTCGCCTTCCACGAGCGCCTGCCCGGGCCTGTGTACCCCTTCTTCGACGTGTGCTGGCACGACAAGGGCAAGAACACTCAGCCGCTGCTGCTCGTGGGGCCCGACGGCGGCGGGGAGGCCTGAGCCGCCCGCGGGTTTGGGGAGGGGTGCGGGGCCCTGCCGGCCTGGAAGGAGAGACGGGTCGGGTTGCCGGGCTTGAAGGCAGGGCGGAGGGGGTTGGGGACCGGGAACTTCAAGCGTTCTGAGAACTTTGGGGTTGGCATGAACAGGGGACTGCCAGCCAGGGGTTGGAGTGCTGGTGGGAAAGGGAGATCTAAAGTCAGGTCAGTGGGGGAACTCCACTTGGAGAACCAGGAAAGCCCGAGGGTTCTGAGAAGAAACAGATTAAGGGTCAGGGGGCTTGGGGAGAATTGCGGGGAGGAGCTGGAGAACTCTGTAGAGCAGCGGTCCCCAACCTTCTTGACACCAGGGACCGGTTTCGTGGAAGATCATTTTTCCACGGATCGGGGGCGGGGGCGGGGGTTTGGGGGATGGTTCAGGCGGTAATGCCAGCGATGGGGAGCGATGGGGAGCGCAGATGAAGCTTCGGCTGGCTTGCCCGCAGCCCACCGCCTGCTGTGCGGCCCCGGTTCCTAACAGGCCACAGACTGCCACCGGTCCGTGGCCCTGGGGGTTGGGGAGCCCTGCTGTAGAGCAAGGAGCCCCTGCAGCCTTGCACTCCGCTCCCCCTTGGGGGCCTCCACTGCCAGGGTCCAGACTCACTGTAGCAAGAGGCCTTCCACTTGGTGATTCCCCAACCGGAGCATGCATCAATATCACCTTTTCAAAGCACCTAACAGTTCTGGTTCAGTAGGTCAGGGCAGGTCAAAAATGTGCCTTTCTAACAAGTCCGCAGGGGAGGCTGATGCTACAGGTCACACGCAGGATCACACCTGAAGCATTGCTGACTCAGCCGTCCTTCTGTTCAGTCAGCTCTCTGTTACAGAGAGTCAGTTATCACATAGCTATCAGCTATGAGGCATAGAAAACCCAAAACATATTCCTCCATGCAACGGCTGTTTAAAAACTGCCAGAGGGCTTCCCTGGTGGCGCAGTGGTTAAGAATCCACCTGCCAATGCAGGGGACACGGGTTTGAGCCCTGGTCCGGGAAGATCCCACATGCTGCGGAGCAACTAAGCCCGTGAGCCACAACTACTGAGCCTGTGCTCTAGAGCCCGCGAGCCACAACTACTGAAGCCCGCGGGCCTAGAGCCTGTGCTCTGCAACAAGAGAAGCCAAGACAATGAGAAGCCCGCACACCGCAACGTAGAGTAGCCCCTGCTCGCTGCAACTAGAGAAAGCCTGTGCTCAGCAACGAAGACCCAACGCGGCCAAAAAGAAAAAACAAACAAATAAATAAATAAATTAAAAAAATAAAAATAAAAACTGCCAGAGCCTATGCTGGGTGAATAAACTGACCCCCAATTTTTTGCCCTTTGTCTCTGGAATATGTTCACTGAGTGTCTAGGACATGGAGGAAATCCCCCAAGTTGCCAACCAAGAGAAAGAGCCTGAAGCTAGCCCTGCCCTGGGCCCTGCTGCTTGTGGAGGATAGAAGCTCCCACCTCATCACACCCCCCAACCCCCAGTTGCCTCCTCAAAAGCCAACTTTTTTTTTTTTTAACTCAAAGGCCTGTTTCTTGGGTTTTGGACTAACCACTGAAGCCAAGAGTGGGAGTCCCTCTTCCCTGGAGGAGAGGCTTTTGGGGACTCAGGCAGGTGGGACAGGAGGCTGCTGCCTCTCTCATCCTAAGGGAGGGTGAAGGCCTGCGGCCATTCACTGTCACCAGTGGGCCTGCTGCTGCTGTGTGAAAAGGCCTGGGGCCCCCTGGCAACTGTGGGAATTTTCTGGGGGTGGGGGGAGAGGAAGGTGGGCAGGGTAAGAAAGGCCTCAAGACCTGGCTGGGGGTGCACTCCTGGCTGCGTCTGACAGAGGAGGGCCTCTTGGGCCCTGGCTCTGGCACACAGAAGAGAGGATTCATTTGAGAAGCTCCTTCATGCTAGAAAATAAAACCATAAAGTAAAGGGATTCTTTGGTTGTCGAATCCAGCACATGAATAAACACGATTATATTCTGACTCCTTCCTCATTGAATCCGTGTGAAGAGATGAATGTCCTATTGCTAGGCAGTATCCTCTCATGGCCAGCCCAGCCTTCAGTCTTGACCCATCAAATCTTTCTAAAAACCCAAATGTGGTCATGTGATTCAGTTGCTCAAAACTTTCAAGGATTCCTAGTTTCCTGCAGGAAGAAGCCCCCAGTCTTTGGCTTGGCTGCCCGCGCGCGCCGCTCGGCTTGTGGGATCTTAGTTCCCTGACCAGGGATTGAACCAGAGCCCTCGGCAGTGAAAGTGGAGTCCTAACCACTGGACCGCCAGGGAATTCCCCCTCCAGCCTCATCCTGTGCTTCGTGTACACGTACGCCTACACTCTGGCCCTACTGAACTCTTGGGGTCCCTGTTCACCCCATATTATGCAACTCTCCACTAGGAATGGCTTTTCCTTCCCCCACTCATCCTACAAGTTTCTCCAGAAACACCACATTTCTTAGCTTCTCGTGATCCCAGCACCTCTTTACAATGTGCAACCACTGCACTGAATCCCTGTCATGGGTGCCTGGGGAGGGCTGGAGGCTCTTGGGCCCAAGAGCCTCCAGCCCTTTTCTAGGAAATGGGTACTCTGAGACACAGATGCCAAGACAGGATTAAATGTGCAAGGATTTTTTTTGAGGGAAGACGCCTGTGAGAGAGAAAATGGGGCCGTCAGATTGTGATGCCCATCTGACCCCGAGTGAAGGAGAGAGGGAAGGTTGGGTGGATGTGTCCTCGACTGTTGTGGGGACTCCTCCAGAGACCTGCCCCCGTGAGGGGCCCTGGGTGTCCCTGAGCCTGCCTTTGTGTCCCTGCCTTGCTCGAGGGAGCAGCCTGCGGGGACTGGGCACAGATGCGGGGATGGGTCTCACGGCTCTTCTGCGGCTGCCCTCAGCTGTTTGCTCCACGAGTTGAAGTTACAGTGGGCAATTTTCTTTTGTTGGAGTTACAGTGGGAAACTTCCTTTTCACAGCCTTCACAGGTTCTTTGTGTGTAAATTTAGCCTGGCTTGGCTGTGTGCATTGAGAGAAATGACCTGGTGACCTTCCCCATGGCTGACTGAATGAGAGATGGAGTCCCTGAGCCAAAGGCAGTCATGATGGGATGAGTTTGTGGGAAACTCTGCCTGATCCTTGTTGGATGGAGGTCACCTGGTTCAGTCAGAATCTCCCTGGGGCTGGAGGAAGGGGAAATGGGAACAGAGACATGGATCCCTCCAGCAAAGGATCAGAATCTCCTCCTTTAGTATTAATACTTCCCCCTTCGTGGACACTCTGGGAACCCATTGCAACTGGCTACAGAGAGGTTTCCTGTGCCTCCTGACTTCTGTGTGTCCAAGAAAAAACTGGCACCTGCCGGGGCCATGCTAAACTGCGGGCAAAAACATTTATTGAGAGCTTGTTACGTGTCAATAACTTTGTATTCAGTATTTCATTTATTTCATTTATCCTCATAACCCTAGGCCTCACGACAACTAGCATCTCGCTAGGCTGCCAGGCTCGGTTGCCTCTTCCCCGGGGTTCGAGTATCCCTGGGAACATGATGGTCTGACCCTGAAGGATGTACCACAGGTGCATGTTATGTCCTGGAGCCTCATCTTTACGCCAAGATCCTTCTTCTTTTTCTTGATAATGGCGGTGGTGGTGGGAAAGTTGTGTTATTCAACCAATAAGTAAACATTGAAAACATCATGTTCGTATCAAAAGAAACATTATGGAGTACAGAATTTGCACAGATTTTTGAGATTAAACAAGAGATGTCCACAAAGTTTTGCACTGGTGCTGGCTGTTTGGATCTAGACTTTCAGACCCTCAAGGATATGAGTTCTTAAAATTATTTAAAAAATTAAAAAATATGTAAATAATGCATGAATATACTTAATAATATTTTACAAAGGGAAAGTTCTCTGCCCATGCTCTCAAATCCTAATTTCTTCTCTTCCTTCCTCATCAGAAATGATCCCTGTTGTCAGTTTGGTGAGTAGTTTTCCAGGATTTTCTGTACATATATGTGTCCCACAGATAATATTGATATATAATACAGTGTTTTTCTTTCTGTATAAATGATGTCATACTCTATATGAGTATGACATATTATTCTACATATTCTGCAACATCCTTTTTTCAATTCAGTCATACAGTCAGGAGATCTGTCCATGTTACTATATAGAATGTACCTTCTCCTTTTTGATTGCGGTGTAGTATTCCACTGTGTGAATGTGCCATAGCTTACTTTATCATTCCCTGATTGATTGGTATTTGTTTCTAACCTTTGTTATTACAAACAATGCTGCAGTTAACATCTGTGGATGTGCCTCTGTGTGCACATGTGCAAGGGTTTCTTCTCTAGGGTAGGTACTGAGTGATGGAATTTCTGAGTCCCAGCATGAGCATCTTAAACGTTTTAATGGTGTCGCCATTAAGTTGTGGACTTGGAGAAAAAGTGGTGGAGTGGAAGGATTACATGGACATGAAGTGGTTAAAACTTCAAAGCTGTTGGACCTTAAGGATTACATCAGGAAATTATCTTTTATCACTGGTTTCAGCCATGCTCTGGAGGACTGTATAGCTTTTGGGTCATTCTCAGCTATCAGAACAGTCATTCTGATATCATTTTCAGGTATGAGAATGTCCAGTCCAGCATAATTCAAAATTTCAACATCACTGTCAATTTAAAGCGACCACTTTCCACTTCAGTGGAAAAGGGGGTGGGGATCGGGTTTTTCACTCTCCTCTCAATCCCCTTCCTTCCTCCAAACCCTCCCCACCACTGCTCTGCTGGCTCCTTCAAGGTTCAGGTTACTTAGAGGAAAAAGAGGCAGAGTGACATATGATTGGTTGTGGCTCTAATCTGGGACCCCTGTCACAACAGGCATCCAAATACTGCTGCTTTCATAGGAGGCATTGTTGGGTTCTTCAGAGGTGATGTAGGCAGACACTCTCGGGCCCTCCTGTGACAACCCCTCAGCTCCTGCCCTGCGTCCCCGCGCCACACTCCTGCAGTGGTTACACTACTGCTGGGTCCCTTTGCCAAGGCAGGTGGGCGGCTGCCCCAGGCAGGGACCTATCACACCTTGAGCCCAGTTACTTTTGTCGACATTCACTTGGCCTAGGGCTTCTCACATAAAGATAAGGGTGTGATCCTATCTCTCTCCTTGTCTAACCATCTTGAGCTACTCCTGTATACTCTGTCCCTTCTTTAGAGTCCTCCAGATGGGAAGCCAGCGTCAGTCTCCAAGTCCATGTAGGTCTCCAAGCCCAGGGGACATGTGTCAGGTTCTCCTAAGAACTTCTCGCCAGCCTTCATCTTTCCAGTTCCTGCAACCCAGGGCGGGAGAGCTACCTCCAATCTCCGTGAAGGCTTCTTTTGGTAAACCCTCTCACTTGCTTCCAGGTGTGAGGAGCCCTCTTTGGGGAATAGGAGGGGAGACCCCACAGCTCTGTAGTCCATCCAGGTGGGTGATGTGGGTGGAATTTGTGGGGCTGGACCTGATCTCTTACTAGAAGTCCCAAAGGGTATGTCCGCAGCTCTCTTTAGAATCTGGGGCAGCGTATTGATCGTGATCATGTACTGTCCTTAGCTTTGGGACTTTAAACAAAAATTGTCTCTATCAGTTTATACTCCAAACGGCGCCAATACGAGAATATAGTTTCCCTAAATCTTCTCCAGCACTCAATATTATCAAACTCAAATTCTTCTTTCTTTTTGCCAATGTGGTAAGAAATAAATAAACAGTACCCTACTGTTCTTTTTTTAAAATTTTTATTGGAGTAGAGTTGATTTACAATGTTGTTAGCTTCAGATGTCCCACTGTTATTTTAATTTACATATTTTTCATTACATGTATTTATAGACCAGTTATATTTCCTCTTCTAAAAATTGCCTGTGCATATCACTTGCTCCTTTTTCCTAATGAGTTATAGTGGTTCTTTATAAATTCTGCATACATATCCTTTGTCTACTACATACATACGTTGCAAGTTTTTTTCTCCTAATCAGACAGTTTGTCTTTTGTTTTTGGAATTCTGTGCCTTGTGGGTTTTAGAGAAAAAGTTTTTGAAAAGCTCAGGCCCAAGTGTCTTTTGCATGGGTATTTTTGTGCCCTCAGGGTACCTGAACAAGGATAGACACTTCTCTTTAAGCTGTGAGGTCCTTCCAGCAGGAGAGGGCTTCTAACTCTTGAGCATGTGCTCTTTGTATCAACACCCCCACTGCTCTGCCTGGTAGGAAAATTCCTTGTCCCTAAGTGGAGTTTGAACCTTAAACCCTAACTTCTTCAGAACCTCCCAATTTCAAAGCAACCGCACCTTACATAGGTGGTGCTTTAGGATTGTACCAAGCGCTTTCGGATCTATAATCTTATCTGATCCTCTTGGAGGGTTGGGGGAGAATGGAAATTATGTTTCCATCTTATTGGAGAAAACTGTGTTTCTCATGACAACTGACTGATGGTGCCAGGCTTGGAGCCCAAGTCTGTTTCTCTCCAAATCTTGACCTTTCTTGACTTGGTCTTCCACACAGTCATTATTTAATCCTCAGCTTAAAAGAGATCTGAAGAAGTTGTGGGGGGGATATGACAGGTACCTTGAGATCTTCAGAAGGAATGCTGTGTTAGTGAAATTGAAGGTAATCATAGCCAACCTAAGTTGTTACTGATTTTCAGGCTTTTTCCTGAGAATAGAGCCTGAGCAAAGAATTTTAAAAGGCTGGGTGGAGCTGGGGGTTTCAGGAAAGGACTCGAGAGCCAGGAAACCCCCTGTTCAGTCGCCCAAGGCCTGGCTGAATGGATAGAAACAGCTTCCTCTGTGTAAACGTATGTTGTTTTCCTTCAAACCATCATGAAACTTTGTGAACCAAATAGTGTATGATATGTCAAAGAGTTTTTAATGAAATGGGACTTACTCATGATTTAAGTGAGAGACAACAAACAAGTGTCATATCAAACTATATATCCACCATGGTTGGAATTATGAGAAAAAATTTCTCTGAAACAAAGACAAAAGCAATGCCAAAACATGTCACCCATGGGATTCCCGGTGATTTAACTTTTCTTCTTTCTATTTCTCTGCCGTCCCCCCGTTTTTGGCAGTGAGTGGGTGCCGTCATAGATGTCCACAAGATGGAGGAATGAGGACTCAGAGAGAGATGTCTCATGGGACCACACTCAAGTGCGCTGTTAGGCGGGGACCATCAGTGTTACTTTCTTTTTCAAACCAGTGAGGATACTGATGCTTAGAGGAGGTAACAAAAGTAGGAAGTGGCAAAGCTGGTTCGGTCTAACTCACAACTAGTTTACACCTCAAGGCCATGAAGTAAATTTTGTCTCTGGAAGGGATGTTCTGTAACGATAACTTGATGGTTTTACTGGAACAGTCATTCATCAGTGACTCACACACGAGAACGTTATTCTCTTTTTGATACACCTATAATCCTGCTGATTCAGTCCAGGAGAAGGTCTGCATTTGGGACTCTTAGCACCTCTTGGACGCTTACTCATCTTTGTAACAGAGAAAGATGTTCGTCTCAGGTTCAGACCCTATAATAAGCAAAGTCTTGCAGGAATTTAATTTTCTTTTGTATTCATTATATTTATTTTTACCATTACTTTCTATTTATAAGCAAGTAATACTGGCTTCTATCTATGGTTTTGATATATAACATTAACTTTAAAAATACATGTATTGGGACTTCCCTGGTGGCGCAGTGGTTGAGAATCTGCCTGACAATGGAGGGGACACGGATTCGAGCCCTGGTCTGGGAAGATCCCACATGCCCCGGAGTAACTAAGCCCGGGCGCCACAACTACTGAGCCTGTGCTCTAGAGCCCGTGAGCCACAACTACTGAGCCCACATGCCACAACTACTGAAGCCCGTGTGCCTAGAGCCCGTGCTCTGCAACAAGAGAAGCCACCGCAATGAGAAGCCCATGCACCGCAACGAAGAGTAACCCCTGCTCGCCACAACTAGAGAAAGCCCGTGCATAGCAACGAAGCCCCAACACAGCCAAAAATAAAAATAAATAAATAAATAAATAAATGAAAAAAGAAATACATGTATTAGTACAGCATAGGAAATATAGCCAATATTTTATAATAACTATAAATGGAGTATAATCTTTAAAAATTGCTGTATGCTTGAAACTTACATGAGATTGTACATCAACTATGCCTCAATAAAAAATTGAAAAAATACATGTATTAGAGAAAACACACACACTTGCACACACACGCTTGTATAGTCCTAGATTATCTCGGGAAAGACATACTGGTCCTGTGGCTCTGGGAGGTTGGGGGCAGGGCTGGGAGGGAAACTTCACTGTGTACGTTATTGAACCTTTTGAATTTTGAACAATACGAATGTATTATCTATTAAAAATATAATTTTTATTTTAAAAATAGAAACTAACATGGAAAAAGAAAATTTAAGTGAAAAAGAGAGTCTATTAAAATATGTGAAGTAAATACTACAGGTGACAATGTGACAAATATGAAAAGGGCATGTGGCTTCTGGCAAAAATTGTAAAGACGATACGTGAATGAATGAAGTCCGGGAAACAATCCTTAAAGGATCTGAGGTATTTTGGCAAGTTCTCTTTCAAGTGGAGGAGACCATGTCCGTGGTGACGACCAGGCGTCAGGAGGCTGGGGGTGGGGTGGGCATGTTGTCTCCTCTCTGGGTCTCAGTTTCCTCATCTGTAGTGGGAAGGGACTGCTCTAAAGAATTCTCTGAGATCCCATGGTCTTAGTTTGGGTTCCCCCAGAAGCAGACCTTAAGAGAAAGATCCCAGGGAAAGCAGGCTTATTCACGAGGTGCAGGAACCGGCCCCCTCCAGGGTGCGGGGAAGTGAGGTGGGGAAGGTGGGTTCTGAAGCAGGTCTGCGCCGTGGCGAGTGGAGCTTCCTCCCCTGAGAAGCAGTCGCCTCACCCCACCTGAGGCGGAAGATCTGGGCACTAGACACGACTGGCTCTTGTCAGCCACAGGTAGAGGGTGGCTCCAAGGCGGGGTTCATTCCCCTGCACTTCTAGCCTGCTTTCACAAGGGCAAGGTCACTTTCTGAGGCTTCAGAGAAAGCCCTCAGGCGGGGAGAAGCCGCTGCAGTGGGGGGAAGGCCTGAAGCACAGAGAGATGTGAGGCCCGAGGGACCAGCCGCCAGCCGGTGTCAGTCACACCCTCTGACTGGCTTAGAGTCTCTGATCTCAGATGGCTTCCTGAGGTAAATGTGGAGGCAGCGGGAGGGCTTCTAGAGGATTCTCAGTTCCTGGATGTGGGCAAGAGAGAAGGGGAGTGGCAGGGGGACAAGTGAAACTGACCTGGGAGGGACACAGCAGCAAAGCAGGCCCCCTGGCTGTTCCTTGGGGCTGAGTCACCCCTGCTGTGAGGATCTAGTCACCCTCTCTGGCCCTGCCTGCTCCTCGGGGCCCGGGAGCAACATCCAGGCCTGAGAGAAGGGAGTGTGGAGGTGGCTTCATGCACCACTAGACCTGGCACTGGATCTTCATGTACTGAAGGCAGAATGGATTTCCCAAGAATGACTAGGGGCTAGGCCCGGATGACTGGGTTTCTGGGAGGGGAAGGGAGACTGAGGGGCAGATGCTGGGTGTGGGGACGTGGGGAATGGGCTCAGCACTGGTTATCCAAGACTGAGGAAGTGGGGAAGAACGGAGGCCAGACCCGGGGTCCTGGAAGTGGGAGGGGTGGGAACAGGGAGGTGGGGCCCTGGGGGAGGTTGTGATGGGGTGAGGTTTCTCTGCTGTTCCGGGGGTGCTGGAAGCCTGTTGCCAGAGACACCTGTCATGTTTTGCCTCTCTGCCCAGTACTCAGTCAGCCTTCCTTTCTTAATAGGAGCTTCAGCAATGATTTGGCCAAATTGCTAATTTTACGGGTGAGGAAACTGAACCAGCCACAGGAATTAGTCACAGGAACTAGCAGAACAAAGACAGGCCATCTCTTTCCCCACTCCTACTTCAGAAACCTTTTTGAGACAACACTCCCACTTTTGGAAGTATAAGATCCCCAGTAGAGAAACCATATAATTTATTAATTAATTAATTAATTTATTTTTGGCCATGCCATGCGGATTGTGGGATCTCAGTTCTCTGACCAGGCATCCAACCCATGCCCCCTTCAGTGGAAGTGCAGAGTCCTAACCACTGGACCGCCAAGGAATTCCCTGAAATCATATATTTAAAAAAAATATATATTTTACTTTATTTTTTTAACTTTTATTTATTTTTTAAATTTTTATTTATTTATTTTTGGCTGCGTGGGGTCTTCGTTGCTGCGCACAGGTTCTCTCTAGTTTTGGCGAGCGGGGGCTATTCTTCATTGTGGTGCATGGGCTTCTCACTGCAGTGGCTTCTCTTGTTGCAGAGCACGGGCTCTAGGCACGCGGGCTTCAGTAGTTGTGGCACGTGGGCTCAGCAGTTGCGGCTCGCGGGCTCCAGAGTGCAGGCTCGCTAGTTGTGGCACACAGGCTTAGCTGCTCCGCAGCATGTGGGATCTTCCCGGACCAGGGCTCGAACCCGTGTCCTCTGCATTGGCAGGCGTATTCTTAACCACTGTGCCACCAGGGAAGCCCCTATTTTACTTTTTTAAATTGAAGTATATTGATTTACAGTATTATATTAGCTTCAGGTGTACAACATAGTGATTCAATATTTTTATAGATTATGCTCCATTTAAAGTTATTACAAAATAATGGCTATATTTCCTTGTGTTGTACAATATATCCTTGTTGCTTATCTATTTTATACATAGCAGTTTATATTTCTTAATCCTGTACCCCTATCTTTCCCGCTTTCCTCTCCCTATTGGTAACCACTAGTTTGTTCTCTGTGTCTGTGAGTCCCATATACTTTTTTCAAAACTCAGGTGCACAAAATTGGATTATGCATAACACTTCATTGGTCCACTATCATCAAATGGTCTATGCATACCCCTCTTGTTTTCTGTTACCTATTTATTCAAAAATCTGAGCACCTCTGAATCCAGCGCCTAACCCAACGCATAGATTATTTCTAAGAACTTCCTCACAGACAGGCTTCTGCCCTGTCCCAGCCCCAGCCTGCCTCTCAGAAGGGACCACTAGCCTGGATTTGTGTTTTCATTTTTCTGCTTTTCCTTCTTTTAATTATCACAGATGTCTTTAGTTTCATTTTACTTGCTTCTGAACTGTATAAAAGAAGCATGAAAATATTTTGTTTTCTAGGACTGGCTTGTTTATTAAAAATTTTCTTGTTATGGAAATTTCAAACCCACGAAACAGAGAGAAGCAGAATGTCATGGACCTCTATATACCCAGCAGCCACCTCCAACCATTATCAAGATTTTGCAGCACTTGCTTCATCTATCATGTTTTTCTTTCTCTTTTCCTGCAAATCTTAGACATCTTATCATTTCACTGAAGCCCTTCCTACTGCTGATATAAATTTGCAGAGCACGAAGTAAAAAGCCACATTTTCACATTAGGAGACATAAATTTGTAAAAATAACTTGAATAAAAACTACAATTTGGGTGTCAAAAAATTGTACTTGTGCATTTAATCACTTGTACATACGTCAATACTCATTTCTAAAAACTGTTGACATTTTCTTACATAACTATATTGCTATTATCACACCTAACAAAAATCAACAACGATTCCTTATTACTATGTAATACCAGAGACCTGCTAATTTGACTTTACATAATTTTGCTAGGATTCATCCAGGGTGTTCCACTGGCTGTAAAATATTCTATTTATCCATTGTATCTGTCCATTCTCTTACTGTTGGGCATTGGCTCATTTCCAGTTTTTAGTCATTGTGACTAGTATGGGTGTGAATATTCTTGCATGCGTCTCCTGGCATATATGTGCTAAATGTGTTTTGAAAAATACCTAAAAGTGGAATTGCTGGGTAAGTGGAAACCTGGGTTCTCCAATTTTCACACTAACCAGCAGTGATTAGAGATTCCGTGGACCGCTCTAACACTTGGATGTCTGTACTGGGTTGTGCAGTAAAATTCAGTTTTTTACTGTGGTGACATTCAGAAAAGTTTGAACAACCTTGGTTTAAAGAGTCAAATAGTTATACAATGTTTGTTACAAAAAAACCTGCCGTTCCTTTCTCTTTCTCCCACCCTGCCCCCTTCCCCCTCTCTGGCATTCACTTTCCTTAATTTTGGTATTCATCTTCATAACTCTAAGTAACATGCTTATAATGCTACTTCTTAATTTTTAGGCATTATTTATTAGGCCTTCCTACTATGGAAGATTTTTTTTTTAATCTCCTTCTCTTCTTCCTCCATCCTCCCAATATAGTTAAATCTTTATTTTTGATTAAATCAGTATTCTGGCTTTATATTATGATGACCATGTATATGCTATTCATGGCAGAACCATGTAATGTATTTTGATTTCTTTTTCTCTCTCTTTTTAAAAAATATATTTGTTTATTTATTTGGCTGCTCCCACACAGGATCTTCATTGCGGCCTTCAAACTCTTACAGTGCATGTGGGATCTAGTTCTCTGACCAGAGATGGAACCAGGGCCCCCTGCGCTGGGAGCGCGGAGTCAGCCACTGGACCACCAGGGAAGTCCCTCTTTTTCTCTCTTGCATAGCTTTTTGTTTTCTCTATAATGAATACTTGTCTTTTTCTTTTTCTTGGTTCTCTTCGTGGTTATCCCTAATTCAGTCACCAGCCTCTCTGCCAGGTGTCTAAATCTGCTCTAGGTACGTCCAGACACACCACGGGTTCCATCCAGTTCCTTATCTGTCCATCTCACCTCGTATCGCCCTGTCTTCTGTGGCCACAGTCCCCAAGGCCATCACCCCTCCCTCTTCCTGTAGTGTGGAGACCGCACCTATATTTTTTCTGTTGTTTTGTTTTGAACTCACTCTTCAAGCTGCAGCAGCTTGGCTTCCACACGCCCCACGCTTCTGCAATGGCCTTTTTGTGTTTGTGTTGCTAAACCCAATGGGCAGTCTTCTGTTTTCATCTTCACGCCTCAGCAGCCTTTCACGTGGCGGACGTCTGACTTCCTTGAAGCAGTGTCCTCACTCTTGCTTATCATCTGTCTCTGCCTTGGTTTTAGTTCTCCCAGAAGCAGATCCTGAGACAAGGACTCCGAGTATGAGGGAGGTGCAGGGATCACTGGCAGAGGGGTGGGGAGGGAAGGCAGCCAATAAAGAGTGCATTTAAAATTTTTATTTTATTTTATTTTTTGGCTGCGCCATGCTGGCTTGCTAGATCTTAGTTCCCCGATCAGGGATCAAACCCAGGCCCTGGCAATGGAAGCACGGAGTCCTAAACACTGGACCACCAGGGAATTCCCTATTTTATTTTATTTTAATTAACTTTACCTTATTTTTTTATTGAGGTACAGTTGACTTACAATATTATAGTCGTTACAGGTGTACAACATAGTGCTTCAAAATTTTTATAGGTTATACTCCATTTATAGTCATTATAATTGGTTATTTCCCCTGTGCTGTACAATATATCCTTGTAGCTTATTTATTTTATACATACTAATTTATATAGTTTGTACCTCTTAATCCCCTACCCTCTATTTTGCCCCTACCCCTTCCCTCTCCACAGTGGTAACCACTAGTTTGTTCTCCATATTCCTGAGTCTATTTCTTTTCTGTTATATCCACTACTTTGTTTTATTTTTTAGATTCCAGAAAGGGTACATTTTTAAAAAAAATTAAAAAAAATTTTTTTGGGCTATGATGGGTCTTTGTTGCTGCACACGGGCTTTCTCTAGTTGCAGGGAGCAGGGGCTACTCTGCTGAGGTGCGCGGGCTTCTCATTGTAGTGGCTTCTCTTTACTGCAGAACACGGGCTCTAGGCGTGCAGGCTTCAATAGTTGTGGCACGTGGGCTCAGTAGTTGTGGCTCGTGGGGTCTAGAGCGCAGGCTCTGTAGTTGTGGCGCACGGGCTTAGTTGCTCCTCGGCACGTGGGATCTTCCTGGACCAGGGCTCGAAACTGTGTCCCCTGAATTGGCAGGCAGATTCTTAACCACTCTGCCACCAGGGAAGTTCAAGGTGCATTTTTTTTCACTTTTTCCCCCAGTTTTATTGAGGTATAATTGATAAATAAAAATTACATATGTTTACAGGGTACAATGTGGTACTTTGATATATGTACACATTGTGAAATGATTCACCAGATTCAAGATAATTAACACATCCATCATCTCATATAGTCATCTTTTTTTTTTTTTGTGGTGAGAACATTTAAGATCTACTCTCTTAGCAAATTTCAAGTATACAAGATGGTTTTATTAGCTGCAACTACCACACTGTACACAAAACCTCCAGCACCTAGTTATCTTGCATAATTGAAACTTTGTACAAAGGGCGGTACATTATTAAGCCAGTCACCTTAGTGAGTGACTGGACCTTAATCCAGAGGGAAAACTCTGGGAAATGATGAAAAACACATACCTCAGAATCCCACCTAAGGTGTGAGGGAGATGGGATACTGATACTCCAACTTCTGAAAGTAATTGGTTGAAAGCTGCTTTGGAGATGGGGTGGGTATTGATTTTTCTGCACTTCTAGCTTATGGGGTGTGGGCCTAGCAGCCATCTGGAAGTTGACTTGCAGGGTCTGAGGGTGTTAGGATCTGAGGGATTTGAGGGCAGGATGCTGACAGTGTCTGCTACACTCCCCAAACAGAATGTAAGGTCCATGAGGGCAGGAGCTTCATGTTTTGCTTATTTCTAGATCTTCAAGGCCTGGCACATAATAGTTGCTTAATAAATAGTATTTTGATGACAAAATGAATGAGTGAAGAATTCATGGATTCAATTGCAAGGGTCTAGCAAGAGACTAAGCAAACTACAGTAGTAGATACTGTGGAAGCTAAACGCTTCAGGTAAACGAGCCTCATTTTGTATGAAAAAGGGAAAGCAAGGAGAACCCTGATAGTAGTTAAGAGAAACTTGAGAACAATTCAGTTTAGCAAAATCATGGAATTCAAATGAAATGACACAAAATCACTGGGTCCTTAATAATGCCACCGAGCAGCTGGATACTCAGCTTTGGAGACCCCCTCTGGTTTTGTTCTGTGATACGATACATTGACTATTGCTTGAATTGGGATCTCTATTAATTTGTAGCCCAAAGCATCCCAACAGATATAAACTCTGTTGTAATAACTTGGTATATAATTACATGACTTTTATGTGCCTCAGTTTCTTCATCTGCAAGATGGGGATAATAATATCTTCGTAGTATTTCTATGAAGATTAGATGAGTTAACACATGCAAAACACTTGGAACTGTGCCTGGCACAGGGCAAATACTCATACAATGTCAATTGTTCTTAGTGTTTTATTCTTATTACTTTAAGATATAATATCTTATTTTACTGTGCATTAACTATTTGTTCTAAGTTCTTATAATATTCAATTTTCAAAATTAGGCATTTTTAGTTGTATTTTTGATATTTTCTATTATTTACCTTAATGTAGCATGATCAGAGAATATGGCATGTATCATTTCTGCCTTTTTTTTTTTTTGCCATGCCTCTAGGCTTGTGGGATTTTAGTTCCCCAACCAGGGATTGAACCCAGGCCATGGCAGTGGAAGCACCAAGTCCTAACTACTGACTGGACCACCAGGGAATTCCCCATTTCTGCCCTTATGTGGCATAAAATTGGAATGGTTTTCGCAAAATGTGCTTTAGTGCTTAAAAAACTATATCCTATTTCTGAAAGTTAATCTTCCACATATATCTGTTAATGCTACCTTATTAGTTGTTTTGTTCAGATCAATCCGTTAAATCCTATATCTAGAACTGAATCTGAATTTGTTCTCCATTTCTACTTTCTAATGTTTCCAAGATCCACCTCTCCCTCCTGTGTTCTAACTGGACATGATTCCAGCCTTTTCTTAAATTCCAGTTTGTTTCTAGACTCAGTGCTTTACCTCTGAGACCTTTCTACTCTCCACCCTCAAAATAACCTTCATTACAAAGATTCTGGAAAAAGACACCCAGTCTATGGCTTTTCTATCTCCACTGATGGGCCCCCTTTTAAACCCCACTTCCTCTTGCTCTGTCTGGGGGCAGGAAGTGTCTGAAACCAGATGTTCCTCTTTTCTGGACACTGTCAAATCCAGCCTCCTTCCCTCCCCTGACCATGGCCCTGACACTCAGCTTTTGGCCACATGATTGCTCCAGTTTTCTGTTGCAATGGTTCTTACACTTTTCTATCAGCAGAGTAATTTTTTGTGAGTAAAAACCACTATGGAACCACCTACTATAGCTTACCTAGACTTCGTTGGCATATTTACTACCAGGAAAAGGAGTTTTTCAATGTGAACTAAGGAGCTAGGAGCAAGACCCGTCCTGCAATAATATCTTTGGTTCGTCTCTCCACTATTTCCTTCTTTGCTCCCCAGACCAGTGGAAGTCTTTTTTTGTCTTGCCCAGAGCTGAACTTTCCGTTACTTATTTATTCAGTTGGCATTTGCTAAGCTCCTTTAACGTGGCATGTACCATGTTCAGTCCTGGGAATATAAATTTGGATAATTCAAAATTGTTGCCTTCACAGACTCACAGATATAGAGAACAAACTAGTGGTTACCAGTGGGGAGAAGGGGGAGGGGCAATATAAGGGTAGGGGAGTGGGAGGTACAAACTATTTGGTGTGAGATAGGCTCTAAGGATGAACTGTACAACACAGGGAATATAGCCAGCATTTTGTAGTGACTGTAAGTGGAGTGTAACCTTTAAAGATTCTATAAAAAATAAAAATTAAAAAATTGGCTTCAATAAACAATAGTGGAAAAAATAACCTCTTAAACACTTAATGAGATCCCAATGTGAGGACTCTTAATAGAGCTGTATGGAAGACAGCCTGGGTCTGAGTAGGAAAATCAAAGCAGGCAGGAGTTTCTAAGGATGACAAAGAGAAGCAGAAGAAAGGCATTCTAGACATGTTCAATGGTAGGTTGAACTAGTTATCTAAAGCTTCATAACAAATGACCACAGACTTAGTGGCTTAAAATAACAATAATCATTGTTGGTGGAAATGCAAATTGGTACAGTCACTTCGTAAGACAGTTTGGCAACTTCTTACAAAACTAAACATACTCTTACTGCATTAATCCAGCAACCGTGCACCTTGGTGTTCACCCAAAGGAGCTGAAAACTTACGTCCACACAAAACCCTGCACATGGATATTTACAGCAGTTTTATTCATAATTGCCAAAACTTGGAAGCAACCAAGATATTTTTCAGGAGATGAATGGATAAATAAACTGGTACATCCAGACAACGGAATGTTATTCAGCACGAGCAAGAAATGAGCTATCAAACCATGAAAAGACATGAAAAAAACTTAAATTCATATTATTCAGTGAAAGAAGCCAGTCTGAAAAGGCTGCATACTGTGTCATTCCAACTATATGACATTCTGGAAAAGGTAAAACTATGGAGACAGTAAAAATGTCACTGGTGGAGGATGTTGATGACTGGGGAGGCTATGCATATGTGGGGGTAGGAGGTATATGGGAAATCTTCATACCTTCCCCTCAATAGTTCTTTTGCACCAGGGTCTCTCTACAGGGTAGCTTAAGTGTCCTCACAGCATGGTGGGTGGCTTCCTCCGGCCTCCAGAGAGAGACCCATCCAAGGGAGCAAGACAGAAGCTGAAATGCCTTGGGAGCCACACACCTTCACTTCTGCTCTATTCTCTTGGTCACACAGGTCAGCCATGATTCAGCGTGGAAGGGGGGCTACACAAGGGTATGAATATTAGGATAGGAAGATTGTTAGGGGCCATCTTGGATGTTGGCTACTATACAGGGCATGCTAAGTGTAACTGATATATTGTGCTTGGGCTATAAATGATTAGAAATGAATCAAAGGTATTTATGGACTAAATTGTCAGGGTCTAATGAGTTTGGCTTTTAACTGTTCGTGATAAGAAATTATTGAAAGGTTTTTAAGAAGGCACCTAGAAGTTTGAACTCTCTCTTCTTATCCATATTATACAGCAAGAGCTTTCCAATATGTCCAAGTAAACCCCGTGATGTTCTCTGCTTTTTCTTTGGGCTGTTTGATACCTCATGTAGATTTACACACACTCTGTCTTTCAGTTTTGTGTTGGACTGCCTTTTAGAAACTGTCTGTGTCATATATCTACTTGGATATTCTTCCACTTTGTAAAACAAAATCTCTGAATCAGTTCGGATACTTTTGGTTGCAAATGAAAAATTCAACTCAAAATGACTTAAGCAATGAAAAGAATTCATTGACTCATACAACTGGAAAGTCCAGAGGTAGAGAGGATTTCAGGTGTGGTTTGATCCAGAGTTTCACATTTTCAAGAGGGATCTGGCTCTATTTCTGTGATGTGTTGGTTCATCCTCAGGTGGACTTTCTCCACAATAGCAAAAATGGCTCCAGTGAGTCCAAGTTTTATATTACACTGGAAAGAGCAAAAGCATCTTTTTCCTCAGATCCACTTTGATTGGTCTGGTTTAGATCACATGCCCATACTTAAACCCATCACTGAAGTCAAGGGTCTGGAATATACAAATTGGCTTAGTTTAGTCCACATGCTCCACCCTCAGAGCTGGGGGTGAAGTCAGTTCTCCCCAAGTGACATAGTACTTCAAATGGGAATTGAAAGTTGCTGAGAAGAGGGAAATTGGACGCAGGGAGGAAACCGCAAGTGTTCAACACAAAATCAAAATTGTGTTGTGGTTCATCTAAACAACAGTCACTGAGCCCCAGTCAAAGATAATATTGGGCCCTGGGATAGAGCCATGAATTTGACATAATCCCAGCTCTCAAGTGAAGTAGAGTCTATTATTCCCTGAGAACATAAACTCTCTGAGGGTGGGGATTTTTTTCCTTTCTTGTTCACGTGTATATCTTCAGAGCCCAGAACAACACCTGGCACATAATAGGCATTCAGTAAATATCTGTTGAATGAATAGTCTGGGGGAAAGATGGATGTATATGTAATTCACCATACAATATAAGGTCCATTTCTGGCTCTAGGGACTTCGAGAGGATGGGGCTGTGATCTACTGTCTTACTCTTCCTCCTTTCCTCTTCCCTCTTCTGATTGTAGCTCCTCCAGGGTGAGAGACTGAGAGGAAAGAACTGGAGAGAGAACAGAGGGCTCCTCATGTGCCTGGCTGCCTATTGGCTGTCGGAGGTGCCCCTAATCTCACTCGTGTGTGGCTGGGTCCATCTCCTCTCATGGTCCTCAGGATCTGAGGTTCAAGGTGTTCCTGGGGGTGATATTTAGCTTTACCATGGCCCCCTTCTCTGCTGAGGAGCCCCTTGGAGGGGGTAACGCCTGCCTTCCTTGGCCTCTCCAGGCCTACCCATTCTCTAACCCTCTTTCCTTCATTTAGAACCACTAAGTCCCCATTTCTCCCTGTTTCTTGATCTTATTTAAGCAACATAAAACTTTTCTGGAGGAAAGCTCTTATACATGCAGCCTTTCTTTGAACCCCAAGGCCTGTAAAGCCCTAATATGGAGGCCCTGAAGCTGGATGTGACAATAATGATACAGCATCAGATCAAGGATCAAGGTTACTTTGTCAAACTGGAGACGTTTCAGCCAGAGGATGTTTAGTGTCGTGGTAAGATAACGTGGCAGAGAGAGCTAGTTGTCTCCTAGTATCTGTCTTCCTCTTTTTTCTTTACTAATTCAACTCCAAATTTTAGCCATGCACATGGCTACTTAGAATAAAGACTATGTTTCCCAGCCTTCTTTGCCACTGTGTGTGGCCATGTGACTAAGTTCTGGCCAATGAGATGGGAGTGGAAATGATATGTGTAACTTTTGGGTCACACTCTTAAAGGAAAGAGTCACATCCACATTCTTTATTTTTCCTGCCAGCTGGAGGGTGGACATGGCGGTGGGCCATCTTTGATGGGCTGGATGAGGACAGTACCTTGGGATGACAGAGCAACTTGCTAGAAGGAGCCTGGCTTTCCAACACTGTGGAGCCTCTCTACCTCCCTGGACTGTCAGCAGGACAGTCTGGCTTAAGCCTCTAAGATTTTGGGTCCTATGACAGCAGTTGAACCTCACCCTCGACTAATACAAATTACCATTTGTTGGGCACATTCTATATGCCAGCCACTGTGCTAAGCTTTTCCACATACATTATTTAATTTAATCCTTACAAGTTTTTGATTGTTGTTAAGTAGTGCATCAGTTAAGGCATTCTGGGCAAAAATAACAGAAGACTCTAGCTAACAAGTAAAAAATGTAATTTACTGGAAGGAAATAGAGTGGCTTAAAGAATGGAAGAGAGGGTTGAAAGACACAGAGAGGACAGAAACCATGGCTTTGGAGGTCCTGCCAAGAGAGAAATAAACCAAATATTAGTTTTCTACCCTTGCGTCACTGTGCTCAAAATTCAAGTTAAATGTAGAGTCCACTTTGCCTAGCTTTGGGCAAGAGGCTACCCATTTAGTTAAGAAAAGGTAAGGCACCTTAACTTACCTTGATTTATTGTCTCACCAGGACTGTACACAATGGTGGGGAGGTAGTTGGCCAACAGGAAATTGACTGTTATTAGTAAAAGAAGGGGGGAATGAATGCTGAGTGGCCTAAAAACAACCAACATCCACTACTGTTAAGTAACATGATTTCTAATTATATTATAAGGAAAATGAGGCTCAGAGAAGCGAGTTAACTTGCCCAAAGTCGTACAGCTAGAAGAAGGCAGAGCTAGTAACTGAACCAAGGTCAATTGCCATACTCTTAATCATGATGCCATGTGGCTTCCAGTGATTGACTCTGAGCAAGTACCTTTATGTTTCACTTTCCACAGAGCACTTCTGTGCCCAGTCGGCTTTCTGCTGACTGATGCTGCTTTGAAGAGGGTATAAAGATGGATCTAATGGGATCCCTTTTCCCTGTTGATTCTTGGACCTATTTGTCCACAAATTGGGGGCACGCTTTAACTTCAAGTTTAAAAAACTTGAAGTTGGGATTGTTGGAAAATCACGGACACCTGGTTGTCACTCCTACAACCTGCTTCACCCTCCACACCGCCCACAGGCTGCAAGTGGTTCAGACAGCGATCAGTGGGCCTCTGGTGTATGAACACCTTCCTCTCTTCTTGTGCTTCGGGAAGAACAAACCCCTGATTGCCTGGATCCTTCAAATCCACCCACTTCTCACATCTTAATTGTGAGAAGAACTGCTGTAATCCCTGCACGGTTGATTATCTGCAGGGGATAGAGACCTGCCTGAATTTCTGCAAGAAAATGGGGGCTTGGTGTGAAGATACATGGGGCTCATGTGTGAGGATGTGTGTTCTGGGGGACTAAGCACCCCCAGAGGCAGGCTGCTCTTCACCCCTCTCTCAGAGGCTGTGCCGCTCCCTCACATCTCTGCTCCTCTCTGTGAATAGACTCTAATTCCCTTTTTGTTACCTCTACTCCTTCGAAATTTAGTTTGCCCAAGGCATCACTTCCGCATTCTGGAAAGGGGGGAGGGGGGAGGAGGGAACATCGACGGTCAAGGAGGGGCGGTGTCAGCCCTCTGTCCTTCAAGGCTTTCCTTTACATCTCATTGGTCAGAATGGGGTCACATGACCACGCCACGCTGTGAGACAGGTTGGGAAAACCTGTAAACAGCTTTTCCAGTCCCTATTGGAGAGACACAGAAGAGTGAGTGGAGGTAGAAGTCAGACCAACCTGCCCAGGGGTGGGGGGTGGGGTGTGTGTGTGGGGGGTAGGGGGGGTTGAGACAAAAATTTATTAAATGGCTTGAAACTATAAAGCTTTCTGCAAACATTGGCTTCAAAATAGAATGCGTGTAGTACCACCCATTTGGAGAGTCATTTGGCAGTGAGTAGGAAGGGTCCCAAATTGTGCAGCATCTTGGCCCCAGTCATTTCATCTTAAAAATTCTATCTGGGGACTTCCCTGGTGGCCCAGTGGGTAATACTCTGTGCTCCCAATGCAGGGGGCCCAGGTTCGATCCCTGGTGGGGGAACTACATCCCGCATGCATGCTGCAACTAAGAGTCCATATGCCACAACTAAGAGTCCGCATGCCGCAACTAAGAGCCCACATGCTGCAACAAAGATCCTGTGTGCCACAACTAAGATCCTGTGTGGCACAACTAAGACCCAGCACAGCCAAAATAAATATAAAATGTTTTAAAAAATTATATCTGAAGAAAAGAATTGCAAAGAGCTGTGTGTAGAAAGTTATTTAATGCAGTATTGCCTAAAATAGTCAAACACTAAAATTTCTCAACTGAATGGAATATTTTATACCATTAGAATAAGCCCTGTAGAGCTTGCGATGAACACACACACACTACTATATATAAGATAGATAACCAACAAGGACCTACTGTATAGCACAGGGAACTCTACTCAATATTCTGTGATAACCTACCTATATGAGAAAAGAATCTAAAAAAGAATGAATATATGTATATGTATAACTGAATCACTTTGCTGTACACCTGAAACTAACACAACATTGTAAATCAACTATACCCTAATAAAATTTTAAAAATAAAGTCTTGGAAAGCTACATGAAATATTTGTGCTAAAACATTATATGACAAAACCATAGTACAGAATCAAAACTATCCTATCATGACAAGTTTGTAAATAGTATCTGTGCAGAAAAGCTGATATATTATGGTCGTGGGACTATGTGTTGTTTTTTCTTGTTTTCTTTAGTATTGTCATAATACTGTTTGCATAGTTCATACAATTGGGAGAAAGAAGGACAATTACAGTGGCTTCCTAGGCCTGCCCCAACTTCTTAGGGGTTGAACAGTCAGATATCTTAGGACATATCAGACTCACGCTCCAGAAGAACCTGCCTTGTGGGGTTGGGGAGAGGTGGTTGCCCTTTTACATTTGCGTCTACCCCCCTCACCCCTAGAAGCAAAAGAATCTGTACAAAAGAGATTCTGGTTCTTCTCCTCCCCTGACAGAAGCACAACTTCCTTCCCATCCTATTCCAGGAATTAGTAGTTTTCTTCTCTGTTCTGCTCAGGTCAGGTCCTGAGCTACTTCTGCTTTCAAGGACGGGAAGCAGGAGGAAGTATTTCAGGGGTGGTGGCAGTGCACGTCTGACCCTGCCCTGCGAGTGACTTCTGGCCAGCCATGTTCTTAGTGTGATTTTGGTGGAAATGCCCAAGACGCCCATCAAGCCTGTGGTAGGAATTTTTCTCTGATCTGCCTGACGTTTGGCTCCCTGCTTGGACAACTGAGGGAGCAGGTGGAAAAGTCTAGAATGCTTCCAACTGAGTGACAGTCAACTCTGATGCCAATATACCATTTATGTGTCATTGGGGCCATGCCAGCCATATCATGGTCATCCCAAGACACAGTGGGTCAAATAATTATAGCTAATGTTGACTGAATATTCACTACATGCACTCTGACATCTATTATCTCATTTAATCATCACAACAACCCCAAGGGGTGAGTACTATTATTACCATCATTTCCCAGTTGAGAACAATGGGGTCCAGAGAATAACTTGCTCAAGGTCCCAGGCTTTTAGAGCTAGGATTTTAACCCCCCAAGTCTGGCCCCAGGCATCAAAGGCTTAACCAGCTTGTTGAGGATGACATTCAAGTGGAACTTTCCTTGGCAATTCAGTGTAATGGAAAAACAATATTTTGTTATTGGTACTTCCCAGAACCTTCTTAGGAGGGTCGATCCTGTGAGGCAATTGCCTTTGAATGTGGTATGTCAGGCAAATTGGAGGGGTTTAGACAGAGGTAAGTTGTCTGGCTAGGTGAGGGAAAAGAGATTTGGAGAGATGGGTCTGAGAGATTGTGTTGGGGAGAGAGGAGCCTTGATCCTAGGTGCTGCACGGGGCAACAGGAGATGGAGACCCTGCTACCTTCTTTCTCTTGAGAGCAAAGCCAGAAAAGTTTGGGAGAAGAAACACGGCAGAGAGGATTTGTAAGGCTGAGCATGGAGAGTCATTTGATAGCAAACCCACTTGTTTGAAGGAGGTGAGGGAGTGACCCATGCAAAGATCTGGGGGAAAAATACTCCAATCAGAGGGAAGAGCCGATGTGCTGGTCTTGAAGAACTGCAAGGAGGCCAATGTGGCTGGAGTGGTGGGAGCAAGGGCTCAAAGAGAAGGAGTTGAGCTCAGAGAGGCAAGGGTGGAGGCTGGGATGACAGATCACTCAGGGCCTGGTAGGTTATGGAAAGACTGGCTTGGACTCCCAGCGAGGTGAGGAGACTTTGTAAGCTTTTGAGCAGAGGAATAATATATGCCTTGTGTTTTGAAAGGCTCCCTCTGGCTACGATGTTGAAAACTGACTTTGTGTCGTTGGGGGGAAATAGAGAAGCAGTGGGGCACAGACAAGGTCTAAGGCTCCATTCCAGGTGGGACAATGGCGGCTTCCACAATTTTGGTAACAGTGGAGTTGGTGAGGAGGGATCATATTTTTGGACATATTTGAAGGCAGAGCCATAGGATTTCCTTATGACTTTCAGTCTGAGTGACTGGAAGTGTTACTGACCAGGGTTTTTGGCCTTCCGCAATCAACTGAAATTGAGAAGACGCCAGTGAGGAACTTCAGGCAAGTCTGTATTGGGGTTCCTGCAGCTGTAGGAGGGGGCGAAAACAAGTAACAGGTTTCCTTGCTCGCTCCCCGAGAGGGGCGGGGATGAGCCAGCTCCTTATATGGGGCGAGGGTGGGGTTGTGTCCAGGGTTGGGCTGGAGGCGTGGCTTAGGTGGTCTGCCCACCCCTTAGGTGGTGTTGAGTGCAGGGGGCGTGCGCAGTACCCTGTTTTAGCTCCCTTTTCTTCAGAAGTGGCAGTTGGGTTTTTTTTTTTTTTTTTGGTCTTTTTGTCTCTTTTGTCCAGAATTTGCCCCAACTGCACATGCATGCAGTTATAGTCTCTTACAGTTTCTTTGTATTTTGTTGATCGAGGAGACATTTGTCCGGGTGCAAGCATTACAGCACTGCAGCAAAGAGTCCCAGGCCCCAGCCTGTCTCACAAGGACACTACTGCCACTGATTGAAAGTGGGGGAATAGCGCCGCCATGGTGCCCCCAGCCACCTGGCACTACCACGTGGGCCACACAGGCAAAGGTTTGAACCACAGCTCGTCTGAGCTTCAGCAGAACGTCTGTGATCTTCCTGGAACAGAGGATGAGGAGCTGCTCTGGGGCCACCTCCTGCTCACCTCCTACGTCCCTTAGGAGGCTCTCAGGAGTCGTGACTCATGTCCCAGGTTCTGACTCTGTATGAGGCTTTCTGCCCCACCCACTGCCCTCTGCCCCCCAACAGAGCTCCAGATTAAAACTGCTTTGTCTCTTAGTCTAGGATATAGCCTCCCTTTTTTTGGTATCGTCCTTATTGATGTGTAGGACGACCATAGAAGGATTGGTTTTGCTGTCTATGTAAGTAATAAACCGTATGAACCTAACAGTGGCTCATTGTAACTTTGCCGGTGGAATCAGTTGTGCCTTGGCCTAGCCTTGTCTCATGTGCTTGAGGCTGAGATGGGCCCAGATGCAGGGAGCATGATTGGGAGTGATCAGGAGTTCAGGTCTAGACATACTTGGTTTGCGGAGCTTGTCAGACATGGGGCGAACCATCGGCTATCCGAGTCTGGAGCTCAGGAGAGGTCTGGGATGGAGACAGAAACTGAGGATCATCGACATATGGGTGATGTTTACAGCCCTGAGCCCACCTAAGGACAGAAGTAGATAAAAAAAGAGGCCCAAGGACTGAGCTCTGGAATCCTCCTTACCAGGTTGGGGAGAAAAGGAGGGATTGGCCAAAGAACCTGGAAGGAGGGATGGAGGTGAAGGAGAAACAGGTGAGTGAGGGTCCTTTGAAGCCAATATACAAATTAATCCTGGGAAGGAGTGGGCAAATGTGAAAAGCTGCTGCGGAATCCCTTAAGATGAAGATTGCAAACCAATTCTTGGAGTTAACCACTTATCCTTGGTGACAGTGATGAAAAAAGTTTTGGTGAAGTGGAGGCTGGGGTGGGGCAAAGGCTGGAATGGAATGGGTTCAAGGGAGAGTGGGAAGAGCAGACCTGGGCACAGCAAATACAGACAACTGTTCTGGAATCTGCTTTGCAAAAGGGATGCAAAAAAATGGGGCAGTGGTTGGTAGGGGAAGTGGGATCAGATAAAGTTTGTTTGCTTTTTCATTAAAAGAAATATACTGAACTCTAATGAAAAACTGATGAACTCAAAAAAGTGCTAACAAAAGATCAAGATGAAAAAAAAAATTTAATTACATGGGACTGAGTGAACTGATTAGGATTAGTATAATTTTTGTGACTTTCTGTCTGAATTAAAAAAAAAAAAATCCCACAAGGACTCAGAGGCAAAGAATATACAAATCAATTTTCACTGCAAAGTAAAGGAGCTGTTACAGTGGAGGATTACTGGACTGAATGTCAATATTATGACATAGTATGAGTGTGTTTCAGGTTTGGTAATTGCAACCATTGTTGCTTTTGTTGTGGTCATCCATGTACAATGCTTTGTGTCAGTCTATTTATCTCTTGTAAAAATAAAATACAGTGTGTGTGTGAAAAAAAAAAAAAGAAACATATTAATTCTGTTGGGAATATCAGATTTTTGTATATACACCAGTATTGGTTTTATGTATTTGGTTTTATGTATTTATTCCAGAACCAACACCTTACCTTTGCTTATCTGACTTTAAGGTAGTGCTGTGATATGGCATGTCTGGCTATGGAGTGGAGTTATGTAATAAGCTATGCTTCATAGTTTTCTAGGCTATTCTTGTGTGTTTTCTCCTCCAGGTGATTTTTAGAATCAGCTTGTCGAATTCGATAATAATCTTGTTGGGTGAGGTTACACTGAATTACTGAGTAATCTGACGGAGAACTGATACCTTTATAATGTTAAGCCTTGTCACCCATGAATATGGCATCTCTCTCTATTCTTTTATGTCTTTCAGGAAAGAGTAATAGCTTAAAAAATAAATAGTTCATACATATTTCATGTTAGATTTATGCTTACGTGTTTTATAGCTTTTTGGTGCTACGAATGGTGTTTTTCCTATTATATTTTCTAATCAGAAAATTAGTCTTAGCTGAACAAGAAATGGATTAGATTTTTATATGTTGATCTTGCTGAATAAGATTAGTTCTAACAAGTTATCACTTAATGGTCTTGGGTTTTCATACTTTCTGCAAATGATGACTTTTTTGCCCATTGAATCTGCCTCAAGTAGGAAATAGGGTTATGATTGGATGTTCCTGCTGCCCATCATTTTTGCCCTTGGGGAGGAAACAAAAGTTTCTTCTCTTTGAAGTGGTTTTCCACAGAGTTGGGCTCTGGGTTCTGGATACCCTAATTTACTCAGACTCAGAAAGAAAATAATTGCACCGGGGTGATACGTAATACTGGAATCTTGCATTATACTGACTTGGGTAGAAAACAGATGGGCAGTAAAAAAAAATTTGACAAATATAGGAAAGTAAAATTTCCTTCTAAAAGCTTATTTTAAACTCTTTTCAGTGAATGGAACTGGAAAATTATTTGTTCATATGGACAAAAATGAAACTGGATTCCCTGTTTCACACTGCACACAAAAAATTCAACAGTACACAAAGTAAGAAGTTAAATAACTGAAGTAAAAGAAGTATTTGAGAAGAATATATAGATGAAAAAAATTTTTCTAACTCTGGAGATTTATTAAACAAGTTACAGAAAAGGATAATAATAAATTTGGCCACATGAAACAAAAGAACTTCTGCACAAGAAAGATGATAATTAGAATTAATAATAGCATCTAACTCATAGTTTGAGCCTGAGTATCAGAAGAGATTATGTCTGTGAAAGGGACCTGTAAATCACTAAGCAAATGGTGGGGTTTTTTTAAAAGTATAATTTCCATTTTATTGTCTTTCCAGGGGACCGTATTTCTTTAGTCTTTAAGGACTTAGCTCCATACATGGGCTTTGGTGGAGGTCCTGGGGCAGCACCAGCAGGTCTAAATCGGGGTGGAGGTGTTCGGTCCTTCCGGGCTTCCCGAGAACGATTCCTGACTACCTTGCTGTGAATGGCACAACTCACGCAGTAATGCGGTTTCACATACAGCTTGGGAAGCATATAGGACAGTTCGCGCCAGGAGCTCACTCACCGTCGAAAACACTCGCTTTGGAAATGTCCCTGACGGCTGCGGCCTCTACGATGCTCCAAATGACGAACTTCTTAATGGCCTCATCCTCGGGCACGCATCGGTCACAGCTGGTGCAGCGAATAGGCTGCACGTGGCCGCGCCCCTTTTAGGCACGACCATTATTCCTTCTTTTCCTGATCGTCTTGGAAGCGAGGAGGCGAGAGAGCATGGTGGTTGTTTTTAACCTGACCCAGCAAAGCGCCTTATGCTCTATTTAGATTGATTTGATGTTAGGAACACTGGTTCACTCAAATTATTTCAAGTTTTGAAGATTTTGTAGTTAAGATTCCATGATAGGCATCATAAACGGATGGGTTCTTGACACCTTGGTTCCTACAAGCTTCGTGCAACCTGCTCCTGCAAAGCTTGCCGTGGGATTGCAGTTAGGGAGTGGTTGGTAGCTGCTACAGTGCTAAGAGCTGAAATACACTGAAGTTAACCACAGGTCTTTTTTTTTTTTGGTGCATTATAGACTCAGAGCTCCTAAACAGTTACATCAGAGAGATTCTTCTGGTACAATTGCTATCTAGTTGGGGAGGAAGGATTCTTGGTGCTTGCTACCCTGCCCTCTTTCCAGAATTCTCTCTCTGAGGGAGGGGCCGGGGGGAATCTCTCTTACGAACCAGGCACTCTTCTGTGCACTGGAAATAGAGTGATGAGCAAGACAGACAAGAATCTCTGCTCTCTGGAGCTTATAGACTCTAGTTGGGGAGTCAGACAATAGATAAACTACATAAATATGTAATATAATTTCATGTAATAATGAGTGCTATGAAAAAATATCTGAGTATCTGTAGCAGACACTGCAATTGCTCCATTCACGTCCCATCAGTGTTTATCATTCTCATGCAAGCTGGCCAGGTTTCCAGCTGCCAGTACCTGCCTGCCTGAGGGCTCTCTCTGGCTCCTGGAGCCTTCTCTGCCTGGGTGCAGGGCAAATTGGATGCACCAGAGAAGTAAGACTTTCCCGGAGAGCAGCCCTCCACTGATAGCTAATGTGAGTTGTGGATAAAAATCTAGCCCCCTCTCCTCTCAGGTGGATAACGCTGAGGCATGTTCTGCCCTGGATTTCAGAGTTCCTCAGTGTATTGAGCTCCGATCGTCCACAGCAGTAACTTGTTTCATCTCACAGCTTTTATGGGTTCACTTCCTCACCAGTGTTTCCTGGATTACCTCTCAAATAAATTACTTCCCCTTGTCTCAGTGTTCATGTACAGGGGAACCCAAGGTAAGCTTTCGTCAAGAGTAGGGGTAGGGGATGGATGGGAGCTTATAGCTAGGTGCCCACCTGTGGTTACCTGGTCAGGTGCACACCATAAGGTGGGTCATTAAGAAAAGCTCTGGGGGTTGGACAATCTTTCTGAGATATTGCCTATGCCTTTAAAGTGGGCCCTTGGCCTCTGCTAAGGGCACAGAGGGGCCGTGATATCCGAGCAACCTCCTGTGGTGATCAGAGTGTGAAAGTTTTTTTTATCAAAAACAAACCCAGCTTATTTATTTATTTATTTATTTTTGCATTCATTCTTTTTTTTTTTTTAAAAATTATTTATTTGGTTGCGCCGGGTCTTAGTTGCAGCATGTGGGCTCCTTAGTTGTGGCATGTGAACTCTTAGTTGCAGCATGCATATGGGATCTAGTTCCCTGACCAGGGATCGAACCCAGGCCCCCTCCATTGGGAGTGCGGAGTCTTAAGCACTGTGCCACCAGGGAAGTCCCGCCAGCTTATTTATTAAAATATGTCCCCACACCCTGGTTGGTAGCTTCTCATCCTGATCCAATGGTCTTATTTCTTTTTCCTCAGCCTCCTTTCCTGCTAACAAGAATGGGCCCTTTGTTGTTTAAATTACTTATTGGTGTTTTTCTTTTCTTTCTGATTATAAACGTCACTCTTTTTTTTTTTTGTATAAAAGTTTTAAGTACACAAATATATATAGAAGAAAATTAAAATCACCCTGTGGCAGATTAAAGTTGATCACAAATTCTTTGCCACACCTCCCACTGAGAGGTGAGATCTTTGTCCCCCTCTCTTAGAATGTGGTCGAGCTCTGTGACTGCTTGACCACTAGAATATAGTGGAAGTGACTCTGTGACAGTTTCCAGATCAACACCTTAAGAGACTGGGAACTTTCAATTCTTATCTCTTGGAATACTTGCTCTTGAAGTCTAACCACTATGCTGTGAGTAGCCCAAGCCACAGAGAGAGGCCACATGGAGGTCCTGCAGCTGACAACTCCAACCGAGCTCCTGGCCTGCTGATGGCACCAACTTCCAGCCATGGGAGTGATCTGTTTTGAAAGTCCAGCCAAGCTGAGCCTTCAAGGACTCCAGCCCCAGTCACGATCTGACTGCAGCCATCTGAGATTCCCTAGTGAGAACTGCTGAGGCTAGACAATCCACAGCACCATGACACAATGAGAAGTTGCTGTTTTAGACTTGTGATTGCCAAGGGAGAGCGGATATGGGGGAGGGATGAACTGGGAACTTGAGATTAGCAGATGCAAACTATTCTGTATATGTATAACTGAATTACTTTGTTGTACACCAGAAACTAACACAACATTGTAAATCAACTACACTTCAATAAAATAAATTTTAAAAAAAGTCGCCATTTTATTTGGAGTAGTTTGCTCTGCAGCAATAACGTAGAACAGACCCATTGTCCTATGATCCAGCGACAACCACTATTAACATTTTGGTTTTCCTACACATACGTATTTTTAAACAGGTAATTTTAAAACAAAATGTTCAGAATTTTAATGGAATTTTTTTCAGAGCACACACATTTCTTTGCTCTGGTTATTAAGAAAGCAGAACTAAGGGCAAGAGAAAACGTGCTGGAGAGAGAATGAAAAATGATTGGCTTGTGGATCACGTTAGCAGACACACACAAGTATGGTTTGGTGTTCTATGTAATTGCATGAAGATATGCTCCTGTGTCTTTGAAAACAGCTTGTGCAGACATCTTTGACTGTAATTCTCAGATATTTCTTAGGATAAATTCTTGGAAGTGAAAATTCCAGGGCAAAAGAGTTAGAGACTTTTTTTTTTTTTGGCTGCGTTGGGTCTTTGTTGCTGTGTGCGGGCTTTCTCTGGTTGCAGCGAGAGGGGGCTACTCTTCGTTGCGGTGCGTGGGGTTCTCATTGCGGTGGCTTCTCTTGTTGCGGAGCACGGGCTCTAGGCCATGGGCTTCAGTAGTTGTGGCGTGCGGGCTTAGTTGCTCCGCGGCATGAAGGATCTTTCTGGACCAGGGCTCGAACCCGTGTCGCCTGCATTGCCAGGCGGATTCTTAACCACTGAGCCACCAGAAAAGTCCTGAGGCTGTTTTTTTTTTTTTTTTTCCCCACCATTCACTCTTTATTTATTTAATTTTTGGCTGTGTTGGGTCTTCGTTTCTGTGCGAGGGCTTTCTCTAGTTGCGGCGAGCGGGGGCCACTCTTCATCGCGGTGCGCAGGCCTCTCACTGTCGCGGCCTCTCCCGTTGCGGAGCAGAGGCTCCAGACGCGCAGGCTCAGTAATTGTGGCTCACGGTCCCAGTCGCTCCGCGGCATGTGGGATCTTCCCAGATCAGGGCTCGAACCCGTGTTCCCTGTATTGGCAGGCAGATTCTCAACCACTGCGCCACCAGGGAAGCCCCCTTTTTTTTTTTTAAAAGCAAAATAATACTAAAAAAAGCACCGTGTAGAAGACTTCTCTTGTGGTGCAGTGGTTAAGAATCCGCCTGGCAATGCAGGGGACACGGGCTCGAGTCCTGGCCCAGGAAGATCCCACATACCGCAGACCCACTAAGCCCATGCGCCACAACTACTGAAGTCTACGCGCCTAGATCCCGTGCTCTGCAACAAGAGAAGCCATCGCACTGAGAAGCCTGCGCGCCGCAACGAAGACCCAACGCAGCCAAAAATAAATACATAAATAAATAAATTTATATTAAAAAAAAGCACCGGGTTTCTCTGTACCTGAGTTGACCTTACTGATGGCCACACAGGAGGATAGCTCTGGCTGACAGGTATTCCCACTTCCCTGGGCAGGAGGGAGGGACATTTTGCAAAGCGTGCTTTCAGGGAGTCATGTTCTGGGGGCCAGGTCATAAGTCTGTGCTTTGCTGTTCATAATGTTTCTAGAAGCAGGTGGGCAAAAAAAGCCACCTATGGGTTAGCGGCCCTGATGGTTTGGGCCGGGAGGCAGGGTAGAGGGGGCAGGTCTGGCAGGGCTGTGTGCTCACTGGGCCTCCGTCCTCTTCCTTTGAGTCTCTGATAGACTTCTGCCTCCTACTTCCCTTTTTCAGTCCTTTCTGGCTTTGGTGGCTTCCTTGAAGTGGCTCAGTGGTGCCTGCAGCCTCACGGCTCCTGCTCTCTCCAGCTATGACTCACAGAGTCCTTCTACTAACAGGTGCGCCAGGAGTTGGGGGGCCCTCACAGTGAGGAGGAGGGGAATTTTTGGGTTTGTGAGTTTGTGGAGAGAAAGGGTACAGAATATTTAGGAGTTAGGCTGGGAGAGACAAAGGGGATTGGGGGAAGGTTAAGGGATTCAAGAAGCAGAGTAGAGATAGACCAAGATGGGATGAGCAGAGAAGCTTGGATAAATGACTCAATTCATGGACTAGGGGGTCCATGGCAAGGGGGTTTGGCTGGTCCCTTCTTCACAGAAGAGGAAACTGCGGCCCCGAGAGGTGAAATGACACGTCTAAGTGTGCACAGCAGGTCTTGGCTTCTCTTCTTGGAGTGGATCTTCTTGGATTCCTCCTCCCCTCCTCCTATTGGTCTCCTCTTTTCCAAGGACGCAGGTGTAAATTTTTGTTGAATGACTGACTGATCAAAATGATTCAAGTTTTTTCCCTTTGTGTCTGTGTTTTGTGGACTAAGAGCCAGAGAAGGGAAAGAAATGCTTGAAAGTTGCATAGGAAGGAAATTACTTGAGTCTTTAGGAACTTGATTGTTGGGCAAATCAGTGGGGTGGGAACCCAGGGTGGGGCTCAGAGAGAGGCTGAATGCACCTGTTGATGGAAATAATCAATAAACAAGATAAGAGTTTTCTTTGAGCCAAACTGAGGACTATAGCCCAGGAGACAGCCTCTCAGAGAACTCTGAGGAACTGTTCCGGAGAAGCATGGTTTTCAGCACAGTTCTATATCTTGTCAGAACAAAGAACATCAAACAAGTCAGGGATACATTCCTTCAAGGTTAAAAACCAAACCAAACAAGCAACAGATCAGCATGTACACAGCCAGTCAGTATGGCCTTGGCACCTGGGAGTCCTATCGTCAAAGGAGTAGTGGCACTGGTGTCCCAGGAAGGGAGGCATTTAATCTTTATTTTTAACATGGATGTTCTTTACTTCTGGACAATGCGTGCTTTTCTTTAATTATTAGAATAGTTGTACGATGTATGTTTGATAGGCTACACACAGGCTGTTTTAGTTAGCATAAAATTCAAGCTAAATCATGTATAAGCCAGAATGACTCCCCCATAGCTCAAAACGTGAAAATTTCTTCCATTACACCCTGTTGGTGGTTCTTAGGCCAGGAGTCAGCAAACTGTCCTCTGTGGGCATAAGATGAGGGCTCCACCATGTGTTTCTGTACAACCTGGAGCCATAGGTCCCAGATGAACATTTATAATCGATTCATGACAGGGAACACTAACTTTGAATCACTTTGAACACTAGCTTTGAATGGCGTGCAATGTTATTTCTCCTAAAGAATTCCACTTGTCTCATCAGTAAATTTGTATTACAAAAAAAATTGTACTCAATTATTGTATTTTGAATTTCCTTCATGAAAAAATTTGTAGACATGCATTACCTCTTTTCTTATATAGGTACGTACTTAATAGATTCCATTTGCCTCTTGGTCCACAAAGTTTAAAATATTTACTATCTTGCCCGTTACAGAAAAAGTGTGGTGACCTCTGCTCCAGGCTGGGACCTGGGAGGCACCCATGTCCATGCTGGGTTAGGGTGAATCCCAACAGGAAGATGCTTGGGGCAGGAGAGCAGGCTGCTTTCTTTTATTTTTAAAAGAATAAATTTATTTATTTATTTATTTTATTTTTGGCTGCATTGGGTCTTCGTTGCTGCGAGCTTTCTCTAGTTGCGGCCAGCGGGGGATACTCTTTGTTGTGGTGCGCAGGCTTCTCATTGAGGTGGCTTCTCTTGTTGCAGAGCATGGGCTCTAGGCACGTGGGCTCAGTAGTTGTGGCTCACGGGCTCTAGAGCGCAGGCTCAGTAGTTGTGGCCCACGGGCTTAGTTGCTCTGCAGCATGTGGGATCTTCCTGGACCAGGGCTCAAACCCGTGTCCCCTGCATTGGCAGGAGGATTCTTAACCACTGCGCCACCAGGGAAGTCCCCAGGCTGCTTTCTTAACTGTCTCCTTCTCTCCTCCTGACTCCCGCCCCCCTTGTTCTCCCTCCAGCCTTGGCCTTATGTCACGGGTTCAACCTGGACACGGAAAATGCAGTCATCTTCCAAAACAATGCAAGGGGCTTCGGGCAGAGCGTGGTCCAGCTTGAGGGATCCCGGTAAGGGCCACAGGGGGACTCCCTGTCCACACACTTTCCCTCCAAGGCTTAACATACCTGAAAAAAAAATCACAATTTCCTTGATTTGTTTTTTTCTTAATTTATCAGAGTTCTAAATTCAAAAGATACAAAAGAGTGTGATAGTAAGAAAGTCTCTTCCTCACTCCCTTCTCCCAATTCCCTCCCTAGCAGGGTCCCTGTTGAATGGTTTCTCATGTATTCTTTCAGAGAGATTCTACAGTGCACAGACCTCCACATCATCCTGCACACAATTTGTAGCACACATTATACTCAAACTACAACTTGCTGCCTATTTTTGTAAATACATTTTATTGACACTTGGCTACCCCTACTCCCCACTTGTCATTTATTATCATTATTATTTTCCAATACTTAAAAACATTTTACTGGAGTATAGTTGATTCACAATGTTGTGTTAGTTTCAGATGTACAGCAAAGTGATTCAGTTATACATATACATATATTCATTCTTTTTCAGATTCTTTTCCCATATAGGTTATTACAGAAAATTGAGTAGAGTTCCCTGTGGTATACAGTAGGTCCTTGTTGGTTATCTGTTTTATATATAGCAGTGTGTGTGTGTTAATCCCAAGCTCCTAATTTATCTCTCCTCCTCACATTTCCCCTTTGGTAACCATAAGTTTGTTTTTGAAATCTGTGAGTCTGTTTCTGTTTCGTAAATAAGTTCATTTACATCATTTTTCTCTGTGTGACTTACTTCACTTAGTATGATAATCTCTAGTCATTTATTTTTTGGGGCAGTTTTGGAGCTATAGTAGCAGAACAGAGAGGCTGGGACAGAGACTCTACGGCCTGCAAAGCCTAAAATATTTACTTTTACAGAAATAATATTTATGGAAATAATGTTATTTTTCTAGAAGAAAGTTTGCTGGCCTCTGCTCTACACTGTCCTTTGCATTTTTTTTTTTAATTAATAGAGCTTGCTGATTTTACCAAATAAATGAAAAAAGAGCTTACTTGTTCTTTTTAATGCTTACATCATATTCCATTATTTGGAAGTACTGTAATTTACATTTATATTACATTTAAATCTCTTTTTAAATTTTATTTATTTATTTAGGCTGTGCTGGGTCTTAGTTGCGGCACACAGGATTTTCATTGCGGCATGTTTAGTTGCGGCATGCAGGATCTTCAGTTGCAGCATGTGGACTCTTAGTTGCAGCATGTGGGATCTAGTTCCCCTACCAGGGGTTGAACCTGGGCCCCCTGAATTGGGAGCGTGAAGTCTTACCCACTGGACCACCAGGGAAGTCCCCAAATCTCTTCTTAATGGACATTAGATTGTTTCCAAACTTTTGCTATATGAACAATGTTGGCATTTTGTACATGTGCAAGTATATTTTGGAAGTAAATTTCTAGAACTAGGATTGCTGGATCCAAGGGTACATGTGCATATGTAATTTTAATAGATTTTTCCAAATTACTCTCTGTGAGGGTGGCAACAATTTGCACTCACACCAGAAGTTTATGCAAACACCTACTTCCCCACCCACTTGCCAACCCAAAGTGTTAGCAAACTTACGATCTTTGTAAATTGAACAGGTGAGAAATGGTATTGCAATTTAGTTTTAAATTGCATTTCTTTTTTTTAAAATTAATTAATTAATTAATTAATTTATGGCCACATGGGGTCTTCTCATTGCGGTGGCCTCTCTTGTTGTGGAGCACGGGCTCTAGGCGCGTGGGCTTCAGTAGCTGTGGCTCGAAGCCTCTAGAGCATAGGCTCAGTAGTTGTGGCGCACGGGCTTAGTTGCTCCGCGGCATGTGGGATCTTCCCAGACCAGGGCTCGAACCCACGTCTCCTGCATTGGCAGGCGGATTCTTAACCACTGCGTCACCAGGGAAGCCCTGCATTTCTTTTTTAAGGAGAGATTTATTTCCTTTCCTGTGAACATTTTTTTCTTATCTGTTGCCCATTTTTCTCTTGGTTTGTTTTTTTTTCCTTACTGGTTTGTGGGAGCTCTGACTATACTGAGGAAAGTAGTCTGGGGTGTGAGTTGCTCACCTCCCTCCCCCGGTTTATCGTTTGTTTTCTGACTTTGCTTTTGGTAGTTGATCAGATACAGAAATTTATTTAAAATGACTGTGGAGTTGAATGTATTCACTTTAAAATGACCTCTGGGTATTATGTCATTCTTAGAGAGGCCCTTCTCACTCCAAGATTAAACATTTTCCCACTTTTGGATTGTACATGGATTAACTCATTTAATCCTGATAATAACCTTGAGGTAGGTACTGCTATTATCCATATTTTAGAGATGAGAAAATTGAAGCACAATAAGGTAATTAATTGACTTGCCCAAGGTCACACAGGAAGTAAGGGTGGGACTAAATTTTAATTTCAGGCAGTAAAACTCCAAGGCCTCTATTCCTGTCCTCTATGCAATATTGCATCCCTGCCTGAACAGGGAAATGATTCCAAGTTGGGAAGGTAGACTGTCTGTCTACCTTCACTGTTTGGCCTTCAGGATTTGGAAATTCTTGAATTTACTGAAATGACCCCTGGGAATTCAAATGACTGGATTATGAGAATATTCACAATAAACAATCAGCGGTTAAAAAAAATTCCCATGTTTTTCTTTGCTGAATCCTCCTCCTATTTCTGGGAGTTGGGAAATCCCTGTGAGGTTGGCTCCCCCACTTTTATTTTGGGTGGCGGAACTTCCACGGTCTCCTTCTCTCCCCAGATGTCATAGCGTTCTCTTGTCCCCCAGGCTGGTGGTTGGAGCCCCCCAGGAGATAAAGGCTGCTAACCAGACGGGCGGCCTCTACCAGTGCGACTACAGCATGGGCAAGTGTGAACCCATCCCCCTGCAGGGTGAGTCACTGCCCCTCGCTGGGACCTAGGGCTAGGGTTCCACCTCTGCACACACCTGGACTTGTCAGACATTGCCTTTGTCTTGGGATCTGTGATGGGGGCCCAGGGAGCCAGCTCCCTGGCCTCTGAGCTGTATGCAGGCACCCTCAGACACCCCTCTGTGTCCCTTTCCATGACCTACGTGCCTCCTTGAACCCCTCAGACCTCCATGTCTCCCTGGCTGAGGTTCCTGTCCATCCCCTGTCCAGTTCTTACACAGTCCCGTCCATCCCCGAGAGTGACCATGTATATATCTGTCCCTTCAGTCCCCCCGGAGGCTGTGAACATGTCCTTGGGCCTGACTCTGGCGTTCGCCACCAACCCTTTCCAGCTGCTGGTGAGTTGCCTTGGGTCATGGGAGTGTCCCAAGGGAAGGAATTGGGGGCCTAAGACTGCTGGGGCTGGGGTCTTGGTGGGTGGAGGTGCTGGGGTGAAAGGACAGGAAGCAGGGACAGCCCCTCCCACCTATCCCCTGCTCCCTAGGCCTGTGGCCCCACCGGGCAGCAAATCTGCAAGGAGAACACCTATGTGAACGGCTTCTGCTTCCTGTTTGGATCTGACCTACAGCAGCAACTCAGACGGCTCCCAGAGGCCCTGAGAGGTGGGTACAGACGAGCAGCATGAGACTGGAGGGGGCTGGCAGGACTGGGCTGAGGGGCTCATAGTCTGGGGGTTTATTTAAAAGTCTTGGTGCAGAAGCGTGAGGGAACTGGGTTCCAATGCAGAGAGGGGCTCTGGAGAGGTGCTAGGATCTTGCGCTTTGAGGAAAGTCCTGATATAACCACCCATCTTTGTGAGACAATGTCTCAACCATTGTCCTTAGAGTTAGTGCCTGGACCCAGCCTGGCCATAGTGCCTGACTGTAGCCTTTGAGGCTCTAGCTGGTGCGGCCCCCGTCCACCTCTCCAACTTCTTTCCCAACCCTTCTACCTTAGTCACTGTGCTCCAGCTGCCTTTCTTCTCCAAGAACCACACCAAGCTGTCCCTGCCTCAGGGGCTTTGCACTCACTATTCCTTCAGCCTGGCATGCTCTTTCCCCAGATCTCAGCTGACAACCTATTACTGTCATCTCAGCTCAAATGTTAACTCTTCAGAGAGACCTTCCCTGAGGGACTCTTCTGATCATTTCCACCATCACTTCCTACCACATTGCCCTGCTTTGCCCTCTTCATACCTATATATCCATATTTTACTTATTTCTTAAATGTCCTTTCTTCCGGGATGTAGGCTCTGTGATAGGCAGAGATTTTGTTGAGTTTGTTGACTTGCTGCTTGACAAATTGCCCCTGAACTTAGTAGCCTAAAACAAGAAACATTAATTATCTTACAGTTTCTGTGAATCAGGAATCTGGACACAGCCTAGTTGGGTATCTCTGTCTCATGGTTTCTCATGAGCTTGAAGTTGTCAAACCAGGGGTGTGGTCTCATCTGAAGGCCTGACTAGGGGAAGATCCACATCCAAGCTCACTTATAAGATGGTTGGACTGAGGGCCTCAGTCCACACTGGCTGCTGGCTGGCTGCTTCCCTCACTTGCTTGTCCCATGGGCTTCCCCACAGAACAGCTCACAACATGGCAGCTGGCTGCCCTCAGGGTGAGTGAACAAGGCAGTGAGAGAGCAAGAGAGAGTGAGAGCCCAAGATGGAAGTCACAGTCTTTTATAATCGAATCTCAGAAGACTTCTGCCATATTGTATTCTTTGGGAGTGAGTCAAAAAGTCCAGCTCACAGGGAGGATGTAGAGAAAAGGGAACCCTCCTACACTGTTGGTGGGAATGTAAATTGGTACAGCTACTATGGAGGACAGTATGGAGGTTCCTTAAAAAACTAAAAATAGAGCTACCATATGATTCAGCAATCCCACTCCTGGGCATATATCTGGAAAAGACAAAAACCCTAATTCAAAAAGACACATGGACCCCAGTGTTCATAGCAGCACTATTTATAATAGCCAAGACATGGAAGCAACCTAAGTGTCCACCAACAGAAGAATGGATAAAGAAGATGTGATATATATATATATATATATATATACACATACATACGCACACACACACACATAAACAGAAACAACGGAATACTACTCAACCACAGAAAAGAATGAAATAATGTTATTTGCTGCAACATGGATGGACCTAGAGAATATCACACTAAGTGAAGTAAGTCAGAGAAAGACAAATATTACATGGTATTACTTCTATGTGGAATCTAAAAAATAATATAAATGAACCTATATGCAAAACAAAGCAGACTCACAGACATAGAAAACAAATTTATGGTTACCAAAGAGGAAAGGGAAGTGGGAGGGATAAATTAGGAGTCTGGGATTAACAGATATACACTACTACACATAAAATAGATAAGCAACAAGGATTCACTGTATAACACAGCGGACAACATTCAATATCTTGTAATAACCTAAAATGGAAAATAATCTGAAAAATATACTTGAATCACTTTACTGTACACCTGAAACCAACACAATATTGTCAATCAACTATACTTCAGTAAAAATAAATAAATAAAAACTCCAGCTCACAATCAAGATGAGGAAATTATGCAAGGGTGTTAAATATCAGGAGGTGAGAATCTTGGGGACCATCTTGGTGGCTCCTTACCCTTGTTCCCCAAACATCTGTTGATTGAAAGAGAGTGAGTGAATGAATCTTTTAATCCAGCTGATTTCTTTTTTTGTGTGTGTGGCTGTGTTGGGTCTTTGTTGCTGCGCGTGGGCTTTCTCTAGTTGTGGCAAGCGGGGGCTACTCTTCGTTGCAGTGTGCGGGCTTCTCAGTGCCGTGGCTTCTCTTGTTGCAGAGCATGGGCTGTGGTTGTTGAAGCACGCAGGCTCAGTATCTGTGGCACGTGGGTTCCAGGGTGCACAGGCTTCAGTAGTTGTTGCACGCGGGCTCAGTAGGTGTGGCACATGGGCTTAGTTGCTCCGTGGCATGTGGGATCTTCCTGGACCAGGGCTCGAACCCGTGTCCCCTGCATTGGCAGGAGGATTCTTAACCACTGCGCCACCAGGGAAGTCCCATATCCAGCTGATTTCTGACACCAATTTCTTCAACTGCTTGGCCATCTTTTTGCTTGTTTCCAAGTTGGTTCTGGAACCAAGGGCAGATATGTCTTCTTTTTACAGTTTTTTTTTTTTTTTTCTCAAGCTCCTTTGTACTTCACTCTCAACCAATAACCGTCCCTCCTTCTTCACAGAATAAACCAAGGCTACCAGGTGTAAACTCCCTCTACGTCTTCCTTCTCCTTGCCCAGATTTCCTCGATGGCACCACTCTTGGCAGCATCTCACTGGTTTTAGAGGAAGACCCGTCCTTTCCATGAGTAATTCTTCCATCTGGGCTTCTGAGGCTCTCTCGCATCACCAACTCTGGGGTTCACATCTTTAATCACTTGCTCTCTCTAGGAACCTAAATCCCGTCCCTTCCTTTGAATGTAAACCTGCTCATGCTACCCATAACTTAAAAACAATCAACCACTCAAACTGATAGCAATGAAAATTACCTTCCCTCCCCCGGTCTCCTCTCCATCTTCTACCCTCTCTCCTTCCCTTCATCACCAACCTTCTTGGAAGGGATCTCTCTCCTTGTCTCCATTGCCCCCATGCTGTGATCCTTCGCCCTTTGACATCTGGCTCCTGCCCACCCATCATATAGACCTTGCTGTTGCCAGTGGCATCTGTGACCCTCTAAAGGCCAAATCTCTATTCTGTCCTCATGTTCTCTGACTTTTCCAATGTGACCTGAAGATCACCTCTTCCTTCTCCCAGCACCTTGGCTTCAGACATCTCTCCTCTCCTCTCTTCTCTTTCTCTTGCTTGTGCCCCTACTGAGGGCTTCTATGAAGCTCCAGCTCCAAGCTGTCTTCCTCTGCCTCCCCTGCCCACCTAAGGGCACCTGATTACAGCTTCTGTTCTTGCCCATGTGCTCTTCGTGTCTGACTGCATCCAATTCTGTGGCTTCAGCTCCCACCCCCACGTTTCTCTCTTCAATCCTCGCTCTTAAGCATTCCAGACTCTTCTTTTTGAAAACATTTTCATTTCCTTAAAAATAGATAAAACATGCACTCGGTTCAAAGTTCAAAAGGCACTAAGGTATATACCATAAAAATCTCTCCTTCTTGGATCTCCGAGCCTCGTCTTTCCTTCCTGAGAGGCAGCTACTGTTACCAGCGTCTCATGGCTTCTTCTGGAGGTACGCCACGTATCAATATTTATGGACATAGGTGTCTGTATACTTCACTTTGTGCCACAAAAGGTAGTGTGCTCTACACACTGGATTGTACCTTGATTCTTTTCACTTAGTGTACCTTTGAGATTTTCAAGAAAATTTCTGGCTTATCTTCCCTGTTTATTTTCTATATAAATGTTAGAATCTGCTTGTCTATTTTTTAAAAAGCCAATACTTTTTCTGGGTAATTTTATCTCATTTTTTCACTGATGATACAGTAAAATTGACCTTTTTTCCCCTTGTAATGTACAATTCCATTAATTTTAAGATACGCTTAGATTTGTGTAAACAGCAACATGAACGGGATACGAAAGAATTCTTTTACCACCTAAAAACTCCTTTGTGCTATCCCTTTCTACACTGGACCCTTGAAAAACGGCCAGTTTAAACTGCGTGGGTCCACCTATATGTGGATTTTTTTTCCACTAAATTCGTGCTGCAGTACTACCGGATCTGAGGTTGGTTGAATCCGCAGATGCAGAATTGCAGATATGGAATTGCGGATACGAAGGGCAGACTGTGAAGTTATACACGGATTTTCAACAGCATGGAGGGTGGGGGCCCCTCATCCTTGTGTTGCTCAAGGGTCAACTGTGTTTAGAAAGGGACTAATTATAAAGGCGTGGGAGGGTCTAAAGAAGCTACAAGGGATGGTCCAGGAACCCAGGGTGAAAAACAGTGGAGCTGTTGCCACCCTAGGCTGATGGGACAAGGAGAGGCAGAAGTCCCCAGAATCTGGAAGGACAGGGAGTCATGGGGAGTAGGCCTCCTTGAGAGGAGCACTGATCTGTTCAGGGACACGGTTGGCCCAGAGCAGCCTTGCAGGAAGGGAGCTGAGGGAAATACTCTGATCTCACCCTCTTCCCTCCCTCCGGTCTCCTGTTGAGGCTTCTTACTGGGCAAACACAGCTAGAAGCCAGAGGTTGAAAGAGCCCTGTTGACATGTCCCATGTGGGCTGAGCTCTGGGCAAAGTGGGGAACCGTAGAAAGTGGATTTGGGGCTGGGGCAGAATGGGGGGTTGGAGGGAGGACATCCAGCATACGTTTATGTGCACTATTCCTTTTTTCCCCTGTAACTTATTTCTCCCTTTGTATTTCTGGCAAATTATTTCTTATTCTTCATGAGGTAGCTCTGATAGCACTGCTTTCCCTGACTGCCTTGAGCAGAGTGAACCATATTTTTCCATACCGCTCTGTCCCATGCTTTTATTTAGCTAGGCACATGGGTTACATCTTGTTCACCTTTCACTCTCATTGCTCAGCAGAGAGCTGACATGCAAAAAATGAACCCTGAGTCTCTTGTAATCAATTCCTTTTCCTTTTTCCCCAGGGTGCCCTCAGCAAGACAGTGACATTGCTTTTTTGATTGATGGCTCTGGTAGCATCAACCCGACAGACTTTCAGAGGATGAAGAACTTTGTCTCAACTGTGATGAGTCAATTCCAAAAGTCCAAAACCTTGGTAAGGGTCAGTGGGTAGGTTAGGGAACAGCTTGCATAAGGTTGGCAAATACGTGGTAACCAGGCTGCCACGTTACTGTCCTGCTTCTATTAGAGATGTTGCCAACTTGCCAGTTGATCATCGTTTTCTTTCATGATTTGCTTCCTTGCTCTGTCTGGATGTGGCCTCAGCCTTCCTCCAGCCCCCTGTAAAGCAGGCAGACTAATTGATACGGGTTGGCGTGGGACATGAAACCCACATGTCATCTCTGGCTGAGTTCTAGTGCTGGGAAGTGGGAGCTGATGGCCGATCTCTGTCCTGGTGAGGCAGAAGGACTGGGGGCAGGGCAGAATTTGGAGGAATTTGGAGACTAGAGTGTTTCAAGATTTATGGAGAGCTTGCTGGGAGATGGTTAAGGGGGAGGAGGGACACCTTCTCCAGTGTAATACCAGGTGCCCGTTCCCAGTTCTCTTTGATGCAGTACTCTGAAGAATTTCAGACTCATTTCACCTTCAATGATTTCAAGAGAAACCCTTCCCCGGAATTGCTGGTGAAGCCAATAAGACAGCTGTTGGGGAGGACACACACAGCCACAGGGATCCGCAAAGTTGTGTAAGCTCTTCCCTCTTTGCTTAGGATGGAAGGAGGAGGTTTTATTTTTCGTTGAGCTTTGCAGGAAGAGGGGAGTTGTTCAGACAGGGCTGGGGTAGAGGGTATTTCTGGGGGAGGGGTGAGTAAACGTGTGGAGGAGGGACTGTGCCTGGTATGTTCATGACATACAAGTCGTGAGTAAAGGTGGGATTGGGGGGGGGAGGGAAGGGAAGGCTAGAGGGAGGCTAGAAAGATCAGTTGAGGCCAGGTCACCAAGGCAACTGAAAAGCCAGTGGATCCATTGAAGGTTTTAGCAGTGGGGAGACGTACCCATATCTTGTTTTAGAAAGTTCACTCTGATCTCTGTGTGTGTGTGTGTGTGTGTGTGTGTGTGTGTGTGTGTGTGTGTGTGTAGAGGCAAGGGTGGGGATTGGGACAGAAGTGCAGGAGGATACGCTGGAGAACAATTGCCTCACATCAGGAGAGGTTTGATGAAGGCACAATTAAGCTTATTAATTTGTTTTTAATTTAGAAGGAATAATACTCATTTAAAAAAAAAATCAATCTATGCCAAAGTATATAATGGCAATGAAGGCTTCCTTTCCCTCCACTCTTTCCCGTTCTCCTGCTGCCCTTCCAGATCTTGGGGCAGCTACGTCTCAGTGTTTGTCCCAGGAGAACCCAAGTGCCTCCTAGACAGAGCGCAGTTGCATCTGTAACTGCTGACGTTCCTTCCCTAGCATCAGGCGTATCTCTGTCGGCTCGAATTTGACTTTTCCTTCCTCTACCCTGGACAGAAGAGAACTGTTTCACAGCAGAAATGGAGCTCGGGAGAATGCCCTTAAGATCCTGGTTGTCATCACAGATGGAGAAAAGTATGGCGATCCTTTGCACTACAAGGATGTCATCCCTGAAGCGGATAGAAAGGGGGTCATTCGCTACGTCATTGGGGTAGGAAATGTGGCTCTCCGGCCTGATGCTTCTGTAGAGGGTTCTACTTGGATACACCCTCCTTTGAATTTGCAAACATCAATAAAATCAAAGTGGGGCAATGCTCATCTCTGCTAGCCCATATGTTCACAATAGTTAACTATTGTCGCAATAATGCTATGTAACAAACTATCCCAACATTCAGTGGCTTAAAACAATAAGTGAGTCCGTGGGTCAGCTGGGCAATTTTTCTAGTCCTAGCTGGACTCCCTCATGCATCTGTAATCAGCTGCAGGTTGGTTGGCAGCTCTGATGATCTTGGCTGGGCTTTCTCCATTTCTGAGGGTTGCCATCGATATCTGTTTGCCGGACTGGAACGACCGGGGTAACTTGGCTCTTCTGTTCCCTGTGTCTCATCCTCCAGTGGGCTAGCTGGGGCGTGTCCTCATGGTGAAGGCAGAGGAGCAAAAGAGCAAGTGGAAATGTTGCAAGCACTTTTTCCAGCCTCTGTTTTTATCACATATGATAATGTCCGTGGGCTAAAGCAGTACACATGGCTGAGCCTAGAGACAATGAGCGGAACAGAATACTCTGCCAAGAGGAGGAGGGCAGAGTACAGCTTTGGGGAAAGGTCTTGGCTACAGGAAGGGGCAAAGGGTTGGGAACATCAGTGTCCTCAAACTACTACAGTATCTTACATGACATAGAAAGAGGTATCATCACGGGTCTCTGGCTTGGCAAGTAGGAAACACCTTCATATGAAGTAGAAAGCGCCCCCTTCCTCTGAAGAGAGGTCAGCCCCACACCAGGAGGTATGACACAGCAAGTGGACCAAAGGCTGGATTTCAGCCCCAATTTCTCCCTTGACAGAATGTAGAGTGTACAACCTGCTCTACTGTACCTGGCAGCTCTGTCCCAGGGGCCTTCTGGTGCATTCCTTCCTTGGACAGATATTGTTTCAGATTCTTTTCCCGCAGAATTTTCTTTGCTGGAGGAGAGTGCTACCCCCAGAAAGTGTCTGATTCGGCCTCTGTTTTTTGGTAACAGGTGGGAGATGCCTTCTCCAGTGAAAAATCTGTAAAAGAGCTTGATACCATCGCATCCAAGCCGCCTGGTGATCACGTGTTCCAGGTGAATAACTTTGAAGCTCTGAAGACCATTCAGAACCAGCTTCAGGAAAAGATCTTTGCGATTGAGGGTGAGCTAAGGTTTTGTCGTCCTGGAGCAGCTCCAAAGGCAGCTCCTTATCCCAAAACACGTACTTCCCTGTAGAAACAAGAACCTCCTAGCCCTTGGTACCCTGAGCCTCAGCATCAACTCCCTTCTTCTTCCATTTCCCAGCAACTCTGGCCTCTCTTGCTCAATTACTTTGAAATGGAAGGATCTAGACTTTTCTCTCTAATTTTGCAATCTTGGCTAGAGGCTGAAAAATTAGAGGGTAGGGGAGTCAAATCCCTCACAGTATTTTCCCCCAAATTTGGATGTGTTGCCAACATTTGTCTCTTTGGTTCACTGCTGTATCCCCAGTGCCTAGAATAATGCCTGGTACATAAAGGGTGTTCAATAAGTGTTTGTTGAATAAAAGAATTTAAAAGTTGGGGGAAGGTTCATATACAGTCTGGATTTATGGTTTCTCTTGAAAATTTGGAAGATTAGACACCTTTAGGACCATATTCCCGCTTGGCAAAAAGTAGTTGGAGCCAAATAGCCACCATCCCTTTAAAAGGGGCATATGGCTAGATAAGCAGCAAGCATATAAATTGTAGCCATTATCTTTTTTTTTTTCCGATTTATTCATTTATTTTTTGGGCCACGCCATGAGGCATGCGGGATGTTAGTTCCCTGACCAGGGACCGAACCCGTACCCCCTGCAGTGGAAGTGCGGAGTCTTGAGCACTGGACCACCAGGGAAGTCCCTGCACTATCTTGTAACAACTTATAATGGAGTATAATCTGCAAAAATACTGAATCACGATGCTGTACACCTGAAACTAACATTAATATTGTAAATTAACTATGCTTCAATAAAAAAAGGAAAGCGTAACAGAGGACATGTAAGAAAAAGGGGGGTGCACATGGCTTCCATCTGAGCCTCCTTTTGTCTGGCCACCATAGCACTGAGTTTCCAACCCCTGTTCTAGGCTCCTCTACTTTCTTTAATGTAAACGTTCTTCTCCTCACAGGTACGCACACAGGAAGTACCAGCTCCTTTGAGTATGAGATGTCTCAGGAAGGCTTCAGTGCTGTCTTCACCTCTGTAAGTGGTCTTTTGTTTAATTGGGGTTGGGGGCAAGACGAAGAGGGAGAAGAGGTTCAAAGGTTTGGGGGCTCATCTCTGTGACAGGTGTTTGTTGGGAGGCACCTCTTTGATGGGCAGCAGTGGTCCCTTCTCTCTTCCTCATCAATCCTGTTCTCTTTTTAAAAAAATTGAGATATAATGGACATATAACATGATAATAGCCTCAGGTGCACAACATAGTGATTTAATATATGTATATAGCACTGTGAAATCATCACCACAATAAGTCTAGTTAACATCCATCACCTTACACAGTTACACAATTTTTTTTCTTGTGATGAGAACTTTAAGATTTATTCTCTTAGCAACTTTCAAATATACAATACAGTATTAACTGTAGTCACCATGCTGTACATTACACCACCAGGATTTATTTATTTTATGACTGGAAGTTTGTACTTTTTTTTTTTTAACATCTTTATTGGAGTATAATTGCTCTACAATGGTGTGGTAGTTTCTGCTTTATAACAAAGTGAATCAGTCATACATATACATATATCCCCATATCTCCTCCCTCTTGCGTGTCCCTCCCACCCTCCCTATCTCATCCCTCTAGGTGGTCACAAATCACCGAGCTGATCTCCCTGTGCTATGCAGCTGTTTCCCACTAGCTATCTATTTTACATTTGGTAGTGTACATATGACCATGCCACTCTCTCACTTCGTCCCAGCTTACCCTTCCCTCTCCCCGTGTCCTCAAGTCCATTCTCTACTTCTGCATCTTTATTCCTGTCCTGCCCCTAGGTTCTTCATAACCATTTTTTTTTTTTTTTTTTTTTTTTTAGATTCCATATATATGTGTTGGCATATGGTATTTGTTTTTCTCTTTCTGACTTAACTTCACTCGGTATGACAGACTCTAGGTCCATCCACCTCACTACAAATAACTCAATTTTGTTTGAAGTTTGTACTTTTTGACCACTTTCACCCATTTTGCACACCACCCACCGCTGCCTTTGGCAATCACCAATCTGTTCTCTGTATGTATAAGTTTGTTGTTTTTAACTTCACATATAAGTAAGATCATGCAGTGTTTGACTTTCTCCGATTTATTTCACTCAGCATAATCCTCCAGGTCCATCCATGTTGTCACAAAGGGCAGGACTTCCTTCTTTTTAATGGCTGAATAATATTCCATTGTGTACATATACACTACATTTTCTTTATTTGTTCATCCGTTCATGAACACTTAGGTTGCCTCCATGTCTTGGCTATTGTAAAAAATGCTGCAATGATCATGGGGTTGCATGGGGTTGCATGGGGTTGCACTAGCTTTTCAAGCTAGTGTTTTCATTTCTTTTGGATATTTATCCAGAAGTGTAATTGCTGGATCATACTGTAGTTTTATTTTTAAAGTATTGAGGAACCCCCATACTCTTTTCCATAGTGGCTTCACCAATTACATTTCCACCAACAGTGTACAAGGGTTCCCTTTTCTACACATCCTTAACAACACTTATTTCTTCTCTTATGATGCCAGGCATCTAACAGGTGTGAGGTGATACCTCATCGTGGTTTTGATTTGCATTTCCTTGATGATTAGTGATGTTGAGCACTTTTTTCATGCACCTCTTGGCCATCTGTATGTCTTCTTTGGAAAAATGTCTTTTCGGATCCTCTGCCCATTTAAAAATCAGGTTTTAAAACAAACTTTTGAGTTGTATGAGTTCTTTATATATTTTGGATATTAACCCCTTATTGGATATATGATTTGCAAATATTTTCTCCTGCTCTGTAGGTTACCTTTTCATTTTGTTGATGATTTCCTTTGCTATGTAGAAGCTTTTTAGTTGATGTAGTCCCACTGCTTATTTTGTTTTTAGTGTTAAATCTAAAAACTCATCGCCAAGACAAATGTCAAGGAGATTACTACCTATGTTTTCTTCTTGGAGTTTTATGGTTTCATGTCTTATGTTCAAGTCTTTAATCCATTTTGAATTGATTTTTGTGACTAGTGTAAGATAGTGGTCCAGTTTCATTCTTTTGCATGTGGCTGTCTAATTTTCCCAACACCATTTATTGAAGAGACTGTCCTTTCGCCATCGTATATTATTCTCTCCTTTGTTGTATATTGATTTACCATATATGCATGGGTTTATTTCAGGGGTCTCTGTTCTGTTCCATTGATCTACATGTCTGTTTTTATGCCAATACCATACTGTTTTGATAACTATAGTTTTGCAATATAGTTTGAAACCAGGAAGTGTGATGCCTCCAGCTTTGTTCTTTCTCAAAATTGCTTTGATTATTTGGGGTCTTTTGTGGTTCCATACAAATTTTAGGATTGTTTGTTCTATTTCGGTGAAAAAATGCCATTGGGATTTTTGATAGGGATAACGCTGAAGCTCTAGATTTCTCAATCCTGTTCTACCTTCTTGCCCAGGATGGTCCCTTGTTGGGCGCTGTGGGGAGCTTTGACTGGGCTGGCGGAGCCTTTCTGCATACGTCAAAGGATAAAGTCACCTTCATCAACACAACCAGGGTAGATTCAGACATGAATGATGCTTACTTGGGTAAGTAGAGAGGGCAGGGTTACTTTAAGAAGGGGTCAGGATATGGCATAACTCAACTAGTTTAGATGTCCTTGGATCTTTCATAAGCTCTAGGGATAGGTTTAAAGACAGAAATTTCAAAGCTTCATTTTAATTATGTTAACGAAGAGGAATATAGTGCAGGGTCCAATTACCCCAAGCTCCCAAGCATGGGGCTGCCCCACTGCCCCTGCTCAAGGGATAGTCCTGTTGGAGGGGGCAGTGTTTTCCTCTTAGTTCATTATCTTCAGGTTATGCTGCTGAAGTCATCTTGCGGAACCGGGTGCAAAGCCTGCTTCTGGGGGCGCCTCGATATCAGCACATCGGCCTGGTGGTGATATTCAAAAAGAATGCAGGTGCTTGGGAGAAAAACGCTGAAATCAAGGGCACCCAGGTGAGTGCAGAGTGTGTGGGGCATGGATGTGCCAACAGAGGCACCCTGGGGGCTGAGGGCTTCTGGGATGGGCATCATCAGATCCCAAGTGTGACAGAGTTTTGTAAAGCAGAGGGCTTTAAGCTGGAGAGTCATGGGACCAACTTTGCATTTGAGAATGTTGTGCCCTCACTTTTCTAATAATGGTAAATAACAACACTTGACCTGTACAGAGCTCTCTACAAGTCTACCTGTACACAAAGCTGGCATTTGACCAGTCCATAACCAGTATAGCCATATTAGTTATTAAAATATTGAAATAATTCAATATCTGTCAATAAATAGCTGTTTCCTTGAGACATCCTTCCCCCCTGCACCTGCCATACACTCTGGCCCCTCCCCCCAATACTCTTTGAACTTCCCCATGATCCAGCAACTATGAAGTCAGACAGGGAACCTCAGGGCACCTCTAGGACCCACTCCAGCTAAGCCCATGGTTGGTGCCTGAGAAGTCCCAGGAGTTCAATATTTTGAATATCACCCCTGCAAAAGCTGTTTTTTAAAATCCTCAAAAAAGTATCAGCAAACAGAATCCAGCAATCTATAAAAAGGATAGCACATCGTGACCAATTGCGGTTTATCCCAGGAGTGATGCAGGGCTTGTTCAACAATGTTGCAGAAATGGACAAGCTGATTCTAAAGTTCATATGACAATGCAAGAGACCCAGAAGAGCCAAAATAATCTTGAAAAAGAAGAACTAAGAAGAACTAAGTTGGAGGATTCACACTTCCCAATTTTGAAACTTACTACAAAGTTACAGTGATCAAGACAGGGTGGTACCAGCATAAGGATAGACCAGTGGAATAGAACTGAGAGTCCACAAATAAACCCATACATCTATGGTCAATTGATTTTCAAAAAAGGTGCTGGGTCAACTGGATGTCCACAGGCAAAAGAATAAATTTGGACCCTTACCTCACAATATGCAAAAATTAATGCAAAATAGATCAAAGACCTAAATGTAAGAACTAAAGCTATAAGTCTCTTAGAGGGATTCATAGGTGAATTTTTGTAACTTTAGATTTGGCAACGATTGTTTAGATATGACACTACAAGCACAAGCAATCAAAGATAAAATAGATTAGTTGGACTTCATTAAATTAAAAACTTTTGAGCAGCAAAGGACACTATCAAGAAAATGAAAAGAATGGGAGAAACTATTTACAAATCATATATCTGATAAAGGTCTAGTATTTAGAATATATAACGAACTTTTACAATTCAACAATAAAAGGCCAACCTCATGTAAAAATGGGCAAAGGATTTGAATAGATATTTCTCCAGATAAGACATAAAAATGACCAATAAGCACATGAAAAGATGTTCAACTTTATTCATCATTTGGGAAATACAAGTCAAAACCACAACAGAGATACCATTAGAATGGCTATTTAACGAAAAAAATGAAAAATAACACATGTGGGTGAGGATGTGGAGAAATTAGAACCCTCATACATTGCTGGTGGAAATGTAAAATAATACAGCCCTTATGGAACACAATTTGACAGTTCCTCAAAAAGTTAAATATAGATTTATCATATGACTCAGAAATTTCACTCCTAGGTATATACCCTTTTCCAGAATGAAAATAGTTGTTCAAACAAAAACTTATACGTGAATGTTCATAGCAGCATTATTCATAATAGTCAAAAGGTAGAAAGAACCTAAATGTTCATTAACTTATGAATAGATAAACAAAATGGGGTATATCCATACAGTGGAATACTATTTAGCCATAAAAAGAGTGAAGTGTTGATACACACTACAACATGGATAAACCTTGAAAAATTTATGCTACATGAAAATAGCCAGTCACAAAAGGACACATATTATATGATTTAATTCATCTGAAACGTCTAGAGTAGACAAACCCACAGTCAGAAAGTAGATTAGGGCTTCCCTGGTGGCGCAGTGGTTAGGCATCTGCCTGCCAATGCAGGAGACACGGGTTCGAGCCCTGGTCTGGGAGGATCCCACATGCCGTGGAGCAACTAAGCCCGTGTGCCACAACTACTGAGCCTGTGCCCTAGAGGCTTCGAGCCACAGCTACTGAAGCCCGCGCGCCTAGAGCCCGTGCTCCGCAACAACAGAAGCCACCGCAATGAGAACCCGCGCACAGCAACGAAGACCCAACACAGCCATAAATAAATTAATTAATTAATTAAAAAAAAAAAAAAAGAAAGTAGATTAGTGGTTGCCAGGGTATGGTTGGGGGGTGGATTGGGAGTGACTTCTAACAGTTACAGGGCTTCTTTCTGGGGTGATGGAAATGTTTTGGAATTAGTGGTGATGGTTACATAACGTTGTGAATATACTAGAACCCACTAAATTTTATACTTTAAAATGATGAATTTTGTGGAATGTAAATTTTATTTCAATTTAAAAGAGCCATTCTGAAAAATAACTCAATGTAATTCACCATAACAACAGACTAGAGAAGAAAAACGTAATAATCTTAACAGATACAGAGAAAGAATTTGACAAAATACATTCTTTCATGATGTTTTCTTCTCAGCAAACTAAGAATTAAAGGGAACTTCCTCAACCTGAGAAAGAACATTTACAAAAAAATCTACAGCTAGCATCATATTTAAAAGTAAAAGAGAATGTTTTTCTCCTAAAATTGGAAACAAGGCAGGAATATCCACTCTTACCACTCCTATACAACATCATACTGGAAGAGGTAGCTGGTGCAATAAGACAAGAAGAGAAAAGAAAAAAGAGCATGCGGAGTGGAAAGGAAAAAATAAAGGGGTCTCTATTTGGGGATGACATGATTGTTTGCATGGAAAATCCCAAAGAATCTACAAAAAAGCTATATAAGTTATTTCAGTGAGTTCTCAGGATACAAGATCAATATGTAAAAATCAGTTGTATTTCTATACTAACAATGAACATTTGGAAATTTAAATTTAAAGAAAAAGGACCATTTATTAATACAATAGCACCAAAGACCATGAAATACTTAGGTATAAATCTAACAAAATGTGTACAACATCTTTATACTGAAAACTACAAAACACTAATGAGAGAAATCAAAGCCCTAAATAAATGGAGAAATATACTGTGTTCATGGACTGGAAAACTCAATATTGTTAAGATGTCACTTTTCCTCAAGTCAATCTATAGTCTCAACACAATGCCAATCAAAATCCTATTTTATTTTGTAGAATTGACAAGCTAATTCTAAGATTTATATGGAAAATCAAAGAAAGTAAAATATCCAAAACAATTTTGAAAAGGATCTTAGGTAAATACCATTAGGTATTTAGTGGAAGATTCACACACTATGTGATTTTTAGGCTTTCTATAAAGTTACAGTAAGCAGGACAGCGTGGCATTGACAAAAGGATAGACATGAAGATCAGTGGAACAGAATAGGCCTGAAGTATAAGCCTGACACATTGATTTTCAATAAAGGCACAAAGACAATTCAATGGAGAGTTCAATGGTGCTGGAACAATTGAACATCCATGGTAACAAAACAAAACAAAATCCTTACCCATATCTTGTCAATTCAACCATGTTAAGATTAATTTAAATCGATCATAGAGCTAAATGTAAAATCTAAAACTATACTTGTGGGAGAAAACATAGGATAAAATTTTTGTGACCTTGTGTTAGGCAAATAATTCTTAGATATAACACTAAAAGCATGGTCCATAAAGAAAAAACTGATAACTAAGATTTCAACAAAATGGAAAGTTTTGCTCTCTTCATTAAGAGAATGAACAGATAAGCTACAGACTGGGAGAAAATATTCGCAAATTTTACTTCTTTTTTAAAAAATTACATATCTGACAAAGGACTTAATCCAGAATATATAAAGGATTTCAAAACTCAAGAATAAGAAGTCAAACAATCCAATTCAAAAATAAGCAGAGTATTTGAACAGACACTTCACCAAAGAAGATATGTAAATGGCAAATAAGCACATGAAAACATGTCCCATGTCATTAAATCATTACGGAAATGCAAATTAAAACCACAATGAGATACAACTGCACACCGATTAGTATGGTTAACATAAAAAAGGAAGTAAATTGGCAGTATCAAGTCCTGGCAAGGATGTGTAGCAACTAAAACTCTCAGACATTGCTGTTGGAATGGAAAATGGCATGGCTGCTTTGGAAAACAGTTTTCAGTATCTTACAAAGTTCAATATGCAGTTGCCATAACACTCAGATATTTACCCAGGAGAAATAAAAATAGACGTTCACTGGAAAACCTGTATATGAATGTTTGTAGTAGCTCTATTTGTAACTGCCAAAAGTTAGAAACAACCTGAATATCCCTCAACTGGGGAATGGATAAACAAACTGTGGTACATCCATACAATGGAATACTAGTCAGATATAAAAGGGAACGGATTACTGATACACGCAAAAACTTGGATGAATCCTAAATGCTTACTCTAGTTGAAAGAAGCCAGACCCAAAAGGCTACATACTGTATGGTTCCATTTATATAACATTCTGGAAAAGGCAAAACTATAGGGACAAAAACAGATCAGTGGTTGTCAGGGGCTGGTGACTGAGGGAAGAGGTTGATTACAGCATAAGGGAATATTTTGGGGGTGATGAAAGTGTTCTGAATCTTGACCATCGTGGCAGTTACATGAATTTATGTATTTGTCAAAACTCATAAAACTAAACTAAAAAGTCTGAATTTTTTTGTATGGAAATTATACCCTAACAAACTTGACCTAAAAACAAAAAAATCCTGTTGACTTTAGGATGAAGCTTAAATGCCTTTACTGGACCATTGGGAGGCCTCCTTCAGTGGTGTGTGGGGCAGAAATCAGACTGTAGTGAGTCATGTCTTGACGTCCTCTGCACTTTCCTCCCTAGGACTTGCCCCAGAAGCTTGAAATTTCCATATACATCTCCCTTTTATCTGTTACTACTCCCCTCCATTCCACCCTGCTGCACCTAGAGCCTTGGAAGGCACTGTCTCCACTACCCAGCCTCACGCTTAGCAAATAGAAAACCCTTGTTTGTTGAATGAAAGAATGACTAAATGGATGATTCCTATGGATGAATTCTACCTATTTACATTGAACATATTTTGGTGTTTTTTTGAACATACTTTTAAGATTCTTTTAAAAGGTAGACATTATTTCTCAATATCATGCAAAAAAATTCCTGTGGCAATAGTTGTTTTTCATCTAAGCCAGTTGATTCCTTGTTAGCCAGACTGCCAAATTTGACTTACCTCCCTAAAGACTTGCAATATATTGAAAGGATATCCTGTCTGGTCTTCCAGGCTTTTCTGTCTGTATTTTCAAATCCAACTTCTTCGCTACCTTAATCATCTCCCTGGAACACCATTTGGGGTAGATCCTCACTACCTGTCAACTCTACCATATACTCCTCTAACTGGCAGTACATTCAAACAAGGATTGATCATGAAACAGAGAGAGGACCACATCCGCTCCAAAGGGCTTTCCTCAGCAGGCATGATTTTTCTTCACAGGGAGAAAAATCCCCGTGCTCTGCTTTAGGTGGAAAGAGGTATGTGATCTTGGCCTTATCTCTTTCAGATCGGCTCCTACTTCGGGGCCTCCCTCAGCTCCGTGGATGTGAACAGAGATGGCAGCTCCGACCTGGTCCTCATCGGGGCCCCCCATTACTATGAGCAGAGCCGGGGGGGGCAGGTGTCCGTGTGCCCCTTTCCCCGGGGGGTGAGTGGCTGATGAGACCCGGGCTGGGTGGGGTCTGGGTGTGGAGGGGTCGCCTGGGTTGAGCCCTGACACTGTTTTTGTTCTGCAGAGGGCTAAGTGGCAGTGTGGTGCTGTCCTGCGAGGGGAGCAAGGCCACCTCTGGGCCCGCTTTGGGGCAGCTCTGACGGTGCTGGGGGATGTGAATGGGGACAGGCTGACGGACGTGGCCATCGGGGCCCCGGGAGAGCAGGAGAACCGGGGTGCTGTCTACCTGTTTCACGGAACCTCGGGACTGGGCATCAGCCCCGCCCACAGCCAGGTGAGTCCCGGTCACTATTTTTGTTATAACTGTAGCCTCTTTGCCAATCTGTCCCTTTCTAATTCAATATTCCGACAGCTGCCAGATCAGTTCTCCCAGTAGTCCTTTTCGGAAGCTTCAAAAATAACACATACTTCACAGAAAAGATTCATTCTTACCACAACTAGAGGAGGTGCACAGGGCCATCATCACTCCCACTTTACAGACGAGAAGATGAAGGCTCAGAGGTGATGAACGCTGAGGTGGAAGTGTTAGGATGTAGACATTCCTTTCCTCCGAATCTCAGTCTTGGTAGGATGACCAGCAGACCCGGTTTGCCCAGATCTGTCTCGGTTTTAGCACTGAAAGTCTCACAGCTCAGGAAGGCCTATGGTTGGTCACCCTTCCAGGACTGCATGCTTCATGGGCTTGTGACTTGTGCAGTTACACGGGGCTCCTCTCTCAGAACGGCGCTGTGCTTAGATTAAGGCTCTGCTCTGACCATCTTGAAACTCTTAACAACTTTTGAACAAGGAGTCCTACATTTTTTTCTCCCCACTGGGTCCTGCAAATTATGTAGCTGATCCTGATGGTTGGTCACTTGAAATGCGGGTCACCACAACTGGTTTCCTCTCTAAACTGGCTCCCTGTTTCCTGCTGGATGAAGCCCACTGTCTGGAGGGACCCCCACGGTCTGGCAGTCTCCCATCACAGCCTGCCGAGGCCATCCAGTCTGCTGGCTTCTGGTCTCTGTTTTTTTTTCCAGCCTCACATTTTTCTTCTGTCCTTTCTCTGTCTCCTCATCACTCCTGCCAAATCCCTCATCCTAGAGGTTCAACCCTACCCACACATCCAAATCACCTGAAGGTCTTAAAAAACAGGTGCCTGGGCCCTGCCAGTAGGGGTTCTGATTTAATTGGTCTGGGGTCAGGGCCCCAGGCATCAGTAGAGTTTTTTCAACATTGTATTTAGAAAAATTTCAAAGTTAACTGCAAAGTTGAAAGACTTGTCCAGTGGACATCTGTATATTTATGAGCTAAAATCTACGATGAATATTTTACTAGATTTACTTTATCACATCTCCATCCTTTTTCTACCTGTCCATCAAGTTCATCGTTACTTTTTTTAGTGCAATTCAAAGTAATTTGCAACACCAGTCCAACTTTACCCCTAAATACCTCAGTGTGTATATCATCAACTAGAATTCAAAATATTCAAATATGCTTACTGTTATTTTTAAGATCAAATGTACAGACAGGAAAAGCACAAATCTTTAGCCAGTCAAAGAATTTTGAAAAATATAATCCACAATCCTATCAAGATGCTGAACATAATCGTCACTCTAGAAAGTTCCCTCCCGCCCCCATCCAGTCAATTTCTGACCCCATTCCCTCCCAGAGGAAGCTACCGTTCCAATTATTTTCCACCACAGATGAGTTTTGCCCATTCTAGTGCATGGAATAGTACACTACATAGGCCCTAGTATTTTTCACACGCTCTGGAGTTGCAGCCCGGGCTAAGCACTACTGCCTTACGTTCTTCCCTCTGTGTCACGGAGCCTCTTTCCACAATTGTGTGAATATTATAATATGCCTCTTTTCATTGGCACCTGTTGTTTCTCTGTGTAAATGGGATTTGAAGGCTCTGGTTTTACTTCACTTTTATTACAAAAGCTTTACATGCTTGTACAAATTTAAAAATCTAAAGTAAACAGTACCGCAGGTTCAGACATTTGGTGTATGTGCTTGGCTGAGGAGCCAATGGGGCGAAGCTACCATCTGTGGGATTATGACTGAACGCCTCTAAGTCAGCATCCCGCCCAGGCGGAACAATGCGGCAGCGCCGCGGAAGCCTCGGTTGGCCTCGGATAGCCGGTCCCCCCCGCCATCCCCGCCGCGCGTCGAGACCGGGGTCCGGTGCGGAGAGCCCTTCGTCCTGGGACACGGGGTGCTGCCGGAAAGGCGGCCGCCCCCTCGCCCGTCACGCACCGCACGTTCGTGGGGAACCTGGTGCTAAACCATTCGTAGACAACCTGCTTCTGGGTCGGGGTTTCGTACGTAGCAGAGCAGCTCCCTCGCTGCGATCTATTGAAAGTCAGCCCTCCACACAAGGGTTTGTAAAATAATAAGAAAAAAAGAAGAAAAAAACCAACAGTGAAAGTCTTAACACCCTCCCCTTATCTGCACCTGGAAAGGAAAACAAGGTAAGGGGAGGGTCCACACACTCACCCACCCTCACCCACACCTACATACCTGCTCTCACCCACCCACAACCCCCATACACCCACTCCCACCCCACAGACTTTGGAATTAAAAAACAAATGCAAAAAGGGTCGTGCAATACTATTGCTCTACTGTTTGCATTTTTTACTTGCTCTTTTCCTATGACTGGGGCTAGGGTGATCAGTATGCAGACGAGCAAAACTGCTGTGGCTCTCCCAACTACCATATTATATAATTTCAAAACAAAGCATCCTTCCAACGGAATACGCTAACTTTTTCTCAAAAAAATTTGCAGTGTAATGTACGTGCAGTAAACACACAAATCTCAAGTGATGAACTTTCCTATCTGTGAACTCAAGTAAGCACCACCCAGATTAAGATATAGCACATTTCCAACATCCCACACTTCCTCATTCTTCTTTCTAGTTGATAAACTCACTTAAAAAAAATGGCAGTAAAATATCCATGACCTAAAACTCACCATCTTAACCACTTTTATGTGTACACTTCAGCGGCATTAAGTTCGTGACAAAATCACTTTTAAAATTTCTTAATATATTTGGCTGTTATCCTTTCAGTGTTACTTTTGCACATAGATTAGAGTCAAAATTGTTCTTAACAGCTTATTATGAAAAGCAACAATTTCCACACCCACACTGTGATTTCCTCTTCCTTTTCCCTCTCCTGAGGAAACCACTTTCAGCTCTTTCAATGATTCTCCATACTTCCCGAGGACACAATTATTATTCTGCTTCTTGATTTTTGTTTTCTCATTGACTTCCCACTATGGGAGGTGAGGACTGAGCTCTCTTTCAGGCCCCTCTTGCCACATATTCACACGCCTCCCATCCCACCCCCCCCATTCCTTAAATTTATATGATAATTTTGCTTAGATCTATGTTCAGTGTTTGCATTTTCCTGACCATGTAAAAGAGATTCAACTGAGTCAAATAGTATACTATAACAGTTCTTTCCTGTGAAACTTTTTGTTTTCCCTGGAAAACCCTGTAATTGATGGACACTTGGGTATCATCTCAAGGTTGTGGTCTAAAGCTTAATAGTTACCCTAATTCCTTGAGAAGGTGTGGGAGGTATGACTTGAGTGGAGCCCAGACAATCTCTCCTTGGGTCATCCCAGGAGACTGAGTTACACTCTTCCCTATTCTTTCCCACCCCTTTCTCTCCTCCTCTTTTCTACCCTCAGCGGATCACAGGCTCCCAATTCTCTCCGAGGCTCCAGTATTTTGGGCAGTCACTGAGCGGGGGCCAGGACCTCACAGTGGATGGACTGGTGGACCTGGCTGTAGGGGCTCAGGGGCACGTGCTGCTGCTCAGGTGAGAGCACACCAGGTATCTTCTTTTTCTTAACATATGTACTTCTTTTTATTTTTAATAATTTAAAAAAATATTTATTTATTTAGGCTGCATTAGGCCTTCGTTGTTGCTCGGGCTTTCTCTAGTTGCGGCAAGCGGGGGTTACTCTTCATTGCGGTGCACGGGCTTCTCGTCATGGTGGCTTCTCTTGTTGCGGAGCACGGGCTCTAGGCGTGTGGGTTTCAGTAGTTGCAGCACGCGGGCTCAGTAGTTGTGGCTTGTGGGCTCTAGGCACGCAGACTTCAGTAGTTGTAGCACGTGAGCTCAGTAGTTGTGGCTCACGAGCTCTAGAGCACAGGCTCAGTAGTTGTGGTGCACGGGTTTAGTTGCTCCCCGGCATGTGGGATCTTCCCAGACCGGGGCTCGAACCCGTGTCCCCTGCCTCGGCAGCCAGATTCTCAACCACTGCACCACCAGGGAAGTCTCCCAGGTATCTTCTTTTTAAGGAGTGGCTTTGCTGTACGAAGGCCCCTGAGGGCCCTCTGGTGTCCCCCCACAGGTCCCAGCCGGTGCTGAAAGTTGAGGCGACCATGGAGTTCACACCCAGGGAAGTGGCAAGGGATGTGTATGAGTGTCGTGAGCGGGTGGTGAAAGGCCAGATCGCTGGGGAGGTCAGAGTCTGCCTCCGTGTCCGCAAGAAAACACGGGACAGGCTGGGAGAAGGTGAGGCTGGGTGAGTAAGTCTCAAGAGGTTAAACGACTGGGGACATGGATGGGTGGCCCAGAGTAAAGTTCTCACAGGCTCCGATAGCCTTCTTCAAGCTTGGGTGGAGTGAGCAAGTGGTTCCCCTGCTGGGGGGGTGGGTGGGGAGGCCCAGCAAACAACCCTAAAGAAGTAAGCATGTGGCACTCCTTTACACTCTCAGTTCTCCAGAGAATGAAGGGCCCCTGTGAACTAACCAGGTCTTTTTTTTAAACTGAGAGATAACTCGTTTAAAGGGGAGGTTGAGCTGATGAAGCTAAACACAAACTCACAAAGCATTCAGATATGCATTTTATCACAACTAACTTGACTTCCTTCCTTGTCTCTATTCTCAAAGAGTGGCACTGTGCTTAGGGTGAGGAAGAGTAATGATGGTTCTAGAGAGAAACAGGGGGAGGGGATAAAATTGGTTTCTAGCAGTAATCTTACCAGACTGAGGAGATAACAGTCAGAATTTGGGGCAGCCAGCATGGCTAGAAATTGAGAGCAAAGTCTTGGAGACTAGAGAATTACAGAGAAGGTGTCCCAAAATCTACATAGAAATTTCCTGTAAGTCATTGGCTGACTTTTAAGCCATGCATGTCCAGATCAATACTCTTAGAAACTCAGTGGAAGACAGCAACTGGAGAGCTCAAGAGTTGAACAGAAATCTAGCAGCTTCCCCATGCTGGGGAAACAGAGATTTGAGAGGGATCTTAAAAAACACCTTGGTCCTTCTACTGGGACAATGTCCATTGAAACCAGCAAACCAAGAGAAACAATAGACAATAGAAATAGACCCATAGGTGATTCAGCAATTAGAATTATCAGATAGGAATTTAAAAGATAACTAAAATTAATATCTTCGAGAAAAAATAGGAAATGATGGAGAACTTCATAAAAAACCTGGAATTCATGAAATAGAGTTAAATGGAAACACTAGCCCTGAAAAATACACTGAATGAAATTGAGAATTCAATAGATAGATTTAATAGTAGATTAGAAGCAGAACAAACAGATATATACTACTATATATAAAATAGATAAACAGCAAGGATTTACTGTATAGCACAGGGAATTATATTCAATATCTTGTATAACCTATAATGGAAAAGAATCTGAAAAAATATATGTATAACTGAATCACTTTGCTGTACACCTGAAACTAACACAATATTGTAAATCAACTATACTTATATTTTAAAAAAGTAGAACAGAGAATTAGTGAACTGGAAGGTAAGTAAATTGCAAGTATCCAGCTGAACACACAGAGAGAAAAAAGGATGAAAAATAAACCATAGGAGACATATGGGACATGGTGAAAGATCTAATAAACATGTAATTGGAATTCCAAAAAGAAGGGAGAGAGAGAGACGGAATAAGAAAGAAGCAAGAGTTAAACCTAAATGGTAAAAGAATGTGAAAAAGAATAGATACATGTATATGTATAATTGAATCACTTTGCTGTGCACCTGAAACTAACGCAACACTGTTAATCAACTATACTCCAATATAAAATAAAAATTAAAAAAAAAGAAATGGTGGTAGAGAATTTTCTAAAATTGATGAAAACCATCAAGATTCTCTACCAAATTAGGAACTTCCCTGGCCGTCTGGTGGTTAAGACTCCCTGCTTCCAATGCAGGGGGCGTGGGTTTGATCCCTGGTTGGGGAACTAAAATCCCATATGCCATGAGGCCAAAAAAAAAAAAAAAAGAAGATTCTCTACCAAATCAAAGAAAGATAACATTAGACATTGTACCATCCCAAGGCACAAACTGCTGAAGGCCAAAGACAGAGAAAAAGTTAAAAGCAGCCAGAAAAAATATACTTAATTTTCCAGTATGTGACAGAATAGCTAGTATTTATTGAGCAGTTACTGTGTGGCAGACACTATGCTAAATGCTCTGTAGGCACTATTTCGTTTTCACTATTGGGAAGGTCCAATTATTATCTTCAATTTAAAAATAAGGAATTGAGGCCCTCAGAGAGGTCAGCTAACATGTCCAAATTCAGATAGCTGGAGAGCAGAGGAGCTGGGCCTCCACCTGCTGCCAGTCTGACTCCAAACCCAGGCTCCTCACCACCATTCTACCCTGTCCCTTCAGGAGATACCCAGAGCACCATCACATATGACCTGGCTCTGGACCCAGGTCGCCCACATTCCCAGGCCATCTTCGAAGAGACAAAGAACAACACTCTCAGACATATAGTGACGTTGGGGCTGAGTCAGAAATGTGAGACCCTGAAGCTCCGGTTACTGGTGAGCAGAGGGTGACCATACTCCTGGGTCCTCCAAGCATGGGGCGGGCTTGGGATGTTGAGGAGGGCAGACCACCAAAACCCCACTGTCTCTCAGGATTGTGTAGAGGACTCACTGACCCCCATTGCCCTGCGCCTCAACTTCTCTCTGGTGGGAAAGCCCTTGTCCTCTTTTGGGAACCTCCGGCCAGTGCTGGCTGTAGATGCTCCGACACTCTTCACAGCCTTGGTGAGTCTGGGAGTTGGAGTCCAGCAGGGGTGTGGAAGGGACCAGAGGCCAAGGTTGTTGAAGCTCATTTTATTTCATTTCACATAATTTTATTTCAAGATTTCATTTTACTGTTTCATTTCACCTCTTTTCATGATTTCCTTTCATTTTTCTCATACTCTGTTTTGGCAGTTTCCCTTTGAGAAGAATTGTGGCAATGACAGCATTTGCCAGGATGACCTCAGCATCACCTTCAGTTTTATGAGGTGAGTTTCCTGTCCTCATTTTTACCCCCAGACCTGCACCATGACCTGCTGCTCTGTTCCTCTCCTGGCCCCCAGGGGAGCCTGGCGCAGAGCAGCTGCCTCAGAGGTGTGTTTGTGTGGCTGCCTCGTGCACTGTCTTCTCTCTCCGAGTGTCTGCGCCTCCTTCCCGCCGGAGCAGACTCGCTGCAGGAAAGCACTCAGCATCTCATGGCATGGCTTGTTCCCACCACAGCCTGGACACCCTGGTGGTGGGTGGTTCCCGGGACTTAAACGTGACGCTGACTGTGAGAAACCAGGGCGAGGACTCCTACAGAACACAGGTCACCTTCTTCTACCCATCTGGCTTGTCCTATCGGAGGGTGTCAGGCGCCCAGGTAGCCAAACCCTTCTCAGGCTCCATCTGACTTTGCGTTCCCTGCCCCCATGGCTGGTGTTTGACATCATCACCTCTGCCTCCCTTGCCTTCCAGAACCAGCGCTCACAGCGGTTCTGGCGCCTGATCTGTGAGTCTGACGTCTCCACTGAAGGGTCTGGGACCTTGAAGAGCACCAGCTGCAGCATAAACCACCCCATCTTCCCAGAGAACTCAGAGGTCAGGCTGTTGGCTCCTCCTCCCTTTTTCTCCTTTGTCTTCCTCTGAATTCTTCCCTAGTTCTTCTTTTTCTTCTTCTTCTTCTTTCCTCCTCCTCTTCTTTCTTCTTCTTCTTCTTCTTCTTCTTCTTCTTCTTCTTCTTCTTCTTCTTCTTCTTCTTCTTCTTCTTCTTCTTCTTCTTCTTCTTCTTCTTCTTCTTCTTCTTCTTCTTCTTCTTCTTCTTCTTCTTCTTCTTCTTCTTCTTCTTCTTCTTCTTCTTCTTCTTCTTCTTCTTCTTCTTCTTCTTCTTCTTCTTCTTCTTCTTCTTCTTCTTCTTCTTCTTCTCCTTCTCCTTCTTCTTCTCCTTCTCCTTCTCCTTCTCCTTCTCCTTCTCCTTCTCCTTCTCCTTCTCCTTCTCCTTCTCCTTCTCCTTCTCCTTCTCCTTCTCCTTCTCCTTCTCCTTCCTCTTCTCCTTCCCCTTCTCCTCCTCCTTCTTCTCCTTCTTCTCCTCCTCCTTCTTCTTCTGCTATTTCTACTTCTTCTCGTCCTTCTCCTTCTCCTCCTTCTTCTTCTTTGCTGCACTGCATGGCTTGTGGGATCTTAGTTTCCTGGCCAGATATTGAACCTGTGCCCTCGGCAGTGAAAATGCATGGAGTCCTAACCAATGGACCGCCAGGGAATTCTCTTCTTTTTTTTTAAAGTAGATGTTTCTTTTTTTTGAAAAACAGCTTTATTGAGATAAAATTCATCTACCACACAATTCACCCACTTCAAGTATACAATCCAGTGGCTTTTGCAATGTTCACAGTGTTGTGCATCCATCACCATGATCAATGTTAGTGTATTTTATTACCCCAAGAAAAGACCCTGCTCCCCTTAGCCATCAGCCCGTGTCGTCCCATCTCTCCCAGCCCTAGGCAACCACTACTCTATTTGCTGTCTTGAGATTCACCTATTCTGGATATTTCATATAAATGGAATCATATAATAGGATTGCTTCTTTGACTGAGCATCATGCTTTCAAGGATCATCCGTGTTGCAGGATGTATTAATACTCAGATTCTTTTTACTGCTGAATAGTATTCTGTTGTACGGATGTGCCCCATTTTATTTACCCATTCTTCAGCTGATGGACATTTGGGTTGTTCCTTCTCTCTTACTCTTGTCACTGTCTCTTCTTTCTCCAACTCCAGATCACCTTCAATATCACATTTGACGTGAACCCTGATGCTTTCTTTGGAAACAAACTGCTTCTCAAGGCCAATGTGACCAGGTGCGCTATGCCTGGCCTCCTCCATTTTGAGGCCCCAGCCCCTGGCACCCCTGTTCAGGGTGGACCATTGCCCTCTCCCCACTGGTTCTCCCTTCAGTTCATTTGTTTACTCAACAAACACCAACTGAGCACCCACCACGTTCCAGGCATGGCCCCCTGTGCTGGTGGAACAGTGATGGACAAGACAGCTGTGATTCTTGCCCTCACAGAGGTTATAATTTAGGGGCAAAGACAGACAGGAAAGCCGATGATTATGATACAGTATGAAATGAATGATGTCCAGTCTTCTTGGGAGATTGGTGTTCAGAGAAGACTATACATTCAGGCTGTGAGTTAGCCAAGCAAAGGCATGAATTGAGGCTGGGCATGAAGACAGAGAGAAGGAAGTGTGGACCAAGCAAAGCCCGGAGACTGCAAAGGTCAGGCTGAGTTTGAGCACAGGAGGCAGGATTGAAGGAGTTGGTTAGATATAGGCTGTGTCATGAAATGACATGATAAGTGCTCTTAGGGAACTTGCAGTTTAACTTGGGAGTGACGTGATCACCTTTGCATGCTAGAAAGATCACTCTCCAGGAGCGGGGGAGATTGGGGTGGGAGTCATTTTGAATTCAGGGGACCAGTGAGAAGAAGACATCCTTCTGCAGGCATCCATCCTGGTGAGTAGGGATGGGCCTGGGCTACACAGGGGCAGCCCTGGTCTTTCCTACAATCTCTGTTTCCTCTGTTGGATTTAGAGGACAGCGTTTAGGATGCTGAGAGGACAGGACTTGGTGGTTGGTTGGTGATGGAGGGTGAGGGAGAGGAAGAAGGAGAAGGAAAGGCTGATTCTCAGTTCTCAAGAGCTGCCCAGAGCTCTCCGTTTCCCTTCAGTGAGAACAACATACCTGGGAACAACAAAACCGAATTCCAGCTGCAGCTGCCTGTGAAATACGCTGTCTACATGGTGGTCACCAGGTACTGGCTGCTGGGGCTTTTAGTTCTGCCTTCACCACTGGGCTGGACATGGCGCATTGAGTATCTGTGTGCATGAGTCTGTGCACGTGTGCCTGTGAGTGAGTCTGAGGATATGTGTGCACACGTGTGTGTCTGTACGTGCATGCGTACGTGTGTGTGTGAGGGGCCCAAACTGGCACATGCTGCAGGTCCCACCCACACTGCCCCTGCACACCATCCCGCTCGCACCCTCTCAGGGCTGCATTACCCGCGTGCCTGTTCACCCCTTTACACACTTAGCCCAAGACCCCCTCCCAGGACTCCCCTGATGTTCTGTCACCTCCTGCCCCTTCTTCCTTCTCCCATCAGCCTTGAGGTCTCGACCAAATATCTCAACTTCACGGCCTCAGAGAAGACCAGCCACATTATAGAGCATCAGTATCAGGTGGGGAGCTGAGAAGGAGCCTGGGGAGGGAAATCGAGATGATGGGAACACAGAAAGAATGGTAGGAGGGACTTCCCTGGTGGTCCAGTGGTTAAGACTTTGCCTTCCAATGCAGTGGGCACGGGTTTGATCCTTGGTCGGGGAACTAGGATCCCGCATGCCACGTGGCCAAAAAAAAATATGATCGGAAACATGCATGAGGTACCTGCTTTGGGCCAGGCTCTGTTCTAAGCTTGCTGTGAATCCACACACACCACCACGTGCATCCGTATGTGTATACACACACGTATTAACTCATTTTATCTTCGTAATGACCCTGTAACAGAGGTACTGTTGTCTCCCCCAGTTTATAGACGAAGAAACTGGGGCTCAGAGAGGCTAACAGAACATGCCCACAGTCTCACCCCTAGTGAGTGGAAGAGCCACTGCTTCCGACCAGCCTGTCTGGTTCTGGAATGGGTGTTTAACCCCTGTGCTCTCCTGTCTCTCAGAAAGCATCAAGAGGCAGGATGCTTGGGTCTGTGAGGCCTGATTCAGTACTGGGCTGTTGGGAGTGGGGAGCCTGATTCTAGTTGCTGGTGGGGGCAGAAAGGCCAGAACCCTGATATCTGCCCCTCCCCCCCCACGCAGTTCAACAACCTGGGAGGGAGGAAGCTCCCCATCAGTGTGGTCTTCTTGGTCCCCATCCAGCTGAACCAGGTGACCGTGTGGGACCAGCTCCACGTCACCTTCTCCCAGGTAAGCACAGCTGGGCCTGAGGATTGGGCCCAGCTCCTCTCTCCACAGCCCTGGTCTTTCCTAAAATCACTTCTGTTTCCTCTGTTGGGTTTTGGAGCCATTTCTGATCCTCTCTTGGACCTCGGTTTTCTCACCTCCCGGAGGGTGGACCCAGGAGCCCTCGCTTCAATCCGTCCTCACAGTGTCCCTCTTTCCTCAGAACCTCTCCAGTAGATGCCACACCAACAAGAGTGACCCTCGTCGCTCTGACTTCCTGGGGGAGCTTAAGAAGACCCCACTGCTGGTGAGACTAAGCCCAGCCTCAGCCTCGGGGCTGCACGCAGACTCCGCACTGCCCCCTCACCTGGGCCCAGTACCGGCTCTCATCTGCTGGCTGAGTGCATGCGATGTGGCCTGCATCCAGCTGTCCTGCTCACCTCTCTCCCCTCCTCCCTTCCCCAGAGCTGCTCCATTGCTGTCTGCCAGAGAATCCAGTGTGACATCCCGTCCTTTGGGGTCCAAGAAGAATTCAAGGTCACCCTCAAGGGCAACCTCACATTTGACTGGTATATCAAGGTAGGTGGGTACCTGAGGCTCGGCTGGGCACAGACGAGATCCTCCAGGGCCAATGGGTCCAGCTCCCATCCTCTCTCTCCCACAGACTTTGCATAACCACCTTCAGGTTGTGAGCACTGCGGAGATCTTGTTTGATGATTCGGAGTTCGCCCTGCTCCCAGGACAGGGCGCCTTTGTGAGGGCCCAGGTATCTGTCTCGGGCACAGAGGGACCGCTGGAGGCAGGAGAGGAGGCTGGGCTTGTGGGAGAGAGAGAGAGAGGGGGCTGGGGAGGAGGAGTGAGGGCTAGGGTTAGGGGGCACAGGGGATTTAGTCATGGGGTTCGGGGAGCACACAAGGTCTGACTGGGGAACCCCCAGAAATCCAGAGTCTTTCTCCCCTGATGCCCCCCCTCCCCCTCTCCCTGCTCCAGACAGAGACCAAGGTGGAGCCTTACGAAGTACATAACCCTGTCCCGCTGATCGTGGGCAGCTCGGTTGGGGGGCTGGTGCTCCTGGCCCTGGTCACTGCCGGCCTGTACAAGGTAACTCCCCCGGGGCCCTCTTCCTGCCCCTCCCCTCCCCCCACCCCCACGGCTTCTCACTCAGCAGCGCCTTCCTGGGTTCAGCTCCCAGCTGTGCCTCGGGCAGCTCACAGAGCCTCAGTTTCTTCAGCTGTAAAATGAGACTATAAATACCCATTCTGTGGAGGTCTTTGGGTTCGTATCTCTAGAGCACTTAGAATGGTCTCTGGTACAGAGTAAACACTATATAAAGAGTACTTATTATTATATTTTAGATTTCTTTCCCTCTTTTCTTTCTCAATAGTGATGCCATCCCCCTCCCTGTCCCACTTTCCCCAGATCTATTCTGCACTCCGCCACGTTATTCTTTGCATCTCTTGGTCCCGCCGTCTCCCAGCCTGGCCCGCATGGCCTTCACTCGCCCTCCTGGCCTTGGTGCCCTTACTCCCCTGCCTCTGCCTCCACAGCTTGGCTTCTTCAAACGACAGTACAAGGACATGATAACTGAAGCTGGTCCTGAAACTGCCTCCCCCCAGTAACAGCAGCTCCTTCCCCACTCCTTGCTGAGTGGCCTCCCCTGCAGCAAACAGGATGTGGTCGGACCGAAGAGTGAGCGGGTCCCCAGGCTGCTGGATGGACACATCTGTTGGGAGACCAGGGCGGTGATGTCTCACTCAGGAGCAACCTGCTTGGGTTTCCATTCCTGTGTGTCTGTGTGTGTGTGTGCGCGTGCGTGCACGAGTGTGAATTGTGTGTGTGGCTCAGATCTCTCTCGCATGAGGACAAGTGCCTTCCGCACAAATCTCAGGCAGAAGGGAGTTGCTTGGGCTTCCTTGTGTGTGGGTGGAGGTGCCATTGGTTCTTCCTCGGGGACAGAAGTGATGGCAGCTTTTGTGGGTGAACACAAAGGGAAGTGCAAGAAATCCTCCCCCAGCTATAGGAAGCGAGACCTCCTTTTGTGTGTGAGCCCGCAGGCCAGCAGGAGCCCGTGCAGCTGGGCCTGAGCCTACCTGGACAAGGCAGCAGGAACCTGTCCAATCCATTCCACACTAGAGCTGATGTGTCCAGTGTGCAATGGTGCACCTCCCTTTATGTATTCACTTTATTATTTTAATGCTACTTTTATTTTTTGAATGGATGAACAGGTCCGTAATATCAAAATCAAAAGACACGCAAGGGTGTGTGATGAAGTTTCCCTTCCATCCTGGTCTGCCAGCCATTTAGGTCTCTTGTAAAGGGTAGTCCAGGTTATGCGTTTGGGGGTCTCCTTCACAAAGATTCTAGGCATATGCAAACACACACACACACACACACAAGCTTTTTTGCACAAATGGCAGCATGCATTGTTTATACTGTTCTGCATCTTGCTTTCTTCATTAATATGGCTCAGACATTGTTTTATATCAAGACATAAAGTACTTTTTCATTCTTTTATATAGTGCACCCTGTTCCACTGTGTGGGTGGATCCTAACGTCCTTGTCTCCCTCCGATATATTATTTCTAGCTTCTCACAATGACAAACAATGGTGAATTAATAAATTGAATATATGTCGTTTTTGCATATGTGTAAGATAATTTATAGGATACATTCCCGGAAGTCTGAATTCTGCCAGAAGCAACCCCAAGAGAAGAATTTGAGTGAAAGAAGCTTATTTAGGAGAGACTCCAGGAAATATCAGTGGGGGAGGGACGTGAGCTGGGGAGGGAAAGGCAGCCAGTAAAGGGTATATTATCAACAGAGGGACCATTATGAGCTCCTGGAGTGTAACCCCACCGGGGAGGTCTGGGACGCAAAGTAGAACACACACCTTGACACTTCCCACCCGAGCAGAGAAGGAGCTGGCGTATGGATACACCAATTCCACATAGTTATTGGCTGAGGGTTGCTCTTTGTGGGGAAGGAAGTGCTAATTCCCTGGCACTTCTGGCCAGCCCTGAATGTAGGCAGAGCGGCTCTGGTGGCCAGAGAAAGGGCTACAGATGCTGCCAGTTGGAAGTCTGCCAGGTGAGCATAGCCCCTGGCAAGGCCCGCAGGGATCCGGGCAGGGTACCAACAGCACTTGCTATGAAGAGTGAGTACAGATGAAGTTTTGATAGCTGTTTCTAGGTAGCCCTCCCTCCTCTGGGGAGTTCTCCCACTGCCCATCTCCCAACCTTTGCCAGTGCAGTACCCACGACTCTGCCCTTAGCACCCATCCTAATGCTCACATCAGTCCTGCTAAGTGGCCATCTCTTGCTATTTACTGATGTCTGAATTTCACTTATGAGGAAGCTGAGACTTAGAGAGATCATCTCAATTGCCTGAGGTCATACAGATAAAGAGGAGATGGAGCTGGGATTCAAACCTGTTTCTGTCTGGTTCCAAAGCTTTTCTCTTTTACTGTCCCGACGGCCTCAGAGGAATGGCCTGTAGCAGGCACGAGGGAGGTAGTGGGGAGAGAGTGGCTGTTGTTTAGCTGTTATAATATCAGGTGAACCATATGAAATCGCTGACACATTTGTTGACAAAAATGGCAATTGCATGCAGTTCATCGAGATACAGGAAAATCATGGCTTAGATGGACATCTGCTCCAGATGTGATAGGAAGGAGGGCAGGTGAGGGAAGTGTCCTAGGGGAGGCGACCCCTGACTCAAGTAGGGGCAAGAGTCTTCCAGTCAGAGGGCAGCACATGTGGGGCTAGCAGAGTGGGCAGGAGCTTGGGCATATGTGCTCTGTAAGCTAGAGTGAGGAGTTTGAGTTTTATTCAAAGTGCAATTAGATGTCATCAAAGGATGACTGATAAGACAATGGCCCTTTGTATCTTTGGGGGTGTTGCAACACATGTCACTTGAAATTGTTCTACATGATTTCTTCTTCTGACTTCAAAATCCATTAAAAATCCATTTTCTTCTTCCTTAAGTTGAAAGACAAAAGACCTCAAGATCTCCAGATGTCCTTAAGTGACCCAGAAAGGAGAGGGCCTCTGTACCTGCAGGCACCTGTCCTTGGATGGGCAGTCAAGGCTCAGAGTCCACATCGGCCTCTTTGCACTGGAAACTTGTGTTGAATTCAGTCAGATAGGAGCTTTATGATAGGTTAAAAAGTAAATTATTTCTAGTGACAAATTACCCTAGCATGATCACAAAGTTACTAATAAACAGGGTCATAGATCTCTGGTGAGAAGCAGATAAACCCAGGAAAGTCTGTCCTTGTTTTTACTTTTTGGGGTTCAGAATAAACAAATCTCTGCAGTCTCCACCCTTCTTTTCTTACTTAGTAATAGGTTCTTATCTGGGACACCATGGAAGATTGTTATATTGTTATATTAATAGTTATGACCCTCGATGAATTGTGTCTCCCTGCATCCCACTCCCTTGCAATGTGACATTGCTGCTGCTCCCATCAAGTGGTGGGGTCTTCCTCTCTACCCTCTGGAATCTGGGTTGCTCTTGTGCTTTGCTTTGACCAATAGAATGTGGTAGAAGGGCTATTGTGCAAGTTCCTGGGCCTAGACCGTCAGAAGCACTGCAGCTTCTGTGCTCAACCTCTCAGACTCCTGAGACCACTGTGCTGAGACCCAGCTAGCCTATTGGAGAATGAGACAACTGAGGCCCCCAGCCGACAGCCAGCACAACCGCATGCATGAGGCCATATTGGACCTTCCAGCCCAGTCCAACCATCCAACAACTGCAGCCACAGGCAAGTCCAACAAAAGAACTGCCCAGATTGTCACTTCCCAGAACTGTGAGAAATCATAAATTGTGGATGTTTCAATCCACTGTGTTTTGGAGTGGCTGGTTATGATGCAATGGATAACTAATACAGCCAAACAATGAAAGAACATTTCTCATTTTCCTTTGTGGCTAGGTGTGGCCATGTAGCTAGATTCTGGTGAAGGGGATGTGAGTAGAGTGAGTGGACAACTTTGGAGTCAGGTCCTTTGAGAGAAGGAGTATGCTCCTTTTCTCCTTGCCATCTTTTCACCAGCTGGAGTGTGAATGTTGTGGTGCACCATTTTTTCTTTTTTCAATTTTATTTTATTTTATTTTTTTTAACATCTTTATTGGAGTATAATTGCTTTACAATGGTGTGTTAGTTTCTGCTTTATAACAAAGTGAATCAGCTATACATATACATATATCCCCATATCTCTTCCCTCTTGTGTCTCCCTCCCTCCCACCCCTCTACATGGTCACAAAGCACGAAGCTGATCTCCCTGTGCTATGTGGCTTCTTCCCACTAGCTATCAGTTTTACATTTGGTAGTGTATATATGTAAATGCCACTCTCTCACTTTGTCCCAGCTTACCCTTCCCCCTCCCTGTGTCCTCAAGTCCATTCTCTAGTAGGTCTGCATCTTTATTCCCATCCTGCCCCTAGGTTCTTCATGATCTTTTTTTTTTTTTTTTAGATTCTATATATATGTGTTAGCATATGGTATTTGTTTTTCTCTTTCTGACTTACTTCAGTCTGTATGACAGACTCTAGATCCATCCACCTCACTGCAAATAACTCAATTTCGTTTCTTTTTATGGCTGAGTAATATTCCATTGTATATATGTGCCACATCTTCTTTATCCATTCATCTGTCGACGGACACTTAGGTTGCTTCCATGTCCTGGCTGTTGTAAATAGAGCTGCAATGAATATTGTGGTACACGACTTTTTTTGAATTATGGTTTTCTCAGGGTATATGCCCAGTAGTGGGATTGCTGGGTCATATGGTAGTTCTATTTTTAGTTTTTTAAGGACCCTCCATATTGTTCTCCATAGTGGCTGTATCAATTTACATTCCCACCAACAGTGCAAGAGGGTTCCCTTTTCTCCACACCCTCTCCAGCATTTATTGTTTGTAGATTTTTTGATGATGGCCATTCTGACTGGTGTGAGGAGATATCTCATGGTAGTTTTGATTTGCATTTCTCTAATGATTAGTGATGTTGAGCATTCTTTCATGTGTTTGTTGGCCATCTGTATATCTTCTTTTGAGAAATGTCTACTTAGGTCTTCTGCCCATTTTTGGATTGGGTTTTTGGTTTTTTTGATATTGAGCTGCTTGTAAATTTTGGAGATTAATCCTTTGTCCGTTGCTTCATTTGCAAATATTTTCTCCTGTTCTAAGGTTGTCTTTTCGTCTTGTTTATGGTTTCCTTTGCTGTGCAAAAGCTTTTAAGTTTCATTAGGTCCCATTTGTTTTTGTTTTTATTTCCATTTCTGTAGGAGGTGGGTCAAAAAGGATCTTGCTGTGATTTATGTCATAGAGTGTTCTGCCTATGTTTTCCTCTAAGAGTTTGATAATGTCTGGCCTTACATTTAGGTCTTTAATCCATTTTGAGTTTATTTTTGTGTATGGTGTTAGGGAGTGCTCTAATTTCATTCTTTTACGTGTAGCTGTCCAGTTTTCCCAGCACCACTTATTGAAGAGGCTGTCTTTTCTCCATTGTAATTTCTTGCCTCCTTTATCAAAAATAAGGTGACCATATGTGCGTGGGTTTATCTCTGGGCTTTCTATCCTGTTCCATTGATCTATATTTCTGTTTTTGTGCCAGTACCATACTGTCTTGATTACTGTAGCTTTGTAGTATAGTCTGAAGTCCAGGAGCCTGATTCCTCTAGCTCCGTTTTTCTTTCTCAAGATTGCTTTTGTTATTTGGGGTCTTTTGTGTTTCCATACCACTTGTGAAATTTTTTGTTCTAGTTCTGTGAAAAATGCCAGTGGTAGTTTGATAGGGATTGCATTGAATCTGTAGACTGCTTTGGGTAGTATAGTCATTGTCACAATGTTGATTCTTCCAATCCAAGAACATGATATATCTCTCCATCTGTTGGTATCATCTTTAATTTCTTTCATCAGTGTCTTATAGTTTTCTGCATACAGATCTTTTGTCTCCTTAGGTAGATTTATTCCTAGGTATTTTATTCTTTTTGTTGCAATGGTAAATGAGAGTGTTTCCTTAATTTCACTTTCAGATTTTTCATCATTAGTGTATAGGAATGCAAGAGATTTCTGTACATTAATTTTGTATCCTGCAAATTTGCCAAATTCATTGATTAGCTCTAGTAGTTTTCTGGTAATATCTTTAGGATTCTCTATGTATAATATCATGTCATCTGCAAACAGTGACAGCTTTACTTCTTCTTTTCCAATTTGTATTCCTTTTATTTTTTTTTCTTCTCTGATTACTGTGGCTAAAACTTCCAAAACTATGTTGAATAATAGTGGTGAGAGTGGGCAAACTTGTCTTGTTCCTGATCTTAGTGGAATTGGTTTTAGTTTTTCACCATTGAGGATGATGTTGGCTGTGGGTTTGTCATATATGGCCTTTATTATGTTGAGGTAAGTTCCCTCTGTGCCCACTTTCTGGAGGGTTTTTATCATAAATGGGTGTTGAATTTTGTCAAAAGCTTTTTCTGCATCTATTGAGATGATCATACGATTTTTATTCTTCAATTTGGTAATATGGTGTATCACATTGCTTGATTTGCGTATATTGAAGAATCCTTGCATTCTTGGGATAAACCCCACTTGATCATGGTGTATGATCCTTTTAATGTGCTGTTGGATTCTGTTTGCTAGTAATGTGTTGAGGGTTTTTGCATCTATGTTCATCAGTGATATTGACCTGTAGTTTTCTTTCTTTGTGACATCTCTCTTTGGTTTTGGTATCAGGGTGATGGTGGCCTCGTATAATGAGTTTGGAAGTGTTCCTCCCTCTGCTATATTTTGGAAGAGTTTGAGAAGGATAGGTGTTAGCTCTTCTCTAAATGTTTGAGAGAATTCACCTGTGAAGCCATCTGGTCCTAGGCTTTTGTTTGTTGGAAGATTTTTAATCACGGTTTCAATTTCAGTTCTTGTGATTGGTCTGTTTATATTTTCTATTTCTTCCTGGTTCAGTCTCGGAAGGTTGTGGTTTTCTAAAAATTTGTCCATTTCTTCCAGGTTGTCCATTTTATTGGCATATAGTTGCTTGTAATAATCTCTCATGAGCCTTTGTGTTTCTGCAGTGTCAGTTGTTACTTCTCCTTTTTCATTTCTAATCCTATTGATTTGAGTCTTATCCCTTTTTTTCTTGATGAGTCTGGCTAATGGTTTATCAATTTTGTTTATCTTCTCAAAGAACCAGCTTTTAGTTTTATTGATCTTTGCTATTGTTTCCTTCATTTCTTTTTTAATTTATTTCTGATCTGATCTTTATGATTTCTTTCCTTCTGCTAACTTTGGGGATTTTTTGTTCTTCTTTCTCTGATTGCTTTAGGTATAAAGTTAGGTTGTTTATTTGAGATGTTTCTTGTTTCTTAAGGTAGGATTGTATTGCTATAAACTTCCCTCTTAGAACTGCTTTTGCTGCATCCCATAGGTTTTGGGTCGTCGTGTTTTCATTGTCATCTGTTTCTAGGTATTTTTTGATTTCCTCTTTGATTTATTCAGTGATCTCTTGGTTATTAAGTAGTGTATTGTTTAGCCCCCTTGTGTTTGTATTTTTCACAGATTTTTCCCTGTAATTGATATTTAATCTCATAGCGTTGTGGTCAGAAAAGATACTTGATAAGATTTCAATTTTCTTAAATTTACCAAGGCTTGATTGGTGACCCAAGATGTGACCTATCCTGGAGAATGTTCCATGAGCACTTGAGAAGAAAGTGTAATCTGCTGTTTTGGGATGGAATGTCCTATAAATATCAATTAAATCTATCTCGTCTATTGTGTCATTTAAAGCTTGTGTTTCCTTATTAATTTTCTGTCTGGATGATCTGTCCCTTGGTGTAAGTGAGGTGCTAAAGTCCCCCACTATTATTGTGTTACTGTCGATTTCCTCTTTTATAGCTGTTAGCAGTTGCCTTATGTACTGAAGTGCCCCTATGTTGGGTGCATATATATTTATAATTGTTATATCTTCTTCTTGGATTGATCCCTTGATCATTATGTAGTGTCCTTCCTTGTCTCTTGTAACATTCTTTATTTTAACGTCTATTTTATCTGATATGAGTATTGCTACTCCAGCTTTCTTTTGATTTCCATTTGCATGGAATATCTTTTTCCATCCCCTCACTTTCAGTCTGTATGTGTCCCTAGGTCTGAAGTGGGTCTCTTGTAGACAGCATATAGATGGATCTTGTTTTTGTATCCATTCAGCCAGTCTATATCTTTTGGTTGGAGCATTTAATCCATTTACATTTAAGGTAATTATCAATATGTATGTTCCTATGACCATTTTCTTAATTGTTTTGGGTTTGTTATTGTAGGTCTTTTCCTTCTCTTGTGTTTCCTGACTAGAGAAATTCCTTTAGCATTTGTTGTAGAGCTGGTTTGGTGGTGGTGAATTCTCTTAGCTTTTGCTTGTCTGTAAAGGTTTTAATCTCTCCGTCTACTCTGAATGAGATCCTTGCTGGGTAGAGTAATCTTGGTTGTAGGTTTTTCCCTTTCATCACTTTAAATACGTCCTGCCCTTCCCTTCTGGCTTGCAGAGTTTCTGCTGAAAGATCAGCTGTTAACTGATTAACTGGGGATTCCTTTGTATGTTAGTTGTTTTTCCCTTACTGCTTTTAATATTTTTTCTTTGTATTTACTTTTTGATAGTTTGATGAATATGTGTCTTGGCATGTTTCTCCTTGGATTTATCCTGTATGGGACTCTCTGTGCTTCCTGGACTTGAGTAACTATTTGCTTTCCCATATTAGGGAAGTTTTCAACTATAATCTCTTCAAATATTTTCTGAGTCCTTTCTTTCACTCTTCTTCTTCTGGGACCCCTATAATTCGAATGTTGGTGCGTTTTTGTTTGTTTGTTTGTTTTTTTCATAAATAACATTTTATTGAACATACCCACACACCTTTATCAGTGGCAGAGTTGAGTAGTTGCAACAGAGACCATATGGCCCACAAGCCTAAAATATTTACTTGCTGGTGCTTTTTTTTTCTTTTTTTCACACACACACTGTATTTTATTTTTACAAGAGATAAATAGACTGACACCAAGCATTGTACATGGATGACCACAACAAAAGCAACAATGATTGCAATTACCAAACATGAAACACACTCATACTATATCATAATATTGACATTCAGTCCAGTAATCCTCCACTGTAACAGCTCCTTTACTTTGCAGTGAAAATTGATTTGTATATTCTTTGCCTCTGAGTCCTTGTGGGATTTTTTTTAAAATTCAGACAGAAAGTCACAAAAATTATACTCATCCTCATCAGTTCACTCAGTCCCATGTAATTAATTTTTTTTTCATCTTGATCTTTTGTTAGCACTTTTATGAGTTCATCAGTTTTTTATTAGAGTTCTGAAAATGCTTATTCATTCAGTTCAGCAGTACAGTCAGTTACCAGAAACCTGTACTTGTCAGAGTCTTTTCCATGAATTTCTTAAAGATGAAACCCTTTTATAGGAACATATTTGCAAAAGCATGAGAGTACACCCAGAACTGTCTGTAACTGACAAAAGACTTAAAAATGACCACAGTTAAAAATTTGATGAAAGTTCATAATAATGCAGTTGAGAAGAAAATTAGTTATTTCTGAGATATACATTTTAAGGTAATAACTAGGATTATGACTTATAACATTATACCAGAACATATAAGATTTTTAGAAATTTCATGTAATGTCTGAAACATTTATATTAACATATTTCCATACAAATAACCCAATGAAAGTTTAGTATTAGTTGTTTTGTTTGTTTGTTTTTTTATACTGCAGGTTCTTATTAGGCATCAATTTTATACACCTCAGTGTATACATGTCAATCCCAATCGCCCAATTCAGCACAACACCATCCCCACCCCACCGCAGTTTTCCCCCCTTGGTGTCCATATGTTTAAGCAATGTTTAACAAGGCAATGTTTAACAAAGCAATGTTTAACAAAGACCTAGAAGAATTAAAGAATAAACAAACAGAGATGAACAATACAATAACTGAAATGAAAACTACACTAGAAGGAATCAATAGCAGCATAACTGAGGCAGAAGAACGGATAAGTGACCTGGAAGACAGAATGGTGGAATTCACTGCTGCGGAACAGAATAAAGAAAAAAGAATGAAAAGAAATAAAGACAGCCTAAGAGACCTCTGGGACAACATTAAATGCAACAACATTCACATTATAGGGGTCCCAGAAGGAGAAGAGAGAGAGAAAGGACCCGAGAAAATATTTGAAGAGATTATAGTCGAAAACTTCCCTAACATGGGAAAGGAAATAGCCACCCAAGTCCAGGAAGCACAGTGAGTCCCATACAGGATAAACCCAAGGAGAAACATGCTGAGACACATAGCAATCAAACTGGCAAAAATTAAAAACAAAGAAAAATTACTGAAAGCAGCAAGGGAAAAATGACAAATAACATAAAAGGGAACTCCCATAAGGTTAACAGCTGATTTCTCAGCAGAAACTCTACAAGCCAGAAGGGAGTGGCATGATATACTTAAAGTGATGAAAGGGAAGAACCTACAACCAAGATTACTCTACCCGGCAAGAATCTCATTCAGATTCGAAGGAGAAATCAAAAGCTTTACAGACAAGCAAAAGCTACGAGAATTCAGCACCACCAAACCAGCTCTACAACAAATGCTAAAGGAACTTCTCTAAGTGGGAAACACAAAAGAAGAAAAGGACCTACAAAAACAAACCCAAAACAATTAAGAAAATGGTCATAGGAACATACATATTGATAATTACCTAAACGTGAATGGATTAAATGCTCCAACCAAAAGACACAGGCTTGCTGAATGGATACAAAAACAAGATCCATCTATATGCTGTCTACAAGAGACCCATTTCAGACCTAGGGACACATACAGACTGAAAGTGAGGGGATGGAAAAAGATATTCCATGCAAATGGAAATCAAAAGAAAGCTGGAGTAGCAATACTCATATCAGATAAAATAGACGTTAAAATAAAGAATGTTACAAGAGACAAGGAAAGACACTACATAATGATCAAGGGATCAATCCAAGAAGAAGATATAACAATTATAAATATATATGCACCCAACATAGGGGCACTTCAGTACATAAGGCAACTGCTAACAGCTATAAAAGAGGAAATCGACAGTAACACAATAATAGTGGGGGACTTTAGCACCTCACTTACACCAAGGGACAGATCATCCAGACAGAAAATTAATAAGGAAACACAAGCTTTAAATGACACAATAGACGAGATAGATTTAATTGATATTTATAGGACATTCCATCCCAAAACAGCAGATTACACTTTCTTCTCAAGTGCGCATGGAACATTCTCCAGGATAGATCACATCTTGGGTCACCAATCAAGCCTCAGTAAATTTAAGAAAATTGAAATCATATCAAGCATCTTTTCTGACCACAATGCTATGAGATTAGAAATGAATTACAGGGAAAAAAATGTAAAAAACACAAACACATGGAGGCTAAACAATACACTACTTAATAACCAAGAGATCACTGAATAAATCAAAGAGGAAATCAAAAAATACCTAGAAACAGATGACAATGAAAACACGACGACCCAAAACCTATGGGATGCAGCAAAAGCAGTTCTAAGAGGGAAGTTTATAGCTATACCAGCCTACCTTAAGAAACAAGAAAAATCTCAAATAAACAATCTAACCTTACACCTAAGGGAGCTAGAGAAAGAACACAAACAAAACCCAAAGTTAGCAGAAGGAAAGAAATCATAAAGATCAGAGCAGAAATAAATGAAATAGAAACAAGGAAAACAATAGCAAAGATCAATAAAACTAAAAGCTGGTTCTTTGAGAAGATAAACAGAAATGATAAACCATTGGCCAGACTCATCAAGAAAAAGAGGGAGAGGACTCAAATCAATAAAATTAGAAATGAAAAAGGAGAAGTTACAACAGACACCACAGAAATACAAAGCATCCTAAGAGACTAGTATAAGCAACTCTATGCCAGTAAAATGGACAACCTGGAAGAAATGGACAAATTCTTAGAAAGGTATAACCTTCCAAGACTGAACCAGGAAGAAAGAGAAAATATGAACAGACCAATCACAAGTAATAAAATTGAAACTGTGATTAAAAATCGTCCAACAAACAAAAGTCCAGGACCAGATGGCTTCACAGGTGAATTTTATCAAACATTTAGAGAAGAGCTAATACCCATCCTTCTCAAACTCTTCCAAAAAATTGCAGAGGAAGGAACACGCCCAAACTCATTCTATGAGGCCACCATCACCCTGATACCAAAACCAGGCAAAGATACTACAAAAAAAGAAAATTACAGACCAATATCACTGATGAATATAGATGCAAAAATCCTCAACAAAATAGTAGCAAACAGAATCCAACAACACATTAAAAGGATCATACACCATGATCAAGTGGGATTTATCCCAGGGATGCAAGGATTCTTCAATATATGTAAATCTATCAATGTGATACACCATATTAACAAATTGAAGAATAAAAACCATATGATCATCTCAATAGATGCAGAAAAAGCTTTTGACAAAATCCAACACCCATTTATGATAAAAACTCTCCAAAAAGTGAGCATAGAGGGAACCTACCTCAACATAATAAAGGCCATATACGACAAACCCACAGCAAACATTATTCTCAATGGTGAAAAACTGAAAGCATTTCCTCTAAGATCAGGAACAAGACAAGGATGTCCACTCTCACCACTATTATTCAACATAGTTTTGGAAGTCCTAGCCATGGCAATCAGAGAAGAAAAAGAAATAAAAGGAATACAAATTGGAAAAGAAGAACTAAAACTGTCACTGTTTGCAGATGACATGATACTATACATAGAGAATCCTAAAACTGCCACCAGAAAACTACTAGAGCTAATCAATGAATTTGGTAAATTTGCAGGATACAAAATTAATGCACAGAAATCTCTTGCATTCCTATACACTAATGATGAAAAATCTGAAAGTGAAATTAAGGAAACACTCCCATTTACCATTGCAACAAAAAGAATAAAATACTTAGGGATAAACCTACCTAAGGAGAAAAAAGATCTGTATGCAGAAAACTATAAGACACTGACGAAAGAAATTAAAGATGATACCAACAGATGGAGAGATATACCATATTCTTGGATTGGAAGAATCAACATTGTGACAATGACTATACTACCCAAAGCAATCTACAGATTCAATGCAATCCCTATCAAACTACCACTGGCATTTTTCACAGAACTAGAACAAAAAATTTCACAAGTGGTATGGAAACACAAAAGACCCCGAATAGCCAAAGCAGTCTTGAGGGAAAAAAAAGGAGCTGGAGGAATCAGACTCCCTGACTTCAGACTATACTACAAAGCTACAGTAATCAAGACAATATGGTACTGGCACAAAAGCAGAAACATAGATCAATGGAACAAGATAGAAAGCCCAGAGATAAACCCACACACCTATGGTCAACTAATCTATGACAAAGGAGGCAAGGATATACAATGGAGAAAAGACAGTCTCTTCAATAAGTGGTGCTGGGAAAACTGGACAGCTACATGTAAAAGAATGAAATTACAACACTCCCTAACACCATACACAAAAATAAACTCAAAATGGATTAGAGACCTAAATGTAAGACCAGACACTATAAAACTCTTAGAGGAAAACATAGGAAGGACACTCTTTGACGTAAATAACAGCAAGATCTTTTGTGATCCACCTCTTAGAGTAATGGAAATAAAAACAAAAGTAAACAAATGGGACCTAATGAAACTTCAAAGCTTTTGCACAGCAAAGGAAACCATAAACAAGACGAAAAGACAACCCTCAGAATGGGAGAAAATATATGCAAATGAATCAACAGACAAAGGATTAATCTCCAAAATATATAAACAGCTCATTTAGCTCAATATTAAAGAAACAAACAACCCAATCCAAAAATGGGCAGAAGACCTAAATAGACACTTCTCCAAAGAAGACATACAGATGGCCAAGAAGCACATGAAAAGCTGCTCAACATCACTAATTATTAGAGAAATGCAAATCAAACCTACAATGAGGTATCACCTCACACCAGTTAGAATGGGCATCATCAGAAAATCTACAAACAACAAATGCTGGAGAGGGTGTGGAGAAAAGGGAACCCTCTTGCACTGTTGGTGGGAATATAAATTGATACAGCCACTATGGAGACAGTATAGAGGTTCCTTAAAAAACTAAAAATAGAATTACCATATGACCCAGCAATCCCACTACAGGGCATATACCCAGAGAAAACCATAATTCAAAAAGACACATGCACCCCAATGTTCATTGCAGCACTATTTACAACAGCCAGGTCATGGAAGCAACCTAAATGCCCATCAACAGGCGAATGGATAAAGAAGGTGTGGTACATATATACAATAGAATATTACTCAGCCATAAAAAGGAACGAAATTGGGTCATTTGTAGAGACGTGGATGGATCTAGAGACTGTCATACAGAGTGAAGTAAGTCAGAAAGAGAAAAACAGATATCGTATATTAACGCGTGTATGTGGAACCTAGAAAAATGGTACAGATGAACCGGTTTGCAGGGCAGAAATTGAGACACAGATGTAGAGAACAAACATATGGACACCAAGGGGGGAAAGCGGCGGGGGCGGGGGGCGGTGGTGGTGGTGGTGGTGGTGTGATGAATTGGGCAATTGGGATTGACATGTATACACTGATGTATATAAAATTGATGACTAATAAGGACCTGCTGTATAAAAATAAAATAAAATTCAAAAATTCAAAAAAAAAAAAGCTGGATGTGACTGACTCATGATCCCACTGAGCTGAGAAGATGAGTAACTGGGGTGTCCACCCCTTCCTTGCTTATATCATCCCCTTCAATCGCCGTCTTTTTCTGGAAATGTCAAAGTCATGATTCACTGAAATAGGGCTGTGAGTTTTAGACACCCTAAGGTCTTGGCTGGAGCCTCACTGTCCTCATCTGTAAAATGAGTGCGCTGAATTAAGAACCCATCCTGTTCTACACTTTTACGATCCAAGTTATCCTTGCCAAAGGCAAGGTGCCTTACCTTGGCTTTTCTCTGAAGCATCATGGAAGTATGTTGGGCAGCTTGAGAGGAGAGATGGAGTCTTACTGGTCCAGGGTTCTTATCTTGTCCATCCTCACTCATCCAGGGTGGAACCCAAGTCTAAGAAAAGAGAGCGAAGGAAAGGCCAGGTTCAAGGTCCTTCGAAGGCTGGTGGTCTCTCAACCTGTCCACAACACCAACCCTGCGTCTCCCAGACTTCTTCTGGTTTAAATCATTTCTGGTTGTCTTTTATCCTCTCCAGCATCTGGGCCACTTCTCCTTTCTCTTTATTGGGTTTTTCTGTCACCATTTCCTCTTGGAATTGAACCCCTGCACCCTCGCTCTCTCCCTCTCTCAAATTTTCTTCATCGCCAAGAATTCCAGGGCCTTTCTCCAGCCATGTTGTGTCTGAGGTCTCCTCAGGGCTGTTCCCCTCCGGGTGACATTGCTACTCCCGTCCCTGTCCCCTCCCCCTCCCTCACTGTCCTGGCACAGCCCACTCCAGGGTCACCAACAGCCTCTGTAGCCAGATCCAGAGACTTCCTCATTTCTTACTTCACTCAGTGTCACTTGACCGCAGCCTGTGATGCTGTTCACGCTCCTTCTCTCCATGCTGCCTTTGCACTGTGCCCTTCTCTCTCCTTCTTTGCGGACACTTTCTTTCCCCACCTTCTTGAGCCCCTATTCTGTGGCCATCATTGGCGTTTCCTTGGGACCCAGCCCAGGCCCATTTATCTCCTTCCTCTTCACACTCCCATCAGGATCTCATCCAGCACTTCTGCCGATGGTTTCAGAACTCATCTCCAGCCCAGACTTTTCTCCTGAGATCCAGCTCTGCACACCCTTCAGGATGTGGAGGTTTCCCCCCTTGGGAAACGCACTTACCTAACACAGTAATCATCATAGCATAGTAAGGATAATAGTCAGTAATAAAAGCTCTTAAATATTCTTTCGAGCATTTTCACACTTACAAACTCAACTGTCCCAGCAACAATAGGAGGTGTGCATTTTTATTATCACCCCATTTTGCAGAGGAGGAAACAAGCATAGAGAGGTCGGAAGAGCCCACTTTTTTTTTTTAACTTTTAAAATTTTTATTTTTTAAAGTTTGTATTTTTATCAAAGTTATACATAGGCACAGTCAAATTATTTTACAAGTTTTGCTATGAAAAATAGCAGGCCCTTATCCTTTCCCTCCACATCTCCCTCCCTGGGAGCAGTCGTTTTCAATGAAAGAGCCCAAACACCTTTTTTTTAAATTAAATTAAATTTATTTTTATTATTTTTAAAAATTTTTAGTGGAGTATAGTTGATTTACAATGTTGTGTTAGTTTCTGTACAGAAAAGTGAATCAGTTATACATATACATATATCCACTCTTTAAAATTCTTTTCCCATATAGGTCATTACAGAGTATTGAGAAGAGTTCCCTGTGCTATACAATAGGCCCTTATTAGTTATCTATTTTATATATATAGTGTGTATATGTCAATCCCAATCCCTGAATTTATCCCTCCCCACCCCGCTTTCCCCCATGGTAACCATTAGTTTGTTTTCTATATCTGTGACTCTATTTCTGTTTTATGAATAAGTTCATTTGTACCATTTTTTTAGATTCCACATATAAGCGATATCATATAATATTTGTTTTTCTCCATCTGACTTACTTCAGGTCCATCCATGTTGCTGCAGATGACATTATTTCGTTCTTTTTTATGAGCCCAAACTCTTAAACACCATGTTTTGGTTTCCTCAACACCAAAGTTGCCCTAGCCCACCACCCGTCCCTCCTCCAGTACCCTCCAGCTCAGGGACCATCACCACTGTCCACGCCTTAGGGACAAGTTAGCCTTCAGTTCATCCCCATGGCCACCAGCTCACCCACAGGCCCCCATCACCTCCCTCCTGAATGATCTGTCTCCAGCTAGCTCCCAAAGAAACTGTGCCCTACACTTCTCCTCTTTCCAGCTTTCTGAAACATAAAATTGAAGATCTCAGTCTTCATAATTTGCTTCTATGCTTCCCTCTGTCCTCGAGATAAAATCAGCAGGCCTTAAGGGGGCTTTCTGGGCCTAGGGCCTGCTTCCCCTTCCCTTCTCCCCCACTGACCTCATCTCTTGTCACTTCCTACCTCCCACTGTCTGGTTTCTATCACTGATTTCCTAAGAGGCCCTCCTGTCTCATGCCTCTTCCACAGTTGGCCAACCCTTCTGAAATACACTCCCCTCCAGTCAGTTGCCTTCAAGACTCAGATCAAGTGTCACCTCTTCGGTGAAGCCTTCCTGGAAATCCACATGCTTCCAAACTGGGTAAGATACCTTGTGACCGATGGGTACCTTCTCCTCTCACAGCAATGTCTTGCTGTTTACATATTTTTCTTCTCCACTGACCCCAGGGCTGGAGCCTTGTGACTTGTGTTTTCTCCCTCTGCTAACAGAGCACTTGCATAATCTGACTCAAATTAGACTTGTTGAATAAATGATAAACAAATGAGCAAATACCCACTCTGTACCCCCTCCTAGGGTCCAGCTGCTTGAATCCTGGGCCCAGAGGATTCCAGGTCCAAAAAGGAGGGTTCCTACCAGAGTTTCTCTTAGGGCCCTGACCCCACCTTGGCAGCTACCCTTTCCCCTCCCCAGGTTAACTGAAGTTTCAAGGTCAAGGGGAAACTTTTGCCAGTACAATGAGGGAATGTGGAGAGGTAGGGCAGGGCAGGAGATTTGCATCCACCCAAGCCTAGGGTGGGGAGACAAAGAGAAGCAAGTCATGTCATCTCTGGACGCAGAGTGTGTGGGCTGCCTGGCCCCTTTCTCTTCTTATTTTAGTTGCATTCTCCGCCCTCCACTTCTGAGTCATGCTGACAACTTCCCTCCCTACCTCCAGCCTCCTGTGCCCCTCTCTGTTTACTTGCTTTCTTGGCACCTTGGTCCAGCTGTTTCCCTGGTGGCTCAGACGCTCCGATGTCCATGTCTGACCTTCCAGTCATGACCAGGACCAGGATTTTCCTCCTCCTGTTGATGGGTAAGCTGAGAGTCACGACGAAGGGGGAGGAGGGGATGGGGGTCCAGGTAGGGAGAGAGATGGGAATGCATGCTTTGGACTCAGACATTAGGGGAGGGATCTGGAGTTATACCGGGTTTGGGATCTGGAGTTTGTGGAGGTTGAGAGGATACTGAACCAATTTTAGGGAAGTTCAAGAGATGCTGGAAGAGAGGCCAGTTGCCTGGACAATCCAAAAGTTTTTCAAGTAGGCAGAACGAGTCAATCTTATACTCTGTCCACTGCATCCATTTGGCCCCAAGTTTCCCTGGATTCTTCCTCATAGGAGCCCAGGGGGAGGGGTGGGGAAGGAGCGCCTTTAGAGCTTGGGCGTTGCTCTGTGGAAATGAAGAACTGAAACTTGCTAGCAGACCAGTGGGTGAACAGCTATCTCTGGACCATCTGAAGGAGAGAAGCAGGGCTGAGCCTGAGGGTCCAGAAGACCAGGAGATGCTGGGGCATTGCGCCTGGAGGGGACAGTGGGGGAGGGGGCTGGGGGCCAGGGAGATGGAGCAGAAGAGAGACCCTTCACCAAAGTGTGTCTCCTCACCCTCCTCCCCAGCCCTGGCTTCCTCTTTCTGCTTCAACTTGGACATAGACCAGCCAACAACCTTCCATGTGAACAGCGCTGGGTTTGGATACAGCGTGGTCCAGTATGCCAACTGGTGAGGACTGTGTGGTGTCTGGCCTTTGGCTCTCATCTACTCCTCCCCTGTCCCTCCCCACATCCCTCTCTTTATTCACAAACTCTCCTCTGTCTGCCATGGCAATTCCCGCCAAGGCTATGAAGAGTTGGACTGAAAGAAGGGCCATCTTGCCATCTCGAGGACCCCAGCTAACTTTATTTATTTCTTAAGCAATTACGAAGTGCCAGGCACCCTTTTGTGGGCACTGATTGCATCCTCACAGCAACCTTATGATGTAGGAAGCCATCACTCAACAAATGTTTATTGAGCAACTATTACTAAATGTCTCAGAAGCCAGGCATACACCAGAGCATAAAAGAGACAAAAATCTCTCCCGTGCGGAATTTAAATTGTTATTAACCTCCACTTTACAGATGAGGAAATTGAGTCTCAGAGAGGGGAAACAAACTGTTCAAGTGGCAGTCTGGCTCTGGCATCCACACTCTTAGTGGCCGTGTTCTTTTCTCCCCCCAGGGTGGTGGTTGGAGCCCCCCAGGAGATAAAGGCTGCCGATCAAACGGGCGGCCTCTACCAGTGCGACTACAGCATGGGCAAGTGTGAACCCATCCTCCTGCCGGGTGAGTCACTGCCCCCGGCTGAGACCCAGGTCCAGGCTCCTGTGCTCTGGGGGCCTGTGGAGAGCACAGGAGACCCACTTCCTGGCTTCAGCTCTGTCTGCAGACCCTTACCCTCAGACAGGCTCCCTGACCCACACAGAGTCTCCCCTCCCAACGCACCCCTGCACCCCCTTAACTCCATCAAGACCTGAGAGCCCCCTTCACCTGTCAGACCCCCTAATCTCCCAGAGGTGAGGTGCTCCCTGCTTCCTCTGTCCTGAGGGTGACCATGCACACATCTGTACCTTCAGTGCCTCCAGAGGCTGTGAACATGTCCCTGGGCCTGTCCATGGTGGCCACCACCAGCCCCTTTCGGCTGCTGGTGAGTTGCCCTGGGTCACGGGAGCATCCTGAGGGAAAGAGTGGGGACCTGGGGCTGCTGGTGCTGGGGGTCTCGTGAAGGGTGAAGGTGCTGGGATGGGAGGGTGGGACAGAAGCAGGGGCAACCCCTCCCACCAGGCCCCTCTGTCCACAGGCCTGTGGCCCCACCGTGCACCATGCCTGCAGGGAGAACATGCACTTGACCGGGTTTTGCTTCCTGCTGGCCTCCCCGTCCTGGCAGGCCCAGAGGATCCCGGCTGCCCTGCAGGGTGAGTGTTTGGGGCCACTGAGTCCTTCGAGGTACCTATACACATCTGACTCGGGTTTGCAGTGGAGCCAGAGACACCCCAAAGTGGATAAAAAAGAGGGATGCAGAAAAAAAATTTACTGGATGGTATTGTGGTTCCAAACATGGGCTGGAGGGGTCATCGCCTGCTTTTACACCTGCCCCATCACTGTCCCACCACAGGACCTTTCCTAGGACCTTTCCCTCTCTGAGCTTCAGTTTCTTCATCTGCCTGTGGGATAATATCACACCCAACACTGAGAGTAACGTACAATGATCCTCGGCCAGGGTTTAGCACAGTGCCTGGCATGTGGTGAGGGCTCAATTAATGCCAGCTGCAAGAACTTTTAGAGTGAAGGGCGTTTCTTTTCACACAATGCACCCTGCAGCACAGCCAATTAGTTCACGCAGCAGGCTGGGGGAGGTGATGTGGGTGCAGACAGTCTGAGTGGTGTGTATGCACGTGTGTGGATGAGTATATGTGTATGTGCGTATGTACGTGTATGTGTATGAGTGTGTGATGTACGTATACATGTATATGTGTGTGTTGTGTTATGTGTGTGTGTGTAGTGTATGTGTATATGTGTATGTGTGTATGTACGTGTATGTGTATGAGTGTGTGATGTACGTATACATGTATATGTGTGTGTTGTGTTATGTGTGTGTGTGTAGTGTATGTGTATATGTGTATGTGTGTATGTACGTGTATGTGTATGAGTGTGTGATGTACGTATACATGTATATGTGTGTGTTGTGTTATGTGTGTGTGTGTAGTGTATGTGTATATGTGTATGTGTGTATGTACGTGTATGTGTATGAGTGTGTGATGTACGTATATATGTATATGTGTGTGTTGTGTGTGTGTGTAGTGTATGTGTATATGTGCATGTGTGTATGTACATGTATGTGTATGAGTGTGTGATGTACGTATATATGTATATGTGTGTGTTGTGTTATGTGTGTGTGTGTAGTGTATGTGTATATGTGTATGTGTGTATGTACATGTATGTGTATGAGTGTGATGTACGTATACATGTATATGTGTGTGTTGTGTTATGTGTGTGTGTGTAGTGTATGTGTATATGTGCATGTGTGTATATGTATGTGTGTGTGTGTGCGCGCGCATGTTGAGGCACAGGGCCCAGCTTCCTTGGTGCTGACAGGGAAGGGGGATGAAGAGGTGGAACAGTGAGCTTTTCAGACCCCCCTGGGGCAGGCCGAGGCCCCTCCCTGGTTTCACATTCACACTCAAGCCGTTGGGGAGACTGACGTCTGGGGCCCTGAATGGGGTGCCCCTCCCAGCACCTCCTAGGTTCTAGATTCATCCACAGGTGCCTGGGCTACCATCAGGACACCCCTCTGTCTGATGGGAAGCCTTGGGGGCAGAAGGGGGCAGCTGGGAGCTAGATAGGAATCTCCCTGAGCAGGCCAAGCCAGGAGAGCTTCCGCTTCTGAGGACATATTCTTCGCTTACTCTGAGGAGAGTGGGGTCCAGATTGCAGCTGAGGACAGCACAGGACCAGTGTGCCGCTGTTGCCAGGGATGACATTAAAAATATTTAACAAAAGTACAGTTTGGCGCTGACCAGCTGGGGGTATACCCGGGCCAGGGGCTGGAGCAAGGTCCTTTTAGTGCTGGATGGTGGGCATGTTGGGGGAGAAGGTGCGGTAGGGTCAGGAGGCGGGGCACGGACAGCCGAGGAAGAAGGAGGGGCCCCCAGCCTCTCACCATCTGGATTGGAGGAATTGTTACTTTTTTATCAACCAGGTGTGAGCAGCTGAATCACAGATGTGTCCTCTTTAGAGACTTCAGGAGACCAAAGGGCCCTGCTCCCGGCAGGAATTAGGGCAGCCCCTGGGAGGGTGGGTTCTCGTGGCCAGGAGGCCTGGGCTTTGGGAGTGTCCCTCGGGGGACTGGTGCCACCTCCTTCTCCAGAGTGCCCGAGGCAGGAGCAGGACATTGCCTTCCTGATCGATGGTTCAGGCAGCATCTCCGCCACCAATTTTGCCAAAATGCTGAACTTCGTGAAGGCTATGATGAGGCAGTTCCAGCGTCCCAGCTCCCAGGTGTGTCTCCGGGGAGGGAAGGCAAGGGCGCAGCCGCCCCCTCGCCCTCCCCTCCCCGGGGGAAGCTTGTGGGAGGAACCCCAGGGTTCTGGTGCCTTGGCCCGGCCCCCAGCCCTGTGTGGTTCTCCCAGTTCTCCCTGGTGCAGTTCTCCCACAAGTTCCAGGTGCACTTCACTTTCAAAGCCTTCGCAGCCAGCTCAAACCCACTAAGCCTGCTGAACTCCGTACAGAAGCTGAGTGGGTACACGTACACGGCCACAGCCATCAGGAGGGTCACGTGAGTCCTGACTCCTCCCAGGTCTTCCCCCAGAGCACCTGGGTCTTCCTTTGGGCCGCATCTGTCTCCAAGAGGAAGGGAGAGATGGGTACTGGAGTTCAGCCTGTGGTCTCCCCACCAAACCAGGGGCCTCTGTGTGGGACGGGGGCATCACAGAGGAAGCGGCATCTCCTTGTTCTCACAAAGGCATCAGAGGCTAAGCAGCAGCTCTGTTCACTGACCTCTGGACCCTCATCTTCTCTGACAGAGAACAGCTGTTCAGTGCCTTATATGGGGCCCGAAAAGATGCCTCCAAAATCCTCATCGTCATCACTGACGGGCAGAAAGAAGGTGACCCTCTGGATTACAAGGATGTCATTCCCAGTGCTGAGGCTGCTGGCATCATCCGCTATGCAATTGGGGTAGGATGTGGGGATGCCCTCCCACTGCTTCCTCCCCTCTCGTCCTCTTAAGCCACCTTCCCTTTCAAGGACAGAAACCCCAGCTCTCTCAGCTTCTACTTCAGGATGAAAACTCTGGGTTCCAGCCTGGGGTCTCCTCATCCTTTCCCTAAGCTCCTTGCTGAGGCTGTCTGGGCCTCATTTTTCTTGCCTGTACACTGGGTGTAATAATATTAACCTTGCAGGGTTATGGAGGATCCCAGCATCCAGCAGGCATATTATAGTTATGATTATTTTCACTGAATTGGTCTTTGCTGGGAACAGGTGGGACTGGCTTTTCAAAATATACATTCCTGGCAAGAATTAAAGGACATCGCATCGAAGCCCTCCCATGAACATATATTTAAAGTGGAGAACTTTGATGCTTTGAGAGACATTCAAAACCAACTGAAAGAGAAGATCTTTGCCATTGAGGGTAAGTCAGAGATGGAACTACTCACTTCAGAAGCCCTCAACCATAAATGTTTTTCCTTCTAGACCCTGGACCCCTATGTCATGGGCCAGTCTCTCCCTTTGGGTCCTGGTCTCCAACATGTGATCCTCTCAAAGCTGAGATCCTTCTTGAACCTGGCAAAGCCTATCTTTCCCCATGAATCCTAGATGTCATGCCTTTCCCCAGGTACGCAGACCATAAGCAGCAGTTCCTTCGAACTGGAGATGTCCCAGGAGGGCTTCAGTGCTGTGTTCATGCCTGTGAGTGGGGCCCCTTTCAGGCCACTGATGTAGGGTGAAGCAGAGATGGGAGGAGGGAAGGCAAGAGTGGGTATCAGGCGAGTGGGCGGAACCATCGGCAGGCATTGTTTTGGAATAGGCTGTCTTCTTCTTCTTCCCACCTGCTCTGGAATCCTTTCCTCCCAGGATGGACCAGTTCTGGGGGCTGTGGGGAGCTTCAGCTGGTCTGGAGGTGCCTTCCTGTACCTCCCAAATAGGAGCCCCACCTTCATCAACATGTCTCAGGAGCACGCGGACATGAGGGACTCTTACCTGGGTGAGGCAAGGCTGTGGTCGGAGGGCCGGGTGGGAGACGGGCTGCCTGGGAAGGGCAGGGGCCCGGGGGTGGGGAGTGGAAGCCTCTGTGCTGAGGCCCGGTCCCCTCAGGTTACTCCACAGAGCTGGCCATTTGGAAGGGGGTACACAGCCTGGTCCTGGGGGCCCCCCGCCATCAGCACACCGGGAAGGTTGTCATCTTCACCCAGGTGTCCGGGCAATGGAGGCCGAAGGCTGAAGTCACAGGGACCCAGGTTGGGTGTGGAGGAGGGTCTCCAGGGTAGAGAGGGAGAGGAAGGGGGTGCGGGGCCCAGCAGGGAAGGGCTGGTATCTGGGGAGAGGCGGGACCTGGCCCAGAGCGGGTGCAGGGGTAGGCAGGATGACTCCACGCTCTGCCCTCCAGATCGGCTCCTACTTCGGGGCCTCCCTCAGCTCCGTGGACGTGGACAGAGATGGCAGCTCCGACCTGGTCCTCATCGGGGCCCCCCATTACTATGAGCAGAGCCGGGGGGGGCAGGTGTCTGTGTGCCCCTTGCCTCAAGCGGTGAGTGGCTGATGAGACCCGGGCTGGGTGGGGTCTGGGTGTGGAGGGGTCGCCTGGGTTGAGCCCTGACACTGTTTTTGTTCTGCAGAGGGCTAAGTGGCAGTGTGGTGCTGTCCTGCGAGGGGAGCAAGGCCACCTCTGGGGCCGCTTTGGGGCAGCTCTGACGGTGCTGGGGGATGTGAATGGGGACAGGCTGACGGACGTGGCCATCGGGGCCCCGGGAGAGCAGGAGAACCGGGGTGCTGTCTACCTGTTTCACGGAACCTTGGGACTGGGCATCAGCCCCGCCCACAGCCAGGTGAGGCCCCGGCACTGTCGCAGTTGCCACAGCAACCTCCTCCAGGCTTTTCCCTGTCTTTGACACTGCTGCCTGGAAAATCCTTTTTTCCCTTATCTTATCTCTTTTGTCCAGCACTGAGCACCTAGTGGACAGCAAGCAAAATCTGTGGAATTTGAGAAATGGAAACATTGATACAGTCCCTGCTTTGCATGGTGACTTGATACTTGAGTGGGTTCTCCACCCAAGCCTTTTAGTCCCCCAGCAGTTTTACACTGTACATAGGCCAGGCATTAGCAAACGCATTTTAGAGATGAATTCTGGGGCATGGAGAAGATAAGTGCCTTGACTTGTCCAAGGTTTATAGTGGATCGAGAATGATGATGAGGGAGGTTCCAACCTCCTGACTCTAACCCAATGCTCCGTCTCTTGGAGACTTCCTTTGCCAGTCAGTTTAGTTCTGGTGGCCTCAGTCTGCCTGTCCACTCACCCCTTCATCTCCTTGGATGCCATGACTTTATTCTCTCCTGCCATCAGTAATCCTGCCAAATGCCCATAGGCAGGAGCCTTTCACCCAAGGGGGCAGGGTTCCCTGAGAAGGGAGGGCTACTTCCCCTGGCAAAAGTTAAGGAAGCCCCAACTAAAAAATAAGGAAAGGATCTGAAAAGACTTTTCTTCAAAGATGATATACAAAGGACGAATACGCACATGAAAAGATGTTCAACATCATTAGTTACCAGTCATCAGGAAATCAAAACCACTTCACATCCACTAGGATGGCTAGAATCAGACAGACAGATGACAAGTGTTGGTGAGGGTGTGGAATACCTGGTACTCTCATCCACTGCTGGTGGGAATGTAAAATGATGCAGCTACTTTGGAAAACAACTCCTCAAAATGTTAAGCACAGAGTTACTCTATGACCTGGCAGATCCACCCAAGAGAATTAAAAACATGACCACACCAAAAAGGTTATACGTGATTGTTTATATTAACATTATTTATAATAACCAAAAGGTGGAAATAACCCAAATGCCCATCAACTGATGGAACAGATAAATAAAATGTGGTATACCCATACAATGGAATATTATTCAACCATGAAAGGAACGAAACACTGACACATGCTACAACATGGATGAACCTTGAAAACATTATGCTAAGTGAAAGAAGCCAGACCCAAAGGACCACATATTGTATGATTCTATTTACATGAAATGTCCAGAATAGGTAAATCCATAAAGACAGAAAGTAGATTAGTGGTTGTCAGGGGCTGGGGTGTAGAGGAAAATGAGGGACGTGGGGATGACATGGTGGTGAGATCAGTTCTCCTGTGCACAAGGCTGTCTGGCTGTGTTTGTACTATTTCTACCCCCTCTTCCTTGGTAATTGGTAAATTTCTCTTTCATTTTATTATTACTACTCTCAATGTCTGCCAGTCCCATCAATGCCCAGAGATTTAAAGGGCATATTCTTAAAGGGACTGGTCGTTACAGGAGCCATGGAAATAAAAGGGGAGGGACCCACAGGGCAGGTGGTCCAGGAGCGTAGAATCTGCATATGGGTGCAGCCCCTCCCCATCCCGACCTGGTCCCACCTTGCCTTCTGAAGAGACGGGATGGCTATGGAGAGCAAAAAGGGGTCTTGGGCATGAGGTCAGAGAGTCTGATTTCAAGTCTGGAATTGGCCTCTTAAAGGCCCTATGGCCTTGGCACCATCTGCAATGTGGTGGGTAGGGCTGGAGCCCTGATACTCATAATAGTAAGTTACTGACTAGTGACCATACGTCAGGTGTGGTTCTAAGAACTCCATGAATTAATTCATTTAATTCTCTGAGGTGTTATTATCCCAGCTGAGGGATAAGGAAACTGAGGCACAGAAAGACTGACTCCTGGCCTAAGGTCCCATGGCTCATAAGTGAAGGAGCCAAAATCAGAACCCAAGACTAACTAGCTGAGTGAGTGAACAAAACTCAGGTCACCAGGCCAGTCTTTCCATCTCCACTTCTTCATTTATGTCCTAGAAATCTTCCCTTGTCTCTAGTCACCATTTTCCCATGCCCACCTCTCTCTTTAGGCACTTCTTGGAGATGTCTTTTTACTGCTCACTCCTTCGTTCTGTCTCCCATACCCCCAGCTCCCTGCTCCTCTCGTTCTTCTGTTCAACTTGTTTCCATCACCCCCTAACCTGACTTGTCTCTCCCTCTCTGGCCAGCGGATCACAGGCGCCCAGTTCTCCCCCAGCCTCCAGTATTTTGGGCAGTCGCTGAGCGGGGGTCAGGACCTCACCATGGATGGACTGGTGGACTTGGCTGTGGGGGCCTGGGGGCACGCGCTGCTGCTCAGGTGAGAACAGCCTTCCCCAGACACTCCCCGGGTGGTCCTGGGTCTGCCTAGGACACCAGCCTCCCTACCTGCCCTCCCAGGTTGTCCTCCCAGGACCAAGGGCCTGTCCTCAGCTCAGTGTTCTGCCCGCAGGACCAGACCTGTGCTTAGGGTGTGGGCAAACATCCGCATCACACCTCCAGAGATCACCAGGTCTGTGTATGAGTGCCACCAGCAGCTGGCCTTTGCCCAGTCTCTGGGTGAGGCCATTGTCTGCCTTCGTGTTTCTCAAAGTCCCAAGAACCGACTGGGTGAGTTAATTCCCCTCTGACTCAGGATGCCCTGACCCTGGGAGTCTCCAAGCCCGGGACTCCTGTCTCCTACCTTGCCCAGCTGGGAAGTTCCTCACTCTCTCAGCCTTTTCTATCCCCCGCTTTCCCCTACAGCTAACCTCCAAAGCATTGTGACCTTTGACCTAACCCTTGACCCTGGCCGCCTGAGTCCTCGTGCTGTCTTCGAGGAGACAAGGACTCGGAATCTGACTCGTGTTCGAGACCTGGGGCTGACACAGCACTGCGAGCCTGTGAGGTTGCTCCTGCCGGTGAGGGGGCCTCAGAGTCCTGGGAATAGAGGCAATTCTGAGGCTGGCAGGGGGCTGGGCAGGGAAAGAACGAGTGTGTTCTGGTCCTCGCTCCGCCCAGCATGGCACACGGAATGCAGGAGGTACTTGAGGTACTTGACACATGTTGGTGGAGTGAGTGAGTGAATGGATGGATGAGGTTGGCTCCATCTGCCAGAGGCTACACGGCTGGATTTCAGGAAAAAGAGTGCAGCTGCTTCAGAGAGCCATGGGGCAGTGGGGATGGGATTCTTTTATCCAACTCCTCCTCTGAGACAGGCCCTGTCCTTGTCACCAGGGACCCCGCAGTGGACAAAACAATCATGCCCAGGGGGAGCTCTGGGGGAAGATCAAAAGTGATCAGATTCCTAAATAATAGATGTCAGGTAGTGATGAAGGCTATGAAGAGAGATAAAGCCGGGGAGAGAACGGAGAGGGTGTCGGGGGGGTCACCGGGAGCAGTTTGGGGAGACCCTGAGTAGAGTGAGTGAGTCTGTGGGAGGCTGCGGGAAGGATGTTCAAGACCAAGGACAACCACAGCAGGGGTTCTGCACGCAAGATCCTATGGATGAGCATTTATGGGGGATGGGTAGGTACCACTGTTACTCCATTTTACGGATGAGGAGACTGGACCCAGCTAGTGGCTGCGACTGTGCGTTTCTCAGCCAACTGCTCCCTCCAATGTCCATTCTCCAGGCCTGTGTGGAGGACTCGGTGACCCCCATCATCTTGCGTCTCAACTTCTCCCTAGTGGGCAAGCCTGTCTCTGGCTTTGGAAACCTCCAGCCTATGCTGGCAGTGGATGCCCAGAGATACTTCATGACCTCTGTGAGTCCTGGTGCTGGGCTCTTCCAGGGAGGGTGGAGGGTGTGGACTCCAGATCTTGGGGAAAACCCTGCTTTCCCTTCGCTCTCAGCTCCCCTTTGAGAAGAACTGTGGTGCCGATCACGTCTGCCAGGACGACCTTGGCATCTCCTTTGGGGTCTCAGGGTGAGCGTCCAGCCCCTCAGACCTCCCCTGGTCCCCCAGCCCCCTTCCTGGAACCTGGAACTCCGCCCCTGGCTCTCCCTAACATCTCTACCCAGTGCTCTGGACCCAGACATCCTGTCCCCATCTCTCCCCCGCTTTCCTACTCTGTGTTTCATCCCCACACCATTTCCAGCCTCAGTCACAGAATCACCTCCTCCCCTCTACCCCAACACCCAGCTTGAAGACCCTGATTGTGGGGAGTAACCTGGAGCTGAACTTGGAAGTGAGAGTGTGGAATGATGGCGAGGACTCCTATGGAACCACAATCACCTTCTTCTACCCGCTGGGGCTATCTTATCGACGTGTGGCAGGGGGCCAGGTATTGTCCTCTCTGGGGAAGGAAAGGCTGATGGCGGGGGATCAGCAGAGACTCCTGTGTTGGGTTCAAGGCTCAAGCAGGGCTTCCATTGTTTAGCAGCCTCTTGTAAGCCAAGAGGGCTGGGCTGATCGTGGTTGGATGGATGTGGTTGTGTTGGCTGGGGCATGCATTGGCTCATTCTGTGTTCAACTCTGGGCTTGGCATTTTAAGAATGACCGTCAGGAATGAGTTCCCAGGAGGCTGCTAATGTGAAGAGAGTAAGGACCCTGGCTTACATTTCTTTGTATTCCACATCGTATCAATATTCCTCTTTTAAAGGAAAACATATCTCGGCCTTCAAATACTTTATTTTATTTTATTTTTTTAGCATCTTTATTGGAGTATAATTGCTTTACAATGAGTGTTAGTTTCTGCTTTATAACAAAGTGAATCAGTTATACATATACATATATCCCCATATCTCCTCCCTCTTGAGTCTCCCTCCCACCGTCCCTATCCCACCCCTCTAGGTGGTCACAAAGCACCGAGCTGATCTCCCTGTGCTATGCAGCTGCTTCCCACTAGCTATCTATTTTAAAGTTGGTAATATATATATAAGTCCATGCCACTCTCTCACTTCGTCCCAGCTTACCCTTCCCCCTCTCTGTGTCCTCAAGTCCATTCTCTACGTCTGCGTCTTTATTCCTGTCCTGCCTCTAGGTTCTTCATAACCACTTTTTGTTTTTTTAGATTCCATATATATGTGTTAGCATACAGTATTTGTTTTTCTCTTTCTGACTTACTTCACTCTGTATGACAGACTCTAGGTCCATCCACCTCACTACAAATAACTCAATTTTGTTTCTTTTTATGGCTGAGTAATATTCCATTGTATATATGTGCCACATCTTCTTTATCCATTCATCTGTCAGTGGACACTTAGGTTGCTTCCATGTCCTGGCTATTGTAAATAGAGCTGCAATGAACATTGTGGTACATGACTCTTTTTGAATTATGGTTTTCTCAGGGTATATGCCCAGTAGTGGGATTGCTAGGTCGTATGGTAGTTCTATTTTTAGTTTTTTAAGGAACCTCCATACTGTTCTCCATAGTGGCTGTGCAACAGCCCACCAAAGGTGCAAGAGGGTTCCCTTTTCTCCACACCCTCTCCAGCATTTATTGTTTGTAGATTTTTTGATGATTCGGCCTTCAAATACTTTAAAACGCTGTTCTGGGGAATTCCCTGGTGGTCCAGTGGTTAGGACTCGGTGCTCTCCCTGCCATGGCCCGGACTCAATCCCTGGTTGGGAAACTAAGATCCCTCAAGCTGTGCAGCATGGAAATATAAAATAAAATAAAATAAAATTAAAAAGTAAGTAAAATAAAATAAAATACTGCTCTGTAGAAGAAGGAGTTGGATTTATTGGTTACTCTAGATCAGAGCTTGGCATACTTTATCTATAAAGGGCTAGATAGTAAATATTTCAGCTTTGTGGGCCACAGAGTGTCTTCACATCTTCTCAACTCTGCTGATGTAAGGTAAAAGCAGCCATTGACAATATGTGTATGAATGAGCATGTCAACCATTGACAATATGTGTATGAATTTACTGTGTGCCAATAAAACTTTATTTATAAAAGTTGGTGCTGGGCTGTCATATGGCAATCCCTCTTCTAGAGGACAGAACTAGGACCACAGGGAGTCAAAGAGAAACAGATTTTTAACAAAAATTTTATTATGAAAAATTATGTTAAACATTTACAAAAGAAGAGAGTAGTTCAACAAACCTCCCCCAAAATTATCGCCCAGATTCTACAATGATCAACATTTTACCACATTTATGTCACCTGTTTGTTTTTTCTTTTCCCTTTGCTCAAATATTTTAAAACCAATCCCAGACATCCTGTCATCACACACCTTCTTATTTCACTGTTATGGACAGTAGGGACATCTTACATGACCCCATAGCCATTATCACACCCAATGAAATGAATGATTCCTTGGTATTTAGATCATAATCAAATTTCCTTAATTGTCTCAAAAATATTTTTTAACTGGTTTATTTGAACCAACATCTAAACTAGGTCCACACATTATGTTTGGTTGGTCTCCCATGTCTCTCTTAAGCTAGTCTTCCCAATGGGAGCATATTTTGATCAATGCATGAAGAAATACACTAGGAATGGCAAACTCCAGCTGTGTGAGGGGTGAACACCCTATCACTGGAGGTACTTCTAGACACATCAACCAGATGCCATGTGTGGACTTTTGTTGGATATTGCATTTAAAAATGAACTGTAATGTAACCTTTTTGGAGACCATCTAGGAAGACAGAACATGACCTGGATATTAGCTGATCTTAGGGATCAGCTTTTGTTGAGTATGATTTGTTGAGTCTTGTCTTATGTTAAAAAATACCCTTGTCTGTTGGTGATACACACTGAAGTCTTTCAAGATGAAAGTATGTGATGTTAGGAATGTGCTTTAAATTAATCAGGAAAAAAAAAAAAGAGTGGAGAACAGCTGAATAAAACAAGAGTAGAAAAATGTTGGTAATTTAAGCTGCGTGATGGGGACATGGAGTAGATTTACCTAGTCTCTCCACTTTTGAGTATACTTGAAATTTTCACAGTACAACCTTTTAAAAAGAACCATAAATAAAAAGGAAGGAAAGCAATTATACTCCAATAAAGATATTTTTTTAAAAAAAGGAAGAAATGCTAATAAATCTGGGATTTCTACATTAGGAAGAAGTTTGATCAGATAGTGTTTAAAGATTTTTTTTTAAGAAACATAACCTTAAGGTAGATTCCAGGAAACTGTCAGTACTTTATGGAGTCTCGTTGGAACACTAACAAATGCTCACTGGCCTTGGTTCATCTGTGCTTCCTTAAAACCAGCTTCAGTCACGTTCCCTGCGCCTGACCTGTGACGGTGCCCCCACCAGGAGCCAGGGCACCCTCAGCACCCGCTGTACAATCAACCACTTAATCTTCCGTGAGGGCGCCCAGGTGAGCCTTGCTTCTGCCCCCCCCCCGACTCCCCTGCCCCCCGCCCCCGTCCTACTCCTCGGTGACCTACCCCCACCCCATTCCTACCTCTTCCTCAGATGACCTTCATGGCAACCTTTGACGTCTCCCCCACGGCCATGCTGGGAGACCGGCTGCTTCTTGCAGCCCATGTGAGCAGGTGAGCTGGGCCAGGCCCAGGGCAGTGCTCCCTCCCGCTCAGCCTCCTCCTCTGGGGAACTTGCCAGCTGGGATCATCCTCATTTTCCAGTGAGAATAACACCCCCAAGACGAGCAAGACCACCTTCCGGCTGGAGCTCCCGGTGAAGTACGCTGTCTACACCGTGATCAGCAGGTGCCACACCACGACCTCAAAGGGCTCCTCCTCCGTCACTCTGTGGGGCTCGGGGAATTCTCACTCTCTGCAGCAGCTGAACATCTGTGATAGTTAAGTTTTATCACCACCCTCTCAATCGGTAGATGACACTGCTAGCAGCACTTACTAATCAATCATCGAGTGCTTATTGTGGGTTATTGATGATAATAGTAATTGTGATATTATTATCATTACATCCTGCATTTAACAGAGGCTACAGTTCTCAGAAGCCTTTCTTAAAAGCCTCAAGATTGTCCCGGGTTCCCTAAGACGTATGACATGTGACCCTGTTTTCAAGGTTCTTACAGCCTTATTGGGGAGCAAGGTCATCCTGATTCAAGGAAGAATCTCATCAGGGGCCTCCCTGTGGTTCTGTATCCCGAGGCTACCTGAGTTTTCAAGGGGACGAGGGGACGCTAGGGTCTCCTGTCAGGGGAGGCTTCAGCTAAACATTGAAGTGTCCATGGCATTGGGCTTAAGCCTTGGCATCTGGGCAGGATGATTCCTCATCGCAAGGAACAGATTTACACTCTGCAGGGCTTTTAGAACCACCCCTGCTCCTTTTCCCAGTCTCCTTTGGGAAGGACAGGGGGAAATGACCTGCTGGCTGCAGAGACTGGGGATCAGGGAAAAGCTGGATGAAAGGAAAAGGGCTTAAATGCTGCCCAAGGAGGGGTACACACGGTGTTTGACACTAAGGAGTCAAGCCAAGGGCTTGAGCAGATACCTTCCTTCAACAAATGCCTTCCTAGCATCTGCTATGTTCCAGGCACAGTGCTGTGGTTACTTTCCATAAATTCATTTGTCATTCAACAAAGATTTATTGAGCCCCTATTATGTGTAATCAACACCAGACATAAGCCCCTGTCTTTGTGAGATCCACACACTCGTGGTGTGAAACAGGCCCACATGGCTTAGCCTGGGTACCTTGCCCTGCTAGTTCTGCCCGCGGGCCTCCTTGGATTACCTCCTTCTGCCCAGGGCTTCACACTCTCCTTCACACCTGCACACTGGGGGCTCTCAGCAGCCCAGGCAGGTGCCAGCTCGGAGCTTGCTTGCTGGTGTGAGCACTGGGGTTATCACGCCTGCTTGCAGGGGACCCACAAGCAGGACATGCCATGCCTAGGTGTGTGTGACTCTACACTTGTATTCTGCAGTTGTGACTCTGTGGGTGGGGGCACTCCGAGGGGCCCCCAGGACAAGGCTGAGGTGTTTGAGCCCCTCACAGAGGAGGGATGAGACTTTGGAGTCGGAGTGGGGGTTAGAATTTGAATGGTAAAGGTAAAGGGCAGGTATGCAAAGAGTAGAGTGGGGCAGGGGCGTGGGGCAGAAGTGAGAGCAGCCACCCAGCGAGGGGCCAGGCTGGCCACTGGGTCTCCAGAGGGGGCCTAGGCAGCCTCAAGGTGTTGTTACACTGAGACCCAGGGAAGAGTCTGTGTTGGGCCCACCCTCACCTCCAAACCTCAGGCCTAGAAAAGCTGAGGAGGGAATTCCCCGACGGTCCAGTGGTTAGGACACTGCACTTTCATTGTCGAGGGTGCGGGCTCAATCCCTGGTCGGGGAAATAAGATTCCCACAAGCAAAAAAAGAAAAAAAAGAAAAAAGAAAGAAAGAAAAGCTGAGGAAACAGGAGAGAAGGGCCCCAGGAAAGGCCTCTGGGAGACCAGAAGGGGCAGGTCCAGTAGACATTTGCCAACAGCATCCGCCTGAGTCTCCCTAAACCTTTGTTGTGTCCTACCTGCCCATCCGGCTTCCTCCGTGTCCATGAAGGCCTGGAAGGAAAACCCAGGCGCAGAGAGGACAGGCCCTGGCCCCCGCTCCCCCCGGGTCAGAGCTCTCAGTCCCCTTTGCTGCACCCCCGGCCCAGCCGCCTTGGCGGTCTCCTCTGTGGGCAGCCTCTGCAAGAACCTTGCAGCCAGCTTGAAGCCCAGCCCTGCTCCCTAAACCCTCCCATTACCCCAAGTCAGCCACAGACCTCGTTCCAGACCCCCCCAGGGGCCTCTGACGACCTGTCCTGCCATGCTCCCAGCCACAGCCTCCTCAGGAGGCCCTAACGGAACTCCCCATCCGCCCGTGCCTCCTCTCCCCTCAGCCATGAACAATCCACCAAGTACCTCAACTTCTCGGCCTCCAAGGAGGAGGAGGAAAGCAGCGGGACTCAGCACAGATACCAGGCATGTGGCGGTGACTCAGGAGCGTGGGCTGGGGCAGGGGCCCAGGAGCCAGAGATTCGGGAGGGATGTGGGGCTCGGCATGACCTTTGCCCTCACTGTCCCCCGTGCAGGTGAACAACCTGGGGCAGAGGGACCTGCCTGTCAGCATTGACTTCTCAGTGCCCGTGAAGCTGAACCAGTTGGCCGTGTGGAAGGATGTGGATGTCCTCCACCCTCAGGTACCCAAAGACTGTATGGCTTCTCCACTAATGCCCTCTACCTGGACTCCTTGGTCCTCATGAATCCCTGATGACCCCATCACATGCTTTCTCCCTGTGCCTTTTCCTAGACCCCATCCATTCAGTGCTCTTCAGAGAGAACAGTGCCCACAGAGTCCGACTTCCTGACCCACTTTCAGAAGAAGCCTGTCCTGGTGAGAGGGCCCTGGGCTGTCCTCCACTGGAAGCCACACTTCAGAGGAATTTAATTCAGGAATGCATGTTACATTAGATGGATGTCTGCTGAACAGCCTGCTTGAGCTCAGATGGGCTGCTCCCCTCAAATCAGACAGTTGAATGCTGTCTTCTACCTTCAAACCCACCTTTCTCTGGCCTGATGCCACTTCTCTTCCCCAGGACTGCTCCATTGCTGACTGCCTGAGGTTCCGCTGTGACATCCGCTCCTTCGGCGTCCAGGAGGAACTTGACTTCATCCTGAAAGGCAATCTCAGCTTCGGCTGGGTCAGCCAGGTGTGTCCCCTCCCAGACTCAGGTGGGGCCTGATGTGTCTGTGCCCACCGAAAGCCAGGGCGTTTCTCTAACCCCAAGCCCTCCCCAGAGCTATTTCCCAGCCTTCCCCCTTCTCTTTTGCAGACACTGCAGAAGAAGGTGTTGGTTGTGAGTGTAGCTGAGATCACGTTCAACAGATCCGTGTATTCCCAGCTTCCAGGACAGGAGGCATTTCTGAGAGCCCAGGTAGTGACCGTGTGGTAGGCAGTGACCAGGCTGGTCAGAGAGCTCCTGATGCTAAATCTGTGATGCTGAGTGGGGGGCTTGCAAGCCTGGAGAGAGGAAGGATGGAGGTCCCTGGGCAGGACAATTGTCCCTTAGCCCATGAATCCTTCTGTATCTCACCTCTTGGATCAGAGCCTGATGAAGAAGGGGAGAGAGTTAAAGGGGACCTGGGAGGAGTCTGGGGTAGCAAGAGTCCTGATACTTTCTGATGGGGTCATCTCCACTCCAGATGGAGCTGGTGCTGGAGAAGTATGAGGTCTATAACCCCACCCCCATTATTGTGGGCAGCTCTGTGGGAGGACTGCTGCTGCTGGCTCTCATCACAGCCATACTGTACAAGGTGAGTGTTTTCATCCCACTCCTGACACCACCAGCATTTGGTCCCACACTTTCTACAGTGTAAGAAAGACTCACCATGGAGTCAGGCACACATTCTTCCTAAGTCACTGCATGTGAGAGATCCCTTCCCACCTGTGACATAACCAGTCCCCAGTTGACCCCATGTCCTTCTATCTGATTCTCAAGCCTCCTCTAATCTGTCTCCATTTCTTTTTCACTCTTCTCCACCTCTTTACATGTTTCCCTTAAACACAAATTAGAACATGAGAGCACAGCCTTGGATTTGATGTTGACACCACCACTGATTCTTTCCTTGACAATTGGCATGTGCTTGGTCCATGCTCGGTCTCAGTTTCTCATTCTGAAGGTGGTTCTACCCAGCTCACAGAACTGTGGCAAAGTCTAAATGACACAATTTATATAAAGTTCCTAGTGCAGTGCTGGAACATAGTGGGGTTCCAGAAATGGTGATTGCTCCCCCTCCCCATCATCTCTTTTCCTCTCTTCCACTGGACTTCCTGATTTTCTTCTCCTTCCTCCCCAACAGGTTGGCTTCTTCAAACGTCAGTACAAGGAAATGATGGAGGGAGCAAATGGACAGACTGCTCCAGAAAATGGGACAGGAGACCCCCAAGTTGCCCAGTAAGAAACTACCTTCTGCTCTCCTTTGGACCTGCTCTCCCCTGAGAGGTTCCCTGGCCTTCTTACTTTCACCCAAGTCAGGCCTGATGGGGAAGAACATTCCATCTGAGGGAGGCTGGCGTCAGGCTGCTTTCTCTCTTTGGGAGGATGCAGTGTGTTTGCACAAAGCACCTAGCCTGGGAAGGGCCACTGGTCTTGTCCAGGCTCCAACTGGAAATCCCAGGACAGGATCCCTGACATGCCTCTCCTGAGGACTTGACTTGGAATTTCTACCTAGAAATAGATGGACAATGGCCTCAGGCTCCAGTCTCCCTTCATCCACTAACTACCGATGGTCTTCCTAAAATACAGTTCTGAACCAGGCTCTCATCCTCATCCATCTTCAGTGGCTTCCCTTTACTCGCAGTGTAACTTCTGAACTCTTCAGCTTGTGAACCAATACACAGATGTTTCTTACAAACCCTGGGATGTATTGAATGGAACATTGTCTGCATATGGTTAGTGATTGGAGAGCACTTTGAAGTCCTCTGTCAGAGACGTGCTGCCCCCAATAAGGTCATTCTTATTATTATGCCACCCATCTCAGCATAACGCTCAAAGTGGTGCCTGGTGCTGACCTGGGAGTCAACACACAGCAGGCCATTCCCTGCCCTGGAGAGATCCCACTGCTGCCACAACCAACGTGCCTGGGCCACGTGGATGTTTTAGTTAGAAAAGCAGAAGGGGAGGCAGTTAACCATGTGACTTGAGGTGACATGGTCAACTGTATCCCCTTCTGTCCCAAAACTATCTCCCCCATCCATCATAGGGTCCAAAACCCTTTAGGATTTGGAAGCTTTGGGAACTCAGAAGGACCAATTATGATGAAATTGCCTCAAGCCGGGCTCCATTTAGACTTTATGAGGATTGGGCTTTAGAGTATTATTTCTCAAAAGGTGCTCCATGAACCTCTGGCGGTCTCCAATGGTCTCCTAAGTGCTATGTTTTAGAGGAAAAAAAAAAGCAAGAAACAGTTTTAAACCCACGCATCTCACACATTTGAACCTGGTGACTTTCACAGAAATCCTGCTATATTCTTAATAATCGTGTTCCTAAAGCTTGTCCCTGGACTCCAAGGACTGCAGGGGGCTCTTGTCTAACATGCAGGCGATGGGTGCTATTTTTACATAATTTTCCTTCATGTCTTATTGCTTCCCTTCATTATATTTGCATTTTTTCAGGATTGCTATCTAATTGTATTATATCTCCAAATCAAAAAAAAAAAGGATCGATGGCTCAAAAATTATTCATTGAAGCATAAAAGTTGTGATTAAATAAATAAAACGTAATTGCTGCAACTTAGAATAATGTCATCAAAATCAGTACTGAACGAGTTTCTAGTGCACATTGAGTATAGGGATGCATGAATGCTGGGATGAGTGATTATGAGCCAAAAAATTAAAATCTATCTAGAAAATATACCATCTGAAAATTGGATTTTATTGGGTCAGGTATCTGTTTGTTCCTAGGCTGCTGTCCATTATGAAACTTTGTCAAATCGTACCATGAAACTATCAAAGCTTTTGTGTCATTTTCAAACAAAGTATAATGACCTCTCACATAAAGCAACAGAGGTTTCTTAGAATGACTGCAACATATCACTTTCCCATCTAAAATCAATTAATTTTATCATTGAAGACAGAGAAGACAGAAAAACTCCAGTGGCATAAATCAAAGTTGCTTTGATAGCAAAAGCATGTGCAAGTCACATAATTTCCAAGAAGCTTACAGAACCAGCAGTGAGGTTAATGTCTCCACAGAAGATTGCTTTTGGCTGCAAGTAACAGGAACCCACAGAGTACATAAAGGCATATAAAAGGCCTTCACCCAAGAGGTCCAGTAGACCCCTGGCCACTGAGTCTCAAGATCAATTTGCCTTCATGTGGGAGGGGCAACAGTGAACTTTTCAAGTGCTCCCCAAGGCTACCTGCACAACCCCACCGTATGTCACGGGATGGTAGCCCGAGACCTGTTCCTGTTCTCCTTCCCCACGTTAGTAAAACGGGCCCATTACACTGATGATAGAATACTAACATAGGAAGACTTGCCTCTGCTCAGGACACTCTGCAGACTTTGCTGGAACATGTGTGAGGGAGAGGATGGGGGGTGATCCCACAGAAAATTCAAGGCCCAGGCACTGCCTTAAAGTTTTGGGGAGTCCTTTGTTGGGGTAAGGGGCACACTGTCCCAGAAGCTGTGATGGATGAGGTGCAAGCCTATCCAACCCCTAAGAATGGGAAGGAAGCACAAGTGTCTGTAGGATTTGGGGTTTGGAGGACTTGTATTCCTCACCCTGCACAGTGCCTCCGTCCCTTATACTGCCTGATAAAGGAAGGGCACGTGTGGGACTGGGGATCGGAGCAACAAGCCGCCTTTGAGAAGGCAAGACAGTAGTGAAGCAGATTAAAGCTCAGGCATCCCCCAAGCAGGACTACCATTGGAGTCAGATGCGTCTGTGACTCTGGGAGGTATGAGTTCGGCACAGCCTCAGAGACAACAAGAGGGAGTATCCCTAGGATTTTGGTCCCAGTTCTAGAAGGGTGTAGAAACCCAATAAACCTGCATATAGCACCAGCTCGTAGCAGTGCACACAACGCTCGTCCAAGTGGAGTCTCTCACGAAGGAACAGCAATCATGGTAAGAATCTCCCTTCCTACTGAGGGGCAGGTTGACAACATGTGTCACCGACCCACCTCTGCCATGGCGCTAACTCTCACGTTGACGAAAGGGCTCGCCCGTCTGCAGCAGAGGGACACCCCCTGTCCTCCAAATTCTCCTGCCCCTAATCCTGCCCCTGTGGCCTGTAGGGAGGGAGTGGGGAGATGCCTGCTGATGCCTGGTATACAGATGGGTCTGGTTGGGGTGACCCGTCTACAGGGACTGCAGTCACTGTTCAGCCCAACACTGACACCATCTGGAGGGAAACAGGAATGAACCACAGCTACCAGTGGGCTGAACTCAGAGAAGTTTGCCTGGTGATCGCTCATGAGCTCTGGCCGTTAACGCTTTGCACTTACAGTTGGGCTGTTCTAAAGGGATTAACCTTACAGCTTAGAAAATGGGAAGCTGAGGGGCAGATGATCATAAATAAGCACTTATGGGGTCAGGATATGTGGAAAGACATTTGGATTTACCTGCAAGAGCCTGAGTCAGTCCTCACTGTCCTCCATGTCCCGGCTCAGAGGGCGCCAACACCCTTGGCAACGAGGAAGCTGATACTGTAGCCCGGATATGAGCCCTAACAACGAACCATTCAGTTATAGTGCCCGAGTGGGACGGTACATTGCCAAGGATGCTGGATTGCCCTTGAAATACAGTGACTTGGTTAATGCAGTAACAACATGTCCTGTATGTTCTAAACAATAACCAGGGCAACTGCCAAAGGAGTCTGGGGCCATCCACTGGAGTTTCCAACTGGTGAGGGATTGGCAAACTGAGTATATTGGCCGGCTCCCTCTGAGCGAGGGCTCTAAACATGGCTTGGTTTGTGTGGACACTGCATCTGGTCTGACTCAAGCTTTCACCTGTTGCTGCAAAAACCAGGCTGCAGTTAGGGGATTAGAGAAGCTGAGTACCATGGCCAGGTACCCTCATCGTGTAGACAGTGATGGGGGTCACATTTCAACGGTCATGAAATGCAAGACTGGGCAAAGGAACATGACACTGAATGGAGGTTCCCTCTCCCCTATAAGCCGCAGGCAGCAGCGTTGGTAGAAAGGAAGAATGAAATATTAAAGCAGCAGATTAAATTACTAACAGGTAAAACCACCTTGGCTGAGTGGACTAAAGTACTGTCCTAGCCTTTAATACGTTTGGATGACAACCAGTAGGGCCTGTTGCCCCATTTGCCAGACTGGGGACCCCCTGCCGAGACACCCAGTGCCTTAAAGGTATGGAAGTCATGAGAGACAGACATTGCCCTGGATCAACATGGTGTGCTGCTGAGAACACCAAGCCCCATCACGCCGGGAAAGGTGTTATCTACTGGAATTTGCAATGGGATGTCCCACTGGGATGGGTAGATTACTTCTCCACTGAATCCCATTGTCCTGCCGTAAGCCGGACTGGTTGAAATGCACTCTACCTGGAATGGAACACGCACCACTGAAACAGGGGAGAAGGTGGGGTCCTGGTCCGGCATATCCCCCCCCCCACCCCAGTCCATCTCCTCATGCCTGACAGTCTGCCTCCCCGGAAGCATGACCAGGTCAAGTTCCTAAAGCTGCAGCCACATTAATATCCAAGGGTCAGGCCACAGGTGTAGTTCATATAGAAGGGGAAGACCTCCCCATACAAGTTCCTACTACGTATCTGTCTTTTTGACCTTAGACTTCTGCTGCTCCTGTGGTGTCCCGTCATGGATGGGCACCTGACGGAGATACCTTTCTACGGTGGGCCCACTTGATGTCCGGCAAAGGAATCAATCCTCCTGTTGGGTATGTGGGCAGCTGCCCCCCTCAGCTCGTCAGGACTAGCATGGTGGGTATCACCACTCCAGGGAGGGGATTGGAAGTCTCTAAAGAAGTACATTAAGGAAAAACAAGCTAGGACTAGTACTCTTTTTCTCTTTTTCTTGAAGTATTGTTGATTTACAATATTGTGTTCGTTTCAGGTATACAGCAAAATGATTCAGTTATATATATATAAATATATATTTTCAGATTCTTTTCCATTAGAGGTTATTGCAAGATACTGAATATAGTTCCCTGAGCTATACAGTAAATCCTTGTTGTTTTTCTATTTTACTTATAGTGGTGCGTATCTGTTAATCCCGAACTCCTAATTTATCCCTCCCCCTCCTCTTTCCCCTTTGGTAACCATAAGTTTGTTTTCTTTGTCTGTGAGTCTGTTTCTATTTTGTAAATAAATTCACTTGTATTTTTTTTTAGATTCCATATGTAAGTGATATCATATAATATTTGTAGGACTAGAACTCTTAATTCATCTGATATCACCAATATGATCCAGAAACCTGGCCTGTGGCACCCATGATCAATAGCACTGGGTAAGAGTACTCTTTTTCTGCCAATCAAACTACAGAGGCAGCGCATCAAACTGCTGGCAGGAAGGGTCCTAAAAATACCACCATCAGAGCCATGGGTGGCTGCACTCAGATTTGGGATAGGTTCATGTGGGGCACCCTGGGTTGTGGACATTTGAGCACCTGGGCAACTCTATGTTGGGAACAGAAAAATCACTCTAAAAAGAACCAACCCAAGTGTACCCTGGGACATGGGATGGATATCGCTGGAACTGTGTGGTCATTCTGTCGCATGAAAGGATAGCGATTGGTTTGGCACTGACTGGTCACACTGCGCGGATACTTATTGGGTGGCCCTGAATGGGACCCAGTGGTTGTGTGGCTCATATCCTTGGCCATGTGGTTGGGCTGCTGCACCCTGGGTTTTCCTGAGCCCAGAGAAGAATCCACCCACAGTAACAAGAACTGCCAACCCTCTCTCCTCAAGGCCAGATGGGCACGTTCTGTTTTCCACTGGTACGATCATTTGGCCTCCATCTTTGTCCTCTCCATTGGCCTGGAGGACATCATAGCACACATAGAAGCTCTTACTAAGTTTACCCAGCAAGGCTTCGATGACAGCAGGCAAAGCTTGTCCTTACTAAACACTGAAATGTGTCTAGTAAGAAAAGCCATCCTACAAAAGAGGATGGCCTTGGACATTACTGCTGCCTTGCAAGGAGGCACAGGATGTTGTGTGTTCGCACCTGATGAGTCAGCTAATGGATCATCTTTATTAAACCACATGAGGACACACGTGATTGCCTTGAGTGATCCAACCCCATTCACTCTTTTGCATGTAGCGATCCAGTTTTCCCAACTTTATGCCTCTTTTTAATCTCAGGCAACCACTGATTTTCTTTCTGTCCTTATATGTTAGTTTTGCATTTTTAAAAGATTTTCTATAAATGGAATCATACAGGATTTGCTACTTTTTGTTAGGCTTCTTTCTCTCAGGATAATGATTTTGAGATTCATCCATGTTGTTGTGGGTACCAATATTTCATTCCTTTTCATTGTAGAGTAGCATTCCATTGTAATTCCATGGGATTTTTAAATGGCTAATGAGACAAAGCATTTTTTTCAGACTCTGATGATGACCATAAACCCAGTTTTAAAATTTCAAGTGGTGGGCTTCCCTGGTGGCACAGTGGTTGAGAATCTGCCTGCCAATGCAGGGGACACGGGTTTGAGCCCTGGTCTGGGAAGATCGCACATGCCGCAGAGCGACTAGGCCCGTGAGCCACAATTGCTGAGCCTGCGCGTCTGGAGCCTGTGCTCCACAATGAGAGAGGCCGCGACAGTGAGAGGCCCGCGCACCGCGATGAAGAGTGGCCCCCGCTTGCCGCAACTAGAGAAAGCCCTCGCACAGAAACGAAGACCCAACACAGCCATAAATAAATAAATAAATAAATAAATTAATTAATTAAAAAAAAAATTTCAAGTGGTTTGTTCAAGTTTCACATCTCAGCAATATATTATTTAGTATCTTAAATAGCTTAAACCTGTCTAAGGCCAAAATATCACAATTTTCAAGGTGAAGGAAAAGCCATTGGGATTTCTTAAGACCAAATTGTGTTACGAACTTTTGTGTTTGCCCCAACTTCAAGATGTTCTTTACTCATCAGAGAAAAACAAATAACAAATAACACAGTGGTAGGCATGATTCAAAACTACATCTTAACGCTGCAGCAGAGCACAGACTCTGAGAAAATGCAATCAAAGACAGAGCTAGGAATCCATGTGCTACTTTTCCTAAATCCCAGCACTCAAGCTCCTCTCTTTGGAATGTTCATCAACTTAGCACCTGATGAAACTCTAAAAGTCATCTGAGAGGGACTTCCCTGGTGGTCCAGTGGGTAAGACTCTGCACTCCCAATGCAGAGGGCCCAGGTTCAATCCCTCGTTGGGGAACTAGATCCCACATGCTGCAACTAAGAGCCCACATGTCTCAACTAAGAGCCCACGTGCTGCAACTAAGACCCGGCACAGCCTAAATAAATAATAAAATAAAAATAAAAGTCATCTGAGAGACTTTTTCATGACTTTAGGTGTTCATGTTTTATCTGGAAATCTAGGATTATCATGCACAGCTGTCAACACATGCAGCCATTCTATTGACCTATAGTTTTGAATTAGGATTTTCTTGTTCAATCAAAATAAATAGCAGGAGAAAGAAGAAAAAAACCCACCAGATGTGGAAATTAAGCTGTGGGGACCTGTGTTCATGCCTCTGTTACTGAGGCAAGCACAGATCATTCTGGTGAAAGGTTGCAAAAATATCCTCCCTCACACTGATTTGAAGAGAATATTAAATGTGTTGTTTAATTATTTTTTTCAGCCCTGGGAGCTCTTTATTGAAACAACTCGCAGCACAGTAATTGAGGCAGAGAGCGTTGGCTGGCCGAATCCCAGGAGGCTGAGAAATTAAGGTTCCAGCACCCGTCTCTGCCCTCCTGGGGAGGTTTCCTCCATGAAGGCAACCAGGCCTGAGCAGCCCCAGGCTGGAAGGTGAGTGGTCCATACATAGAGGCAATAAGAGCACTTGGATCAGGGTGGCCCTGCAGCACTGCCCTAGGCTGGGCCCCCAAAGTCCGACAGTTGTGGCATCCATGGGGGGGCAGGCACACCCTTCTTTAATTAAGTATAGCTTTGACGGTTCTGAGCACCCCAGTATGAATGGTGTGCGTGCGTGTGTGTGTGTGTGTGTGTGTGTGGTTTTCTATACCACCAAGCTATTCTAGGACACCAGCTGGGTGTCCTGCAATTTAACTCAATTCTGACACTACCCAGAGAGAGCATCGGATTCCACAGGTGAAGGACCCAGTCCTACAAGTCTGCTCCTCACCACCAGACACTGATTGCAAATCCAGGCTATCACCTGTGTGTCTGACCAGCTGGCTGTAGATAGATGGTCCCACCATCCCCCCTCCTTAAGTTTGCTTAATTTTGCTAGAGTGGCTCACAGAATTCAGAGAAACATTTTACTCACTGGATTACTGGTTTAATATAAAAGGATGTAACTCAGCAACAGCCAGATGGAAGAGAGGGCAAGGTTTGGGGAAAGGATACAGGGTTTGACCTCTCTGAGCACATCAGTCTACCCAAATCTCCACTTGTTCACCCGGATGCTCTCCAAATTCTGTCCTTTTGAATTTTTATGGAGGCTTCATTACATGGGCATGTAGATTAAATCACTGGCCAGTGGTGATTGAACTCAATCTCCAGCTCCTCTCCCTTCTCGGTGGGGCTGAAAATTCCAACCCTGAAATCACTTGGTCCACTCTACTGGCAACCAGCCCCCATCCTTAGGTGCTTTCCAAAAGTCACCTCATTAACATAACAAAAGATACCTTTGCCACTGAATTCCAAGAGGTTTAGAAGCTCTGTGCCAGGGCCCATGACCAAATATATATTTCTTATTGTAAATCATAATATCACAGTCCATCCGCTGATCTTCCAACATGGCTCTCTTATAGTAAAACAACCAGAAAAGTCAGAAGTACTGGTATGTTACTAGAATCCCTATTAATAACTATCAGCTACTGATAACAATCCAGTCCATCGTCCTATGGTATGAAAAAGCCTATCAGGGTGAGGCCACTCAGGTTTTCAGGCTTCCATTTAATCTTGTGAGGCTCCAAAAGCAGGAGTGGAGTCAGCAATATGTGGCTTCACCCTTTCAGGCCTCTGGTATAACTGAGCTAAGAGACAACATCATCTCTTGCTCTGAGCCCCTTTGGAGGTGTTAATGTAATATTAGATTTCCCTTGTTACATAACCCATTTATTCATTCCTTTACCTGGAACTACTATTTTTCCTTCTCTCCTTTTATACCCACACTTTTCCACCTTTGGAAGAGACATTAAGTTTGGCCACTGTGCTGGTCTAGATTGCAGGCAGCAGCACTGGTGTAGCAAATGCCTCCCCTTCAATCCACTTCTATTCAGAAGAGGTAAGGTTACACAGGTGCAGAACTGGTGGGCTATCTTTACCACCAGGCCATATAGCTGTATTTATTGTTAGCCCCAATTTTGTCAGATGGGGTGAGGGTATGTCCTGCCCCATCAGGCCCTTAGGAATTCCAACATAAAGGTTAAAAACACAGTCAGAGTTTCTTGCTTAGGAATCACCCCCATTTCCTGCCTTTGTAGTTGCAGTCCTGGTCTTATAACCACTGCATCAAGAAGGGGAGGAAAGAAAAAAAAGTTGAAGTGATGCAAGGAAGAGAGAATAGCAGCACCTTCTCTAACCTCCCTTCCCCAGATCTGAAACCAAGCAGGACCCTGGGGGGCCTTCCCAAGTACAAAAGCCCCTCTGAGTCCCTCATTTCTTGTTTGTAGAAAGAAAGCTTTCATCTCCTAAGCTTTCCCTGAGCTTCAAAGAGCAGACTCAAGCAGTTGCTAATTAGGGAGGTGAGGGAATGCAGCTACAAAGGAAAAGTAGTCAAGCAAGAAAAGTAACAATAGCTTAAACAGTAGTTCAGTGATAAAACAGAGTCCTAGTTCCTCCTCAAGGAACATACATAATGATCTGACACATGTCTTTGAGTTGTTCTTCAGAAACTAAGACCCTTACCCAGGTGGAGGATGCTACCTACATGCTGACTACAAGCACGTAGATCCCAGACTGGCTGCAACCAGAGGGTTGATGATTAAGATTCCAGAAACATCACCCTGTTACCTCACCACGAACCAATCAGAAGAAAGTGTAGGAGCTGCACCCCTCACACCAAGTGTTACCTTTAAAAACCCTTCCCTGAAAGCCATTGGGGAGCTCAGGTCTTTTGAGCCTGAGCTGCCCATTCTCCTTGCTTGGTGCCCTGCAATATTCCTTCACCATAACCAGTAGACTGCCTTTGCTGTGTGGCGGGTGAGCAGACTCAAGTTCAGTTCTGTAACAGATCCACCAAAAAAATGGAGAAATCTATCCAGTGGGGACACTCCTTTAGCCCCACTCGTTTTCGTGTTGGATGTGAGTACACACTTGTGAAGCCATGTAAGCCAGCTTTTTATGCCTTTATCCCCACCCACACTCTGTTTTAGACAACCAATCCTTTAACTGTCAGTTCCAATTCTCTATCAAACTAGTACTGCAAGGAGGATATCTCTCTGCCCGTTGTTGGACATTATAGGCTCTAGAGTGAGTTCCTTGGTCTGAAGAAATGACGGTTAGCCATCCATATTGGTATAATGTCTTCTCTTCCAGTTCTTTCATCACGCTCTAAGCATTTGCATCTACCACCAAGTAAGCAAAGCCCATTCCAGAGTCAGTGTTTATTCCTGTCAGGATCCATCTGCAGCCCCCAGGGCTACGAGAATCAGTCTGATTTGACAGCTATGTTCAGGGCCTTCCCACCAGGGAATCTGCAGTCTCTAACCACCTGCAGTCTCTGTCTCTTTTGCTGGAAGACAGTACAGTTTTTATTGACATTTTGTACCTTAGAGAGTGTGATAAAAAGGAGACAATGGTCCCCAAATGGAGTAACCTTTGTTAGGTTCCCATGTCAGCACACCAAGACTTAATACATAACTAATTACAGTTTCAATCTTCCCCAGGAATGCGACCTTTAGCCAGCAAACCTGGAATTTCCTGGGCAGCACAAGGAAGAAATCTGCTGATAAACCCCTTCCATTTCCACTTAGAAGGATGACCTTGCCTAAAACAATGCTTTCTTTGCTGATAATTTCCTTTTTTCTGTTCCCTCTCTGTCTTTAAAGACCTTTTCTTTTCTGCAGGTTGATGGAGCTCCTTTCTATTGCTAGATGAGATGCTGCCCAATTCATGAATCATTTTATAAAGCCAATTAGATCTTTAAAATTTACTTGTTTGAATTTTTGTTATTGAACTGGTGCAAAAGGAACACGTCTAGATTCAGCCCATCTCTGAATTGCTGCAGTGCCCCCATGTCCCCTCATTTCTGGATCCAAGGGGCCATCTCAAGAGAGCATGTGGAGGGACTTCCCTGGCGGAGCAGTGGTTAAGAATCCACCTGCCAATGCAGGGGATATGTGTTCGAGCCCTGGTCTGGTAAGATCCGACATGCTGCGGAGCAACTAAGCCTGCGCACCACAACTACTGAAGCCCGCATGCCTAGAACCTGTGCTCTGCAACAAGAGAAGCCACCGCAATGAGAAACCCGAGCACTGCAATGAAGGGTAGCCCCTGCTCACCGCAACGAGAGAAAGTCCAAGCACAGCAACAAAGACCCAATGCAGCCATAAATAAATAAATAAATAAATTTATTAAAAAAAAGAAAAAGAGAGAGCATGTGGGAATGTCTGCTTGTTAATTCCGGTCACTTTCCAAACCTGGAAGGGAGTTCTGATGGGCATAGACATGTCCTAATTTAATGCACTTCTCCGATTTCCATAGGGTTGCGCCCCTTATGGGCATCCCTTTAATAGGTCAGGTTTCCATTAACCTCTCACCTGACCAAATGGACTGGGCATTGGCCACTGCTCATGAGTCATTAAAAACCCAAACGTAGGGGCTTTTACCACTGTTCAACTCTTCCATCACTGTTAGGAAAACAGCATGCAATTCAGCACACCAGGCTGATCTCTTTTTACCTCCTTCAATCAGATTGGTGGCCTTCCAATCAGAATGTTGTCCATTTACCTTGGGACTGCCATCTACAAACCAAGTAGCTCTTTGTCTGTCAGTGGAGAGCTGTTTATAGGCCACTGACCAAGTGACAATAGAATCCATCAACTCCTCACACAGTTCCAGAGTCAGTCTTAGGGAGGAAAAGGCTTCCTGCTGGTATCTATTTCCTCCTTGCATTCTCCCCAAAATAAGACCCTATATGAGCAATTTCCATTTTACTATGGAACTCTTCTGGGCACCGCCATCTTCTTTAGAGTGTTTCAACTCTCTAGTCCTAAGTCCCAGTAGGCATTGCTCATAGGCTTTTGCCATATGTCCCAGCCTGTACTCCATGCAGGGCTATCTCACATAGGGCTATCACAGGGAGAATTTGTCCCCACCAACATTCCAGCTTCTATTCTACAATGTGTGAGCTCAGGGAATCTTCCTGATTCCCATTTAGCATGTCCAATTAGCATTGCTTGAAGGGCGGATTTACATGCCTTCTGTTTTACACAATACAAGGTAGGGGAAATACTCCCCTGTGAGAGTTGATGTCCACCCCCATAATACAACCAAGTAAAAGAGATGCAACCACTATAAAGACTGTTGGAACATATCAATCTTCCTACAAACTTTTACCTTACATTTCTAGCTGTAGCCTCCATTAGGACTTCATCCAGAGGTTTTGGTTTGCAATACTGGGTAGGGGAAGTGTTCCACAGCCAAAGAAAATATCCATTCCCATAAAAGGAGACACAAATTCTTTACATATAGCCTGTTTAAGCATTCCAACTTTCATAATCCTATCAATCATTACATGTTTACATTCTCTCAATCTAATTGTTGCCCATGTAGGGGCTTCACCAATAGGTGTGGCTTCTGTATCAAGGAGTCCTGGAAACTTTTCTCCACCCTCTGACCATTTTGCCCACTCTTGTGCCAAAGTCTTTTGGTCACCAGTGAGGGACTGAAGCAAGGCACTTTTGTCAATCTTTAACCTGATTAATCTAACCACTGTCCCAAACGATGACTAGTCAGGTTTCTCACTGTAATTTCTGCATTCTGACATTTACTTTTCTTTTCTTTTTTTTTTCATTATTTAGAGAATACTTTATTAGTTTCTGTAATCAAACCCATGTAGATAAGACGTTACCTATTTAATACAGTGCATTAGCCCTGTACAAATGGAAAAAGTTATGTTTAATGTTTCTAGACAAATATAGCTGCTGACTTTTTCAATGTCTCCAAAATCATCTAAAAATTCCCCTCCTGCTGGGACGGGTCCCATGACTCTCCCCTTTCTGTTTCCTCTTTGTTTTGCTCCTATCAATATTTGCTTATTCACCTTATTTCTTAATAACCATTTAAAAATTTCCACTCTGTTGGGAAGTCCTTTGAGTCTCCCCTCGGCCTCTTTGCATTTTCTTGTTAATTAACTTAATGTTTTTATTACCATCTGTGAAACTGAGTTCTCCTAAAACCAAGTTCCCTTACCGAGTTCATGATTAATCCCTTTATGCAAAACTTTATTCCCCTTCTTGTCCCCTCTAACCTCAGTTCTGTGCTAACTGAACACTAGCCAACCAGAGTCAGATGACTAAAGTTTTGCTGTTGTCGATAAAGTCATTAATGTACTAAAATTGCTCTTACAGATACCATCATTAACGTACAAACTCAGGTTGTTTCTTCAGGGTAAGATAAGCTCACAGACTCCCAAGCCATGGACCACCTGGTCAGAGAATCATACATCAGAGACATCTTGACTTCCAAAACTATGATTAAGAAATGTCATAAGAAATGATTAATCCCAGCCTCTTTGTTCCTCACCTTAAAAAAAAACCCCAAAAAACCTTTAGTTCAAAGATCAAGTTGGAGTGGATCTGAGGCTTGTCTCCCATTCCCTTTCTTGGCACCCTGCAATAAATCCTTACCTTGCTGCAAACGCCTGCTGTCACAGTTTGGCTTTCTGCGCTGTGGGTACATGAGCCCTTTGCTTGGTTACGTTTGTAAGACCTATGAGGGGAAGCTGAGACAGGAAATTCGATAAAGCTTCCTGCACTGTTTTTTGGTTTTGCAACAGTAGGGTTATATGGGCTGCCTGTGTGAAAGGGGACCTCTTAACCACAGTATTTACCACGTCCTGGGTAATGGGCATATTCATCAGGTAAATATCTCAGTCATCACAAAGCCCGTCCCACATGGCTTACGTATGAAGCATATCAGCTGCTTCATTTGGGGTGTTCCACTTGGCATTCATAGGGGGTGATGGGCAATCTCCCTTCTCAGGGTTAACGGATGTTTTCTCCAGTCCACCAGGCTGGCTGAGCCCTCAGGAATAACCTCGTGTGTGTCTGGATCACATATAGCCATCTGTGATTTTTCCATAGTGAGCTGTGGGTCCTGTATCAACCCAAACATGCTCTTCTACTCTTCAGCACTCAACCAGAGACCAGTCCCCCAATTAATTACTCTCACAATCCATTTTAGTAAAGTTTCCTCAGGAAGCTGATAATATCAATTCACAAAATGAAACAACTCCTTCACACTCTACTCCCTGGTTTTAATAGTTGCTTGGTTTTGCCCTTCCTTCACCTTGACTGCCTTCTTCATGATCAGGGATCTTAGAGGTACCTTCTGTTGTCCTTTGTTTAAAAAAATCTTTTTCAACTGAATAAATTTTATTATTTATTTATTTATTTTAAAGTACTTATTTATTTGGCTGCACCAGGTCTTAGTTGCAGCACATGGGATCTTGTTCCCTAACCAGGGATTGAACTTGGGCCCCCACCATTGGGAGAGTGGAGTCTTAACCACTGGACCACCAGGGAAGTCCCTCAACTAAATAAGTTTTAAAGATCTAATTGTCTTTACTGAACCATTCATGATTTGGGCAACATCCCATCTAGCAAGTAGAGAGGAGTTCTGAGGAGCTGTACTAAAAGGAAGGCTTTTCTAGGCAGAGAGTGGATTACCTTGTCTTCCTCTGGGGGATAGGAAGGGCCCGTGTGGCAGATGACTTCACTGGTGCTGACCAGAAAATTCCAGACCGGCTGGTTAAAACTACATTCCTGGGAAATGTTGAAACTGCAATTAGGTTAGTTATTAAGTCTTGGTTTGCTGATGTGGGACTTAGCACAAGTGATTCCATTTTGGGCCTGTTGTTCCTTTTTAATGATTCTCCCCTTTTGATCAGACTCTATGCTTAGCTGAGAGATGTGATAAAAATTTTAAGGCATTAGTGTCACTCTCAGCTACTGCTCTGAAGTTCTCCAGTTTTTGTCAGTCCTTTGTGTAGTGTCCATAGGTCATAACATTTTTGCTTAATCCCTGTGATATTTACAGGTCACAACTTCAAGTTTACAATCTTTAAGTCAGTCATTCTCTTTCTTCCTTTTTAAATGTCCCAGTCTTAGGGAGATCATTTGCTTGGCGGTTAGCAGCTGTAAACATGCATTTAAAGCTTTTGAGAGAATACAATGCACCTCGGAGCGTGTTATGATTATAAATAAGCAGGATAATCCCCAGTGTCTGGAGTGCACTTTGGACTATGGTTCCTAAGACCCAAATCAATCAAAGTCAAATAAGTCAAAGATGACCGTGCTGAAGGAGTCATCTTTTTAAGCCAAGTGGCTTGCTCAGTGATCTTATGTAATTGAGTGTCAACTTTCCCAGAAGTGTCACTCCAGGTGCAACAGGTGGTGTTGGCCATGGAACACATACTTCATTCCTCAGCTAAAAGGTAATCAAGGGCTACCCTATTATTAAGAACAACTTTGGGGAAAAAAACCTCCACAACTTTGGCCAGAGAGTATAAGGATTTTTGTTGGGCAGCTATTGCTATTACAGCAGATTCTGTAATATTTTCAATAGTTAAGGAGAGGCTCCTCATTTGCATTTATGCATAACCAGGGAAGTAGGAACCTAGTAAAGAGAGCTAATTTTGAATCATGACCGCCTCCTGATAATTTCAATTTGAATCTATGGCTCAGAACTGGAAATGTGACAGTCATGAAGGCCAACAAAATGTTAGGGGTATGTAGACAATACAGGCAGTTTTATTCCTTTTATTTTTAATTTAATTTTTTATTTTTTATGACCCTTGTTTTGTGTCCCTTTCTTTGCATAAAGCCTGGATGCAAAGTTCTCCAAGCTTGTGTTGTTAACCAGAGACAGGGAAAGGGACCAGGGGGTCTCTAGCATAATGGACAGATCAGAGTTTTTGATGACAAATCCAGCAGTCTGAAATGTTACCCCCCATTTAGCAATGGCCTGGGAGATACAGATGACGGCATTATCTTTCCAGACCAATACCAGAGTAAAGGGAAAAAAGGGAAGAAGAAAGTGTTTCATGTTTTGTTAAAGTATAAAGTCTTGATTTTATACTTGATTTTTATACTTTCTCCCATCTTGGGAGAAAGCAGTCTACCTTAATGTCAGCTACTTCTCTTCCTAGTTACTTTGATTTGGAGAACTCCAGCATTTGTACAGATATCAGGTGGAGCCTTCTTTAGCTGTATTCCCAAGGCTCGAGTCCCTGAAGTTTGGCTGCCACCTGGGTCATGAGGAGGACCTGGTATAGTCCTTTCCAAAGATATTCAAGAGCAATCTTCGGTCTTACTGATTCCAACTCAGAAGGGTGGGAGAAAATGGGAAATGTTATTTTGGAGAGTCATAATCAGATATTTGAGGAAACTAGAAGAATTCAGGATCCAATCCAGTTTATAGGTACTTAATAAAACCTCAAGGACAATTAACAAGACTAGAATAAAATATCTACAAAGGTGCAAACATAGTTTTTTTCTCAGTTACCCCCATTTTTTTCTTTTTTCCAAGGATAATTACAGTAAAACTAATTTATTTGCATTAAACTTGAACTGATTATTTATACAAATGCATCAAAAATAGTGATTGATCATTGTTTCTTTCTTTCTTTCTTTTTAAAAAAAAATTTTTTTGGCTGCACCAGGTCTTAGTTGCAGCGTGCAGGATCTTCACTGTGGTGTGCGGGATCTTTAGTTGCAGTTCCTAACATGGAATCTGGGAAAGGATTCCAAACAAATGGGGGACTGAAGACTAAACTGGCAGCAGTTCCCAGTGTGGAATCTGAGGACAGAATCAAGGGCTGAGTTTAGAAGGTACTGCGGACTGGCCAACCCAAGACCCTGCACACACCACTAGCATCTCCCGTGGAACCTTGGGCTGGGGAGAAGTTTGAACCAGCAGACCTCAGTAAGTGGGGACTTCAACTTGGGTCTCCACATTGACGGGAACTGTGCACTGCCACTAACAGTTCCCACGTGGCTCTCAGGATAGAATTAAGGTTGGGGTTAACCGCTCAAGAACAGGGGAATTGTGGACGGAAAAGCCGATTAGATGGGGAGCTCGATGTAAAGAGAGTGGACCACAGAACTGAGAGAAACTTACCTACAACTCTTAGAAATGGCAAAAAAGACAGTGACGTGACCTCAAAGAGTTTACGGGGTACCATGCTTGTGTTTCTCGGTATCCAGATGCCATGAGAGGTGGCTTTGGATCTGATCCCGACGCTGCCACCAAATATGTTAAATAAAAATTCAACAGAGTTAAATTCAAAGTTCTAATTGGCTTTATGAAACATTTCAACTAGCAGTAGAAAAGAACTCCATTAAGCTGCAGAAAGGGAAAGGTTTTTAAAGGCAAAGAGGGAGCAGAAAAAAGGAAATTAACAGCAAAGAAAGAATTACCTAGGGGTACTCTGTTCTATTGTCTCTGCTGCCAGGCTCAACCCACAACTTCCAGAGTCACAGACGCATCTGACTCCAATGGTAGTCCTGCTTGGGGGATGCCTGAGCTTTAATCTGCTTCACTACTGTCTTGCCTTCTCAAAGGCGGCTTGTTGCTCCGATCCCCAGTCCCACACGTGCCCTTCCTTTATCAGGCAGTATAAGGGACGGAGGCACTGTGCAGGGTGAGGAATACAAGTCCTCCAAACCCCAAATCCTACAGACACTTGTGCTTCCTTCCCATTCTTAGGGGTTGGATAGGCTTGCACCTCATCCATCACAGCTTCTGGGACAGTGTGCCCCTTACCCCAACAAAGGACTCCCCAAAACTTTAAGGCAGTGCCTGGGCCTTGAATTTTCTGTGGGAACAACCCCATCCTCTCCCTCACACATGTTCCAGCAAAGTCTGCAGAGTGTCCTGAGCAGAGGCAAGTCTTCCTATGTTAGTATTCTATCATCAGTGTAATGGGCCCGTTTTACTAATGTGGGGAAGGAGAACAGGAACAGGTCTCGGGCTACCATCCCGTGACATACGGTGGGGCTGTGTAGGTAGCCTTGGGGAGCACTTGAAAAGTTCACTGTTGCCTCTCCCATGTGAAGGCAAATTGATCTTGAGACTCAGTGGCCAGGGGTCTACTGGACCTCTTGGGTGAAGGCCTTTTATATGCCTTTATGTACTCTGTGGGTTCCTGTTACTTGCAACCAAAAGCAATCTTCTGTGGAAACATTAACCTCACTGCTGGTTCTGTAAGCTTCTTGGAATTTATGTGACTTGCACATGCTTTTGCTATCAAAGCAACTTTGATTTATGCCACTGGAGTTTTTCTGTCTTCTCTGTCTTCAATGATAAAATTAATAGATTTTAGATGGGAAAGTGATATGTTGCAGTCATTCTAAGAAACCTCTGTTGCTTTATGTGAGAGGTCATTATACTTTGTTTGAAAATGACACAAAAGCTTTGATAGTTTCATGGTACGATTTGACAAAGTTTCATAATGGACAGCAGCCTAGGAACAAACAGATACCTGACCCAATAAAATCCAATTTTCAGATGGTATATTTTCTAGATAGATTTTAATTTTTTGGCTCATAATCACTCATCCCAGCATTCATGCATCCCTATACTCAATGTGCACTAGAAACTCGTTCAGTACTGATTTTGATGACATTATTCTAAGTTGCAACAATTATGTTTTATTTTTTAAATCACAATATATATGCCTCAATGAATAATTTTTGAACCATAGATCCATTTTGTGATTTAGGGATATAATACAATTTGACAATAATCCTGAAAAAATGCAAATATAATGAAGGGAAGCAATAAAACATGAAGGAAAATTATGTAAAAATAGCACCCATTGCCTGCATGTTAGACAAGAGCCCCCTGCATTCCTTGGAGTCCAGGGACAAGCTTTAGGAGCACAATTATTAAGAATATAGCAGGATTTCTGTGAAAGTCACCAGGTTGAAATGTGTGAGATGCATGGGTTTAAAACTGTTGCTTGCCTTTTTTCCTCTAAAACATAGCACTTAGGAGACCATTGGAGACGCCAGAGGTTCGTGGAGCACCTTTTGAGAAGCAACCCTCTAAAGCCCAATCCTCATAAAGTCTAAATTGGAGCCCGGCTTGAGGCAAATTCATCATAATTGGCCCATATGGAGATCCCAAAGCTTCCAAATCCTAAAGGGTTTTGGACCCTATGGTGGATGGGGGAGATAATTTTGGGTGGAGGTGAAGGACCACTTTCCAGCTTCCCCTCCAATCACATGGTCAACTGCCTCCCGTTCTGCTTTTCTAACTAAAACATCCACGTGGCCCAGGCACGTTGGTTGTGGCAGCAGTGGGATCTCTCCAGGGCAGGGAATGGCCTGCTGTGTGTTGACTCCCAGGTCAGCACCAGACACCACTTCGAGCATTATGCTGAGACAGGTGGCATAATAATAAGAATGACCTCTCTGTGGCCAGCAGGTGCTTGATAGAGGACTTCAAAGTGCTCTCCAGTCACCAACCGTATGCAAACAATGTCTCCTTCAATACTTCCCAGGGTTTGTAAGAAACATCTGTGTGTTGATTCACTCCAGGGACCTTTCCACCTGGGAGAGCAGCCACTGCGAGCTGCCCCTTCTCCTCGTCTCTCTGTCTCCTCGACCCCACATCCCCATAAGCTTCCCATCCGTGACAGCCTTGAAAATGGAGTGAGCAGATGAATTGGCCAGGTTACTCCCAATCAGGGATGTTTGTAACCCCCACTCTGTTTAACTGTCTTCTCCTGGCGCCAGGCATCAGGGCTGGCCAGGGTCCGCCATGATTAGGGGACACCACGGGCATCACTGTTCAGGACTCATATCCAAAAAAGGCCTTAATTTTACACCTCTGCCACACTTCCCAATAAACACACATATGTCTCTTTTGAGCAATGTGTTAATTTGTTAATACAAACATTTTAAATACACAATTTTTATAACCATGTTCCAGCATTTCTTATTTACTATAGTTGGAGCCTTAAAAAATGGAGGTGGCCTGGGACTTCCCTGGTGGTCCCGTGGCTAAGATCCCACGCTCCCAACGCAAGGGGCCCGGGTTCGATCTCTGGTCAGGGAACTAGATCCCACATGCCGCAACTAAGAGTCTGCACGCCACAACTAAAGATCCTGCATGCTGCAACTAAGACCCAGTGCAGACAAATAAATAAATAAATAAATAAATATTTTTTTAAAAAAATGGAGGTGGCCTGAGCCTCTTTTGATCACTGAGGAACTCTGGAGCTGGTTGAGCCAAAGTGGCATCAGGGCAATACCCTTCCTGGGGGACAACTCATCCCTCCCAGCCAGCAACGCTGACCAATCCAAGTTTACAAGTTCAAATGTGCAGACGTTTCATCCCCAATTCAATTTGGGATTGACGGAGGAGGAGCCCTTTGAGGTTGTGGTGTGGCACCTGCTGATCACGGTGTAGACAGCGTACTTCACTGGGAGCTCCAGCCGGGAGGTGGTCTTGCTCGTCTTGGGGGTGTTATTCTCACTGGAAAATGAGGATGATCCCAGCTGGCAAGTTCCCCAGAGGAGGAGGCTGAGCGGGAGGGAGCACTGCCCTGGGCCTGGCCCAGCTCACCTGCTCACATGGGCTGCAAGAAGCAGCCGGTCTCCCAGCATGGCCGTGGGGGAGACGTCAAAGGTTGCCATGAAGGTCATCTGAGGAAGAGGTAGGAATGGGGTGGGGGGAGGTCACCGAGGAGTAGGAGGGGGAGGCAGGGGAGTAGGGGGGTGCAGAAGCAAGGCTCACCTGGGCATTTATTTAATTCATTCCAATCTTAGCCAGTCCTGACCACACAAAAAATTCCTTTCCAAAGATTCCTTTTTCATAAACCTTTTTTTTTTTTTCACCAGAAACACACATCCTACTCTTCTTGCATATAGAGATGTTTCCTTTGTTATTTCTTTTTAGCTTTAATCACATATATTAGAATTGTTAACCCTACAAATCTTTAATTTTTACTGAAAACTAAAAAGTAAGCAATTGTGAACTGTCTTTTACATTAGCATTTTGTGGATTGGCAGACTTGTAACTATTTTTATAATTTCTAGAAACGTGCTTTCTCATAGAAAAGTTCTCAGCATGGCACCAAACATGTTTACTAAGAAACCCAGGGCTTCCCTGGTAGCGCAGTGGTTGAGAATCTGCCTGCTAATGCAGGGAACACGGGTTCGAGCCCTGGTCTGGGAAGATCCCACATGCCGCGGAGCAACTAGGCCCGTGAGCCACATCTACTGAGCCTGCGCGTCTGGAGCCTGTGCTCCGCAACGAGAGAGGCCACGATAGTGAGAGGCCCGCACACCGCGATGAAGAGTGGCCCCTGCTTGCCACAACTAGAGAAAGCCTTAGCACAGAAACGAAGACCCAACATAGCAATCAATCAATCAATTAATCTTTAAAAAAAAAAAAAAGAAACCCAAATATCTTTAGTTTCTATGTAAAATGAAGCCAAAAGTATGTAAACGTGTGTTCAGTAATCAATGTTTCAGTATTCTGTCTTATTTGAGAATGATTTAGATATTCAATGATTAAATTTAATTTAACTTAGCATACCTTTAAGGTTTCAGATTGCCCAAATGATTTGGGGAAACTGTTTTAAAAGTTCACCTAGAAACTTTTTATCTCACAACCATTTAGTTCATTTGTTTAGATTATTTATGAAAATTTTATCATACCAAGTTATTTTTCTTGCTGACAAATTTCGTAACAGAGATAACATGAACTTTTTTGATTAATAAACCCGGGTGGAATAAAAGTTGTATGTCTGCGTGATACTCAGTGTTGATAATTCTAAAGACATGCTTGTTTTAATTAAACCAACAACCATAAACCAGCTTTTATTTACTCAAGGTTAATCCTGGATCATGTGAACTTGAAAACCATTTGGGTTAGTTTCTGTTAAATTTAAATTCATGTTAGTGCTTGTTTGTTTTTAAACCAAATAAATAGAGCTCTTTTACAAATTAATTTTAGTAATACCATCTGGAGGTGAAAAATAGCACACATCTAAAACACGCATATGAACACACAGACATGCAAAAAGAGACCTTATACTTTCATTTTAAAATTTTAGTCATGGGACAGGTATAAGAATGTAAAATATACTAGTTATAAAACAAGTTGTATTTAAGTTGTTTTTCTGTCAGATGGAGTAGGTTAAGTTTAACTGCTCAGATGGCTGAAGCCTCTACTAGTATCTGCAGAGAAACACTTAAAAGATTTTGTACTACCGCTCCCCCTTTTTGTTCTCTTTCTGATAAGAAACTTCTCCCTATGGTTTGCATTTCAAAGAGCTGCCTATCCGGTCCTAGAGAAAATGGGGTCAAAAATCTATATCACAAAGGCACAGAGAAACTGTCCAAGTTTTCTCCAAGAAGTTTTGGGGTATATTTCCCTGTTATCAAAGTTCTAGAGTAATTATTATTTAAGTTTTCCTTCTTTTCTTAGGTGCAGGACAAAGTCTGTCTCCAATGTCCCAGTCTCTTACAATATCTGTAAGCATTTAAAAAATGAAAACGGGGGAATTGCCTGGCGGTCCATTGGTTAAGACTCCACACTTCCACTGCTGAGAGTGCAGGTTCCATCCCCCTGGTCAGTGAACTAAGATTCCGCAAGCCGAGCAGCGCAGTCAAAATTAAAATAAAATAAAAAATAAAAGTGAAAAAGGGAGGTTTTGGGGATGGTAAAGTTTTCTAGAACTGCATTTCCGGTTTTGTAAAGATGTGTGAGATTAAGACAGTTTCTTTCACTTCATCAAGGAATTAGGTTGCAACTTAAATGACATCATAGGTTGATCAGCCCACCCAACTACATTATCCCCAATTTGCTTTTCTCCCTCTGGGTATATAGTTTTATTTTAGTTTTAGGGGAGAAGGCCTAAAAAAAAATCCTATCAGGCTCTGAATATCAGCTTCCAACCTCTGGCCAACTTTTGACCCTAGAGCTACTTTAAAAATATATTAATTTTAATTTTAATTCCCTGTTGGCTGTTTAAGGGAATAATGTAGCAGTTTACCAGAAAATTTCTCACAGTCTTGTCAACTCTGGAAGGACCCATACGGGAGCCCTTCTTCTAAGGTAGATATGGAGGTGTCTGTTAGGCCATTAATTTGGTGGACTTTTGTTTATGGTCTTGTAGTCTCTTCAGAGTGGAAAGACAATTCAGCCCAAGGATTAGAATGAGTTCTCAAATTAAAGGAGGAAAAAGGGGAGCAGTAGGCGTTGCATCCATCTCATAGTCTTTTGTTTTAAGTACCTCTTATTTATTTAATCTTTTATTAGTTTTTTGCAACAAAACTTTCAGTGAAGCTATTTTGGAATTTCAAAGGCTTTTGGGAGCTTCTGCATACCAGTTAAAATAGGTATTACATTCTGTTTATTTGATTTAGGAACTCTTACTTTTTTTTTTTTTTCCTATTTATTTATTTATTTATTTATTTATTTATTTATTTATTTATTTATTTATAGCTGTGTTGGGTCTTCGTTTCGTGCGAGGGCTTTCTCTAGTTGCAGCAAGCGGGGGCCACTCTTCATCGTGGTGCGCGGGCCTCTCACTATTGTGGTCTCTCTTGTTGCGGAGCACAGGCTCCAGACGCGCAGGCTCAGTAGTTGTGGCTCACGGGCCTAGTTGCTCCGCGGCATGTGGGATCTTCCCAGACCAGGGCTCGAACCCGTGTTCCCTGCATTAGCAGGCAGATTCTCAACCACTGCGCCACCAGGGAAGCCTGGAACTCTTACTTTTTTAATACAATTTTTAAAGGTTTACACTCCACTTACAGTTATTACAAAATATTGGCTCTATTCCCCGTGTTGTACAGTACATCCTTGTAGTCTCTCTCACACCCAATAGTTTGTACCTCCCACTCCCCCACCCGTATATTGCCCTTCCCCGCGCCCCCCACCCCCGCCCACTGGTAACCACTAGTTTGTTCTCTATATCTTGAGTTTAACCCACATTTCTGCCCAGCCAAGTCTAGCTGCAAATGAGGTGCAACCCACATTTCTGTCCGGTCATGTTTGGGGCCCCCAATCTAATGCTTATCAAGCTAAGCTTTCAGGACACAAAACAAGTTAGTAAGATTTTTGCCATTTTTGTTGATATTTATAGCTTCTAGGACTGTAGTTCTTAGACAAAAAATAAGCAGGTGTGCCAGAAGGTGGCACACTTAGCTCTTGAGACTTCAAGGATTTTTTTTTTTTCTTTTACTTAAAACAAAAATTTTTTCTGCAGCCAGTAACCTCCAACAATTCCTTCGGAACTTTGTCTTTGTACTGGGGAAAAGGATTGAACCAGAAGAGCTCAACAAATGGTGACTGTGGACTGGGGGCTCCACATGGATAGGAATGAATAGGACTGTCCACACTGCTGTTAACAGTTCCCATGTGGATCTTTGGGCAGAATCAAGGGCTGAGTTTTCCACTCAAAACCTGGGAATTGCAGTCTGAAAGGCTAGGAGCTTGGGCTCTGGATAGAACGATCTGTCAGCTCAAGCTGACCTGTACTGTAAAGGAAAGTCAATTAGATTGGGAGCTTGATACAAAGAGAGAGGAGTTTAAAACCAAGAGGAAATTACCCACAGTACTTGGAAATGGTGAGAAGGATAGTGACAGGGGTCGTGGAGTACCATGCCTGTGTTTCTTGTTGTTCCGAAATGATGTCAAGAAGCTTGCTTTGGATTCCACTGCTGCCACCAAACCTGTCAAAAAAACAAAATTCAACTGAATAAACTTTAAAGATCTAATTGGTTTTATTGAACCGTTCATGAATCGGGCATCATTCCATCCAGCAAATCTCTAAGGAGCTATACAAAATGAAAGGCTTTTATAGACAGAGAGTGGACTCCCTCATCTTTCTGCCTTTCCTGTGACAGACTACCTCGCTGGTGTTGACCAGAAAATTCCAGATTGACCAGTTAAAACTATATTCTTAAAAAGGTTGTAATGGTAAAGTTTAAGTAATAAATCTTTGTTTGCTGATGTGGGGTCTAGCACAAGTGACTCCATTTGGGGCCTGGTTTTTTGGGTTTTTTTGGCCATACTGTGGGGCATATGGGATCTTAGATCCCCAACCAGGGATCGACCCCGCGCCCCCTGCAGTGAATGCACGGAATCTTAACTACTGGACCACCAGGGAATTCCCCGGGCCTGTTGTTCTTAATATCCTGCACAATTTTTTCCTTGAGGTATGTGTTTGAGGCTAGTGGTCATAGCTCAGACTCACCTAAATCTTTGGTTGGTATAGCATCAAGGCCCAACCCACACTTTCTTTTAATTTCATTTTAGCTATTATGGATAATAATCATCAAGGGACTGTATGTTTAGCATGCTTATTTTGCATTTCCTTATAGATCCAATAGCCAACTCCCTGGGAGTCGGGCTACTATTATTTCTAAACTTTATTTAGTAAATTTTACCTTTAGTAACAGATTGCAGCATAGTTGTAGTTTCATAGGATGAATGCCATCCAGGGATCAAGGGTTTGTCTTTCCCTGCCCTTTTACCTTTTTCTTCTTAAACCACCTGTTGCCATGAGCCAGGGTCTTTCTAGCATACCCCACTCCTGACACCAATTAATGATTCTGAACATCCCAGTTCCAAGCAATGGATTGTGTTTGGGGTTTTCCCCACCACCAAGGAATTTTCTGACACCAGCTGGGTGTCCTACAGTTCAACTCAATTCCGACACTATCTATCTGGAGATAGCATCAGATCCCACAGGTTAAGGACACAGTTCTACAAGACCGCCTCCCACCCCCACTTCAGACACCGATTGCAAGCCCAGGTTATCACCTGTGCTTCTGACTGTCTATTGATTGGAGGTTTCAACAACACCCTTCCTTTGGTTCCATTAATTTGCTAGAATGGCTCACAGAACTCAGAGAAACATTTTACTTACTAGATTGCCAGTTTATTATAAAAGGATAGAACTCAGAGACAGCTAGATGGAAGAGGTGTAAGGTGTGGGGAAAGGGCATGACTTTTCTGAAAGGGCCACTCTGCTCTCCAAACCCCATCCATTTGGGGTTTTATGGAGGCTTAATTACATAGGCATCATTTTTGAAATTAATTTTTATTGGAGTATAGTTGCTTTACAATGTTGTGTTAGTTTTTGCTGTACAGCAAAGTAAATCAGTTATACATATACATATGTCCCCTCTTATTTATTTATTTATTTATTTATTTATTTATTTTCCCCTCTTTTTTAGATTTCCTTCCCATTTAGGTCACCACAGAGCATTGAGCAGAGTTCCCTGTGCTATACTTTAGGTTCTCATTTGTTATCTATTTTATACATAGTATCAATAGTGTATATATGTCAATCCCAATTTCCCAATTCATCCCATTCCCCCCTTCCCCCCTTGGTAACCATGATTGATTAACTCATGGCCATTAGTGATTGGACTCAATCTCCAGCCCTTCTCCCCCCTCAAGAGGTTGAAGGGTGGGGTTGAAAGTGCCAAACCCCTAATCATGTGGTTGGCTCTCCTGGCCACCAGCCCCCATATTTAGCTGCTTTCCAAAAGTTGCCTCATTAACATAATTATCTTTATCTCTCACTATCTTGTCATCTTCAGCATCCGGCCTGGCAGAAAGACACTCTCATGGTAACACGTGGTTTTCACAAATATTTGAATATCTTTTTGCCATTCGGCCTTAGTGTTCTTCAAAAATGAGTGGAAAACAAAAAACTTTCGTGGATACAAGTGATAATACAACTGAGGCAAAGTTGGAAATTTTACAGTTGCTGAAACAGCCAGAAGTTAGTTAGCCTCAAGCCTTGCTTGTGAAGAGAAGTGCGAAAGTAAAGATTACATATAAAATGTGATATCATTCAAGAGTGTTTCTAAAAGATGAGGTGTGGTGAAGATGGAGAAAATGAAGAGAGCTTTAAATTTTTGTATTAAGGAGAATCGTCAAAAAATCATCTTTGTGGTTCCAAACACAGAGAGAAGTTCCCAGATGCACAGAACTGATGACAGGGTACTCTTTGCTACTGACCCCTTAGCACAAGAGGAAGAAAGCTATTGCTCAACTTGGTCTTGACAGTCTTTGCAGGAAGTAGGTAAGTCAGCCTCAAAGTCAGCAATCACAATCTTCAGCCGCATTCCCTACTGGGTATCACCAAATGCCCTTCTCAGAGTCTAATTTCTTCTGTCTGTTAAATGTCAGCTCAAGTAAATGAAGCTAAAATTTTTGTTTAGAAAACTATTTCATATTGTCTATACAGGAGTCCCTGTATCTGTGGGGGATGTTTTCCAAGACCCCCAGTGGATGCCTGAAACCTCGGATGGTTCTGAGCCCTATATATATATGTTTTTTCCTATACTTACATAAGTATGATAAAGTTTAATTTATAAATTAGGCCCAGTAAGAGATTAACAACATTTCTCCCTAATATATAGATGGGACCTCATCAATCTTTTCCCCCAGAGTTTATGTGGGTCTGTTTCCTAAAACTGTACAAAATGTTAGATTTTTAATCTTTGGTAATATGATGTTACAAAGAAATTGCTTTTCTTCTGTTATTGTTCAGCTCAGTCATCTTCATATATGTTAATCCTCACTAGTCACTTGTGTTATTTCATTTGGAATATCAATGTGTTTGTTACTGGTTTCTAAGAACTCATTTATGACTAAGGATGTTAACCATTTATCATGCAATGTAAATGAAATATCATATTTTATTGCCATCAAAAAAGAGAGATTAACAACAGTAACTAATAATAAAATGGAATAATCTTAACAGTTTACTGTAATAAAAGTTATGTGAATGTGGTCTCTCTCTCAGAATCTTATTATTAAAATTTAATGCCTTTTTCCCCCAGCGATTAATGTTTGCTGTGATGTGATTTATCCCACAAAAATGAATGTAATCTCTTTATTTTGGCTTATACTTTTCATCTTCATGATTATTTTTGTAACATTTTAATGCTTTGTCTTAGGGCAGCAGAACTTACATTCTTTGTTTGCATTTACCAATTTCTTACCTTTAAGCCCTTCAGAGTCATTTTATTTGAAACCTAGCTTTTATAAAGAAAGTATAGTTGGAAAGAAATGTAAATGCCTTTTCCATCTTAACTAAGCACTTATCACACCCTGTGGCCATAACTTTTGCAGTTGGAGGTGCAACAGCAGAACTAACACAAATTTCTTTTTCCTTCTTCACAATTTCACGGGCAGAAGACCTGTTCTTATTGTAGATCTTAGCAGCCTCAGCATATGATTTTTTTTTCTTTCCTTAGTCAGTCGACAACTTTCACCTTTTCACTTAAAGGAAGCGCTTTACAGCTTCCCTTTGGCACATCTGAATTGCCAGCGTCACCGATTTTGCACTGGGGCCATTATTAAGTAAAATAAAGGTCACTTGAACACAAGCACTGGAATACCTCAACGGTCAACCTGATAACTGAGCCGGCTACTAAGTGACTAACGGGCGAGATACACTGGACAAAGCGATGCTTCACGTCCTGTGTGGGCTGGAGTAGATGGTGGGAGAGCCCGTCACGTTACCCAGAAAGGTGCACAATTTAAAACGTATGAATTGTTTATTTCTGAAATTTTTTATTTCATATTTTTGTGGAAATCGAAACCAAGGGTGAGGGGCGACCACTGTGCTTGACATTTAATCTACATTTTAAGTGTTTCAAATGCCTGTCACATATATATTTAACATAGTGTGCCATAGTTAGGGATTTTTGTCACAAATTTTAGCCTTCTAAGTCTATTCCTCCGCTTTTATACATTGGACCTTTTCTCATGCATTTGAGAGACATTCATTTATGCATAACTGTGGAATATTTAAAACACACAGATATGGCTACCAAAGGGGAAAGGGGGGAAAGTGATAAATTAGGAGTTTGGGATTAACATATACACCCTACTATATATAAAATAGATAAGCAACAAGGACCTACTGTATAGCACAGGGAACTATAGCCAATATTTTGTAATAACCTATAAGGGAAAAGAATCTGAAAAAATATATGTATATGTATAAATGAATCACTTTGCTGTACATCTGAAACTAACACAACATTGTAAATCAACTATACTTCAGTTAAAACACACGCACGCACACACACATACACACACACACACACACACACACACACAGAGAAAATTATGGAGAATAAATAACAACCACCCATTTATTTACCCTTCCCCGATTTAACAAGTGTTAAAATATTAAGTGTGTCGAATTTTAAATTTAACACTTTACAAGTTCCCTCCCTGCCAGAGGCCATCACTCTTCTGATTTCTAGCTTCGCAGATTAATTTCACCTGTTCATATGAAAGGACTCATATATTATGCAATCTGGTGCCTGGCGTCTTTCACTTATGACAAAGTTGAAATTCATCCATGTTGTTACCCATATCTGTAGTCTGTTCTCTTTTATTGCTGACTGGTAAGTTCAGTGTATGAATTTACCAGTTTGGTTGTCCACTCTTTAAACAGCACCCTCACCCATGCCCTGCCCCCCACAAGTGCCCTCTGAGGCAGTGGTGTGCTCTTCTCCAGGCTCATGTCCATGCAGTGGGGCCTCTCCACCTCTCTGTCCTGCCCCTTCCTCTCATATGCAGCCTGATTCCTGAGGCCCCAGAGAGCTACCAGGACCCTGAGCATCAAGTAGATCTCAAGGGCTGGGGGAGGGTGGTCTTCTGGGATAGCCAGGCCCTGGAGAAGGAAGCCAGACCCCCGGAGGTGGTGGTGGTGGGAGAGCATGGGGGCTTTTCACCAAGGTGCCTTTAGCCTCGGGCCCCTGACTTTCTATAATTAACCAAGTACTTCCTCACTGAGCCTTCCTCCTGCCACGTCAAGCCCTGAGTCATTATTTTAACTCCCCCCGAGACTCGGAGCAGCCTTCAGTGCTCTGGTGCCCGGGCCTCTTTTTCTCTGATGCGCTGCCCGGGGATGGCCTTTGGAGTTGTGCTGCTTCTGGCTGGTGAGTGGGGCTGCTCAGGGCTGGGAGAAGCCTTGTGGTGGGGTCTCTGTCCGGTAGGACAGGCAGGGGGCTGCTCGTTCAGCTCTCAGGAGGGGCTGAAGGAAGGGGAGAAGCCTCGTATCCAGTCTGGCTTGGAGGGAGGAATGGCCTGGAATCTGGGGAGGGGCGGGAGCTGAGCAAAGCTGAGGGAGGTGGGCTTGTGAGTTACGCTTGGGTGGAGGGTGACCTGCTCTCCACCTTCCCCACGGCCTCCCTCCCTCCGTGCGGGCCCTGGAGTGGGTGCTGTGAGTGAGGGGAGTCTGCCCCAGCGCCCCTGGGAGGGGAAGCCACGAGGAAGAAGAAGACTTTGGACAGCACCTCCTTGGTCCTGCATGTCCCCCGAGTCTTGATTTCAGGCAGGCTGTCCCACTGCTGCCAAGAGAACAGTCCAGAAGTTGGCAACGGTATCAGGACCACATTCATGTGGATTTAAAAAATCAGTTGGGTGTCAGTTGAAAATCAGATTTCACCCCCAAATCCCGATTTCCAGCTTCTCTTGAGAAATGGGAAGGTCTGGCTGCTCTGGGTACCAGAGCCTGGGAATGACTACCCCACTTTATTCCCTGCTGCTCATGCCACCATTCCCAACTTCACTCTTTGATGTCACCTGCCCAGCTTCTGAGGCACCTGGGTCTGAGTCCCTTGGTGTCCTGCTACTTGTCAGCTCACAGGGGCCACTTTCAGGAACAGAATCACCCTTTGTGAGGAAGACATAGGATATGAGACTCCCCTGCATGTGGCTGCAGCAGGGTCCCAGCATCCTAAACATCTAGCCTCTTCCCAGGACCCCAGGGTTCAGGTGTCTGGACCCTCCCTGTCACTGCCTGGCCTGGTACCTGACCTCCTTAAAGCTTCCCTACTCTTGGGGTCAACTCCTCAATCCAGAGACAGCCGGGCCTTCTAGGAGGAATGGGGAGGAAAGTGGGAGGACTTTTTCCCTCCTAAAGGGGAGGAATGGGAAAGCCCTCCTCATTCCTCCCCTTCTAGGAGGAATGGGGAGGGCTTTTTCCAACCCCCCCACAATTGCTTGCTGGGGGGTTGGAAAAAGCCCTTGAAATGTAGGGGGTCTTCCCTGAGGCTTTCTAGCTTAGCCTATGGGAAGGGGGACGTTGATGAGTCAAGGTTGGTGAGAGTGAATTGGATTCCTGGCTGTGCCAGTGTGCAGTTCTGGGTCAGTCAGCAAATATTAAAGTCACCTGCTAAGGGCCAGGCACTGTCCCAGGCACCAAGACAAGAGAGATGTAGTAGTGCTTGCCCTCCTAGAGCCTGGCACCAGGGACGGGGACATGGAGAGCACATAATGACAAATAATTAATCTCAGGATTCTAAGTCTGTTCCCCAATCTGGATCTTAGGGTCTCTGCATAATGAGAAGAGGGAGCACGACAGTTTTTAAGTGGGATGTCCTTGGGGCAGTCCCAATATCCCTGGTGTAATTATTAATGGTGCCCCTTCCACTCTCAGAAGGTCCCAGTTTAGACAGTAAATGTATGGTCACTTTATCTTTAAAGGACATTCCTGATCTAAGCTATCAGGAGGTGACTGGCCTAATTTCAGATTGTGGATGTATTTGAAGCGTCCATGAGGGGGCATTTCTCTGGATGGTTGCCCGTTGCATTGTGATTTGACTATTTTTGACGGAGGGTGAGAGATGGGAACCACACAGAAGGCAACCAGGAAACAAAGAAGGAAAGAATGCCGTTCTCTTGGGCAGATGGGGAACCAAGGCTATGCGGGGTGGGTATCAAGACCCCAAGAAATCAGGGGTCCGGAGGAGAAGGGGCTTCTCTGGCTGTCCCTCTCATCTCCCCTTCCCGAATTCCTCAGTTCTGGCTTCTTATCATGGATTCAACTTGGATGTGGAGGAGCCCATGGTCTTCCAAGAGGACGGAGCCGGCTTTGGGCAGAGCGTGGTCCAGTTTGGCAGATCTAGGTAGGCCCCGTCCACTTCCCCAACTCCACCCCCTTGGCCTGCAGGCAGGTGACTGCATGTGGCAGCCCAGGAGGTTCCCTGGAGGAAGGGCAGCATGGGCGAGAAGTCTGTACATGACACCGCTGACTACTGACCCCTGGCATGAGGTGGGCAAGTTCAGGGTCAGCCGTGCCCAGCCTGCCCAGTCCATAAGGGTCTGTGCTGGCCTTGTGAGGATCCCCGTGCATGAAGGAGTGTGACACCAAATAGCAAATAGGAAACACCAGGACAGGCAGAGAGGGAGGCACTGCAGAAGAAAGGGGGAAAAACTTTTTTCCAAGAACAGGAGACCCCGCATTTTTATTTTGCACTGGGACCAACAAATTATGTACCTGCCCTGCCTCCAGAAGTGCACATTCTTGGGTCCCAGAGACAGGGACCCAAGGAGCTGAAGTCACAGTGTGATGCAAGCATAACCAAAGTCTGGGAGGCAGAGGAAGGGAGACCTCAAACCCAGGAGGGAATTCCAGGAAGACTTCACAGAGGAGGTGGCATTAGCAATGAGCCTGAGAGCACAGGACAGTTCACTTGGCCAAGAGGGAGCACACAGAGGTCACTGAGTTCTAAATGTACATCCCTCCTCCTTCCTCACCCTGCTGGCAGGCTGGGAATGTGGAAGCAAGTGCCAGGCTCCAGAGTTTTATTTTTTCTTTGTTTGTGTTGAAATATAACACAGAGACTGAAATGCACAAATCCAAAATCCAACTCAATGAATTTTTCATATGTGTGTACCCAGGTAAACACCACCTAGATCAAGATGTAGAACCTCTCCAGTCCCTTCTCGCCTGGGTTCCCTTGGGACTCTCCTGATCACACAACACCGAACAAATCCAGAGAGAGCCTCTGTCCCACTTACCATCACCACCAATTTGTGTTGGGGGCCTATTTTTTTAAAAAATGAATATAAAACTCTTGATTGACTGCTGTTCACCAGTATTTACAGTAAAGTAAATAATATATATTGGATGATATTCTGATGGCTACAAAGTTACTGTTTTTCCTCGTTTCTGCTGAGTTGTTACCCAAATACGAGAAGACTGAGCCCACGTCTAAGGAATGGGTTGGGGTGAAGAAAAACATGCAGATCAATAGTCTAAGACTAAAAGTTTATTCACCCATTTGTGCCAGCAGGTCCCAAACGGCTACATCTCCAGCCATCTGATTCAGTTTCATCCTCAAGCCTTAGACAAACAGGGATTTCAGGTTTCCATAAAGAAATGGCTCTCTAGAAGGAATCTTTAAATGACAATTTAACAAGACTTGCTTGGCTAATTAGTTAAAATACACTCGTATTTGTCTAGTTTCCTCATCTGAGTAGCGAGGTTGTTGGTAGTGAGAACATTTTTCCAAATTAAAAAATTCTCTCCTCTCAAGGAATTTTGCAAATAAATGGTTGCCATTTATATGACTGCAGATATGGATGTGGCTTCTGATACAGCTGCTTAAAATGGTCCAATTTAAATTGCTTATCTTATATTTAAATTGTCCAATTAATTACAGAATTATCTAATTGGTTTCAAAAGTTTATGGCTTCAGGACGTTTTTTCCATTTTTTCTATTTGAGGCGACCTATTTCTTGGGTGACTCAGAATGATGGCTCCTAGGAAACAAATTGCACTGACCTGTGGCTGGGAAAGGCTGTTTTTGTTCTGAATAGTATTATTTTGGGTGAATGTTAACACACACACACACACACACACACAAAACCCCCCAAACCATTTGCATACACAAACACACATATATTTACGTATACACACATACAAACACAAACAAATAAACAAAAAGCCCAGCACGGCCCTTCAGCATATGTGGGTTAGACTCGGGCCCTGATTTTTAATAGCCTCACACGTGGCCGAAGCCAAGAGGTCCCCTCATGAAGTCTCACTTCCCCGTGACACTTCTTCACCCGAAGCGCCTTGTGCCCCAACCCCTCCTGTGACTGTCTGTCCTGGTTGTGCCTCCAGACTCGTGGTGGGAGCCCCGCTGGAGGTGGTCGCGGTCAACAAAACAGGACGTTTGTACGACTGCCTGGCTGCCACCGGCTTGTGTCGGCCCATCTTGCTGAATAGTGAGTGACTCGCCCCAGGAATCAGGGCCCTCAACCCTCCTACACCAGACCGCCCCCTCCCTCCTCAGCCGCCAGCTCAGCTGTCCCCCCAAACGAGGGTGTGTCCTTGAGTGTGACCCTGTGTGTCTGCCCTCTCAGCATCCCCAGAGGCCGTGAACATGTCCTTGGGCCTGTCCTTGGTGGCCTCCACCCATCTCTCCTGGCTGCTGGTGAGCGTTTCTGGGTCCCAGGAGGGTCTCGAGGGAGGAACAGGGGCCAGAGGAGGCTGGGGCTGGGCGAGAAGGAGGGGAAGTGTTCTGGGGGCCCCCTCGCCCACACAGGCCTCTGTCCCCAGGCCTGTGGCCCGACCATGCACAGAGCCTGTGGGGAGAACATGTATGCAAAAGGCGCTTGCCTCCTGCTGGGCTCCCACCTGCAGATCATCCGGACAGTCCCCGCCACCCTGCCAGGTAGGTCCCCTAGAGACAGCAGTTCGGTGCTGAGCACGTGCTGGCACTGCTCATGAGCACAGAGCATGAAGCCTGGGTCTCGGCCTCTTGGGCCTCCTGTGTGCAGGCCCCTTCCCAGAGGCCTCGGCAAGCGCAGGAGGGACTGGGACCATGGTCTGGCCTGGCAGGAGGGGTAGCTCATGGCAGGAGCCCTAAGCCGGCCAAGCGGTAATGGCTCTGATGGGGCAGGAGGGAATCCAGCCCTTGCAGGAGGCATGAGGGCCCTACATCTGCCAACAGGTGCAGGGATGCCTCCTGGTTTCCAGACGAAGGGCCTTGGGGGGGTGAAGATGTGTGGTGAGGACGATAGGTCCAAGAATCCAAGAGGGAAGCAGTCCTGGGTCATTCACTGCGGAGCTGCCAGGACCCCCCAGACTCACTCTTCCCCTTCCAAGGGGAGCAAATGACCCGGCCATGGGGAGTGTGAGACACAGTTTTGCAGCACTGATGTCATCCACAGAGAATGGTGCCTGGGGGCCCTGCTGTGGCTTCTCTCTGAGAGTCTGTCTTTACAAGTTCATCTTCTGTGTCCTTGGACAAGTGGCTTCTTTCCCTGGACCTTAGTTTCCTCATTGGCAAAATGGAACTTAATAATCGAGGTGGCTATTAGGATTAAAAAATTTAATACACATAAAGTGCTTAGACTCCTTTCTGGCACATGTATGTGATCGCCATTATGACTGATTTTCTAGCTGAAGACCATGTGTTCCGTCTAGGAGGAAGATACAGATAAACTGCCCCATCTGTGGCATCAGAGGGAATAGTGGGCCCCAAGTGAGATCCAGGCATGTTTCAAAACTCAAGGCATGTTTTGGACCAGAGAAACCATGATGCCAGCCTTGGTGGGCTTTTAGCAGAAAGTGAAACAGCAGCAGAAAGAGCCCCCAGACCAAATTGTGAGAGCAGAGTCTACAGAGGGGACAGAGAGAGTGGAAAAGACTCTTGTGGGTACCATGGCCCACCTAGGATGTCTGTGCAGCCAGACATTTACTAGGTGATAAATGTCTTTTCCTAGATGCTTCTGGGGCTCATGAGGTGGGATGCCTGATGAAAATGGGACACAGATGTGTAAAACTGGTCCAGACGAGGCAGGTTTGAATAGATTTGACAAGACTGTGTGCCAGGCAGTACTGGGTACTGGGTGCCAGGTGTGCATCACTTTATAGCATCCTCTCAAGATCCTTGTGGAGGCCAGGATGATCCCCATTTTATAGAGAAAACTGAGGCTCAGAGAGGTGAGTTTCCACTTTAGGAAGTGGCAGAGCCCAGAGCTTGAGTCAACCTTGCCTGATTGGCTCAGTTCTTTTTCAGAAGGCCATTCAGCTACAGCCAGCTGCCTGCTATGGGAAGCCCAGTGGATGCAATAAAAGGAACAAGAAACAGAAGTGACATTGCAAGGGCGCTGGCCCCAGGCCTATTCTGAGAGAGCATGTGGGGGTGGTTTTGTGATGCAGCTAAAAATGTGGGCCCAAGTACAAGACGTGGTGGCAGGGAACGCCAGCTACCCAGCTGTCGGGGACAGATCAAGGGTGAGAAGGGGAGCACCTGAGGGCTTCTCGGCCTGCTGTGTCAGTGGCTGGATTTCCTGGTCTTCAAGGAAGCAGGGAGGGAAGTGATCTTCCATTTCTTCTGGGCACTGGTGATGTTGGTTGAGAAGGTGGGATGGGTGAGGAGTGAGGAGATGGGAGAAGGCATTTTTGCTTCAGTGCCCTGAGGCCGGGTACCACAGCTCAGCATCACACCTCAGAGCTGTGGTGGTCTGACCTCCCAGCACCCTGGGACCAACACAGGATGTGGGCTGCTGGTGGAGGCATCAACCGGGTTTTGCACGCAGGCCACAAGCCCCTACGTAAGTCTGGGGACAACCTGAAATGTTTTATTTGTTCATTTACGTATGATGTGTCTTTCCATTATGGTGTGGACTCCACAAGGGCAGGGATGAGATCTTTTTTAAAGCTATGGTCTTAAATCAGATTTCCCCAGAGATAGACTCTGAGGCTCACCTGGGAATGTTCTCGGGAGCAACCCTTATGAGAGTGTGAGGGAAGCAGGACTTGGCAGATGGAGAGGGTGCACTGTGAGAGGCCTCACCTGCCCCATGGAGAGCTCGGAGCGTGGCCGGATATGGGTTGCCCGCAGGAGCAGGAGGTGACCTCGGGCAAGGCACCTCCCTTTTGAGTGGGGTGACACTTAGGGAGGAACTCTGCTGGGAGCCATCAACAGCCAACTTCCTGCAGCTGGGAATGAGCACCTCCATCCTGATGGGGGGCAGGTCTTGGTGGTACACCTTAGCATCCGCTGCAGGTGTGTCCTTGGGCCTAGAACAATGCCTGGCATGTGGTGATGATGGTGATAACAGCTACCCCTTATGGGGTGCCAGGCCCTGTCTTAAGTACTTTATGTACATATTCATTCTTTTTATCTTTGCAATAATCCCATGTGGTAGGCACTACTATTACCCATTTTACAGATGGGGAAAACTGAAGCCCAGTGAAGTTATGTATCTTGCCTGCATTCACCACTAAGAGGTGGGCAGAGGTGGGATTCGAGCCCAGGCATGCTGGCTCCAGGATGCACATTCTGAACCACTTCGCTAAATTGCCTTCCACTGTGCCCCACAGTATCCCTGGTGGTGTATTCAATAAATATTTGTTGACTAAATGAGTGAGGAACCCACCCGGCCCCCACCCTCTACTTCTTTCTCCCCTTTTTTAGGCCTTGTGGAAGGAGGGGAGCAACAGGGATTCTGCTGAAGGGAGAAGGGGCTTGGGCAACAGATATGGACCTCCTCAGTGGAGGGTGTCAGAAACTGGGTGGGCCAGGGGGCCTTGGCATCCCTACGCCAAGGATGGCCCCCTGACTCTGTGGAGTAGAAAGGGTTTCTGGGTCCCAGGAAGTGGTTGGGACCTGCCCATGCATTTCTGATTCCTCCCTCTCTCTCTGCAGAGTGTCCAAATCAAGAGATAGACATTGTCTTCCTGATTGATGGCTCTGGCAGCATTGACCGAAGTGACTTTAAACGGATGAAGAACTTTGTCAGAGCTGTGATGGACCAGTTCAAGGGCACCCACACACTGGTGAAGGCTGGGCCCCCGAGGCTTGGGATTGGGATCGGGGAGGGTCTACCTCTGGGAAGGCCAACCTGGGAGCGGGCCTGGCATCGCTGGGGGCTGGCTCAGTGGACTTGTGCCATGAGGAGGCCAGGGTCCAAGGTCAAGGTATGGTCCCAGTGCAGGGCCGATTTGAGCCCTAACCTGAGGAGGTACCCCCATCACATGTACTATGTCCCCACATGCCACAGGAAATACAATGTTTTTGCTGTTTAAATACATTGAAAGGATTATCAAATCATCTTACTGTGAAATTTGACTGAAGGTAACTTGGCCAAATGATGATTTCTTTATTATGTTTTCCATGTAACTCACGATTTCTTTATCTTATTATTTCCCAGTAGTCAGTGTGTGTGTGTGTATAAATATATATATTATATATATATATATATAATATATATATACAAATTCTTGAGAAGCAAGGAAATATAACCTACAAATTGATTTCATGTATTATAAATTTAAAAAAAAATCTAAGTTTAACAAATATTGTGGTTGGCAAGGCTATTCTTTGTAAACTATGAAAGAAACATTATTTGGTTTTGATTTTCCAGTTTTCTTTTGGGGCCATTTATTTTTTTCTGGGTCTCAGTATATATTTGTCGGGCCTCAAAACCACATGGAACATGGTTTGTAAATGCAAAATTATTCCAAAATAAAAAACTTCCTAAAAAACAACTCCCGAGACCCAGGGTCCTCTTCTTGGCCTTCACAGTTCTCTCTGATCCAATACTCAAACCGTCTGAAGACCCACTTCACCTTCAGCCAATTTCAGACCAGCCGGAGCCCTCAGAGCCTGGTGGATCCCATCGTCCAACTGAGTGGCCTGACGTTCACAGCCACGGGCATCCAGACAGTGGTGTAAGCTCCGCCCCCTGCTGCCTGTGAATGAGCTGCTACCTCACTGCTACCTCCTGCTGGGTCTGCACAGCCCTTCATAGAGGCTGAGGGAGGCTCTGGGGAAAGGGGCTCACAGGGGAGCGAGGGGGCTGCAGGCAGAGTCCTCCCTGGAGTGTTTCTGGTCCCATCGCTCATTGCGATCCCCTGATCTAGGGCGGGACTCCTCTGCAGCGTGTTTCCCCTTTGCCTGGCTTTGGCTTGGCTGGACCCTGAGCCCACCTGGGCTTTGCTTCCCATCCTGGCTCTCTGCTAGCTACCTGGGCCACCCTTGGAGTTACTGACTCTTTCTAAGTCTCAGGAAACTGTCCAATGAGGATAAACTCACAACTTGGTTGTAAGGATTAAGCGAGATAACATGAGTGAGGTGTTTCTGCACAAGAAGTGTGAGACAAATGGTTGGGGATTTTATCCAAAAACTGGTGCAGCTCCTCTTTACCTCCCTGGAAGGGACTCAGGAATTATTGCCAAGTGTCTTCTTGGTGCCTTTCTCCCCACTCAGCTCCCTTCATTCCTTCATCCTCTCATCCCTCATCCATTCAAGTCTCTATGTACCATGTGCCTGCCCAGCACTGGGGGCTAGGTGGTCCAGGAAGAAAATGGCTTAGGTGGTGGGACCACAACGGAATGTGTGGTTTCCATGGGAAAGAACTGGGTAGAATGTCTGGGATCCTTGACTTCCTGCACACCCTTGGGCACTGCCCTGGGGATGGTGCTGGAGAAATATTGAAAAAGGGATGATCTCTCCAAAGGCACTCTCTTTACTTTTGGGTGTCTTTTCTGCCTTGAACACTGACCTGTTGCGACTGGACAACCAGGAAGAAAGCCTCTGTCCCTTGAGTTGAAAATCACACAGGAGGGGCATCTTTTCCTAGTCCCTAAATCTCCTCCCAGCAGTGGGCGATGGTGTGGTTCTCATCAACATCCATCCTCTCCCATCACCTCCCTGCTCCCTAGAGCCAAGCCCAGCTCTGCCACTGACTGGGTTGTTGCTGTGTTTTTGTTTTTTCTTTCTTTTAGAAGTTTCATTACAAAAAAGACAAAAAGGCAACAACATTAAGGAAATTTTTTTTTAAAGTACATTTTTTAAAAATTAAGTAATTTATTTATTTATTTTTGGCTGTGTTGGGTCTTTGCTTCTGTGCGAGGGCTTTCTCTAGTTGTGGCAAGCGGGGGCCACTCTTCATCGCGGTGCGCGGGCCTCTCACTATCGCAGCCTCTCTTGTTGCAGAGTACAGGCTCCAGACGTGCAGGCTCAGTAGTTGTGGCTCACGGGCCCAGTCGCTCCGCAGCATGTGGGATCTTCCCAGACCAGGGCTCGAACCAGTGTCCCCTGCATTGGCAGGCAGATTCTCAACCACTGCGCCACCAGGGAAGCCCTTTAAGGAAATTTTTGAAAAAAAAAAAAGAAATATTACCTACAGTTCCTCTAGCCAACCATCTCACAGCATTTTGGCAACAAGAAAGAATAAGTACAAATGAATAGATAAATCCTACTCTCAAAAAGCACAATGTCGTTTCCATCCTTGTCTTTATTTAGACATATTTTATATAGTCACAATCAGGGCAGAAACTATTTTCATCCTGCCATTTTTTTCCATCTGTTACATAAACCTGTTCCATGTTTCTCTACAGCTTTTATTGTTTTCCTTTGAAATGGCTGTGTACTTTTCCATCAAGGGCCTGGGTCATGATTTGCTAAACCCCTTCCCTAACACGGGACATTTAGGTTGCTTCAGTATTATATTTGGCATGTGTATGTTATTTGGTGCATATGTGTGTGTGTGTGTGTGTTTATTCTGAGTTTGTAGAGCTGCATGACCATATATGTTACATTTTTAATCATTTGTAACAGCTACCATAGAATTAATGCTTACCTGTAGGCCAGTCACTGTTGGAAAAGATTCACCTCATTTGGCCCTCAGAATAACCTGATACTATCTGTCTCAGTTATCTATTGCTGCCTGACAAACCACTCCCAAATTTAGTGGCTTAAACAACACCCCTTTTGTTACTACTTTTCATGATCCTGGGGCTCAGCTGTTCTCAGGTGGGGTCTCTCATGTGGCTGTGGCCATGTGGCATCTGAGGCTGGACTATGAGAGCTTCATTCACGTGGCTGCGGCCTTGGCAGGATTGGCTGGAAGGCTGGGCTCAGCTGGGATGGCTGGGCCTCTCTCTTCATGTGGCCACTCCATGGGGTGCCTCTAACAGGTTGGCTAGACTTCTCTCATGGCGGCTCAGGGCTCCCCAAAGTGCAAAAGCTACCAAGGTTTCTTAGGCCCATAACTGGCACAGGGTCACTTCTGTTGCATGCTGCTGATTAAAGGGAGTCACAGGCCAGGTTCAATACGGGAAGGGAACCAGGTGTGGCTCACTGGGGACCATCTTTGGAGACCAGCTATGGCACAATTATTGCTCTCCTCTTGCCTGGAGAGAAGCAAAGGTGCAGAGAGGTGAAGTAACTTGCCTTGTTGCCTCCTGGGAATGAGGTTCTGTAGTGGATGGAACTTTAGGGGCAAGGAATATGAGTACCTTTGTTCTCGGTCTCACTAATTACTGTCAGTATGTATCCATGTCTTAACATGCCTGAGTCTCAGGGTGCCAGGACTCCCCAGTCTTTCCAGAGGAGCTTCTAGTGCTGCAAATGATTTCTTCCCAGAATCTCAGTAGAATCACCCCCCTTTTCTTCCTCGACAGGAAAGAACTATTTCACAGTAAGAATGGGGCCCGTAAAACTGCCAAGAAGATCCTCATTGTCATCACAGATGGGCAGAAATACAAAGACCCCCTGAAATACAGCGACGTCATCCCCCAGGCGGACAGAGCCAACATCATCCGCTATGCCATTGGGGTGCGTCCCCTTCCCCATGGCTCCCCCAGACTCAGCCTGCACCTCCCCCAGGCAGAAGGACTGGCGGGCTCCTCCTCCTCAGCTGCCTCTCTGCCGCAGGTGGGAGATGCTTTCCAGGATCCCACTGCCAGGCAGGAGCTGAACATCATTGGCTCGGTGCCTTCAGAGGACCACGTGTTCAAAGTGGACAACTTTGCAGCACTCAGCAACATCCAGCAGCAGCTGCAGGAGAAGATCTTTGCAGTCGAGGGTAAACGGGGAGTGACCTTGGGTCTTGGAATTGAAAGAGTCACAACCCAGTTGTCCCCCTCAGTCCTGAAGGTTCATCCCTGCTCGTAGCTCACCCAAAATTGTTCCCCAGAACCCAAGCCCCAGACCACATTCTCCTCTCTCTGCTCTGAATCTTCATGGCCTCAAGGTCTCCGGGAGCCTGACTGACCTGTTTCCCCACAGGAACGCAGTCAAAGACAAGTAGCTTCTTCCAGCATGAGATGTCTCAAGAAGGCTTCAGTTCCATCCTCACAACGGTGGGTGGAGTGTATGCTTGATTAACGAGTATCAGGCACCTGCCCTGTGTGGGGAGCTGGGAACCAGAATAAACAAGGACGCAGACCCTGTCCTCAAGCTCACCATCTAGTCCCGGAGAGACACACAGGCAGCGTATGTAGGTACAGAGAACAGGATAGCGGAGGTTCCTGCTCTCCTGGATCGCATAACTAGTGGGAGGAGGTGACAAACAACCAACAAACGAAAGACTTTCAGATTGTGCTAAGCATTGGGATAGAGAAAGAGAGGTGACCAGAGGAGGCCTGAGGAGTAACAGCTGAGGCTGAATGATGAGAAAGGGCGAGGCCTGGAAAAATCTGGTGAGAGATTGCTCCAGGTAGAGGAAAAAGCAAGTGCAAAGGTCCTGAGTCAGGAACAAGGTTACTGTACTAGAGAACTAGAAGGGCCAGCACAGCTGGAGCAGAGTGAGCTAGGGGCAGCATGGAGAGAGGGTGGGGGAGATGGGAAAGACCAGCCCATGCACACCAAAGAAGTGACAATATAGACAGACAATTGTCTGAAAGTAGATGTGTGTTCAAAATATCCAGAGGGATTTGCTTCAGAATAATTTTGAGGGCAATTGAGGGGGACGTAGACGTGGAACAAGGTTTGTCATGAGTTAATCACTGACGCTGGGTCACGGGTTCTTATGGGTTCATTACACATTTCTTTGGACTTTTGTATATGTCCTAAATTAGCCATAATCAAAAGTTTGAAAAGGCAATAAGCATTCAGAAGAGGAAATGCCGATCACTTCCTGAGGGAGCCAAGGAAGACCTCGCAGAGGTGACTTAGAGGTTGACTCTTCCAGAGAGAGGAGCTGCGTCCCAGAAGGAGGAGAGAGGAGCGTCCGGGCCAGAGGCTAGGTGTATTTTGGAACAGAGTGTCACTCCACAGGCTCGATTGGGAAGGATCCTAAATGCCACCCTCAGGAGCTTGGGGACAGTGAGCCACCTTGGTTGGCCAGCAGCGTGGTGGCGGCACGTTTGGGTTGGAAGAAACCCATCTCTGGGGCAGTAGATGAAGCAGAGGAAAGCAAGCTAGGAGGCAGGAAGGGCAGTGGGTGAGAGGCGCTGGGGTGACTGTGATGGCAGCGGTGGGGACGGACTGAGAGATGTAGGAATCAGGGACACGGAGGCTGCTGGTGAGAGCTAGGGAAGACCAAAGACAATTCCACATGCTGGGCGGAGTCAGCGGCAGCCATTGCTTCGGAATAGTTTATCTTCTTCTTCTTCCCACCTGCTCAGCCCTGGAATCCTTTCCTCCCAGGATGGACCAGTTCTGGGGGCTGTGGGGAGCTTCAGCTGGTCTGGAGGTGCCTTCCTGTACCCCCCAAATAGGAGCCCCACCTTCATCAACATGTCTCAGGAGCACGCGGACATGAGGGACTCTTACCTGGGTGAGGCAAGGCTGTGGTCGGAGGGCCGGGCGGGAGACGGGCTGCCTGGGAAGGGCAGGGGCCCGGGGGTGGGGAGTGGAAGCCTCTGTGCTGAGGCCTGGTCCCTTCAGGTTACTCCACAGAGCTGGCCGTTTGGAAGGGGGTACACAGCCTGGTCCTGGGGGCCCCCCGCCATCAGCACACCGGGAAGGTTGTCATCTTCACCCAGGTGTCCGGGCAATGGAGGCCGAAGGCTGAAGTCACAGGGACCCAGGTTGGGTGTGGAGGAGGGTCTCCAGGGCAGAGAGGGAGAAGAAGGGGGTGTGGGGCCCAGCAGGGAGGGGCCGGTATCTGGGGAGAGGCGGGACCTGGCCCAGAGCGGGTGCAGGGGTAGGCAGGATGACTCCACGCTCTGCACTTCAGATCGGCTCCTACTTCGGGGCCTCCCTCAGCTCCGTGGACGTGGACAGAGATGGCAGCTCCGACCTGGTCCTCATCGGGGCCCCCCATTACTATGAGCAGAGCCGGGGGGGCCAGGTGTCCGTGTGCCCCTTTCCCCGGGGGGTGAGTGGCTGATGAGACCCGGGCTGGGTGGGGTCTGGGTGTGGAGGGGTCTCCTGGGTTGAGCCCTGACACTGTTTTTGTTCTGCAGAGGGCTAAGTGGCAGTGTGGTGCTGTCCTGCGAGGGGAGCAAGGCCACCCCTGGGGCCGCTTTGGGGCAGCTCTGACGGTGCTGGGGGATGTGAACGGGGACAGGCTGACGGACGTGGCCATCGGGGCCCCGGGAGAGCAGGAGAACCGGGGTGCTGTCTACCTGTTTCACGGAACCTCGGGACTGGGCATCAGCCCCGCCCACAGCCAGGTGAGCCCCCTCTGCCTTCAGCCTCTTCTGTTCGTCTCCTCCCCCCTGTCGTAGATTCACCTGATGCCGCCTCCTGCCACCCGCCTTGGTAGTGACCATTCCCCTCCTCCTTTTAGTGGTTTACTTTCCTAAATTTCCCCAGGCCCAGCTAAGCACAAATTCTCTTTTCTCTCCTTTGACTCCAGACTTCAAACTGTGTGGGCAGCTTAGTAGTTAAGAGATCACAGGCCCCAGGTCAAATGCTTGACCAGCCCTGTGAGCTGCGTGGCCTCAGGCAAGTGACCGATTTAGCCTCTGTGAGCCTTGGTTTCCTTCTATGAAAGGATGAGCAAATTCTATTGGCTTCTTGTAAAGATAACTCAGTGAGAGCACTAAGCACTCCATTCCTCAAATATTTATGAATGAACATACGTAATTTATGAATCAACATATAAACGATGAATAAATGAATCTATTATGCTCCCATCATTACGCTTTGATTTTGTCATTAACCTGCACCTTCGTGGTCCTCACTGGACCAAAAGTGCTCCCCTCTCTGCCTGTGGACTGTGGGGCCCTCACTTTGCTTGCTCTCCACTCCTCCCCGCTCTTCAACTTCTCTACTCAGTGTCCTTTCCAAATCTTTCTTCTCCAACCTTTCCAATCCGCTTTCCTTGACTTTCACTTCTTTTGTCCTTCCCTGGCCAGCGGATTGCAGGCTCCCAGCTCTCCCCCAGGCTCCAGTATTTCGGGCATTCACTGAGCGGGGGTCAGGACCTCACCCAGGATGGGCTGGTGGACCTGGCCGTCGGGGCCCAGGGGCATGCGCTGCTGCTCAGGTGACAACTCCCCTACTCCCGCCTTGCCTGCCCCTTGTGTCTGATTCACTAAGCTGCCCCCTCCCGTGTTCTCTTTCTGGGGGCCAGAGGCCCGTCCTCAGCCCCTCATGCACCCTCAGGAGCCTGCCGGTGCTGAACGTGGAGGTGGCTATGAGATTCACGCCCCCAGAGGTGACAAAGTCTGTGTACCAGTGCTGGGAAGAGCTGCCCGCCGCCCTGGAAGCTGGGGATGCCACAGTCTGTCTCACTATCCACAAAAGCTCACAGGACCAGCTAGGTGAGTTTCCTCCTGGTAGACCCAGACCCTCGCTGCCCCCGAGAGGCCCCCAGCCCTATCCTCAGGACAGAATGAGCCCAAATCTCACCTCCATGCCCACCCAGCTGTCCTTCTCCCTCCCTCTTCCCACACCCGGGCCTCTAGGTTCTGTCTCCAGGACACATCCGAGGTCTGCCCTCTCCACCGCCTTCCTAGAGGACACGGCTTCTCCTTCCCACCCACTCTGAGCTGTGCCCACGGCTATTCTTGCACGCTCCCTCCACTCTCCACAGGGAACTACAGCGATTGGTCCTAAACACTGCTTAACACCCCTCAACCACCCCCTTCTTGCGTTTATCAAGACCAGAAGTTTTGCCCACAATGACCCCATGATTTGGTCCCTCTCTGCCTTTCCAGCTTCACCTTGTCCCCTTCCCCCCTACGCCATACACTTTTTTTTTTTTTTGGCCGGGCCACGTGGCTTGTGGGATCTCACTTCCCCCATCAGGGATTGAACCCAGGCCCTCAGCAGAGAAACTGCAGAGTCCTAACCACTGGACCTCCAGGGAACTCCTTTTTAATTAATGTGCCAACCTCCCTCTCCCTTCTGGTCTTAGCCACTATTCCCAGAGTCTGGGATTTTCCCCTCCCCGCTTTTCACCTGACTCCTGTTCATCCTCCAGGTCGGAGCTCAGACAAGGCCCATCCAGGAAATCATCTCTGACCCCCAGTCTGAGTTAACAAGCCCTCCTTGGTACCACTGAGGATCCCACCCTTGCATGGATCTCGCTGTGATGTTATGTCCTACGTGCTGGTCTCTGTTTCTAGGCTGTGAGCTTATGAGGGCAGGGACCATAATTCTCCACCTTCCCCACATGTATCCCCAGCACCTGGTACAGTTCACGGCCCACAGAAAGCGCTCAGCAAATCTTTACTGCATGAAACAATGAAAACAGAACATTTACGCTTCTCTCACTTTCCGTCTTCCATTCCCCCTTCTGCTTCAGGTGACGTCCGAAGCTCTGTCATGTACGATCTGGCATTGGACCCAGGTCGTCTGATTTCTCGTGCCATTTTTGATGAGACCAAGAACTGGACTTTGACTCGAAGAAAAACCTTAGGGCTGGGAGAGCACTGTGACACCATGAAGCTGCTTTTACCAGTGAGGACTTTGGGTTCTGGGAAAGGGAGAGGGAGGAAGGAGCCCAAGGCTAGCCTCCGGCATCTCCACTCCCTGCTGAGTGAGGTGGGAGGGGTGGGAGCCTGCAGCTGGAGAGGGGAAAGTCGGGCCCGGGGAACCGGGCTCCACAGCGTGGATGGGGCGCTGTCTGGACAGCGGGGCATGGATGCAGTAGAGGCGAAGCCCGAGTAGTAGCAAGTAAGGAGGAGGAGAGCGGGTTCTTGAACGCCCCTTCTCCCTCAGGACTGTGTGGAGGACGTGGGGAACCCCATCATCCTGAGACTCAACTTCTCCCTGGTTGGGGAGCCCATCTCCTCATCTCAGAACCTACGCCCTGTGCTGGCTGTGGGCTCACAGGACCGCTTCACTGCTTCTGTGAGTCTTCCGATGAAGTCCCAGGGATGTGCTGACTTTCACTGTGTCTCCGTGTGCTTAAGAGCCTACAGTGGCTCCCACCAACCACTTCAAATCTAAAATGCTTCCACCCCATTACCACAGCCCTGCCCAGCTTGGATCCCTACACACATCCCAGCTGGTTATCCACTTCACCCCAACATAAACTCTCTGGTTCTCATTCTGCAGACCCTTCCCAACTTTTCTCATTTCTATCTCTGTGCCTTTGTCCATGTTGTGTTTCTTCCTTCCTTCCTTCCCTTCCTTCCTTCTTTCCCTCCTTCCTTCCTTCAATTTTCACATTACAGTTCCTTTATTCTTTCAGAGGAGGCACTGTCAAATGATCATAGGTACCTAGAACTGCTCATAGTGTTCCTAGTAAGGGCACATAATAAACAGATTAAGACATTGTTTGGCAGTTGATTTTTATATCCTTTCTGTATGCCATATTTCTTATTTGGAAAACATCGCCACCTCAAAGATCTCCTCTAGCCCCCAAAGCCCCAGTCTGATCTCCCTCTCTTTTGAACACGACACTCGGCATCTGTCACCTCTTCTCTGGCCTCCTGTTGTGTCATGGTGATACCATGCCAAATATCACGTGACTGGAATCATAGCAATCTGTGTCTACTTCTGTGGCTCCTTTGGTATTGAAGGTTCCTTGAGTGCAAGAACCATGTCTAATTCACCTGTAGTTCCCACCTTTCCTGACCCAGAACCTGTCCCATTATTGACAATCTATAATGTTTGTTGAATGGTTGTTGCAGTGTGAGTTGGATTTGACTCCTCAGCTAAACTTTCTGTTCCTTGAAGCCAAGGATCTTGTCTTACCTTCCCTTTATATGCTAACTGCCCCTCCCTCATTGCCCTACTTGCCAGTGTTTAGCACGGTGCTGGGTGCAGGGTGGGGGCTAATACTCAATGTCGATGAGTGCTCCTAATGAGTGGATTGGAGATGGATTAAGACATGGATGGGAAGAGAATATACTGTTTTGCTGCAGCTCCCCTTTGAGAAGAACTGTGGGCAAGATCACCTCTGTGAAGGGGACCTGAGTGTCAGCCTCAGCTTCTCAGGGTGAGTGAGCTCTGTCTCCTTTCATAGCCAGACACTCAAGCTTTTGGGTCTCCCATCCTCATAGGATGAGAAGTCCTTGTGTTTCCCTTTGGCTCTCCTTCTAACAAAGAAATGCTTTTGATTGGAAGGTTATCAGCCTGTAGCTCGTGAGTTCCCACAGCCCTGCCCCTGCCCCTGATTCAATTCCAATCTACTTCCTTGAGTCTCTCTCCCAGTCTTGTCCTTCCTTGTTCAGCCTGCAGACCCTGGTGGTGGGGAGCTCCCTGGAGCTCAATGTGACAGTGACGGTGTGGAATGAGGGCGAGGATTCCTATGGAACTGTGATCAGCTTCTACTATCCAGCAGGGCTGTCCTATCGACGAGTGTTAAGAATCCAGGTAAACAGCTCCCTTGGGCTCTAGTGGCTGGGACCTTTCTCCTGCTCTGGGTTATAATAGGTTCCTCTTAATTTCTTCTATAATGAAATATAAACACACACACACACACACACACACACACACACACAAAGTGCATAAGGCATATGTACAGTTTAATGACTAACTATTAAGCAGAAGTCTATGCAGTTAACATTCAGGTCAAGAAATAAAGCACTGCTAGCACCTCCAGAAGCCCTTTCACTACGTGCCTTTCCTCATCCTAACCTCACACTCTTCCCAAAGGTAATCACTATTCTGACTTTGCAATGATCAATTCCTTGTATTTCTTTATAGTTTTACCACCCATAAATACATCTCTAGATAATACTCTTGGGTTTGCCAATATTTGAACTTTATATGAATGGAGACATGTTGTATGTTTCTTTTTTTCCTGCAAGTTTTAAATTATAGTTGATTTACAATCTTATATTAGTTTCAGGTGTATGACATAGTGATTCAACATTTTATAGATTATACTCCATTTAAAATTATTATAAAATATTGCCTATATTCCCTGTGCTGTATAATATATCCTTGTATCTTATTTATTTTATACACAGTAGTTTGTACCTCTTAAACCACGACCTGTATCTTGCTCCTGCCCCCCTTCTTCTCCCCACTGGTAATCACTAGTTTATTCTCTAGATCTGTGAGTCTGTTTCTGTTTTGTTATATTCATTCATTTGTCTCATTTTTTAGATTCCAAATATAAGTGATAACAACATTGTATGTTCTTTTGTGTCTTTCTTCTTTTCTTCAATATTATGCTTGTGAAATTCATCCATGTTGTTGCTTGTGGCTATGGAATATTTTCACTGCTATTTAGAATCCCTTTGCATGACTAAATCACAATTTATTTACCCATTCGATGATAGATGGTCATTTGAGTTGTTTCTGATTTTGGCCATGACTATTCTTGAACATGTATCCTGGTGCCCCTACACATAATATTTGGAAAGTATATACCACATGTGGAATTGTTGGATCATTGGCTATGTGTATCTTCAATTTTAATAAGTAAAGCCAAACCATTTTCACCTATTTACACTTCCATTAGCAACGTATGAGAGTTCCTGTGGCTTTACATCTACCCTAACACTTGGCATTGTCAGACTTTTAAATTTTTGTTGATCTGGTGGGTGAGTAACGATATTTCTTTGCAGTGTTAATTTGTATTTCTCTAATGAGGTTGAGCAACTTTTCATTTGGACTTCTTGGTTGTTTGGATTTCTTCTTTTAGGAAGTGCCTGTCCAACTCTTTTTCTTATTTTTCTACTGAGTTGTCCATCTTTTTCTCATTGAGTTGTAAGAGCTCTTTGCATATTCTGGTTACTCGTCCTCTTCCAGTCATATGTGTTCAAATACCTTTTCCATTCCTACTGCTTGTCTTTTCAGTCTCTTTATAGCGTCTTTTAATAGATGGTCTTAATTTGGTTGTGGTTGATTTTTATCAAACTTTTCCTTTGTATTTAGTGTTTTATGTGTGTATCATGTTTAAGAAATATATCCCTACTCCAAGGTTATATATAAAGACATTCCCCTATATTATCTTTTAAAAGATTTCTAATTTTGCCTTTCCACATTTGAGTCTTTAATCCAGTCAGGATTTATTCTAATGTATGGAGTGAGGTAGGGATCCAGTATTTGTTTGTTTGTTTGTTTGTTTTGTATGGGCCAATTTTCCCAGGACCATTTACTGAAAACTTGTCATTTCCCCTACTGCTTTGCAATGCCACCACTGTTATACATCAAGCCCATATATACATGTGGGTAAATTTTAAAAAATTCATTCTCCTCCTCTGGAAGCAACCCCATCAGCGTCCCCTGCGCCTGGCATGTGAGGCAGTGCCCACTGGGAATGAGGGCCTGAGGAGCAGCAGCTGTAGCATCAACCACCCCATCTTCCAAGAGGGCACTAAGGTCAGAGCTTCCCCCCAGTCTTCATCACTCTTCTCCCTCACCCTGACCCATTTCCTCCCCTCACTCCACCATGGCCTTCCCTATCCCCAACCCTTCTTTCTTCCTCCCTCAGGGCACCTTCATAGTCACATTTGATGTCTCCTACAAGGCCACCCTGGGAGACAAGTTGCTTTTGAGGGCCAATGCAAGCAGGTGAGCCCAGGCCACATATGGTGTGTCCTTCGCTCTCCTTTTTCATGCCCCAGCCAGAAACTCCTCTCCTGGGTTCCTTCCCAACCAGTCACCCCTCTCTCCCTCCAGTGAAAATAATAAGCCTACATCCAACAACACTACCTTCCAGCTGGAGCTCCCAGTGAAATATGCTGTCTACACAGTGATCAGCAGGTACTTAATCCCTGGCCCTCCCCTTGGACCTTCCTCCAAGCCTAGTACCTCCTCCTGCAGGCCAGCCTGCTCTTTTGAGGATGGGTATCTAAGCTAGCCTCTCTGATTCCCCACATGGCAATTCTTGTGACCAGCCATATATTTATACCATAGCACCATATCCCACAATTCTTGGTTCTTCTCTGATGAACTGACCTGCTGGTGGGACACACATACCTTGCCATCACTGTGTATCCTCTTCTCTCTCTCCAAGATGCAGGCTTCCTTTAACATGAAGCCAATTCTAGCCTTTGTGCTAAACACAAATACGCTGAATTGAAGCTACTAGATTAAGACTGAGGCTTTTCTGAGCACTCTGAAGTGGGGAGGTTGTGCCCAACAGGATATGGTCTGTCACCACACAGAGTGAAGAGAAGGTCAGGTTTTCACAAAACTCAGAGGAGAGCAGAGATGTGAGAAACTGCTGGGACGGTTTTTAAGAGCCCAGGGCTGAGCAGGCCACAGGAAATGCAAGTGTAGGGCTGCTGCTCTGGGTTCTAAAGGCTGGGGAAGGGTCAGGGGTGGGCTAGGCTGGGAGCAGGACAAGGAGCCCCACCCACCTGGCTAAATTCCAGAGGCTTTAGAGTTGATCAGAAGCTTATAATATTGCCATGGGGCAGAGTTTGCTGCTGTGCCAACTTTTAGGGGAACTAGAGAGGGGGTTCAAGCAGTGTCATTGCCCTTCCAAATTCCATGTGTGAATTTCCCCTTCTATCCATGGGAAAACACTGAAACTTACAATAAGAGCTTACAGTCATATATACTTACGATATGCCAGGCCTTGTTTTAAGTACTTTACATGTATTTTACATTTATTTAACCACTCTATTAGCTCTGTGATATAGCTATTGTAAATTTATTTATTTATTTGTTTATTTATTTGTTTATTTATTTATTTATTTATTTTTGGCTGCGTTGGGTCTTCGTTGCTGCACACAGGCTCCCTCTAGTTGCATCGAGCGGGGGCTACTCTTCGTTGCGGTGTGTGGGCTTCTCATTGTGGTGGCGTCTCTTGTTGTGGAGCACGGGCTCCAGGCGGGCTTCAGTAGCTGTGGCATGTGGGCTCAGTAGTTGTGGTTCGTGGGCTCAGTAGTGGTGGCTCACAGGCTCTAGAGCTCAGGCTCAGTAGTTGTGGTGCACGGGCTTAATTGCTCCGCGGCATGTGGGATCCTCCCGGACCAGGGCTCGAACCTGTGTCCCCTGCATTGGCAGGCGGATTCTTAACCACTGCGCCACCAGGGAAGTCCCGATATAGTTATTGTTATACACCTTTTTGCCAACAAGGAAATCCAGAGATTTTCACCCCTGTCATTCAGCTGGTAAGTGGCAGAACCAGGAATGAAACCCAGGTGGTTTGGCTCCAGAGCTGTGCCCATGGCCATATACTACATGCCTCTCCAAGGATTGGAGAAGCTGAGTGATTTACTCAAATTTGAAAAGAGGTTTAGAACTGGGAGATTTTAAGGTGAGAAAACTGAAGCAGAGAGAGAAAGGGGTAGGATGGGGAGCAGCGAGGAAGGCTAGTATACTAAGTGGAGAAGTAGATTTTAACATTTACGGCACTGCTACAAACCTCATCACGAGTGTGTTACAGGCATTATTGTTAGCATCTCCGTTTTAAAGAGGAAAAAACTACAGGGGCCCAGAGAGGTTAAGGAATTTGTCTTAAGTTACTCAGGTAGGAAGCGGTGGACCTGAGATGTGAACCCAGGTGGTCTGGCCTATGTGCTTAATCACCAAGCTGACAGTCACATCTGTGGGAAAACTGTGGGGCCCATGGAGTTTCTGTAGGGCTGGCCTGGTTTCTGTACACTAGTTACTGGTGAAACCTGCAGGTCCCTCTGCTTGTTTGCCTGATTCCACTGAGCCCTTAGATGTTAAACCCTAGGAAGACAGGGATTATGGCTTGTTAACTGTTGAATCTCCAGAGTCAAGCACACAGCCTGGCAGATGATGAATGTTGACTAAAGGAGGCCATGGATGGATGGATGGATGGATGGATGGAAAGAAAGCCACCTGCAGCCTGGGACATTTATGTCCACTCTGTGGGCTTGTGTCCACACACCATCTTTCCTCCCAATTACTTAACTGCCCCAGGAGAGCCGGATCTATTTTCTTCATTCCCATCATGGAAGGGCTTGCACCCCATCTCCAGGCCTTGGTTCCCTCAAGTCCCCTTTGGTTTATTTGTTCTGGCAGCTGCCTCTGCAAGCATTATGGGAGGCCAACCGTGTACCTAGTAGAGAAAGCAATGGGAACGCCTTTTTCCCATGGGAAATGTTCAGACATCACGAGAGGTCATGTTCAAGTTGGGCCTTTAAGTGAAAATTTCCAGAAGGGGAGTGGGTAAGGACATTCCAAGCAGGAAAAAGAAGAGCTTGAGCAAAGTCATGGGGAGAGGAAAGGGCCGGGGTCTCAAGGGACAAGCTAGCAGTTCTGGGGAACGGGGGCAAAGGCCACGAAGGAGAGGACCTGAAGCTGAGGCTGCACAGTCACAGGGGGACCATCATCGCTCCCCTGGGTCATCTGCTGGGCCCAACAGAGCCCTCAGCAGCAGGCTGGCGTGCAACTGAGGATGGTCCCAGGGGTGCTTTTCACCAGCAAGCCCTCTCTCTCTCCAGGCAGGAAGAATCCACCAAGTACTTCAATTTTTCAGCTTCTGACCAGAAGAGCAGAAAAGAAGCCGAGCATCGATATCGTGTGAGAGGCCAGGGAATATCCACGTCTGTCCTGCCCATGTGAACGTAGGAAGCTGGTGGGCAAGGATGGAGAGGAGCCGAGGGCTGAAGTCAGGAAAGGTGGCGGGGGATTTGGGATGCTCCAGGGACCACAGTAATGTTTTGTCTCTATTTTCTGCAGGTGAATAACCTGAGTCAGAGAGATCTGGCCATCAGCATTCATTTCTGGGTCCCAGTCCTGCTGAACGGTGTGGCTGTGTGGGATGTGGCGATGGTGGCCCCTTCACAGGTGCCTGCCCGCCTTTTGTCACTCTCCAGGGTCTGATCCCACAGGGCCTCACACCCTCTCACCAGGGGACTGTGGATCATTCTATGGCTATTCCTCTCTCGTCCTAGAGTCTCCCCTGTGTGTCAGAGAGGGAACCTCCCCAGCAACCTGACTTCCAGACCCAGATGCCAAGCAGTCTCGTGCTGGTGAGAAAGATCCCACCGCAGGGCGAGCTACGAGCTGGGGGACCCAGGGAAATGTACTGCTGGCTGTGTCACCATGTCTACGTTCTGTGATTGTCCATCTATCCCCCACCCCGAATGTGATAGATTTCATTTTCTCTTGTGGTTCCTCCTTAAGTGAAGACCCTCCTCCATTTCATTCCTCTCCTGTCCCCAGGACTGCTCCGTTGCTGACTGCCTGAGGTTCCGCTGTGACATCCCCTCCTTCGGCATCCAGGAGGAACTTGACTTCACTCTGAAGGGCAACCTCAGCTTCGGTTGGGCCAGCCAGGTGTGTCCCCTCCCAGACTCAGGTGGGGCCAGATGTGTCTGTGCCCACCTCCAGCCAGGCTGTTTCTCTAACCCCAAGCCCTCCCCAGAGCTAGTTCCCAGCCCTCCCCTTCTTTTTTGCAGACTTTGCAGAAGAAGGCATTGGTCGTGAGTGTGGCTGAAATCATTTTCAACAGATCCGTGTATTCCCAGCTTCCAGGACAGGAGGCATTTCTGAGAGCCCAGGTAGTGACCGTGTGGTAGGCAGTGACCAGGCTGGTCAGAGGGCTCCTGATGCTAAATCTGTGATGCTGGGTGGGGGGCTTGCAAGCCTGGAGGGAGGAAGGATGGAGGTCCCTAGGCAGGCAACTGTTCCTAAGCCCATGAGTGCTTCTGTATCTCACCCCTTGGAGCAGAGCCTGATGAAGAAAGGGAGGGAGTTAAAGATTGGGAAACTGGGAGGAGTCTGGAACAGCAAGAGGCCTGATACTTTCTGATCCCCAAATCAGGTGGAGATGGTGCTAGAAGAGTATGAGGTCTATAACCCCATCCCCCTCATTGTGGGCAGCTCTGTGGGAGGACTGCTGCTGCTGGCTCTCATCACAGCTACGCTGTACAAGGTGAGTGTTTTCATCCCACTCTTGACACCACCAGCATCCAACCCCTGCCCCCCCACAGACAGGATGGTATAGCAGGAAGAACTCAGACAGTGAAGTCAGGCAGGTCCGGGTACACATTTTGGCTCTTACTCGCTGTATAATGTCAGGCAAGTTGCTCAGCCTCTCTGAGGCTCTTTCATCATTTTCGAAATGAAATAATACCTACATCATAGAGTGACTGAAATGAGACAAACATGAGGCCGGGGTATGCAGAATCTTTGCTTTTCTGCTATGGATGATGTGTACAGCTACTGAGCTGGGCACAGAGAAGACACTCAGTATGTGATAGTTGTTGTTCACATAAGTGTTCTGGCACACAAATACAAGTCAGTTTGGTTTCCTTCTTCTGTCTCAGCTTCTTCCTACTCCCAACTTCCTACCCTGCTCTCTGATCCAGATTTTCTGATTTATTTCCCCTCATAGTGTGGCTTCTTCAAACGTCAATACAAAGAAATGATGGGTGACAACCCTGAAGACACTGCCACATTCAATGGGGAGAATCTCAGCTGTGAGGCCCCCAATCAGCCTTTGTCCTAAGAATCCACTTTCCCATTTATCTCTACCCCCGTGGGCTGACTTCCATGGGAATAAGTTCTGTGTAGATCTGGACTGGCCTGAGCAACTTACCAGGTGCTGAGTCATCTTCCCAAGGCGTTGAGAGGTTTTTATATTTTTACATATCTACCAGACTTCTTCAGTGATGACCCACTTTTTACAGAAGCGGGCATGATGCCAGCATGAATTCTCATATGTATAAGAATTGTCACATTAAATGCAGATGTTTATAACACACTTTCCTTGTATGAAAGAGCTCTAATCTAGGGACCTGAATGCTGTTCTAGTAAGGGGCGAGGGGCTGCTTGTGGGTATAGAAAATGTTCTCTCTTTCTCAGGTGACTGGGGCCTGTGAGCATCTTTTCTTAATGGTGCTGTGAGTAGTTTTAGGAGAGGAGGGCAAAATAAGCTGTGTGTGTGTGTGTGTGTGTGTGTGTGTGTGTGTGTGTGTGTGTGTGTGTTGGTCATGGGTTTCAGCTTAGGCTTCAGGCTCCGAGCTTGTCTGAACCAACATCCCCCTTGAATGGGGTCCCCCAAACTAGGAGAACCAGGCTTCCAGAAAGGGAGCATCTAATTTCCCCCAACTAACACAGAAGACCCATTAAAGGTGGTCATAGAGAATGACCAAAATATTCCAAATGCAGAATTAGGTCATCAAGATCTACACAGAGGGCTGTAGATCCTGTGTTTGAAATCACAGTTGTCTCTAGACAGCGGGAAATCACAGAGGCCCTGAATGTGTGTCAGGAAAAGAGTGGTACCTCAGGATCTGCAGCCCTGAGTCTCCACTGGGCCTCTGACGAGCTGCCTGGATTTAAGTCATTTAATCTCTGAGAATCTCAAATTCCTCCTCTGGAGAAGGTGGAACCAAACATAGACCTTGCTCCCAGAATTACCGTGAGAAGTCAGTGTATGTTAAAGCCCTTTACAGCCTAGAGCCCTAATTATTAACAGGTGAGAGGGGAGGGGCCGTCTCCTACCTGTCCATCGAGGCTGTTCCCTCGAGTCCCTCCCAAGTCAAGGTCTCCGGAAGAGCACGTGGACCGCCCACTGCACTTAGCGCACGAGCCCAGCTCTAGCCATCGACGCCCCGCCCCGCGGTCCCCACGGAGCCCGCGGCCACACACAGCTTCCACACTTTTATTGTGTCTGGGGGCATCGGCGAAGGCCTCAAGGTTTTTCGTAGCCCGTGGGCAGAGGGTTGACCCGGGGATTGTGGAAAAGAGTGTGGTTGCCGTCTCCCCAGGAGAAGGGCTGTGGAGAGAGGGAGGGGAGCGAGGCGTCAGCCTGGGGGTCCCCCGCACCCCCTCGCTCGCCCGCCCGCACGCACGGCCAGTGTACCTTGGTGCGGATCCGGAGGTGATGGTAAGGGATGAACTCTGGGCGCTCGTGGTGGCCCGAGTGGAGCCAGGAGTTGAGGGTGCAGAGGGCCACGCTCGGGAGCGCCAGCGCGAAGGTCAGGAGGCGCCAGGTGCGGGCTGCAGCGGGGAAAGGCAGCGGTGAGAGAGAGATGGACCGGGCGGGAGTGGGCGGCGGCGCCAGGACCCTGGAAGGTCCTAGAGGCAGGAGTGGGGGACAGATGGACCAGGTCAGGAGGCCACAGGGTCAGGCCCTGGCTGCACTCACCTCCTGTCCCTCCGTGGTCTCCCTTGGCCGCACTGGCCAAGCCCCGACCCAAGGACCTCAGAGGCAAAGCCATGTCGGTGAGGGAAGCTGGGGACAACGGTCCTTTCCTTCTCCTTCACTGAGGCCTCGGTTCCCCTCCCCTCTGTGCCCGCCAATCACCTGTTGAGTCTGTAACGTGGGTGGCTATTTTTAGGGGGTTTCTATATTTAAAACGAGGCCTGACTGTCTGGAGGTCTTTCTCTCCAGACAGCTGCTGTACAGTGCCTCTTATTTTGGTAAGGGGACATTTAAAATACAATATGCCATTCTTTTTATAGTTGTGGGGAACTATTTTGTTCAATACTCTATTCCCAGTGGCTGGCACACAGTAGGCCGTTAATAAATCTTTGTAGAATGAATTGTGTCCTTTTGAATCTCAGGTTTTTTCAGGTGTAAACTGTATAATAATTTGTACCTTAAATGATCTTTATGAACATTAGGTAAAGCAACAGAGGATTGTGCCAGCCTACAGTCTGGCACGCAACAGGAGCTCAGTATATGTATTAGTCACAGTTCTTTGCAAAGAGCAGAACTCCCTTTAACTAGCTTTAAAAAGATAGGCAACTGTGAATCTTAGGTAGCTCGCAGTATCTCTGGTACCGCCAGAAACAAACCATCCTGTGGGCCAGCTGGGCAGACAGTTCGCACTGCTGGACACTGAGTGCCAAAATCTTCATCAACGCTGCCATGGAAAGTGTCACCAAAATTTGATCAATAGTCAATCTAAGAAAGACATGGGGACTTCCCTGGTGGTCCAGTGGGTAAGACTCCCTGCTCCCAATGCAGAGGGCCCGGGTTTGACCCCTGGTCGGGGAACTAGATCCCGCATGCATGCTGCCACTAAGAGCCCGCATGGCACAACTAAGACCCAGAGCAGCCTAAATAAATTAATTAATAGATTAATTAATTTTAAAAAAAAGAAATGGAAAATTTTATTGGAGGCAACCTGAGGGTTATAACCGGGGAGACAGTCTTTCAGAAAGCTCTGAGGATTGTTCCACCTGTTAGAGGTCGAGATACAGTTATGTAAGTTTTTGAGACAAAGGGTTATACATCAATGTAACATACTGACAGTTTACATACTCCAACAAGGCATGTAGTGGGCTATTGTGACCCCTTACAGGATTGAGAAAGGAATGTTATCTCCAAGGAATTACCTTGCTGGCACCAGGAGGAAATTGCCTTTTTGGGGGGGTGGAGGGGAGCGAGTAGGCATTCCTGTGCCTTCTAAGGGTATCTAGTTAATGTATAAGGCAGATACACAATGCACACTAAAGGGGAGGGGGTACTGGCTCAAACGGGCAGAGAATTTTATGCTTAAAAATTTCCTTGTCCCGCCTTAATTTGATCTCATCAAAAGCTAGATACTTCCACCCTCATCCCCTCTTGAAAACGGATTCTTCATGAAACTTGCATCCTTCAGTTGCTCTCTTCTCGATCAAAGAATCATGTGGGCACCAACTGGCAACACCTAGGCATTGCCTGTGCCATAGCTTCGAGAAAGGCTGGGAAGTATAGCTCTGGCTTCTGCCTTCAGGAGGTAGGAATTGTTATCTTGGAGAAAATGTAGGACGAGTATTCCAAAGATGCTGGACAGCCACAAACTTGACAAGTGTCTACTGCTAAATATGTTATTTCAGTCTGAAAAATCAGACTACTTGGAGGAAAAAGAAGAAAGCACATGCAGGGCTGTGTGAACCCTAGAGGCTCTAGAAAAGTGCAAGACAGGGCAGGGCTGATGTCTGCCTTGTCCGTGGTTCTGTCCTCAGCACCAGCACAGAACCTGGCATGAAGTGGGTGTTCTAAAAAGGTGTATTTAATGAATGTTTGGACCGTGTTACTTTGGATAACGCTATAGAAACACCTTTTCAGAACTACAGTCCAACAGGATGCCCCCAGCTTTGATCAAGAGCTGATGTACCTGATATGAATTTAATATATAAAAGAAAAATAAGTTTTATGTATTGATACCTAATCTAAATATATGAAAGAAAAATGAGGAAGGTATATTTTCAAGAAGGGGCTCCATACCTGTTCCTCCTGATGGGTCTCAACTGGTTCTACTTGTCTTTTTTCAGCTTTTTGTTTTGTTTTGTTTTTAGTAACTTTGTTGAACAGTTAAATGTTATATAGTGCTGCTAAATTATTCCCACGCCCTCACCAAGCTGTAACAGAATTCTTCCTAGAGTTGCTTTTTCCCAGTTGTATTTTGGAATTGCTGCTGAGAAGATGGGACCTTACTCCAGTTAAAGTTACTTGGCTTCTTTGTCCATACACAGTCCCCTCAAGCCCCCTCCCTACTGAATGATTATGGCTCTTGGAGAAAACAAAAATGAAGGGGGTATTTTTACCTGAAAAGGTTCTAGGTGCCCCTCTCTCCACTCAGTTTCGCTGGTCATCACCGAACAATTCCCTGGGGATTCCCATCCCTTGGCCTCAGCTTGGAGGTTCCCACGAAGAGCTGGTACTTGGTCAACGGCGCAAGGGTTGCTAGCATCCTCTGCTGCTGTTGCCCTCTTGTGGCGCACCTGCCCAAGTACACCTCCTGCTGAAAATCCGATGAGCCCATACTGATAAATGTATACACTGGCATAACCACCAACACAATCAAGATGGCGAACATTTCCATCACCCCTCAAAGTTCTTTCATGCCCCTGTGCAGTCAGCCCCTCCCTCTCCCACCCAGCCCCAGATAATCACTGATATCTGCTTTCTGCCCCTATAAATTAGTTTTGCCTATTGTAAATTTTCATCTAAATGTAATTGCATATTCTGTATTCTTTTGTGTCTGGCTTCTCTGGTCTAACATCATTTTGAGATTCAAAAGGAACAACTTCTCCTCTCTCCTGTCCCTCAAATCTCACAATTTACAGAAGGATTTAGGGAGGTAGTAGGCAAAGGTATGTTACTGGAATCCTTATATTCTTGGTATGGACAAGCATTATATTAAGTGATGTCTCAACATCAGTGATTAATAAATTATTTCCCTTGTGTTTTATAAAAATTATTTAAAAATTATTTGTTGGTTTTCCCAACAATGTGCTATTAGCATAAAAAAAAATGTGGGGTTCGATGAGAATTCAAACAGCATAGAAGTGGCTCAGAGCATTACCCATCCCGTTTCCAGGCTTGCTACCTAAGTCCTTTTTTTTTTACTTATTATTCTTATCTTTTCATGTGTACATGTGTTCTCTTTTTATTTTTTTAATTTTTGGCTGTGAGGCTTGTGGGATCTTAATTCCCCAACCAGGGACTGAACGGGGGACCTCGGCAGTGAGAGCACGGAGTCCTAACCACTGGACCGCCAGGGAATTCCCCTACCCAAGTCCTTGACTCCGCTTTTTCCCCTAGCTCTGCACCTCCGACTCAAGTCTCTTCAGGCACCACATCCTTTTGGTTCTACTTCAGAAAGATTTCTCAACTCCATCCTCTCCTCTCTGTTGCCAGTTCTACTGCCTTACGTGCAAATCCTTGTCATCATTTGCCTGGATTATTGCAAAAGACCCCTTATCAGCCTCCCCTGCTTCCATTCCCTGCATTCTGGTTTATCATCCATATAATCCACCAATGACAGCTCTCCCTTAAACCCCAGACTCCAGCATTAAATCTGATGCCACTCCCCTGCTTCAAAGCACCTGTGCCTAAACGCCACCCACAACATGGCCTGCAGAAAAGAGTTCAAATGCTTCAGCACGTACGGCAGAGCTTCTCAGCCTGGCTTTGCCCCACCTCTGCAGCTTTACTCGCCGTGGCCTTTCACACCTCTGTGCTTTTGTACTTATTTTACTTCCAACTGCCCAGAATGCCCTTCCCCCTTTCCTGTCGCCTAAACTTGTCCTTATCATGTGAGCCCCAGCTCCACTGAAAGCTTTCCCAAACTCTCCTATCACACTTGGTGTGGTGACTGCTGCAGCGGCACTGAGAACCATCACGAACGTCTGGTCACATGTCTGACTCCCCAGTAGACTGAGCTCCGCGAGGGCAGAGGCTCTGGCCTACTGCCTGACACAGTAGGCACTCAGTAAATGGTAACTGAATCAAGGAACCACTTCCGGCTGCTCCGGTTTGTTTATGCTAAGACTCAGATTCTTTTATCTTTGTTGTCCTCCCAAGATACAATGTGGACACACTTGGAAAGTTAACCAAAGGGACCATGAAAGTGACCACACCCAATCTAAGTCTTCCCAGTCAATGAGATCATGGTTATTTCTATAGCAATAACAGAGAAAAGCAACTAAAAACAATGCTGTTTACTTGGGTCCAGTGCATTTCATCTGCGCATCTGTACTAATGAGATTATCTGTTCTAAGAATTTCCACACGTTGATTAAACCTCACGACAACTAACCAAGAGAGGGACTATCACCCCATTTTACAGATGAATAAACTGAGGCACCGAAAGGTCTTAACCTTGCCAGTGGTCATCCATACTATAAGTGGCAGAACCAGGACCCAAACGGTCTGGCTCAAGAGAGCTTCCTGCTAATTTCTCTGCTATAATGCCTATCTCAGTAGGACAATTTTGAAAAAGAAACTACCTTTCCTCCATAATCCCACCGCTTCTAAGAATAATATCTTCATGTTTGCATGTTTCTTCAGGCTTTGCCAACGTGCCTACATATTCTGACTACTCTATAGTCATAGTTCAGCTACTGAACAAGAGAAAACTACTCCAAGCAAAAGATGAGTCTAATTTTGCTTTCCGAAAAGAATTTGTGCATCCTCTTTTTACTTGTGAACATTTTCTGGCTCATTCATATTCTTTCATAAGGATATTTTCATGGCTACATACAATTTTTATTTAAAATCCCACATTTTATTCATTTCTTTTATTACTGGAATGTCATTACTACAGAAAATGCTGTCATGAGCATCTTCAGGCCACACACAGAGCTTATTTTTTTTGAATCTCTTGTGTAGGAATCATTCTCAGGAGTGCAGCTGATGCCCTATGTAAGAAAGGGCCTTTGGCCTTCATAAAGTAGACGCTCTTCTGAAAGTCTGAATGGCTGCAGTTCAATTTGCTAGTGTCTGAGACTGAGCCAAGCCTGATGACCGTGGCCCATTCATGGTCTTGGGGGCCCTAGGAAAAACACAGCAGTTCTGGCAATGCTCTCTGAGTCAGCTGGGACACAGTCAGTGCAGTCAGCCCTTGTGACAATTGAAAGTGCCACAGGTTGCCAAAAACTTTGATCTTGTTAGCCACCATAATCCATCACTCTCTCTGTGACTATCATAGCTCTCCCCTCCTACATTCCCTGTCTAGCCTGGGCTTTCCTTACCTCTTCCCGAGATTATTGTGTTTCCTACTTGGCCTTTCTTCCAACTGCCTTACATAAGGCTGTCAGATACGTTTCTTACTGTAGGGCAGATCTTCCTTTTTCCACAGCCTGGGACACATAAAAAATGTTAACAATGATTTGTGCAGCACACTGGGATAAAGGGTTGAGGCTGCTTCCAGCTGGAGGTGCCTGGCCTAGTGCTTCTGGCTATCCCAGGCCCCACCCATCTGTCCTAGGGGTTAAAGCAGTGGTCTCAACCCTGGCTGCACACTAGAATTAGCCAGAAGTTTTACAAAATTCTTTTGCCTAGGCTGTACCCCAGAGTAATAACAATAATGTACAGCCAAGGTTGAGAACCTTTGAACTAAAGGGGTATCTCAGGTTATCCTCAGTAACCTCCACAGGTTACTCCTTCTTTCACTACAGTGTTTCCCTCCTGAGCAATGGGTCCAGGGTATCAATAGACTAAGATCGAGTCCTGAACTTGGGTGTGTGCAGCTCTCAGTAGCTGGACTGTGTCACATGATGATAAAATTTAACTTCACCAAACCGCCTAAGCCTAAATGATTGTGTCCGGGCTGGGGGTACACAGTGGCCTAGTGGAAAGCTGAGAAAGCTGGACCTGACGGAAGGCGGGTGCGCGGGGTGGGGTAGGGTGGTGAAGGCAGAACGCAGCGGACACCTTGGGAACAGTAGTAGAGGCCCGGATTTTAAGGCGGGAGGGGCTGTGGTTGCTTAAGGGAGTTAATGGCATAACTGGACTCCAGGAAGAATATGGAGGGTTGAAAGCTGAAAAGGGCAGTGGAGGTGCTCGTCCCGCCCCTTCTACCCCGGATAACGCCCGTGTGCTTTCGGGGCTCATGGGGCGCCGCATCAAAGGGGCTCGGCGGAGGCGTGTGTTCAGAAACGCCCCCTGGTCTAGGTGGAGGCGGCGGGCCCCGCTGCTGCCCATCGCCATCCCTTACCCACTGAGACCCCGCACCTGCGTGTCTCCTGCATGACACACCCGGAGTGCAGCCGAGATGGGGCCGGTCGCCCCCACTCTCCAGAGAGGGCCAGACCCCAGCTCCGGGAAGGCCATCCGCAGCGTGGCAGGGGCCCAATCCCGAGAGGGCTGACCCCCGAGGGAAGGCGGAGAGAAGCCGGCAGCGGCGGCGCCTGGCTCCGCTGCGAGGGAGGCCGCCAAGCCTCCACGGCTGGCAGCCTGCGCAGCGCCTTCTGGGAAATGTAGTCCCCGCAAGGGGCCGAGACCCGGATGCGGAGGGTCCTGGGCATCCTTACTCACCCTCCGGCACGGGGCGCTCCTTCCCCTGCCGCCCTGCTTGCTTCTCCTCCCAAAAACCCGCCCCACCGGTCCCCAGGCCTTCCCAAGATGGGCCGAATCGGTCAGAGCAGTGAGCACACCATAAAGAGCCACCGAGGAACCACATCCCAGTCCCTAACTAGAATGTGAGAGGAAGTAGCAGGCTGGGGCGCCCGGGCGAGCGAGCCCTGGTGGAGGTGACCGGGCCTAACGCGGTGTGGTGGCACCTAAAACCTCTCGCTTAAGGAAAGACCGAGAGTGAGGAACTGGCCTCTGGCAGAGAATTTAAGGGAACATCCCCAAACTCAGTAATCAAGAGAAGCGACCTTGTAACGCGATATTTCAAAAAATCAAAATGAATGCAAAAAATTCATGGTGAACAAAATATCAAAATATCGAAGATTTAAATAAAGACAGGCATCAACCCTGTATTTTCTCCACCCTGCCTCACTCACCTCACCCTAATCATGGCCCTGGTTCCAATCAAACTTTATTTACAAAAGCAGGTGGCTGGCACAGGTGGTAGCTTTCTGACTTAAAAGTATATATAGGGGGACGTCCCTGGTGGTCCAGTGGTAAAGAATCCACCTTGCAATGCAGGGGACAAGGGTTCGATCCCTGGTCAGGGAACTAAGATCCCGCATGCCGCAGGGCAACTAAGCTCACGTGCCTCAACTAGAGCCCGGGTGCGGCAACTACCGAGCCCATGCGCTCTGGAACCCACGTGACACAACTAGAGAAGACCTGCGCACCGCAACTAGAAAGAAGCCCGCGCAACATAAGGAAAGATCCCGCATGCCTCAACAAAGATCCCACGTGCCACAACTAAGACCCAACGCAGCCAAAATAAATAAAATTAAATAAATAAATAATAAATAAACCTTTAAAATATATATATATGCATAGATGTATCATTTACCTTGATTGCGAGTATTTTCATGCTCCCTTAAATTTTGCACTAGAGGCTGGTGCCTCGCTCATCTAACCCTAGTGCCCCTCTGCTGAGTCCCCTCAACTTTGGGAGCCACATATCTGCCCTGGCACCCAGAAGTGGACTACATCTGGAAAGGACCCTGATTTTGGTCTAAGTTCAGCCACCAGCTGCCTGAGTGACCTTGGGCCAGTCAGGCTCCACCTCGCCCTCTGTTGACCCCCAGAGCTGTGTCTTCCCAGAAGGGGCATCTTTTTCTTCACGTGGTGTCATATAAGCTAGAGGAGACTTGGATCATAGCTGCAAACCGGGGATTAGGAAGCTGCTTCGTTGCCTCTAACCTGCTTCTTGACACCCACAAGGCTGAAGATTAGACACTGCAACACTGCAACAGAAAACCCCCATGCCTCCTCTACCTTACTGGTCATCAGAAAATAGCAGCAAGAAAGTGGCCCATTTCATTCACACCTTCTAAATCTCATGCAAGGACATTGGAAGAACCTAATATGCAAGGGAAGCTAAGAAATGTAGTGTTTAGTTTTCCAACAACTTCAGTCCAGAGAGCCTCTTTAGAAGGAAGTGAGAATAGATTCTGGGTGTCAAATGACATCCCAAACTATGGGAAAGCCAAGTTTGAATGCAGGTATAAACCCATGCTGGCAAACATGCACCCTACACGTAGAAGAATCATAAACTTTTTGAGGGAAAGCTCTGCGAGGGGCCTTGAAAACCACCTCATCCTATCTGCTTATTTTACAGCTGAAGAAACTGAGGCCCAGAGAAAGGAAGTGATTGGGGATTGGGGTTGGACAAAGAGTGGTATGAAGACTCTGGCACGGGTGAGCTGGAAGAAGAACCTGCAGAAAACTTCTTGGTGCCCAAAGAGTTTCTAAATTTACAAAGATTGTACTGAGGTTTGAATGCATTGAGCCTAATTCAGATCCAGGAGAACGCTGGCCATTAAGAGATGTAAGCATTTTTCCAGGTCATGAAAAACAAAGAAATTGTCCTAAAATACTAAAGAATTCTTCTAGATTAAGAGAGACTAAAGAACCATGAAAACTAAATGCAGTATGCGCATCTAGTTAGGATTATATCCTGGACCATAATTTTTTTTTCTTATGCTATAAAGGCTATTAGTGGAATAATTGGTGAAACTGTAATTAAGTCTGTTCATTAGATGACAGTACTGGATCATTGATAATTTCCTTGTTTTTAGCAAATCCACATTAAAGTATTTAGGAATAAAGAGAGAGAGAGAGAGAGAAGCATTTTGAACTGGGAGGAAATAAGAACAGAAAAAGAAAGAACAGAAAGAGATCCTGAATCCCATGGAAGAGAAGCTGCGAATCACCCAGGTAGTGTGATCAGACCTTCCTCAAGGTGTTCTGCACCTGCCCCACGTGGGATGCTGGGGACTCAACAGGGACAATGCAGAGTCCCTGTCCTCCTGGAATATGTCTAGGGAAGGGAGGGAGGGAGGGACTTTGGCTTGGGGCGGGGGGGGGTGCTGTTCTGGCATCCCCAGTGCACCTCTCAAAGCACCTGCCAGCCACTGTTGAGCTTCTGGGTGGGTGGGACTCCAGCTGCCAGCCCGTGGCCACACCCACTGCCCAGCACCAGCCTCTGTACCGCCCACCAGGCTCAGAGGAGGAACCAGGCTCCCAGGACTGGGTGAGATCAGACAGAACTGGATGGAGTCCAAGCTCATGTCCAGAAGCCAGGGCCAGCCCAGGGGAGACAGTATTACTGACTCCCCCTCCCTCCGAGCCCACCCGGGGCTTAGCGTTTACAGAGCACCTCCACACCTGCTTGCTTCCCAAAATAGCCCTGCGAGGGGTGTCTGCCGGGGACTGTCTCTCTGAGGCTCACAGGGCCCAATACTCGGCCCTCTGACCAAGGCACACAGGGGTTTGCCTGGCCTTGCTGAACCCGTAAGCTCTGCCCCTACTCCCTGGCACATACGGAAAGGAGCTTCAATAATACAGGGTGATATCTGGGGTCGGGGAAGCAGGGAATTCAGGGAAGGAGGGCCGGTCTGTCACCTGGGCTGGGGGCTGGGGAGGAAAATGGCTGGTGGGGGGCAGGAAGGGGTGAGAGAAAAGAGAAACTGCCTCCACTGCATGGGTCTTTCTCACCCATGAGAGTGTAGGGTAGGGATGGTCACCCGCAAACGCCTTTCTGTAGCTGTTAGGCAAGTAATTCAAATGAAACTCGCTGAGTCAGGGACACACCAGGGAGCGGTGGGGAATGTCCATGTCCGGGGCAGCCACTACTCAGCCCTGTCAACACGTTGCTGGATTTTCTGATCCTCTCCCCTCTCTCCTCCCCAAAAACACCAAACTAGAAATCTAGATTGTGATGTGAAATCTCCCAATTTAAATGTTGGCTCATGGGACTTCCCTGGCGGTCCGGTGGTTAAGACTCCGCACTTTCACTGCTGAGGGCATGGGTTCGATCCCTGATTGGGAAACTGAGATCCCACAAGCCGCTGGCAAAAAAAAAAAAAGGTGGCTCAGTAGTGTAAACACACACACACACACAGTGAAGGCCAAAGCAAACATGTCCGCTGTCTCTGGCCTAAGCACTGGCCACATGCTTGGAGAGTGAGGCTGCCTCTTTCCCAGCTCAGGGCACAGTGAATGCCGGATAAACCCCTGTTGGATTAAGCCCATCCTTCCTGTTTCCAAGGACTGGCCTGCCTCCCTGCTCTGGGCAGGACCTGTCTCTACAATTGAGAGGAGATGGGGCACAGGGCTATTTACCTGAATGTGAGAAGTTAGCTTCCAGTTGACTGAAAGGGATTTTGCAAACAAATCTTCCTCCCATGCCCACCTCTGCCATGTACCTAACGTCCATCTGCAGTTGACCTGATCATAACAACTATTTATTGAATGCCTACTACGGATGCACCTGGCTCAGGCCTCCAACTCAGTCACTGGCTTGTGCTATTTTGAGATGCCACTGATGGGGAATATGCCAGAACCCATCTGTTCATCACAGACCCAGCTTGAGGAGACAAGTGGCATCCATTAGATGTCACCTTCATGAAGCCTCTTAGACTTACTCCAGGTGATGCCCTTTCTCCAGTGCCAGCATCGAGCCTGAGTCCATCTCCTTCACGACACCAAACTACTCCAGGACTGGGGCTGTCTCACTCATTTCTGTAACCTTTGGGAGAAGCTAGGAAGCGCGCTGGCGTGATGTCTGTGGGCCGACACCACCGGTGACAGGGTGACAGACTTCAGGAGGAGCAGGGAACTGAGGACTGCCGAGTCCTTTCCTTGATGAGTCTTTTCATCACCCCTGTTTTACAGATGAAGAGACTGAAGCTCAGAAGAGGCAGACCTGTCCAAGGTCACGCAGTCACAAAGAGAGAAGCCTGGACACTCTGTGCTAGAAGCTGAGAGAGGAGTTACCTCACATCCCTCCCCTTCGGCCCCTCTTCCCTGTGGATACGGTTCTAGATGCACCAAGCCTGATGAGAGACAAGATTTGGGGACAGGGCACCAGATGCATGAGGCTCATGGTCCCATGGGGTGGGCATTAGGCCTCCCCCAACCTCATAAGGGCTACATTCTGTGCCTCTCCCAGGAACACAGCCAGCTACGGGGAGGAGAGCAGGGCCTCACAGCTTAGACTCTGCTCTGGGCACACATTGTGCAGTGCTTCGGGAAGCCTTCCTCTGGCTCCCACACACTTTAAGTTTTACCAATAGAAACACATTTGTTTACGGAGGCAGCCCGCCCCAGCGCTCTGGCAAAATGACCATGTCCAGTCCCCAATGTCCGGGCACAAGTGAATCTTCACATTTTCTCCTCTGTTGAGGGATCAGAGAAAAAGCCTGGGGAACCTGCGAGGGAAGAGGCTAAAGAAGAGGAAGGGGCAGACGACCAACCTCGGGCCTTCTGCCCTTGCCTAGAAATGTCACCAGGCACCCCCCGAACTCAACAGACAGGCCTCCCGGTCCTTTGCTTTGGCCCTGGGCCTCACCAGCTTCACCCTGTAAAGACAGCTCTCTTTCAGAGGGGTCATAAACCCCAGAGCTCACCTAATGGTCCCAAATTCAAACATCTGATCCTTGTGCTAGAACACAGCCTTCCTTATGGTCCCCTCTGGAGGTGAGGATCTCCCCGACCCCCTCTTCCCCTACTGCGTTCCTCACGGGGGCTTGCCTGGCGTTGAGCCCCTTTTCTCTGGGCTGAGGTAACTGCCGCTCTTGGTGTGATTAGCCCCATCACTCCCTAGGCCTGTGAAGGGACACACCTAGACTGCCAAAGGTGTTCTGCATCTTAAAGCAGCTGGGCCAGCTCCTGCCATCCCCAAACTCTCCCTCCAGCTGGAATCCCAGCTCTAGGGCCTCAGAGAACAGGCCTAAGCCCACTTTTCTGTTCCAGTTCCTCCAGCCTGGGGTTCCCTGATTCAGCCCACCAATCAGCAGCCCTAGAGGAGCAGAAGTGAGGTTTGCTGAGAAATGCTGGTCCCCTCAGGCTTCTTGAGGACTGGACCAAAGTCAGAGCTGAAGTCTGGGCTGCAACTTAAGCCAGGGATACTGACAGGGGCTGCGCCCCTGGAGCGTCCGCTGGTGCTGGCCCAGGTTGGAGCTGCGGGCAAAGGCCTTGCCACACTGCAGGCAGATGTAGGGCTTCTCACCACTGTGCGCCACCTGGTGGGTGAGCAGGTGGGAGCTCCGGCGGAAGCTCTTGCCACACTCGCCGCAAGCGTAAGGCTTCTGGCCCGTGTGAGTGTGTTGGTGCCGCAGCAGATGTGAACTGTCTCCAAAACTCTTGCTGCAGCTGGGGCACTTATAGGGCTTCTCGCCTGTGTGCGAGCGTTGGTGTTTAAGGAGCTTGGCGCTGTGGGAGAAGGATTCGCCACATTCTGGGCAGGCATAGGGTCGTTCACCCATGTGAATGCGCTGGTGCTCGGTGAACTGGGTGCGCTCACTGAAACCACGACCACACTCAGGACACTTGAAGGGCCGCTCTCCACTGTGAATGCGCTGGTGCCGTAGGCAGTCCGAGCTGTTGGTGAAGTTCTCGCCACGCTCACAGCAACCGTAGGGCGTCTCCCCAGTGTGCGATCGCTGGTGCTTGAGCAGAGAAGAGCTGCGCCCAAAGCTGTCACCACACCAGGCACAGCGGCAGGGCTTCTGGCCCGTGTGTGAGCGCTGGTGCTGCGCCAGGTTGGAGCTCAGGCTGAAGCGCTTGCCGCAGTCCCCGCAGCGGTAGGGCTTCTCGCCCGTGTGCGTGCGCTGGTGCTGGATCAGGTTGGCGCTAACGCTGAAAGTCTTACCACACTCAGCGCAGGTGTAAGGCTTCTCACCCGTGTGCACCCGCTGGTGTTTAACCAGGTCCGAGCTGCGGCCAAAAGCCTCCCCGCACTCCAGACATTTGTGGGGCCGGAGGCCTGAGTGGGAGCGACGGTGTTGGATGAGGTTGGAGCTCAGGCTGAAGCAACGGCCACACTCAGGACAGAGGTACGGTTTCTCTCCAGTGTGTACTCGGTGGTGCTTAACCAGATCTGAGCCACGTCGGAAGCTTTTGCTACACTCCGGGCAGCAGTAGGGCTTGTCGCCCCCATGGCTGCTTTGGTGGTGAATGAGGTCAGGGAGGTAGGCTGCGGACAGTCCACACTCCTGGCACTCGAAGGCTCTGGAGACTGCAGGATAGTTGGTCTTGGCAGGGGCTTCTTCCTCCCCAGGGCCAGAGACTGACCTATGTAGGTACTGCAGGCCCATCATCATTTCCCGGGCGGCCGGCTGCCCCGGCCACACCAGGAAGGGCCGCTTGGGTGGAACAACTCTGCAATCGAAGGCGGACCTCGGGACTCCCTGGGATCCTGACGACCGGTTCCACCGCTGCTCGGCCCCGTCGGAGTCCTCCCTTGCCGTTTCTGGAGCCACCGACTCCATAGCGGCAACAACGTATCGTTTCCTAGATACCAACCAATGAGCTCACAAGCACAACCACAGCTGGAGACACTCGGGACCCAGGGATTCAGCACCGGAAATGGAAATGTCCACCAGCCCGGCAGTTCTAGGAAGCGGCAGCGAACCGTCTCGGTAGGTTTAACCCTCTCATTCCCCTGGCGGAGCAAGGGCTCCCATCTGCAGCCGCTGTCAGGAACTTGATACTTTCCGCTTGTTTCGGGGTTCTCAGTCCGTCAGCGCGGACTTCGGTGCCCCGGCCACCAATGGGGGGCGGCGAAGCGAGCCTGAAGGAAAAGGCTGTTGCTGCCAAGGACACGCTGGGGTAGAGTAGACAAGTCACCTGGAGCAGCACTGTACTGAGACTCCATGATCGGATGTCTGGGTTCTCCAGAGGCACCGGCCCACGCGAGTCCCTTGAGAGAGTTTCCCATCCATCCTAAGCTAGGCTTCTTAAGCTTGGCGCGGACTACATATCCCAGCATGCGCCGCATTAGATAACCACTACTCTCAACATGCCTTCTGCAACTGTGCAAGCCACAGCACCGGGATCAAGAACTACAACTTCCGACTTGCATGACAACTGCGGCGGCGCTATTTAAAAAGCGTCAGAGAGGAGATGCAGGGCCACGCCCGGCTCTTCCAGTTCCGCTCCCTAGGATGAGCTGCGAGGAGAGGGGCGGAGCCTTAGGCCTGAGCCAAGATGGCGGCTGCGAAGCTAAGCCCCGCGGACTCGCTCTCATTCTGCCTCGCGCAGCTCACGGCGGCGGCCGGGGAGGGTCTAGGTGGGGGAAAGGACACAGCTACCAACGAGACACCCTTGGGCCGTGCGCTCCTAGCCCTCCGTACGCGCCACGTCAAGGCAGCTGGGGGAATCGAGCGCTTCCGGGCACGCGGCGGGCTCCGCCCCCTTCTCGCGCTGCTACGGCGAGCGGCTGCAGCGGGTCCCGCCCCGTCCCAGGCTGGCCCAGGCTCCGCCCCCTCGTCGGTCGAGTCAGCGGCTTCTTCTGGCCCCGCCCCCTCGCTGGGACCCGCCCCCTCTGCTGCGTCGTCATCGACGCCCTCGCCACCAGCGCGCCTGCGCAAGACGCTGGACTTGGCGCTCAGCGTCCTAGCCAACTGCTGTACGGAAGGGGAGTGCCGGGCTGAAGTGCGCAGACTCGGAGGCATTATCCCTTTGGGTAAGTGCTCCGCCCCCATTTCCTAGAAGGATTCTACCCACACCTCTGTGTCTGGGCGTGGGCGGAGTCTTGAGTTCTTTGTGTTGTAACCTGGAAGATCGTGCTTTCTGACGGCGCAGCGCCCGCAGCTCTCATGATGTCATGACCCGTGACGTCACTGCTCTCTCTATAAATTATACCCTAGCTCTCTTAGATCAGATGCCAATTACCTGGGTATTGGTTGTGGAACACCTCTCTCGCATCTGGGCTGCTGGAGGCCAAAGGGTTACTTGGTGAATCTTTCAAATGGTTCTTACTCTCCATTTATGTTCATAGCAGGCACTCAGTGTCTACTGTGTCCAGCCTTGAGCAGGGCTCTGAAATCCCATTTGATGAGCCGGGGGTCAGAAAGTGTAGTGGTTGAGAATGTGGGCTCTGCAGTCACCTAGACCCATCCGAGGCTAGGATTGTAAAATGGAGTAATAACAGCTACCTCAAAAGACTGGAATAGGGAGAAAATGAAATACAAAGATAGAATGCAGATATCTAAGTCTGGACTGGGTACTTCTAGTTATTAAAAACTAGCACAATGAGAACAAATCCTGGGAATTCCCTGGCGTCCAGTGGTTAGGACTCGGCACTTTCACTGCTGGGGCCTGGGTTCTGATCCCTGGTCGGGGAACTAAGATTCCACAAGCCTTGTGGCACAGCCAGAAAAAAAAACAAATTCTAAGCCAATATTTTATAATAACTATAAATGGAGTGTAACCTTTAAAATTTGTGAATCACTGTATTGTACACCTGAAACTTATTTAATATTGTACATTAACTACACTTCAATTTTTAAAAAAAGAACAAATCCTAACAAAAGATAGCAAGCTTTTCTGTTTACCAGCTAAATTGGCGCCTTCTAGTGGCAACGTTGTGAACACAGTTTACTTTACTTCTTTGCCAGCTATGAATTTATGCCTATTTTGATGAAATCTTAATTTTTTTGATAAAATAAAACATTAATATATTTAAAATTTTCATTGACAAGAGGCCTGGCACATTAATAAGTCCTCAATAAATATAAGTTTTGTTGTTAGTGTATAACCCCCATTATTCATTCACTGTTTTGTATTTTAAATATCTCCTGAATCCATCCACTTCTTTGCCTTCTTCCATCACGTGCCCAGAGACTGTGCTGGGCTGTGCTGGTAGCTGACTTGGGTCAAGCCGTCTAATTACTTTTGCAACAGCTCCATGTTGCTCCCCCTGCCTTATTCTTTCCCCCTGTAATCCACTCTCCCCATGGCTTCCAGATTTTATCATGTCACTTCCATTCTTAAAACCCTGTGTGGCTCCCAGTGCCCTCACATTCAAGTCCTGAGCCCTTGGCCTGATCAAGGCCCTTCATGAAGTCATAGCATAAACACTAGATCTCACCTCTGGGCCTTTGCAAAGGTTACTTCGAAACCTGAAATGCCCTGTAACACTCCCATCCACCGTCCTTCTAGCAAATACCTACCTATCTAACCTTCCAGACCCCACAAGTGTTAGGCCTATTCTGGAGGCCTTCCCTGACTCTCTCAGGCCACATTCTTGAGGTGATTAATGAGAGAGACAAGAAGGAGTAGAAACCTCAAGAGGCCAAACCCTCTTGCAGTGACTATTCTTCAGTGTGTGAAGACAGACAGCATCCAGAACCGAACTGCCCGTGCTCTGGGGAACTTAGCCATGGAACCTGAGAGCTGTGGGGACATCCACTCTGCTGGTGAGCAGGCTCTGAGGGTGGAGCCACCTGGGGCTTGGGGGTGGGAGAAGGGCTTGGGTGTCTGTCCTCGCTCACCTTCTGTCTTCTTCCCTCTCCAGGTGCTGTTCCCCTGCTTGTTGAGGGCCTGACGGCCTGCCAGGACTCACAGTGCCGCCAGAGTGTGGTTCGTGCCCTCCGCAACCTGGCGGACTCACCCCAGCACCGCCTGGCCTTGGCAAAGCAGGGAGCGGTGCGCCCGCTGGCCGAGCTTCTGGCCGCTGCCCCAGACCCTGCGATGACCTTGGCCTTAGTCCGTGCCCTCCTGGAGCTGAGTCGAGGCTGCTCCCGGGCCTGTGCTGAGCAGCTAAGTCTGGGTGGAGGACTAGGCCCACTGGTCAGCCTGGCCTCCCACCCCAAAAGAGCAGTGCGTGAGGCAGCCATCCTGATCCTTGCCAATCTGTGCGCCCAGGGCCTGGTAAGGCCTGCGCTGGGCAATGCTGGTGGTGTGGAGGTGCTACTAGGTGAACTCCGGCGGCGCCGGGGCCCCAGCGGGGCTAGCCCAGCCTCCCAGCAGCCCCTGGTGCGGGCCGTGTGTCTGCTGTGCCGGGAGGCTATCAACCGGGCCCGACTGCGGGATGCTGGTGGTTTGGAGCTGCTGATGGGCCTGCTGCGGGATCCTCGCGCCAGCGCCTGGCACCCTCGTGTTGTGGCGGCCCTCGTGGGCTTCTTCTATGACACTGGGGCCCTGGGCCGGCTGCAGGCTCTGGGACTTGTACCTCTCCTGGCTGGGCAACTATGTGGTGAGGCTGGTGATGAGGAAGAAGAGGGAAGAGAAGCTGCTTCCTGGGACTTCCCTGAGGAGAGGACTCCTGAGCGGGCAGAGGCCGGAAGCTTCCAAAGCCTCAGGTGAGTTCCCACCTGATGCTGTGGGGTAGGGTCTCTTCACTACCCTCACTCTCCGCCCATTCTGTCTCGGTAAGACTTTTATTGACTCTGATTCCTAATTCCTTGTTCTCACTGAACATGACCACTTTCCAGTCCCCATTAAATATACCTCTTCTCCCTTGGGGCCAGCTTTGACCTTGGCTCCACCCCAGCACCTCTGAACTTTGGGGCCCAGAGAGGTTCCCTGGAAGGTAGTATGTGCACTGGTTCTGATGATACGTTCTGGCATCTAAGTTCTTATTCTGGTACCTTCAGTGTGTGAAGACAGACAGCATCCAGAACCGAAGCTGAGTCAGCTCAGGAAAGTTAAACAACTTCTCTGAGCATCGGATTCCTTGTTAGTAGAACGAAAGATAATACATACCTACCCCACAGAGTTGTTGTAAAGATCAAATGAAGGCACTTTACACCTTACCTGGCACTAAGCAGCGCTCAGTAAACGTCAGCCTTCTGTGAACTCCTGACCTCATTTCCCACTGCTTTCCTGGTGCCCACTATACTCTTACACACTGGCCTTCTAGCTAGTTTTTGAACCTGGCAGATAAGTACCATCTCAGGGCCTCTTCGGTTATTGTTCCCTGTGCCTAGGGCACTCTTCCTCCAAGATGCCTTGATTAGATCTCACCCTCATCAGCACCCAATTTTAAAATGTCAGCTCTCCCCTCCCCGGGCTCTTTTCTGTTCCCTTTTACTTTGCTCCATATGCATCACTTCACACCACACTAACTGCACACGAACATACCTTGTGGTTTCCTTATTTTGTTATCTGTTTCTCCTCACTAGAATATAGACTCTAGGAGGCAGGACCTTTTGCTCACTGCTTCTCCCCAGCACCTGAAACGGGGCTTAGCACACAATAAGCATCAGTAATTGCCGAATGAGCTGGGGTTTGCCCCCACCTCCCTTTTTCCCTGTCCCCCGCTCGGGCCCACCCTCTCTCCTGGCCTCTGTCACCTCCTTTTGCACAACCGATCTTTTGGCCCTGCCCCCTCCCCTCGGCTCTGGGTTCCATCCCCTCTTTCTCCCTCGGCAGGTCCTGGCTGATCTCCGAGGGCTATGCTGCAGACCCGGGAGACATCTCTCCCGACTGGTCCCCGGAGCGCTGTCCGCAGCCTCCAGAGCCGGCCAGTCGGGCCAGCCCCTCCCTGGGCCCGACCTCGCTGCGGACGCCCCGCGCCCTGCGCCCGCCCGCCCGCAGCCCCGCCGCCACTGCCCCCGAGGAGCCCTGGGGCCGCGAGGGGCCAGCGCTGCTGCTGCTGTCGCGCTTCTCCCAGGCTCCCGACCCCAGCGGGGCGCTGGTGACCGGGCCGGCCCTTTGCGGCCTGCTGGCCTACGTGACGGGCGCGCCGGGCTCGCCGAGCCCCCGCGCGCTGCGCATCCTGGCGCGGCTCACCTGCAACCCCGCCTGCCTCGAGGCCTTCGTGCGCAGCTACGGGGCGGCACTGCTGCGCGCCTGGCTCGTGCTCGGCGTCGCCCCCGACGACTGGCCCGCACTGCGCTCCCGGCCCGCTCGTCGCAGCCAGCACCAGCACCGAGAGCTGGGTGGGTCCCCGCGCGCCTCTCTGCCCACGTGTGAGGCCACGCGCCCCTCCATGCCTTCCGTGCGCCCTGCGGCTCACCCGCTGTCTCACTGCTCTCCTCTGCCCACCGACCACCGTTTGGACAACCTCAGCCACTAGGTGGTGGCGGGGAGGGACTCCCTTCTGCTCCACTGTCCCCACACGCAGAGTTCTTCAGCCTCTGCCCGAGCCTTGGGGCCCAGAGACCCCAGCACTGGGCTTGGCCCGAACAGCTTAGAATTGTGCCTGTCTTCGTCTCCTTACCCAGTGTCTTCTTGGTTCCGCGTTGTCCTGACTCCTGCACTGTCCTTGACTACCACTGGGCACACTGATGGTGAACCCAGGCTCAGGCACTATGTTCTCTCAGGCCCCACCACCCCTTCCAGCCCTGCCAGGGACTGCCCGGGCTTCTGCGCCCTGTTTCAGTCCTTGAGGGCCCAGACTTACTCCCTGACCATCTCACTCCCCGTTCTTGCCCTTGACCTCCAGTTCCTAGTGTCCAGACCCCATCCCTCCAGGGCCTGCCGTCATCCCCCTCTTCCTTGCCCCCGGGGTTGTTCCCCCCCCACCCCATTCCTTTCGGGGACCCAGAGGCCTGTCTTGCCTGTCCCACCGCCATCTTGGATACCAGCTCCCAACCTGACCTGCTCTGCCCACCCTGGCAGGTGAGATGCTGCTGCAGAACCTGACCGTGCAGGCCGAATCGCCCTTTGGAGTGGGTGCCCTCACTCACCTGCTGCTCTCTGGGAGCCCTGAGGACCGCGTGGCCTGCGCACTCACCCTGCCCTTCATCTGTCGGTGAGGGAGGCGGGGGTGCCTCGCAGGGGTGGGGGGAGCAAGGCTGCTGTCCCCCAGCCCCGCCCTTTCCCACCTTCTGAAAGGTTCTCTTTTCTCCCCGAAGGAAGCCCTCTCTGTGGCGCCGGCTGCTCCTGGACCAGGGTGGCCTCCGTCTCCTCCTCTCAGCACTCACCCGGCCAGCTCCACACCCGCTCTTCCTCTTCTTTGCCGCGGACTCCCTTTCCTGCCTCCAAGGCCTGGTGTCTCCCACTGTGAGCCCAGCCCTCCTACCTGCGATCCCCTTGGACCTGGACCCGCCCTCCCCTTGCCTCTATGAACCTCTGCTGGGCCCAGCCCCCACGCCAGCCCCTGACCTCCACTTCCTACTGGACTCAGGCCTCCAGCTCCCTGCCCAGCGAGCCGCCTCAGCCAACGCCTCCCCCTTTTTTCGGGCCCTGCTAGCTGGCAGCTTTGCCGAAGCCCACATGGACCTAGTGCCACTGCGGGGCCTGTCACCCAGTGCAGCCTGGCCTGTCCTGCATCACTTGCATGGCTGCCGGGGCTGCGGAGCTACCCTGGGGCCTGTCCCTCCACCGGGCCAGCCCCTGATGGGCTCAGAGGCTGAGGAAGCCCTGGAAGCTGCTGGCCGTTTCCTGCTGCCTGGGCTGGAGGAGGAGCTGGAAGAAGCCGTGGGCCGCATCCACCTGGGACCCCAGGGCGGCCCAGAGTCAGTGGGTGAGGTGTTCCGCCTGGGCCGGCCCCGGCTGGCTGCCCACTGCGCTCGCTGGACCCTGGGCCTGGGGCAGTGCCCACGGAAGCGGGCCCTGGCCCTGGTGGGGCTTGTGGAGGCAGCAGGCGACGAGGCGGGGCCCCTAACTGAGGCCTTCCTGGCTGTGATGATGGGGGTAGAATTGGGGGGCGAGGGTCCCAGCCGAGACGGTTGATGTCCCCTGGGAGGAGACGCGAGGATGAGTTGGCTGTGAGGAGTTCTCCCCCAGAGCGGCACAGGAGCAGGCTGGGCAGCAGGCGTCCCCATCAAGGACCGATGAGAGGGTGGACCGAGACCCCGGGGTGATGACCTGAAGACAGGAATGAGAAGCCAAGGCGAGGCGTGGGGCCCACAAGATGGAGAACAGCCCAGGGCCCCAGGCACTTGGCCTGGCTCAGCTTTCTGGAGTTGGAATTAAAAACTTTGGAGTTGGCTACCCCTGTTGTGTGGTGTCTCTGCTTACCTCCCTGTGGTAGTACCCCAACCCCCTCACCCATCAAGTAGGGTCCTGTCCCGGTTTCTGTGTCTCAATACAGGCCACCCTTGGCATATAGGAGTTGTTTTTTAATTAATTTATTTATTTATTTTTGGCTGTGTTGGGTCTTCGTTGCTGCATGCAGGCTTTCTCTAGTTGCGGCGAGCAGGGGCTACTCTTCATTGCGGTGCGTGGGCTTCTCATTGCGGTGGCTTCTCTTGTTGGGGAGCACGGGCTCTAGGCGTGCGGGCTTCAGTAGTTGTGGCACGTGGGCTCAGTAGTTGTGGCTCTCGGGCTCTAGAGTGCAGGCTCAGTAGTTGTGGCGCACGGGTCTAGTTGCTCCACGGCATGTGGAATCTTCCCAGACCAGGGCTCAAACCCCTGTCCCCTGCATTGGCAGGCGGATTCTTAACCACTGCGCCACCAGGGAAGCCCAGGAGTTTAATAAGTAATTACGCGCTGGTTCCTGGAGCCCTGGGATATGGTTGAGTTCCCAGGCTTCTCCTGAGGATGTGGTTTTAGGCCCCAGGGGAAGCCTGCTTCCTGCTGAGGCTACCTCGTTGCTCAGATAGCCACCCAGCTGGACACACACCTTGATCAGGACTAAGAGGGTTGTGCTGAGGGGATGTGAGTGTGGGGATGTACATCCAAGACCTCGGCATTGCGGTTTCCTCAGCTCCCTTCACCCATCGTGGGTCTTTAGTCTCTGGATCCATTTTCATCTCTTGGGCCAACTGTCCTGCCGTTTTTCTCAGGGAAGACCTACTGTGTTCTTCAAGCCCCTGAGGCCCTTAGTCGTGCCCAGAGGTAGCTGGAGCCCTAGGCTGGCATTCAGGTGAGGAAAGGGCTTGCATTGCTTTGGTCGTCCAGGCAGGGTCTCCATAATCTGGTTCCCAGATCACTGGCCACTTAGGTGGCAGCCTGACTTTGAGGACAGTGTCTGGACTGGGCCTGTCTGCTAGCTTCTGGGGAGCTAAGGTTTCCCCTTGCTGCCTCTGTGCCTCAGGGAGTGTCTAGGTCTCTGTTATCAGGCTGTGCCTTAAAACCACCCAGAGAGCTTTTTTTTCCCCCCCTTAATGTATTATATAAATATTTATGTAAGGATCTATTCATTTCTCTCTCTGGCTTTTTTTTTTGTGACACACGGTCTGTGGGATCTGCATGCAGTATCTTAGTTCCCTGACCAGGGATCCAACCCATGCCCTCTGCAGTGGAAGCATGGAGTCCTAACCACTGGACTGCCAGGGAAGTCCGCAGAGAGCTTTTTAAAAATACTGATGCCTGGGCCCTTTCTGACTGAATTGGACTGAGGGGAGGGTGACTTGGGCATCAGTATTTTGAAAAAAGCTCCCAGGTTCTGATTTGCTGCTGGGTTGAGGAACCCCCTGCCCCCATTCCAGTGCTCACGTCTGGACTCAGGTCTGGGTTGAGACCCACAGTCCAGTGGCTGCAGCCACACCTGTTGTGTCTGTCCACACCTATCTCTAGAGTTTCTCGTTCCCAACTTGACTTCTCAGGGTCTCAGTCCAGGGAAGGCCTCTTGTTCCTTTGTGGCTGGAGTCTGTGTCTTGCTTTCTTCTCTATGTTCAGCAGTATCTTGGGAAAGGGCTCTTTTGGGACAGGTCTGGCTCATCTCAGTGCTGGGGACGTCTGGCTGGGGTCTGGCTGCCTGGGAGTGTTTCCCCTGAGTCTGTGTGGGGCTTCGGCCTCGGTTTCTCTTTACCTGTGTCTGTATGTCTGTTTCCAACACTATGGCTTAGTGTCTGTGGGTGGGTTCATTGTGTCTCTCTGTCTCTGAGAGATTTCTTTGTATCTAGTTTGTGTGCCCTTTGGGATCTCTGTTTATGTCATTGTCACAGTCTCTAAGGGAAGGTCTCCGAACCTGGGATCTGACTGATCCTTAGAACATCGCTCCCACCTCCAATCCCAAAACTCTGTCTGGAGCAGGCTCCCAGGAACAGCCTGGGTGGGAGGGGAGCTCTGTCTAGGACTCAGGGTGCTAGTTTTGGGGTGGGGGTGGGCTTGGGGGCCTCAGTCTGTGTCTAAGGGTCTCACAGGCAGAGGATCTCCAGCTTAGTCTGCAAGAGCCACTTTCTTACTTTGGCTCTGGCCGCCTGGGGCTCCCTGCGGCTGAGGCCAAGGCTGGGGTGTGGCCGTCTCCGCAGCAAGCAAGCAGGCTGGGCCTGAGTGGGCCGGGGCCCGGGGCCCTCCCTCCCTTTCAGGCCCCCACCCCGGGTTCTCCCGTTCATTGCCCACCCCCCCCCCCAGCCCTATCCCAGCGGGTCCCAGCTTCCTTACATGGTCACGGCTGGGCCTCCAGCTCCCGGACGTCCCCCCGCCCCCCGCCCCCACCGGACACGGCCCCCGCCCTGCTCGCCCCGCGCGCGGTCTGCCCGCGCCCCGTCATGGAGGACCTGGGTGAGTGGGGCCCGGGTCCCCTTGTCCCCAGTCCCTCCCCACCGCCTGGACCCGCTTCCCCATCCTGGCGCCCCCTCGCACTCCCGGCATCTCTCCATCCCTGCCTCCTGTCTTCTCGTTTCTGGTCTCTGCCGGCGCCTCCTTTCCGACTCCACGTCCCCCTTCCTGCCTCTCCCTTCCTGCCTTTGCCAGACTGGCTGCTCCCTCCCTTCTTCCCTCGCTCCACTCCTCCATCACTGGCTGCGGACGGATGGGCAGGGAGGCGCAGCGCCTGTCGGCGCCTGGGCTCAGGAGCTCTGGGAAGGGAGGAGTTAAAGGCACCTTGGGTCCAGGGACTGGGAAAGTAGACGGGAAGGGAGAATGTGACATTAAGTTCTGGAGAAGAAAATGGGTTTGCCCTAGGGTTTTGGGAAGGAAAGGGTTAAGAGCCCTTAAGTATGGTAGGTGTCAGGTCCTTGGGGCAGAAAGTATAATAGATGAATGCCAAGATGCCAGGGAGAGGTTAAGTGTCCCACCAAGGCGCTCAGAGATGCAGAGTAAAGGGGCAGGGACTTCTAGATTCTGGAAGGTAATGAGTTCAAAGGATCCGGATCTGGGGATGGAGGGTGGGGGGCAGGGGAGGGGGGCGGCGGGTGTGTGTGTGTGTATCCATCTGTCTGTCGGTCGGTCTTGGGGCAGGAAGGAGCACCCAGGCATCTCATCCTCCCTGTCTGTTAGAACTGGGGCTGGAAGGCTGTGCCCTTCGTGGGAGAGAAAGGGTTCCAGCACCCTGCAGTAGGGGGTGCTGCTCAGCTGGGGTAACGCGCACTGGTACGGTGAAGAATAAGCCAATCAGAAAGCAGGTCCCAGCAGACTCACCAATGAGGTGCATAGGGTGGAGCCCAGTGGCGTCTGGAGGTGGGCCAGGGCTGGGAGGGGTCTCTTTAGGTGTAGGGTGTGTGGCAGAAAGAGCTTCCAATCAGAAAGCTGGTGTCAGGCATACAGCCAATTGAGCAATTTGGGGTGAAGCCAAATTTGGCTCCAGTAAAAAGCCGCTTTTGACTGCATTACGGAAGATTCGGAGAATAAAAGAATCAGGTAGCTGAATTTGTATATGAATCTCAGGATGAGCCATGTGGGATGTTCCGATCATAAATAGTCCTTGCTGCCCTTCCACATCTCTGCCTTGGTCTGGCTTTGTGTTTCTTCTGATTCTTGACCTCTGCTCCTAATACTGGCTTCCATCCTCCTCAAACACTGCCCACTTAGAACACTTGTTCTCTGATCTCTTAAGGCCCTGTCTCTGCCTTAACCTTGACCTCCCAACCTCTCACCCTGACGGCCTCTCCCTGCAGATGCCCTGCTCTCTGACCTGGAGACCACAACCTCACACATGCCAAGGTCAGGGGCTCTAAAAGAGCGGCCCCCAGAGCCCCTCACGTCTCCTCTGACACAGGTGAGATCAGCTGCTGGGGACTGGGGCAACCACTAGGGCCAGGTTTGGCAAGGGCAAAGGAAATCTAGGCCTGAGTGGGTACGGTACAGTATAGGCAAGTGCAGTACTGTACTTTACAGTACAGTAAAGTACAGGCCTATCATCCCACACACATGTCCTTCTCTATAGATGGGGTCCGGGGAATCTTCAGGAGCCTCTGGGGACAAGGATCATCTGTACAGGTGAGGGGGCTGGGTACTGGGGGATGGGGGAGCCAGTTGAGACTCAGGCTTGTATTCCCCACCCCTGAACCCAGGCCCCCACCCTGTTTCCCAGCACGGTATGCAAGCCTCGGTCCCCGAAGCCTGCGGCCCCTGCAGCCCCTCCATTCTCCTCTTCCTGTGGTGTCTTGGGCACGGGTCTCTGTGAGCTAGACCGGTTGCTTCAGGAACTTAACGCTACTCAGTTCAACATCACAGGTACCAGGGTTACTGGGGCAGGGCTTGATGGGATGGGGGGCAGGGCAGAGCAGAGGCTAAGTGGGTATAGACTTCCCAGAGTAGCAGCTAAAGGGATACAAGCCTTAACTGGGAAGGAGGCTAGAGCATGGCCCCATGTCCAGTGCCCTTCTATCCTCTCTGCAGATGAAATAATGTCTCAGTTCCCATCTAGCAAGGAGACTGCAGGGGAGCAGAAGGAGGACCAATCTGAGGACAAGAAAAGGCCCAGCCCGTGAGTTTGGCATAGTTGGCAGGGCTGGGAGAGGGGTGATCAGTCCTGGATGCCTGAGTTACGGGAGGAAGCATTACTCTGAGGCTCTAAGCTGACACAAGTTGTGTTCTTCACAGCCCTCCCAGTCCCTCCCCTGTTCTCCCAAAGCCTTCGGCCACCTCAGCCACCCTGGAGCTAGATAGGCTGATGGCCTCACTCTCTGACTTCCGTGTCCAGAATCATGTGAGTCACTCAGGGAGTGAGGGGTGGGCCAGCGTGGATTTGTGGCTCTCAATCCATTTTAGACCCTCCCACATCTGCTGCCTTGCTGACTCAACTCTCCTGTCCTCTCTGCTGCAGCTTCCGGCCTCTGGGCCAACCCAGCCACCAGTGCCAAGCTCCGTGAATGAGGGCTCCCCCTCCCCACCAGGGCCCGCTGGCAAAGGCAGCCTAGACACCATGCTGGGGCTGCTTCAGTCTGACCTCAGCCGCCGAGGCGTTCCCACCCAAGCCAAGGGCCTCTGTGGCTCCTGCAATAAACCCATTGCTGGGCAAGTAAGTGGAGCCCTGCGAATAAGGGAGTAGAGACCCACAGACCCATCTTTACTGAGAGCCAGTGGGTATTATTGTTGTTCATATTTTACGGATGAGGGAACTGAAGCTCCGAGTCACACAGCAAGTAAGTGGCAGAGTAAGAATTCCAATCCAGTTCTTATTTATTCTGGTCCTACTGTGTGCCAGGCTCTATGCTAGCTCCTTTACAAACCCCCATCTCAATTAATCTCCACAAAAGCCTCATTGGCTCCACCCACCAGTCTGGTTTGGGAGCTCCGGTCCTTGGCTTATTGACTGAGCAGATGTTACTGGCAGCTGTGCCCAGTGGTTGACCTAGTTCCTCCTGCTAGATAAAGCGACCTACCGCCATCCTAGAATTTCCAATCTCAGCAAAGCAGGGTGGCATTATGACTTTCGTGGGTCCTAAGCACTTTCACCTTCATGGGCCCCTTCTTCCATTAATAAAATATATTAAAAATTGCATTTTATGACTGTGTTGGTATAAAGATGAATATATTAGTATTATATATGAAGTAATTCTTCTCCTAGCTCATTTTTTCTTCTAATTTTAAGAGAAATTACAACATTTTTGTGGGTTCCTAAAGTATGCTGGGCCCTAGGCACCGTGCTGGAAGATGGGTTGAGTCTGCATCACTTACAGACTGAGTGACTTGAACGTTAGATTCTTCATCCTGATTGCTCAGAGATAAGATTCGAAAAGTGCTACGTAAACCTTGACTCACTGGGCACATGGCAGCCCGAGGGCCACTCTGACCCAGGCCTCACCCCCCAACTCGCAGGTGGTGACGGCGCTTGGCCGTGCTTGGCACCCTGAGCACTTCGTTTGCGGTGGCTGTTCCACAGCCCTGGGAGGCAGCAGCTTCTTCGAGAAGGATGGAGCTCCCTTCTGTCCCGAGTGCTACTTCGAGCGCTTCTCCCCACGATGTGGCCTCTGCAATCAACCCATCCGACACGTGAGCCCCGCCTCTGTCTCACCCAAGGCGCCTGTGGGATGGGCCTCATCCACTTACACTTCTCCCATCCCCACGCCCACCCCAGCCCCGTCCCTCGTTCTCGTCCACGGCCCTTTAAACTTCGCCCTCTCTCTTTGATTCCCAAGTTCCTGCTTAGGTCTCCCACACCTTACACTCGTACTTCAACCCACTCACCTAGGTTCAGGGCGGAAGAGGGAGGGGAGTAGAAATTGAGGGCCACACTGAGTGTTCCCTTTTATTCCCCGCAGAAGATGGTTACTGCCTTGGGCACCCACTGGCACCCGGAGCATTTCTGCTGCGTCAGTTGCGGGGAGCCCTTCGGAGATGAGGGTGAGAGCTTGACTCCCACCTTGAAAGCCGCGGGTCCGCTCGACATCCCGCCCTGCTCTCTTTGGGCCAGCGCACTACGACCTCCGAAGTCCTCGGAGCCGCGAATTTTCTCCTGCTCTCTCCTGGCCCCAACCTGTCCCACCTGTGTGTTCCCATCCCATCCGTTCCCGCTCTGCCCCCGCCCCCAGACCCCATGCCTCTCCGCCTACCGCCTCCCCTGGCCCCATAGCCTCAGATCTTGTGGGGCTCCTGGTGCCACCTCGCACCCTTTTCCTTCCTCCTACTCGGTTCCCGCTCCTAGGTTTCCACGAGAGGGAGGGCCGCCCCTACTGCCGCCGAGACTTCCTGCAGCTCTTCGCCCCGCGCTGCCAGGGCTGCCAAGGCCCCATTCTGGATAACTACATCTCGGCGCTCAGCGCACTCTGGCACCCAGACTGTTTTGTCTGCAGGGTGCGTGGCTGGGGGGCGGGGCCTGGGAGGGACCGGCCAGCGCGGGGCGGGACTAGGAGCCTGGGGCGGGGCGATTATTCAGAGCAGGGTCCTGGGGAGGCGAGGCTTCGCCTTTGAGGGCGGTGCGAGGGGCTGCGGGGGGGGGGGGGGGGGGTGGGGGGGGGGTCTTGGGACGGGGAGGGGGCGGGTTATTCAGCTCGTAAGGCAAGATATTTCGTCTGGAGATCGGCGCTGACCTATCCTTTCGCGGTTGCCCTTCCCCAGGAATGCTTCGCGCCCTTCTCGGGAGGCAGCTTTTTTGAGCACGAGGGCCGTCCGCTGTGCGAGAACCATTTCCACGCGCGGCGCGGGTCGCTGTGCGCCACGTGTGGCCTCCCGGTGACCGGCCGATGCGTGTCGGCCCTGGGCCGCCGCTTCCATCCGGACCACTTCACCTGCACCTTCTGCCTGCGCCCGCTCACCAAGGGCTCCTTCCAGGAGCGCGCAGGCAAGCCCTACTGCCAGCCCTGCTTCCTCAAGCTCTTCGGCTGACCGCCTGTCGGGCTCGCCCCTTTGGGAGAGCGCGGCCCCCAAAACCTCGCCCTTCCCGAAAAGACCGGGCTCTCCAGACCCCAAGGCCTTGCTCTTAGAGCTTGGGGCTCCCCCAGCCCAGCTCCGTAAGGCCCCACCCCCTGGAGGGACCGGCCCCGAAGGTACTGTACGTTCTCCATGGGCGAGTTCAGAAAAGGCCCCGCCGGTGCTAAGGCCACGCGCCCCACGAATTGGGTCGTATACTGGCAAGCGATCCCGCGTGAGCCCTTCACTTTATTCCCAGCCTTGAGGGAGCCCCCCGACTGGAGGAGGGCCCTTGCAGTTCCCACGAATCCAAGGCCAGGCCAGAATGTCCCTCTCCCCGCCCCTCACTGCTCAGTGCACTTTTTTTACCTACATAAACACACATTCCACGTCACACCGGTGCTGTGTCTCTGCGCGGGAGTGCCTCGCGTCGTGACGCCCCGCCCCTTGTACTGGCTCGGGCCGCGATGCGTTCTAGGCCACCGCCCTGTGGCGGGAGCCGGACCTTCAGACTCAGCCCTTGCAGGCTGTCCTTCACCTGTCAGATGCCCCTGAGGCTGGAAAAGCAGGCCACCTGCGCAGGATTGTACAGACGGTGACGAGCCTGGACGGGAGCTCAAGCAGGACCCACCAAACCTTCCCGTCCCCAACCCCCCATCCTTCAGTTTCTTATATCCTCGAAATAAGCACTTAATCTGTACCCCTCCCACTCCCTTCCACCCTGCCACCTTGGCTGGCTTCCAGATTTTTCCCCCTCCTTAAAAGACCCTCAGAGATGGGGCTCCATTCAAGTGCCAATTTATGCCCACCCTTTGGATCTGGGCATCAAATTACAGCTTCCCTCATACGGGTATTGACTCATAACAGCTCGGCTAGGCACAGGATGACACTTGGGGTGGTCAGGGCAGTGACTGAGGGAAGCGCTGGGGGCTGTAAGAGCCAGAAGGAGGCTTCTAACTCAGATTGGAAGTCAAGGAGGGCTTCCTGGAGGTGGTGACACCTTAGCCTAGCCCCAGCAGAGAAGGGTGGGGCCAGGGTTTCTTAAGTATGGAGAAGTTCAGGCTCCATCTGAATCCCCAAGCCCCAGAGGCCTTTCTAAGCCTGGTACCTTAGATTCTGAAGTTCCCTAGGGAGGGGGCCTGGACTCCTGGGTCCTAACTACAGGGACCTTTGAGGCTGGAAACAATCGATTCTCAGAGGCCCTTCCATCTCAAGGAGGAGCTAACAGCCAAGGAGAACATGTGTGGGCAAGAGACAAAGGTGAGGTTCTCTGTCTTGGCCTCGGGCAGAACCCCCAGATCCTTTCCTCTCTGAGGCTCCACCACTTGGGTCTTCCTAGGCCTCCTGCTCTTCCTCTTCCACAAATTCTCCCTGGGGAATGCTGTCCATCCCTTGGCTTGTAACCACCACCAAGTCTTGAGCCATTCATTTACCAAGTGTTTACTGAGCACGTGCTGTCCTAGGCTCCATGCCAGGTGCTGGGGAGACCATAGGGAACATGTTCCTTGGCCTCACAGTCTGGTAGGGGAGACAGAGGAAAAACAAACACACAGTGACAAGTGTGATGAAGTAATGGGGACTTCCTTGATGGCCTAGGTAAAGCTGGCCCTTCCCTCTAGTTTCCACCCACAGCACCTCCCTAGTCCCTCACTTATCATTATTGCAAATAGGTGTTTGTTTGTTGCTTGTTTATTTCTGAAATGAAGGCAAGCTCCTGGGAGTTTGTTTGTCAGATGACATGTTTGTTTTGCTGACCATTTTCTGTCCAGTGTCTAGGATGCTGTCTAGCATGTGGTAAGTGCTCCATAAATGTTTGCTAATGAAGGAAGGAATGAGGAAGGAAGGAAAGGAGCGAAGGCGAGAAGGAAAAAATAGAGAACTAAGTTAGTGAAGGTAGGGAAGGGAGCACTTGAACCAGACTGTCAGAGAAGGCCTCTGTGAATATCTACATTGAGACTTTGAAGGTTGAGGAAAGAGCCAGCCAGGCAAAGAGCCTGAGGAGAGCATCCCAGGCAGAGGAAACAGCAAATGCAAAGGCCAGGCAGTAGGAAAAAGCTTGGCATGTTGGAAGAAAGAAAAGGAGGCCAGTGTGGTTGATTAGAGTGAGCAAGGGAGAGAGTAGTTGGAGATGAGGTCAAGGAGGACCTAGGTGCCACATCACGAAGGGCTTTGCAGGCCCCCGCGAGGGCACAGAGATTTGATTTTAAGTGCCCATAACCCCAACGTGTCCTCTGATGCTTGCCCCTGGATTTCTCCCAGGCCCTTCAAATTCATCGCCCACTGAAGCAGACACTGTGGGTGCCCTGGCCATATCCACCTGGCCCATCTGGGAAGTCGTATGCAGACACTCCCCAGACATTCAGTCTCCCCAGCTGCTCCCTGAGTTTCTGTCAGGGTGCTCTCTGGAGGAGGGCCTGGGGTGGGTGGGGGAGGTTCCCTAACCTCCAGCCAGTTAGAGACAGGGATTGGTGAATGAATACCCCAGCTTTCTGGCCCCTTGGGGGTCAGTTCTGAGGTGAGTTCTCCACAGTGTCTCAGAGGGTCCCCACTGGGATTGTCACAGTGGTAACCTTTCGATCAACACATGCTTTATTGGCTTTTCTCCTTTCTTTGTCTCTCTTCCCCACTCCTTACTGGGATCAGCTCCCCAATACAGTCCTTGCACCCCAATTCTCATCGTAGAGTCTGCTTTTGAAGGGACCAAAATGAAGGCATTCCTTAAGTAACTCATCACATTCCCCTAAAATATTGTTCTCTGTTCCCCATCTCCAGCATGAACCCAGTTCCCATAATCAGACATCCAAGTCTGGTCAGTTCTTCTAGAAAGGCAGAGGTACGGATATTTATCCAACCCCTCCCTTCTTGCATCCAGCCCTGTGCTGAGCAATGGGACTCCAGGGATGAATCAGATCATTTCCTGCTCTTGGGGAGTCTTTGGTCAATTGGGGAGACAGACCTGGACCCAGGCAAGGTCCATGCAATGTGCTCAGAACTGTGTCAGGAAAGTCCAAGAAGTTTTTCCCGAAGAGACGCCATGGGCTGGGCACTAAAGGCTGAGTAGGAGCTGACCATCTGGGAGGCAGGGAGGCATTCTAGGCAGAAGGCACAGCTTATACAAAAGTTTGGGGGTATGAGAATACAGGGGCCGGGTTGGGCAAGGGAATGGGAAAGAAATATGATTTCACTCTGGGTTTGGTATGGAGGAGCAAGGGGAAGGGTGGGCAGGGGTCGGGGCATCAGGCTGAGAAGCTGCTGCCTCCTCCTGGGTGTGATGGGGAGCTATGGAGTCTTCCTAAGCAGGGGAGTGACACTGTCAGATTTGGGTTTGAAAATGATCCCTCTGGATTAGTCAGACTCAGGGGGTTGGCTCAGCCGGGATCCCTAGGTCAAAGCTGAAGGGTAGGCATTTTTAGCAGGTGAAAGAAGTGATTTTGAGCCTGGAGCTCTGGGGAAGGGGTGGGGGCTAAGGCCCAGGAAGGGGAGTGCTCTTGAATTTGAAAGTGCCCAGCTCCGCAGGACCAGCCTGCAGCCTCAATGAGAACTGATTCAGCTAAACAAAGCCGGGGAGGGAGGACTTGTCGGCTCATTGCCCCTGGGGTAACCATTAATCCTTCCCCGGGGGGAATCCAGGGGCTGGTGCCCTGAGGGGCAGATCCTGGGCAGAATGGAGGAACACACAGAGGCAGGCTCAGCACCAGGGCTGGGGGAACAGAGGGCCCTAATTGACAACACTGCCGACATCCTGGTCATTGCGGCTTATTTCCTGCTGGTCATTGGTGTCGGCTTGTGGGTGAGAAGCTGGGGGATGCTGCTGGGGGCCCGCTTTTGGAGCCTGGGGGAAAGGTCTCGGACAGTCCCAATGTGTGGTAGGGGAAGGATGCCTGGATCTTTGAGGGAGAAACCCGGGGTGGGGGGCAAGTAAGTCTTTTGCTAGCCCCAGGGTGGCCCAGCCCACACTCATGCATGCCTTGTCTGTCCACCTTTGGATTGGACTAGTTGAGGGGTTGGTGGATCTTCATGGGGACAGCATTGTAAATGAGGTCTCTTCTACATAATGGCTGGCTGACGAGAAACCCATATCCAGGGCCCCCAGGAAAGTGTGGCCGAATGCAGCCACACTCAGGCTTGGGGAACCGGACCCTAGGTTAGGGTCTGGGTAGATCTGGGTGCCTGGGAGGAGGCTGGGGGTGCAGGTATGAACCGTCAGGGGAGCCGTGCGCTGGTTAATCTTCAGCCTGAAACAAGGCTGAGGAATGTGTTGAGGAGGCTAATGAGGTCCAAAGATGTGCCCCAAACCCAGGCGTCTCCCCACTCCCGTCCCCCAGTCCATGTGCAGAACCAACAGAGGCACCGTTGGCGGCTACTTCCTGGCGGGACGAAGCATGGCGTGGTGGCCGGTGAGAGAGACTGGGCTGTGGAGCGGGAGGAGGCCTAGAGAAGCAGCCTGGCTCACCCCAACCTCTGGCCACCCAGGTCGGGGCCTCTCTCTTCGCCAGCAACATCGGCAGTGGCCACTTCGTGGGCCTGGCAGGGACGGGCGCGGCAAGCGGCCTGGCTGTGGCTGGATTTGAGTGGAATGTGAGCGCCCCTTTTTGCCAATAACCCCCACCTCCCCGTGGGAACCCCTGGAAGGGTCACACCTGGAGAGGCTCCAGGCGGGAGAGGTGGGGATGTGAGACCAGAGGTGGGACTTCCCAGCTGTGAGGTGGGGCTGGGCTTCGAGGGAGGCTCACGCAGCCAGCTTGGAGGCAGAGGCATGTGGGAGATACCACGTTCAGGGCAGGGGTAGGCCCTGCTCCTGACTCGCTATCGCTATGTGAGCCTGGACCAGCCACGCCCTCTGTGGCCTTGATTTTACTCCTCTCTGGAGTGGGGTGAACAGTCTCAAGGATAGTGAAGTGCTTCTTCTGATGCTCTCTGAATCTGTGGCCTGTGAGGGTCACTAGGCTAAATGAAAGCCCCTTGCAGAAGTGGGCAGGAGACGGAGGGTTGGGAAAATCAGGGCTTTGAGCTCAGGGCTTCCTGGAGGAGGAGGCCTCTGAGCTGAGCCTTGAGGGACGGAAGGTTTGGGTGGGTGGAGAGGAGAGGGAAGGCAGAGGTTGGGGATCAGGCTGAGGGTTCTGTGCTTGGATTCAGGTGTGGGGGGGGAGGACGAGGAGGATAGGGACCATCTTGGGAGGGATGGCCAGGGGTCATGGCCTGGCAGGGCAAGAAGGGCTCTAGTTAAGGGCCCAACAAAGTATCAAGACCTTGTCCCTAATGACCAGGGCCCAGGGACATCTGCATCTGTGTCCTCTGGGCCCCTCCTGCAACCTTGCCTTGGAGTAGCACTTTTCACCAAGAGAAGAAGTTTCCTCAGACCCATCAGGGGCGAGGACGCACTCATGGCAGGATCTCCCACAGGGAGTGACCCTCAGCTGTTGCGCTGTGCCCGCAGGCGCTGTTCGTGGTGCTGCTACTTGGCTGGCTCTTCGCGCCCGTGTACCTGACCGCGGGCGTCATTACGATGCCGCAGTACCTGCGCAAGCGCTTTGGCGGCCATCGAATCCGCCTCTACTTGTCCGTGCTCTCGCTTTTTCTGTACATCTTCACCAAGATTTCGGTGCGCATGCGCGGGGAGCTGGTCGGGACCCTGGTAGGGTGGGATCACCCAGTGGAGGTCTCTGGAAAGCCCTGGACGGGGCGGGAACAAGGAGCAATGACTGTAAGAACCGTGATGGAGGCAAGGCCTGGAAGGAATAGGCTTCTGGGGCGACAACCATAGTGAGAGGTATCTGGGAAGACCAGGGCATCTAAAAACGAGGGAACTTTTGAGGTGTGGCCACATAGGGTCGTGATCTGGGCAGAAAGTGGACCTGGGTCCCCACCCTGGCCCCTGGGTCCTGACCTGCGTGCTTGCTCCTTCCCCCAAGGTGGACATGTTCTCCGGGGCGGTATTCATTCAACAGGCTCTGGGCTGGAACATCTATGCCTCCGTCATCGCGCTTCTGGGCATCACCATGATCTACACTGTGACAGGTGGCAGGTGGCAGGGGCTTAGGGAAGGGAGCGTGGATCTGTGGGCGGGGCTTAGGGGAGTCACCAAAGGAAAGCGGGCTGGAGAAGTTCTTAAGGGTGATGTGATCCAAGCAGGAGAAGGACCTAAATCTTTGGAAAGCAAACTACTCCCCCCCTCCACATTCCTTGGATTTGGTCTGGAAGTTCAGAGATCTGAGCCCGTCCTGGGCCTGGGCAAAAAGGAAGATTTAACAGCTCTTGAACACCTGGGAAGGGAGAGCCGACTTGGCCAGACTCCAAAGCTCACCAAACCCAGTGCAGGTTGGAGGATTCTGGGGTGGTGACCGAGGCCTGACGCTGGAGCAGCGTGGGTGGGGTCTGGTACCAAGGCCGGCTTGAGGGGCCCGGCCCTTCGAATGGGATGAGAATCGGACCTTAGAGAATCACCTCCTCCTATCACACAGAAGAGAAAACTGGGGCTGAGAGGAGGGCCTGTAGCGGAAGTCCTGCACGTGGGCACCTGGCATTAGTGGAGCCTAAAACTCAGCCCCACTGTGCTCACGCAGCCCTGCCTCCTGACGCTGGAGTGCGTGAGCCCAGGGAATGGGCCATCCTTTTGAAATTTGCCCTCCAGGAAAGGGGAACCCTTTTCCAATTCGCACAAAGACACTGTATGTACAGTGTGGCAGCCTGTCTGGGCTGTCTCCACTGACCCAGGCCATTGCAGGAGGGCTGGCAGCGCTGATGTACACGGATACGGTGCAGACCTTCGTCATTCTCGCGGGGGCCTTCGTCCTCATGGGTTACGGTACGGGCTCAGCTGATGGGGGAGGGGCGCAGAGGTCACAGTTCACAGATCTCTCCACCTGGGAGCAGGGACATCGCGAGTCTGCGGCATGTGGGTCCTAGGAAGGGCCTTGTCGCGGGCACCATGTCCCCTAACTGCTTTGCCCTCACAGCCTTCCACGAGGTGGGCGGGTATTCGGGGCTTTTCGACAAATACCTGGGGGCAATGACGTCCCTGACGGTGTCCGAGGATCCGGCGGTGGGCAACATCTCCAGCTCCTGCTATCGACCCCGGCCCGACTCCTACCATCTGCTCCGGGACCCTGTGACGGGGGACCTGCCGTGGCCTGCGCTGCTTCTGGGGCTTACCATCGTCTCAAGCTGGTACTGGTGCAGCGACCAGGTGCGGGGTCAGGGCCTGGGCAGGGAGCGAGGCTGGGGCAGAACTGGAACCGCGGTGGGCGGAGCTGAGATGGGTGGAGCCTGAACCCATCTGGGAAGCCAAGTGGAAGGCGTGGTCCGAGGGAGCGGGAAGCCTGCCAGTTAGAGCTAAACCGGATGGAGCTGGATCCGAGTCAGGGTCTGCGCTTGGAGCTGAATTGCCCGCTTCGATGGGCCAGCCGCGGGGTCTGGATTAGAGCAGCGAGTTGAGGCAGGGCGGGAGGGGCGGGGTACCCGGGACTGGACGCAGGTAGTTGAACGCCCCTCGTCGCAGGTCATAGTGCAGCGCTGCCTGGCTGGGAAAAACCTGACCCACATCAAGGCGGGCTGCATCCTGTGCGGCTACTTGAAGCTGATGCCCATGTTCCTCATGGTCATGCCGGGCATGATCAGCCGCATTCTTTACCCGGGTAACGTCTGCAACCCCGCCCCGACCGAGAGTCCTGTGCCCCATCCATCCCCTTTCTTTTTTTTTTTTTTAATTTTTTTAATTTAATTTAATTTAGTTATTTATTTATTTATTTATGGCTGTGTTGGGTCTTCGTTTCTGTGCGAGGGCTTTCTCTAGTTGCGGCAAGTGGGGACCACTCTTCATCGCGGTGCGCAGGCCTCTCACTATCGCGGCCTCTCTTGTTGCGGAGCACAGGCTCCAGATGCGCAGGCTCAGTAATTGTGGCTCACGGGCCTAGTTGCTCCGCGGCATGTGGGATCTTCCCAGACCAGGGCTCGAACCCGTGTCCCCTGCATTGGCAGGCAGATTCTCAACCACTGCGCCACCAGGGAAGCCCCATCCCCTTTCTTGTGCAAGGATACAGGTGCCTGTCTCCCATTTCCGTTCCCGTCCTGAGATCTGGGCCACCCAGTCCCACCTCCCACCCGGGGGTCCCATCTCTCCTCCACTGGGATTCCCCGTCCCCACTTCTGGGATCCGAAGTTCCAGACCCGGTGCCGCCCTAGCCGCGTCGTGCCCTTTCCCGCAGACGAGGTGGCGTGCGTGGTGCCAGAGGTGTGTAAGCGCGTGTGTGGCACCGAGGTGGGATGCTCCAACATCGCCTACCCGCGGCTCGTCGTGAAGCTCATGCCCAACGGTGAGGGCGGGCCCCCGGGTTGCCCCGCTGCCCACAGGCGCCAGTGGGAGGAGTCACCCCTCGCCCAGCCCGCACCCTCCCGGGACGCCCTCGTGGCCCCAGACTCACGGCTCCGTCGGCCCGCAGGTCTGCGCGGACTCATGCTGGCGGTCATGCTGGCCGCGCTCATGTCCTCGCTGGCCTCGATCTTTAACAGCAGCAGCACGCTTTTCACCATGGACATCTACACGCGCCTGCGGCCCCGCGCGGGCGACCGCGAGTTGCTACTAGTAGGACGGTGGGCCTGGGTTTTCCATCTCCTGCCCCACGAATCAGCCCCGGGTGGGGGCAGGGAGCACTCGTAGGGACAGGGGGAGACGGGGTCCCGGGTGAAACCACCTGATGGCCGTCCACCGCAGGCTCTGGGTGGTGTTCATCGTGGCCGTGTCGGTGGCCTGGCTTCCCGTGGTGCAGGCGGCGCAGGGCGGGCAGCTCTTTGATTACATCCAGTCGGTCTCCAGCTACCTGGCGCCGCCGGTGTCGGCCGTCTTCGTGCTGGCGCTCTTCGTGCCCCGCGTTAATGAGAAGGTGAGTGTGTGTGTTCATTGGGAGCTCGGCGCCGGACTTGGAAACCCGAGGCTGACGCGTTCTCTGGCCCCGCAGGGCGCCTTCTGGGGACTGATCGGGGGCCTGCTGATGGGTCTGGCACGCCTGGTTCCCGAGTTCTCCTTTGGCTCGGGCAGCTGCGTGCGCCCCTCGGCGTGCCCCGCGCTCTTCTGCCGCGTGCACTACCTCTACTTTGCCATCGTGCTCTTCGTCTGCACCGGCCTCCTCACCCTCGTGGTCTCCCTGTGCACACCGCCCATCCCGCGCAAGCACGTAAGTGCGGGCCTCTGGACGGGGCACCAAACGTGGGCCGCTGCGGGCCCTCTCCACCAGCAGTCGGCCAGCCTTCTTCCCAGAACTCCCAGTGGGTAGCACCTGAATTTCTATACCGAGGCTTGGTGAGGGCAGGCTGAGAGTCCAGTTTGAAGCTTCATTTGCAAAGCAAGTACAATGTTTTTATTTAAATCACATTTATTTGAGGTGGTCTGGAGGCGGCTTGAAGAAGACTGTGGGGGAGGTTAAAGCCCCCCAGAGTCTTGGCCTGATTGGTGGCTGAGAGGGATAGAGTACTACCCTGAACGCCCAAAAAGGGTTTGGTCTTGGGCTGTGGCAAGGCAGGTGCCCCAGGGCAGAGCTGATTGGAGGGAGGACAAAAGAGGTGGGCCCGGAAGGATGGGCAGGACCCCACAGGTGGAGAAGGGGAAAGGCAGCAGGAGGGAACCCTGTGAGCAAACACCCACGGGAAGGAACACTGTGTTATCAGGGCTGTAAGACTAAAGTACTACGATCGTGAGTGTAGACAGGGTGATGAAGCAGAGGGCTGAGCAGGGCCAAGAGCTTTAAACACCCAGCTGAGGAGCTCGGGTTTAGCCTGAGGGCAAAGGGCAGCCGTGGAAGGTCATCCTGGAGTGAGCCTGGGCGGGTGTGCAGGCTGGACAGAGGGAGGTGAGGGAGTGCCAGTGTGGATGAGAGACCTCCAGGTTCGGGGTGGGGGAACGGCACTCCCACTTGGTCCCTGCTCCCACCCTTCCCCAGCTCCACCGCCTGGTCTTCAGTCTCCGGTACAGCAAGGAGGAGCGGGAGGACCTGGATGCTGAGGAGCTAGCAGGTCCACCCGCAGCCCCTGTACAGAACGGGCGCCCTGAGCACGCGGTGGAGATGGAGGGTAAGGCACTGCCCGGGGAGCTGGGGTGGGGGAGCTGGGGGAGCCGACTAACTGTACGGCCGCAATTTCTCCCAGAGCCCCCTTCCCCAGCACCAGGCCTGTTCCGCCAGTGCCTGCTCTGGTTCTGTGGAATGAGCAGGGGTGGGGCAGGCAGTCCCCCACGCCCTACCCAGGAGGAGATGGCTGCCGCAGCCAGGCGACTGGAGGACATCAGTGAGGACCCAAGCTGGGCCCGCGTCGTCAGCCTCAATGCCCTGCTCATGATGGCCGTGGCCACGTTCCTCTGGGGCTTTTACGCCTGAGGTCAACTGTGTCGGGCGCCACGAGCCACAGCCTTGCAGTGAGTGGGGGTGGGGAGCCTGCAGTGGTGAGAAGGGCCTGGGGCAGGAGAGTGGGGGGTAAGGCCCTGGTACCCCTTCTCTCTACCTTGTCTCTGCCTGGGGCCCAGTCCATCTGATTGGTAGTCACTTCCTTGGCCAACTGGCCACATCGGTGCCCCTAAGCAAAAATAAAGCTGCCTTTCCCAGGTCCTGCTGTGGCCAAAGTGTCCTTGCTCCAGGCTCCTGTCCTGGGACCTGGGCCTCTGGCCGGGCTGCTCACAAGAGCTTCTTTTCTGGACACAGGAGCCACGTGGCCCTCCACTCATCCACCTCTAGCTGGTGCTTCTCAGTCGTCCAGCCCGCATCCTGCAGTCCTGGGGAGAGGGCATAGGGATACTGCTGGGGAGGAGACTCTGGGCTGACCCCGGGGAGGGGGAAGGAGCAGCACAGGCTGGGTGTACTGCTCAGGTTCCCCTTGCCTCTGCTGGGTAATCTCTGGCATAAAATGAGCCTAAAACCTCATCTGGTTGCAGCAAGAATTCATTGAGCAGCACATGAAAAAGGACCAGAACGGAGTAGGTGCTAAATGAAAGAGCATCATCAGTCATTTGTGAGCCTTCCCCGCCCCCACCACCATTCTCCAGTGCCAACTGGGATTCCACAGTCTGTCAACTCTGACAGCGCCTCAGAGACCATCCTAACCTCCCCATCCTGCAGACAGGGAAACTGAGGTCCAGACTAGAGATCACAGAGAGAAACCCAGGTCTTCCACCCTCCAGGTGAAGGGGTGGGGATGGGGGTAGACAGGGCCTCTGGGAGAAGGCCTAGGAGCCATGAAGCAGAAGGATATTACCTTTCAAGAACTTTGGAAATAGCTTGTCCAACACTTGGTGGGTCTCCCTGACGATGACGCAGCTCTCTTTCTCAGGACCTGGAGTTGGGTGAAGAACCAGAAGCTCTTGGGTTCCCCAAGCCGAACAGGGTCCTTCCTCTCTCCACCCCGCTTTGAGTCAGAAGCAGCCTAGATTGTGAGGCGCTTACCAGCTCGTACTCGGTTCCTCAGTCCCTCCAGCTCTCCTGGGAGGGGTCCATCTCCCTGCAGGGCTCCAAGCACCAGTCCGTGAGTGGCAGCCCTTAGAATGGTCTCAGGGCCTGCCATCTGGCTCAGGACAACCTGTACCTGGTCTGGAGAGACCCAGGGACAGACTGGTACCAGGGAAGGGCCACCTCCCCAAACACGCTCAGGCCTACCAGCCTGCTTCATCCCTGTCTGGCCCAAAGGCCTTGGCCTGGCATGAAAGGCCATCTCTCACCCTTTCCTTTCCAACTTCATCTCATGTTGCTCCCCAGTGCTCTGGCCAAGTAATTTCCAAAATACAACTTCAGAGCAGCTCCCTGAGGTGGGTTTATTTTGCACGTCTTTAATGGCTAGTGAGAATAAGCAGCTTTTAACACACGACCAGCAGACCAGTAAACTTCAGTACATGCTTCCTCAAGAGGTGACCCCGGATAGGAGAGGAAAGTGGTTCCTCAGGGATAACCAAAGGTCTTAATCTTACCTGAGTGTGCTGCAATGTACAAAGTGCTTTTACATCGTCACCTTATTTGATCCTCATAAAAACCCTGCAGCTAATAAGGCAGGTATTGTTAGCGCCATTTTACAGAGAGGAAAAGGGAACTTCACTGGGGCATGTAGCTATAATCTGAATGCATCCAATCTTAGTCTAGAGCTCCCTTCAGGACACTAGGCAGACTCCAAACTGTCCAGCGCGTGTCCAGGGCTTGGGGCCCTGGGGCTGGAGGAATGAGAGGCTGAGCCCAGGAGGGTGAGTCTGAAGCTGGGGGAACGCGGCACACTTACTCTGTGACTGGTCCCAGCGAAGGAGGTAGGGTTCTTGGTGCCCCTCAACCAGCTTTTGCAGCTCAAAGACACTGAAGGAGAGAAGAGCGTGCAGTGGGGGAGGAGAAGACAAAGGCAGCAGTGACCACCCAGTCAACTGCACAGCCACCTAACTGTTAACCCTAACCGTCCTGCACCTCCTTGCCATCCATCCCTCAGCCGTTACCCCTCTCCCGCATCAACCCTTCGTTTCTTCCTGCATCCAACAAATATAAGATCCCTTATATCTACTTCATGTTATACACCTGCTGCCCTCAAGCACCCACACTGACGCCCAAGTCTGTTCGGTGGAAATAAAGAACCAGAGAGGTGGGGCTTGGTTGGGGGAGGCCAGTGTATAATCAGAACAGGGAGCCCGTGTGGGGAGGGCGTGACAGTGGTGATGGGTGGGAGACGCTGGGCCACTCACCTGGAAGTCACACGGTGTAGGGGGACCCCCAGGGATAGAGACAGAGATGGCCAGAAACCTGTGGGAAGCTGGAGTCAGGAGGCCCAGGCAGGGGGAGACTAGGAGACATAGGAGACTTGAAACCGAGGGGCTGGCTCACCTGTCCACAGCGGCTCCATCTGATTGGCTGAAGCGGGGCCAAGTACCTCTCCCCGCTGAAGGAAGTGCTTCAGGACCAACCAGAGCCGGCGTTCGTTCAAGGTCTCTATGACAAGGGCCCGGACTGCCCGGTAGTTGGCATAGATGTGGAGGGCAGTGAGGAAGAAGAAGCAGCCAAGGCTTAAGCTGGGGTGACAGAGTGAGGTGGTCAATGGGAGCAGAGGCCCAGCGGGGCGCCTCCTCCCTGCCCTTGATCCTGGCTTACCTAGGGCAATCTGACACCAGGGGAAGCATCAAGAGGCTGACCAGGAGCCCTGCCAGGCTCACCAGCGTCTCCTGGAAAATGGCAGAGGGGATGCGAGCTGGAGGGCTCCCCTCCAGGCCAGAATGAATACCCCTGAGTGCATTTCACCACACCCCTCCCTGCCCCAGACACTCCCTACACTGATAAGGGTGCCTAGGAAATTTTTAACGTTTTTGATGAGTGAGCTGTCATTTAAGATACCAGCTGCTTCTCTGCCCAGGGAGGTGCAATGCCCTTGGAATGCCTGTGGAACATGCTTTCTTTCTTTTGCAAGAGTCAAAGTGTAGCCCTACACTCAGGCAAGCAAATGTCCACAGAGTACAACTACTTTATTTGGTGGTTTAAAAAAAAAAAAAAGGGAATTCCCTGGCAGTCCAGTGGTTAGGACTCCACGCTTCCACTGCAGGGGGCATGGGTTCGATCCCCAGTTGGGGAACTAAGATCCTGCAAACCATGCAGCGTGGCCAAAACAAATAAAAAACCCCGAAAAACAGAAAAACGAAAAAAAGGTCCATCCGCCCAGTAACCAGCAGATACTTTTGCAAAGGAGTCAAGGAACCACCCAGGAAGAAAAGCACAGGATCCAAACTTCCCCTGAGAATCAATATTATCAGACCCCTCTGATGGCCCGACTGAGCTTACCCTAGGGGAGAAGACCCCTGGCCACCGCCCCCCAACTCATCATGAGAGAGGAGGAGTCTGGACTGGTGTCCCTGACTACGGGGTTCCCCGGGAGAGTCGGTTCTGGCGCAGAGGGGGCCTGAGACTGCAGCTCTTCTTACCCAGTCGTCCTGGCAAAGGGGCGGGCCGTGGAAATAAAGGCTGTGGGTGTGACAGTAAACTGGGGATCAGGGGCCTTGGGACCTCCCCTCCCCCGGGTGGGAACAGTCGTTTCCGGCAGCCACATCAAGTGGCAGCAAAGCAACATCAGCAGAAAGCAGGGGCCTAGTCTGGGGCTGAGCACGTGCCTCAGTTGCCCCAATGATGTTACTGCCTCCGTGAATTGAGGAAGCCCTGGGGCCTTGCAAAATGCATCCGGGGGTGGAAGGGGCTGGGGGTTAGAAAGAGGGCAGGTGAGACAGCAGGCACGGGGCTGGTTGTACTTATTTCCCCTCCCTAACAACCTGTGGAAGTGATAATGGGGAAGAACTCATCCAACCATTTCCGGGGAGAAGGGATGTGCCCATGGGGACCCAGGGAGACTCAACCATTCGGTGCCTTTTTTCCCCTCATCTGTAGAGTGGCAACAATGAACACCCCTGCACAAGACCATTGTAAGGATTTAATGAGTTCATACAAATGAAATAGTTGGCACATGGTTAATGTTTAAAAAACATTAGCTTGTGTTAATATTATTGAAGGGAGTTAGTCAATTTTTTTTTTTTAAATGAAGTTCTATTTAACAAAACAATATAAGAGAAGGCCAGAAAGTAGGACTGGAGAGAACAGAGGTTTCTAAATTGCTTCAGTGGCAAAGAAAACCATCACACTTGTGACCACCCTGGGCCTCACTTTCCCCATCTGTAAAAGAGAGATAATAACAGTATCCACCTTACAGGGTTGGTATGAGAGGTAAATGATGCAGTGCACATAGGCACTTAGCACCGGGGTACGGAGGGAGGCGATACCTGAAGGGTTCAGCCTAAGGGTGCCTCCACCTCCACTTCAGGCTCCTTTGGTCAGGTGAGGGCTGGGCCGGAAGGGCTTTGCTAAACTGCCCAGCGGAGGCCTCGGCAGTGACTCCGGCCTCCTCACATGCTGAGCACTTTCTGACTTGCCAGGCGCTTTAACACATGGGGTCTCATGGGGTCAGAACACGCACCTCCCAGGGCGGGGCTCTGCCTAGAGAGGGCGAGGTCCAGGGCAAGGGCTCCCTCTTGGCCTCACGGGCAGCAGGCAAGGGCTGAGATGACCAGCTTGGACTTGTTGCTGCCAGAGCCCGAGCCCGCGCCCGCACCCAAGCCCTCACACCGACTACCTATCCTAAGAGTCAGAGCAGGGAGAAGCTACATTTGCTCCCGTCTGTCTCCCACCCCGCCCCGCAGGAGCACTCAGGTGCTTCTCTTCATATGCCCAAATCGTGGCTTGGTCTGATGTCTGCCCCCCGTCCCGTACATCCGCGCTCCCCCCACCATCCCTGCAATTCTGGCTGCTCACCTGGCTGCCGTCCTTGGCTGACACGTCGGCCATGTTGTTTCTCCGGGCCTGATGCATGGTCAGTGCGGCCCGAGTGGCCCCACCAGCCACGCCCACAATGCACTGGGTGGGGAAAGGGAAGAGTGAAAGTCAGCGTGGCCATAATCTGCTGCAACACAGGAGTTTCTGTGGGTGAGCCAAATAAATGGCTCAAATCAGTTTAAGAGAACTAGGCCTCAGGCCACCCCGCAGCAAAACCCTGAATGCTGTCCTTGGTCTCCTGTTCTCACCCCGCATTTCCACTAGGCCCACCTCCCCTGTCTTGCTCCAGGAGAAAACTGAAGGTCTGCCTGTCACTCCACCCCGTGGACCCAGCCCCAAGGAAACTCACTTTCTCCCCGCAAGGTGGAGGTCCACAGACCATTCTTAGCCCAGAACCTCCGCAGCCTCCAACTTCTGCTTTGGCTGCACCCTCCCCCTTGCAGAGCCAAGTCCGGTTTCCGACTTGGTGCTTACATTCTGCCTGCCTGGAACTAACTCCACTCTCTTCCTGCCCCAGTCGAGGCCTAGCCAAGCCTTCCAGGCCAGTTCAAAACCCACACCAGTGGCCCTGACCTCCTAGGGCTCTCTCTCTGAGATGCGAGAGCTCATCGATTAGGGTCACTGACTTCGTTCATGTTTATCAAATCTCTTTTAGATGTCAGATACAGATTTAGGTGCTATGAGAGACTTCAATACAACCTCTGCCCTCGTGAAGCTTATAAATCATCAGATTGTAAACAAATAAACTAGTTATTACATAGGCAGTGTCTGTTTGAAGGTAAGAGGAATGTGGATCAAAATGAGGCTGGAGTGATGGGCAGGGACCTGATCACATAGAACTTACCAAGCCTGGTTAAGGTCTTTATACCAAGAGCAATGGGCACAGGGAAGTGACCAGATTTGATTTCCACTCTAATAAGGACTATGGGGTTGCTCTGAGAAGGACTGAAGAAGGGTGAGAATAGACGCAGGGAGATGACCTAGGAAATAACTGTGCTTTTTCAGCAGCAAGGAACCACCAGGTGACATGGGGATGGAGGCGTGAAAGGACCGGAGAGATTTAAGAGGGCAAATAACAGACATGAATGGAGGTTTAGCTGAGGGTGACAGGTAAAGGGGGAGGAGATGAAGGCATGGATGACAACCAGGCTTCTGGTTGGTGTACCTCGGGGATGGAGGTGCTGGAACTCTAGGGAGGGGCGGGAAGGTGGGGAAGGGGAAGTTCATGGCCCTGTTCGACTCCCTTATTCGACAGATGAAGAGACTGAGGCCCCCAAGGCGGAGCTTAGTGCAGAATTTAGGCAGAGGTCACAATCCTTGGTTTCTCTGTGGTTTCCTGCCCTAGAGGGGGAGGGGGGGCTCATGGCCTTTAGTGCCTGGGCCAGGGAAGCTCAGTGGCCTCCACCACAAAGAACTGTTGGCTCCTAAATATCAGTAGTGCCCAGCAGAGAAACACAAGTGATTTTGAACAGATGGATGGGCCTTTAAGATGGGTCTTACATATCTTAAGACTCTACTCTGTGCCAGGTTCTTAACCCTGTGGCGAAGACAGGCTGAGCTCTTTACCGAACCTTGCTAGGCCTCAGTTTCCTCATCTGGATGAGGCCAACTTGAAGGAATCATGAGGGTGAGCAGCCTGGCATAGAAGAGCTTGGATTCACCCCAATCGCCCCTTCAGCCTTGCTGTCCGGTCTGTGCTCTGTCTTGCCACTGGACCTTGACCTGCACTGTTCTTTCTGCTCAGAATGCCCACGCTGTACCTCACATTCATACTTCAGGACCCAGCCCCAGGGAAGACCTTCCTGCATCCCTGGACCAGGCCAGATTTCCTGCTGAACCCTTCTGCAGCCCCCTACACTTCTCATCTGGAATACCTATAGCTATCACTTGATAAATATTTAACTATGTGTGGCTTTCTTTCAAAGATGGGAGGGCCTGTATTCTGTGCCAAACATGCAGTAGGCACCCTAAATATTATACTGAAAGAATGAAAGGTAGCCAGGGAGCTGGTCCCAAGATGTTGACACTGGACCACCCTTACTCTCTTTCAGCTCAGAGCTCCCTCACCAGTCCCATGGCTCCAGACACTGCCTTAGACTGACTCTCTGAGGCTCTAGAGGCTGTCTGGCTGGAGGAGGATCAGAATACATGACTGAGTCCCAGAAGAAACATCTGAACTTCTTCACTCTTCTAGAAATGCCCTGAACACTGGGCCCAGGCTGGGATCCCCTGTGGGCCCCAAGTGAGCCCGCACACAGCACCACCAGGGCAGGTATCTTGGGTACAGGGGTGCCCCAGAGGTGGGTACCTTGGCCAGGTTGCTGATGCAGATGGTCATGGTGAAACAGATGGGGAATATGGGAGCCATAATCTCGAGTAACATGGCTACATCATTGAGGATGTCGGCAAAAAGCCTGGGGGAAGGGATAAGAGGTCAGAGGTCAGAGACCTTCATACTAGAAGACTCCCCTCCCCTCGGTTCCAGCCCCTTCTCACCTCCACTGCTTGGCATTACAGTCCATTTTGCTCCTGTGGGGGAGGAGAGATTGGTTTGCAATTTGGATTTAAGGAGAAAACACAGCCTGTGGGCAGTGCAGGCCATTCCTATGCCTTGGTAAGGTCCGGAGGGCTCAGGAAAACCCACACCCCAGCCAGACATCTGTCCCCACACCCTGTCACTGCTGCCTGAAATGCCACCATTAGCTGGGAGGACCTTCAGTGGTCACTCATATTTCCCCCTTACGAACCCATGAGGCACCAAAGGAAAAAACTGATTGTCCTGTGGCTGCTCCCCACCCTCGGGTCCTCCTGGGAGAGAGGCCATCCCTGCGTTCCTCTGCCAACTCCCCTCCTCTTCCTTCTGCTTCATAGAAGGTACCAGCAAGAAGTCCACATATTCCATAAACAATATAGTGTAAACACTACCCTGCATGTTATAGACAACTAGCCCAGAGAGGGATATGACTTCCCTCGGATCAAATGGGAGTGGGGGGAAAAGGCCGAAAGAGCCAGGCTCTGACGTCCAGCCTAGGATATCTCTATAACACGATGCCGCAGATGGTTCCCTCCTCTGCAGGCCGAGTGACACCCTGGCCCTTGCACAAACCCCCAGAGACTACTTCTCCAAGATCCCAGTGGCAGGAGATGCTGCAGCCCCCTGCCCAGCTCAGAATTTGCAGCATTAGCCCTGACCCTTAATTTGAAATCTCCTAGAGGGAAAGGGAGCATTCCTGGATGGGGCATGGGACGCACATGGGGAACTCCTGATGGAACGAATATACGGCAAAGGCAGGACTAGCACACGTGGGCCTGGTCTTGGGCTCTGCCTGATGCCACAGAAAGACCACAGGCTTTAGGTTCAAATCCCATCTCACCAGTTACAAGCTGTGTGACTTGGTCTGCTTCATATCTGGAAAAGGTAAACATTCAATCCTACTCTACACAGTTATTATAAGGATTAGAGAGGATACACAGAGAGCTGGTGAGGTCCAGTTAGGGTTAGTAATTGCAGCTGGTGTTTACTGAACACTTATTATGTGCTAAGCTCTTTACATAGCTCACTGCACCTCACAAGCACGACTGATGGCAGATACTAACTCACTCCTGAGGTCACCCAGTAGTGACTCAAGGAGGAAGCAGGCAGCACGAGACCCTCAATCCCTTCTAGATAAATGGTGATGTGGATCCCATGTCGGACAGGGATCCTGATGACCTACCCAAGCCCACTCCCCACTCAGCAAAGTCCAACCAAGTATCTAAACCGCCACAGTAGCCTCTGGAGTAAAGGTATTCTTTCTGGGCTAAGCACCGTCCCATCCAAGCTTCCCTTTTAACAAGCCAGCAGAGATGCTCAGAGCCTGTGGCTCCCTGTGTTTTTCCATGATGGGCAGCAGAGGGGCAAATCGGTGCTCTTGAAGGCAGATCTCATCCTGGTAATGGCTCTGTGGCTTCACTGCTTGGTGACCCTGGGCAAGTCACCTGTACTGGGTACTCACTAAAGACTCCTCAGCTCTGATATACCTGCTAAATCTCCCCGCCCCTGGAGACTGGTAGGAAAGAGGGGGAGCTGAAAATACAGCCAGGGCTGAGAAAGACATGACTCCTGTCTAGGGAGAGTGGCTAGAAGTCTGCAGATTGGGAAGAAAAACTCACCCCGTCCACCAGGCAAAGATGATGCGGCCCAGCATGCCAGTTGAATCTGGGGGAGAGAGGCATCGGTAAGGAACAAGCAAGAGCCTTGGGGGCTGTAGGGCCTGGCAGAGCCTGGCACTGAGATGTCTTTCCACCTTGGATCGCTGCCCTTGGGAGCTCAGTCTGGTATGATAAGTTCTAGACAGACGTAGCTGCATTATGGGGTCAGAAGTGCCTAGACTTAGCAGTCCCTCAGCATGTACCCCAGAGAACTAGGTACCCATGCACACCAAGAGACACGGACCAGAAATATTCTTTGCAGCATTGTTTATAACAGAAAAAAACTGGGAATAATGCAAATGCTCATCAACAGGAGAATGCATAAACAAATTCTGGTACATTTACTCAGGGGCGTACTAGACAGCAGTGAAAATCTAATGGACCACAATTACCCACATCGGCATGGATGAATCCTAGTATTATCATCCTGCATGAAAAAGTAAGTCATGATGACTACATACAGCACAGTATACTTTTCATAAAGCTCGAAAACAACTGAGACTAAACAATATAGTGTTTGCATATATATATCTATACGGTAAAACTATTTTTTTAAAAAGCAGGAAATTCTGTGTGGAAAGTTCAGAGGTTATTGTTGATATTCTAGCTCTTAGGTTGCGCAGTGGGTTCACAGGTGGTCATCAGAGTATAAATAATAAAAAGGATTTGAACTGCAGGTTGGTGACAAGCGAGCTGGGAGTGTGGGGCAGAGGGAGAGGCCTCCTCAGACTAGGGAGAGTCAGAGAAGTCTCTGGAATCCACTAGACCGTCACTTGCACAACAAGTGCTTCTTGGCTACCCACTGCCGTGAGGCCTGGGGGGCACCACAGTGAGCCAGAGTCATGGCTCCAGGCTCAAAAGCCAGTGTAAAAGCAGACAGCAGCCACTACAAAAAACACTGATTTAGACCAAGGGTCAGTTAACGGTGGTCTATGGGCTTCTACGCCGTTTTTGTAAACAGTTTTACTGGAACACAGCTGTGCCATTTGTTTCCAGACTGTCTATGGCTTTTTTCATAACACAATGGCAAAATCAAGTTGCTGCAAGTGAAACTGTACAGCCTGCAAAGTGTAAAATCTTTACAGTCTGGTCCTTTACAGAAAGTCTGCCGACCACTGATTTAGACCCTACCTTATACTGAGAGTAGTACTCATTAAGCCCAGCAGGGGGATCAAAAAGAAGGAGTGTTCTAGAATCAAACTGAGAAGGCCTCACACTGCGGGCACCGGGAAGGACAGGCAGAGCGGGCAGAGGACCCTTAGCTTGTTTGAGCTTGAGGGCAGGGACCCTTAAGTGGGGGACTGCACGAAGGAGAACCAGGCTGTGGGCAGGAGGGATGAGAACGTCCCACGACATATAAAGGTGGTGACATGGGCCAGCCTTCCTCGTTCTCCTCTTGCCACGGCGGCCATCCTTGGGCACTGACCCCTTCTAGCTAGACATCTTTACCCAGCCTTGGACTTGAAGGAGACCGCTAAGCACTCTGGCAGAAACCTGAAATACCTGTGTCTTTCAATCGTCACAACAATCCTACAAGCTTGAGGGATCATCCCCTTTCGAAGATGAAGCAACTGAAGCTCGAAGATTGATAAACGAAAATGGGGCATTTTACAAGAAAATCTGGATTTACAGCTTTCCGAGAAGAACCTGAAGACACGGCAGCACCAGGCCTGCTTCCCCTTACCGCTCCAGTTGGCTGGGGCTGAGCAGCAGCTGCCTCATTCGGAGGCGTGTGTACAACACATTTCCCATCCGGCCTGCTCGGCTTCTCTATTTCTGTCCCCTCTGTCCCTGGAAGTTATACTTCCCAGGGTGGCTTTAGAAGCCTCCTCCCGCTGTCACTCACCCACCCTCTTCCTTTCAAGTACTTTTAATTCTACACAAAATTTTCATTGTTCAAGATTTTTGTATTGGATCATTTTAGTGACTCTGAACGTGGCAAGGTTACTTTTACTGGTTGAGAGCTCACAGGGCCAGACTATTTTTCTTCCCTCCGACTGCACAGTCTTAGCCAATCAGGTATGTATGTCCTTCACACAAGAAAGGGGCCTACTCTTATCTTTCATCGGAGGCAGTCTGCAGGGCCCTTGTCAGAAACTGGAGGTTGGCAGTAGGATGCAGTGACATACATCCTCCCTATTATCTGAAAGTCAACACTGGCCACTAGACCAGGAAACTTAATTCCCACCTGCTCCTCTCTGCCTCACTTACAACTGGCCATGCTGTAAGATCTAAAAATTTTGAGTCCTAGTAAGGGATCAACTGTCCATAAATTGTACTCGGCTCCACTCTGAAATCCTAACTGGCCAAAGAGTGGGTGGTTAAGAGCGGGACACAGAAGTCAGTGGGCCTGGGTCCAAATCCTGGCCCTGTGTGACCTTGGGCAAGTTACTAAACCTCTCTGTGCCTCAGCTTCCCCCTCTGAAAAAGGTACTCGTAAAGGCATCTACCTAATATGGCTGCTGCAGAGATTAAGTTACATATTACATGTCAAAATGCCTGGCATACACTCAGCTGGCAAAATATCGGCTGCTAGTAGTATTACTATTGCTAGTTATGACAATTAACATCATGTTCTATTAAGAGATCTATAACTAAAAGTGACCACATCAAAAAATTCCAAGGGAGTTTCTTATATAAAGCTCTGCGTACAAATTTCCCATGTTTCATGGAAACAAGTTTGTAATATCCTTTCTAATTAAGGGGGTTTCCTTTAATATCAACAACAGGCTTTAAAGTAAGAGGATATTTTTCCACATCTTAAAATGGTCTTATTTTTTTCTTAGTAACTTGCCTGAGCTGAAGACATACATAAGCAACATGTTGGTGATAAGACTAGGGTGCTTAGAAATGACATGGAACTACTGACCCAAGCTCCCACTGCATTCCAAACAATTAACCAATAGAAGAGTAATGGAAAAGATCCAAATTAAGCACAGTGTGGTGGTATGAAAATGTACTCTGGAACTAAACCTCCTGGGTTCACATCCGTGACCCTGGGCAAGTTACCATTCTGTGCCTCAGTTTTCCCATCTATGAAATGGAGATAATGACAATACCCGTCTCAGAACTATTGTGAAAACTGAGTCAGGACATTTAAAGACCGGCACACGGTAAGTACTGCTCAGGGAACTATTATTATTAAAAGAAGAGACAACTAGGACAAGAGGCACAGATCACCACCACTTCTTCACTGATATGCAGTCTCAGAGAAAGAGCTTCTTTCCAGCAGTGACTCACATTTGGACAGTATGCTCGTCTTAATGGTAAGGGTATAAGCAGGAGCCTCCAGATTCTCCAAAAGGTCCACAGAGGCTCACCAGAGCTGTGGCCAGGCTGATGTCAGGTGTAGAATGAGCCTTACCTTGGGTCTGATTTAAACCGCCACTGGGAACAACAGTGAAAGACAAAGGATGGTGGAGAGAGCCATGGGCCCTCCTGATGTGGACAGTTTCCCTTTTCTTCTCTACTTCACTCTCTAGGTAGCACGGTACCAAACCGTATCTTTTCTCCCCCCCGTTAGTGGTTTTTCAAAAAGCGGTACACATTCAACAGATAGTTACTATAGTTCTTATTCATGGCATCATCTAGTATCCCAGAGGATATAAAATGCTTTTCATCCTTCCCCAAACCTCCTCTCTGCCACTCAGGACCTATTACAAAACTGTTTTTGTCTAGAATTAACTAATTTCCCACACCCAAGGCAGTTGGCAGTTTTATTCAATGACCAAACTCTTAGGCAGTCCTCCACAGATTAGGAGTAAAGGGGAGGGGACGGTTTACTTAGGGATCTGGGCTCCAGATGATTAAGGGACACTGCCCAGTACGTATGGGGAACGGAGTGCAGCTACCCAGGCTAGTGGGCGGGATGAGGGTGTTCCCGCCATGGGTTACTAGTCAGTCGTCAATAAAGCCAATACAAATCTTTAAAATTTACTCAGTTGAATTTTGTTTTTTAACGGGGTACAAGGCACTCTTCTAGAAAGTGGGGAGGCTTGGCTCCCGAATCTAATCAGACAGGAATGCGTAAATAAACATACTCATCAGAGCCCAGAGCTAGGCGCCAAAACACTGGGAAAAGGGGAAAGGAGGGGCTGGGCTTCCCAGCCGAAGGAAAAAGTGGACAGAGAAATGGCAGAGCTGAGAGGAGCGATCGGTGAGACTCCCGGGGTCCAGCTCACCTTTCACAAGCCAGGTGGCCGTGGCAGCTGAAACAGAGGCTTTTGCGTTCCCTACCCCTATGCCCAGCAAGACTGCGTGGGTGGCCAGGGAACCCGAGAGGCTGGAAGCAAAGGCCTGGAGAAGAAAAGAAGTGGGGTGAGGAGTGGGCGCAGGAGCATGGAGGTCTAAGACCTGTTATCAGCTCTCCCGGGTGTGTGGCCTGGGACGTGTCACAGCTCGGCTCTGGGCCTCAGTGTCCAGTCTGTAAGTGGGGAGGGAGAGGTGGCGCGCTGTCTCCCCTGCCCCGGCTACATGTCGCTCCCTTCCCCAGTCGGCCGGGCTGACCTGCACGGAATCCCACAGCTGGTAGGGCAGATAGTCCGGGCTGACGCTATCGGGGAAGCCCTGAGGCAGGAAGACAGCCAGGAGCCGGGAAAGAGGTGGGACGGCCGTCCCGGGAGCCACCCTTTCGCCCCCATCTCGTCCTCCGGGTTTCGCTGTGAAGGCCCCGGAGAACGCCCACCAGCGCCGCCCCCAGGCGTCCCACTGCAGGCTCCCGTCGGCGGCGGCGCGACAGCGCCGGGCCGTCCCGGAGCCGAACTGCTCGGAGCACAGTGGGGCCTCAATGCTGGAGACATATGCCATTCTGGATTCCTCCCTTTAGTTCCGCGGGAAGAGAAACGTGGCCGGAAGACGCGTCCGGCTCGGCTACGGCGGCTGCAGAAGGGCATTATTCCTTCGCGGAAGGGCCTCCTTCCTCCGCGTACTCCTCCAGCCAGCCCAGGAACCAGATGGTTCCTTTCCGACCTCCCGGCCCCGCCTCGACCCCTCGGGGCTGGTCCCGGTCCTGGTTTTTTGTAGCATCTTGTCTGGGGCCGCGGGAGCCCTTTGGCCCGCCAAACCCTGAAGGTACCTGCTTTGCTGTGACCCACGACTTACAGTTATGGGGAGAAGGGAAGAGGGCGTCCCTAGGGAATCGTGTTGAGACCCGGTGCGGCCACAGAGTTTTTAGCTGTGTGGCTTTGGGCAACTCAGTGTCCCTCTCTGGTCCTCGGGTGGCTTCTTTGTTGTGAGGCCAGGGCCTGTATTTTACTCCTATTCTATCCCCGGTACCCAACACATAGTAGGTGCGTAAAAGAGATAATATTTATGAATGAATGCATGCACGATGAGAAGTTAGACCAGATGATCCCTGAGGCCCTGTATAGCTTCCCTTTTGGTTTGTTTGTGGTTTTTGGGGTTTTTGTTTTCCTTCTGGGCGTCTCTGGCCCTCCACTAGAAATTTTCTGCCCTTCAGCCTTTCCCGACTGGAAGAGTATTATTTCTGAAAGGATCCTAAGAACACCTGAGGAACGAGAAAATCAAGGGATTGTAGTGAATAGTGTCAGCAAATAGGAGAAATAGGCAAGAAGTTCTCCTGTGTTTACTGGGGGAGAGGGTCTATGAAATTGGGGGGAAAGTCTAAAGATAGTGTTTCCCTCCAAACTCACCTCTTTTTCTCTTTCCCTCTCTCCCTTTCTCCTTCCCATCTAGTGCAGTGTGCTGCCTTCAAAATAGAAATTTGCTAAAAGCGTCCTCTTTTCTTCAGAAACTAAAATATCCTGGTTCCTTAGCCCAGCATTCTTGGACCCTCACAGTTTGATTCCCTGCTTGAAACTTCTGATTCTCCCAACCTATCATCTTTCTCTTGGACCTCAGCCTGGAATGCTATTCCACCCCACCTCACCTTACCTAAAACCTAGACAGAGTCTCTGAGGCTGAGGTAGACCCAGGGCATTTGATTTTTTGTTTGTTTGTTTGGTTCCTGTGAGAGTGAAAAATTGAAGGGATACAAACATGTAATATTTTAAATGTTAGCTTCTGTGGGTATATTGAACTGAGACTAACCTCCAGGAATGAATTCCACCAGAGGGCCTTAGTTTGGATGCAGGTTCTGTCACTTAGTATCTGTGAGACCTTGGGCAAGTTTCTCAACACTCTGTCCTTCAGTTTCCTCACCTGTAAAAGGGGAATAATACTAGTACCTACCATATAGAGTTGGGATGAGGATTAAATGAGTCATATGTGTAAAGCTCTTAAACTATGTTTGGTACATAGTACATGCTAGTTAAGTGTTGACCATTATCTGGAGTTAATGTCAAGTATTCAAATGTGAGGCCTTTTGCTCCATATGGCCCTCATGACCAGCACTACTATATGACATATTGTCCAAACCAGGATTTTTTTTTTGGCTGTGCAGCACGGCTTGCGGGATCTTAGTTCCCAGACCAGGAATTGATTGAACCCGGCGCCATGGCAATTAAAGCACCGAGTCCTAACCACTGGACCGCCAGGGAATTCCCCAAATCAGGATTTTTGAGAGTGTTTTTAAAGGAGGCACCATTAATAATCACATCGGGCTAACAGACTGGAGCCATCCTGGGCAAACTGAGAAATACGGTCACACTATTTACCAACCCTCTAGGCTTTACTGACCATCTTTGTCCACATTGACCTCTCCCTGCTCAGAGACCATGGCAACCCTTGTTCACTGTAGAACTTATGTAACGCTTAGCATATGCTTTCTGGAGCCAGCTTGTACTTGCTTTTATTAGGTATCTAAGTCCTGTCTTCCCAAGCGGACTGTAAGTGCCTGACGAGGGCTCATACACTTCTTTGCAACCCCAGTGTCCAGATCAGTGGCTTGACAAAGAGATGAGGGATGCTTCCTCTTCCCCTACCCCATGAGACTTCTTGGCAGCCTGCGTTCAGCAGTATAGTAAGCACCGGGCAGAACACTCCAAGCTGCTCATCTCCTTGACTTTATCCTCACTGATCTCCCCACTTCCACAACTGCCCGCTTATGGTCTACTCCCTACACAGTTTAAAACTCCCCGGCTCGAAAACTTTCAGCAGCTTCCTGTTACTTTTATGGAAGAGGATTGCAGTATTCTCCTCCAAACCCTTCAATGACTTTCCTTCATATTTGAAAATAAAACACAAACTTCTTGTCATGGCCCATGAAGCTCTGTAGACTGGGCCCTGCTTCATCTTTCAGACTTCACCCCTTACAGTTCATCCTCTCACTCCCCCCACTAGAACATAAGCTCCCAGAGAAGAGGAACTTTGTCTTTGGCACTGATGTATTCCCAGAGCCTGGCACAAGGCAGGTGCCAAATACCTATTTGTGGAATGAATGAATTTATTTTCTCAATAACCCTTATAGGTATTATTTCATTCCTCCTTTAAACAAAGAAACTGGGGTTTGCATGTGTGAAGTGACTTCATCAAGGTGACAGAGCTGAAAAGTGGCAAAAGCATTCATTCTCCTATTCATTCAACAGATATTTAGTGAGAAGGTGCTACTCTTCTAGGCCCTGAGGCAGGTGTCCAATTTGAGGCTAATGGTTTTAGAACTATACCATCTTGTTTCTTTCTTTTTTATTTTGTATTCTTGTTAAGTATTATAAAAATAATGGAAGGATACATTCTCGCTGTAAAATAATTCAAACAATAATATAGATGGAGAAGGTCAAATTCTCCCTTAACATTTATCCCTCTTTCCATTTTCCAACAAATACCAGTCAATGCCCAGAAGTAAACATTGTTTACCATGAGAGAGAGAGAGAGAGACAGAGACAGAGAGACAGAGAGAAACACAGAGAGAGAAATACAGTTTTACATTTAATCCCCTCTCCCATACTCACAGCCTGAGGTGGCCTGCTCTAATTATAGTTCATTTAACATTATCTTTGAGATCTTTTCCTATCAGCACATATGTAGCTACCTCATTTATTTTAATAGTTGCATGTCATGCCATGGTGTGAATGTGCCATAGTTTCTATAAAGATCCCCATACTGCTTTTTTCATTATTACAAATAGGTATGATAAATTCCTTGTACAGGCCTTTCTGTACATTGAATATGAATATTTCTTTAAAATGAGTCCAAAGCAGAATTGTTGGGCTGAAGGGTATGTGTATTTTAATTTGAACAAGTATTGTCAAACTATCCCTCTAAAAAGCTTTACCAATTTACACTCCTACTAACAGTATATAAGAATGCTTGTCATAGTCAAGATATGTATTCCCATTATCTAAAAAAGTTCTCTTGGGCATCTGTGCATTTTAATGTCCACTCTTGTATTCTGATCGCAGATAACCCCTGATGTGCTTTCTGTCACTATAGATTATTTTTGCTTATTCTAGAATTTCATAGAAATGGAATTATACTGTATATGGGCTTTCATGCTTGGCTTCTTTTGCTCAACATAATGATTCTGAGATTCTTCTATGTTGTCATGAGTACCATTAGTCTGTTTCTTTTTATTGCTGAGTAGTATTCCATTGTATGAATATGCCACAATTTGTATATGCACTCACTGGTTATTGGACATTTGGGTTGTTTCCAGTTTTGGGTTATTATGAATAAAGCTGCTATGAACATTTGCATTTGCATGTAATTATTTTTGTAGATGTGTATGGACTCCACCTAGGAGTGGAATTGCCAGGTCATGTGGTAAGTGTATGTTGAACTTTATGAGAAATTGCCAAATTGTTTTTTCAGACATTTCATTTTACCCTCCCACTGGCAATGTATGAGATTTCTAGTTGTCCCCTATCCTTACCGACACTTAATCAGTCTTTTTAACTTTCAGTCGCTGTAGTGGGTATGTAGTGGCATCACATTATAGCTTTCATTTGCATTTTCCTGATGAGTAATAATGTTGAACATCTCTTCATGTGCTTATTGGCTATTTGCATATCTTCTCTGTGAAGTGCCAGTTCCAATCTTTTGGCCATTTAAAAAAACTGAGTTGTCTTATTATTGAACTATTAAGAGTTTGTTTTAAATTCTGTATACATTTTCTTTGTCAGATCATATTGCAATTATTTCTCCATGTGGCTTGCAGGATCTCAGTTTCCTGACCTAGTGGTAACAAATACTTTCTACCCTAAATAAATGAAAACACGTTTACACAAAAATCTGTACACAAATATTTGTAGCAGCTCTATTCATGCTTGCCAATAACTGCAAACAATCCAGATGTCCTCCAGTGGGTCAATGAATAAACAAACTGTGGTACATCCATACGATGCACACTTAGCAATGGAAAGGAACAGCTCACTGCTACTTGAAACAACTTGGATGGAGCTTAAGGGCATTATTCTGAGTGAAAGAAGCCAGTCTCAAAGGTTAGATGTTGTATGACTCCATCACAGGACATCCTCAAAAACACTGACCTGTAGTGATGGGGAACAGATCAGTGGTTGGCAGGATTTAGGGATGAGAGTGGGGGTAGCACGAAGGAGTTTTGGGGCAATGGAAATGTTCTGTATCCTGATGGTGGTGGTAGTTACATGAATCTACGTATTAAAATCCAAACATTGTACACCAAAAGGACGTTAATTTGCTGTGTATTAATTAAGATAATGCTAAAAGCAAAAAAGCAGAGCAACAAGCCATGAGTGTATAGGTGCCTATGAAAACTGGTTTTTTTTTTTTTAAAGGAATTCCTTTATTTTAATTATTTATTTATTTATTTTTAGCTGTGTTGGGTCTTCGTTTCTGCGCGAGGGCTTCCTCTAGTTGCGGCAAGCGGGGGCCACTCTTCATCACGGTGCACGGGCCTCTCACCATCGCGGCCTTTCTTGTTGCGGAGCACAGGCTCCAGACGCGCAGGCTCAGTAATTGTGGCTCACGGGCCCAGTTGCTCCGCGGCATGTGGGATCTTCCCAGACCAGGGCTCGAACCCGAGTCCCCTGCATTGGCAGGCAGACTCTCAACCACTGCGCCACCAGGGAAGCCCCTGAAAACTGGTTTTTGAATGGAGGAAGATGTGACAGCAAATACACACATCTTGAATGCTGGTTACTTTGTCGGGGGAGGGAGCAAAAATGATCCACTTTTCAGTGTGAATTTTTATACTGTTTCACTTATTTCAATTAGTATATGGTGATTTTGAAATTTGAAAAAATCTATTAAAAATGGAAAACATTAGGAAAATTTTTTTTTTTTTTAAGTATTTGTTTTTATTTATTTATTTATGGCTGTGTTGGGTCTTCGTTTCTGTGCGAGGGCTTTCTCTAGTTGTGGCAAGTGGGGGCCACTCTTCATCGCGGTGCGCGGGCCTCTCACTATTGCGGCCTCTCTTGTTGCGGCCTCTCTTGATGCGGAGCACAGGCTCCCGGCGCGCAGGCTCAGTAATTGTGGCTCACGGGCCCAGCCGCTCTGCGGCACGTGGGATCTTCCCAGACCAGGCCTCGAACCCGTATCCCCCGCATTGGCAGGCAGATTCTCAACCACTGTGCCACCAGGGAAGCCCAGGAAAATATTTTAAAAAAAGAAAAAGAGTATTTTTGCTTTGTTAAGTACCCGATGATATGTTAGAGAATAAGACACATGTGTCTCCATTCCTGTGGAACTCAGCCTAGTAGAGTCCAGTCCCCCCCATCTTACAGATGGCTCATCTGCAAAATATGACTATTATTGGAACTTGCCTAACAGGAGTTTTTATAAGAATAAATACTTTTTTTTTTTTTTTTGGCCACGCCATGTGGCTTGCAGGATCTCAGTTTCCTGACCAGGGATTGAACCCGGGTCATGGCAGTGAAAGCCCTGAATCCTAACCACTAGGCCACCAGGGAACTCCCAAGAATAAATACCTTAATACTTGCTTGAAACAGTGCCTGGCACAAATGATAACTGTAATGTTAGCTGCTATTAATATATCACCTATGAATTGGGAGAATAATTGCCACCACTTGTTAGGATGATTTTAAAAGTGCCTTTCTCATAACAGGGCATCTAACAGTTAGTGTTAGTTTTGTTAGCATTTGGAGCCTGGATTCTGGGTTATGGGGGAGAGGGCATGGCTCTTTCCCTGGTTTGGTTTTCTGGGTCTCCCCACTTATCTGTTCTCTTGGCTTTGCTATCTTTCTAATTTCAGGGAAGCCTCTCCCTCCTTCCCCTCCCCTGGTTGACCTATCACCCTCCCTCAGGACCTAAATGCAGGGCGTTTCCCTCTTTGGCTGACACTGGACTCCTTGTCTACCTCTAGCTTGGCACAGAGGGACATCCAGACCCTGAAAAGTGTGGGTGAGACGTCTGTACATAGCACTGTTGGACCTGACAGTGAGCCAACCTGGGGGAAATGTGATCTCAGAGCAGGGCAGGGTTTGAAAGGTGGTGGAGGGGAGGTGACCCTGCAGGGCCCCAGGGATGCTTAAGGGGAGTGAGGAGATTGGGGGAAATACCCTGGGGGAAAAAGATACTTAAATTCCATCTCTTTCTCTAATCAGGCAGATGGCCCTTCTTCAAACCAATAAGGATCTCATTGCTACAGGAATAAAGGAATTTAACATTCTGCTAAATCAGCAGGTAAGTCTGGTGCTCTGTTTCAGAGGACAGGCCTGGAGCGTTGGGAGGTGGGAGAGGACAGAGAAGGGAGAATAATGTGGAGCTGGGAGGGTAATGGTTGAGTTGATGGAAACAACTAAAGACAGGTAATGCAAATCAGAGAATTGAGGATGTCAGAGTTTGTGGTTATTCCTGAATCACATGGCCGAGCGTGGTCTCCCTTGCCAAATCCTGACCTCCCCCATCCCAATCCCACCCTCCCCCCCAGGTCTTCTCGGATCCTGCTGTCCCTGAAGAAGCCATGGTGACTGTGGTGAACGACTGGGTGAACTTCTACATCAACTATTACAGGCAGAAGATGGTGGGGGAGCAGCAAGAGCAGGACAAGGCTGTGCAGGAACTTCGGCAAGAGCTGGATACTCTGTCTGCCTCTTTCCTGGACAAATACAGGAACTTCCTGAAGTCCCTGGGAGCACCCGATCACAGGCTGCCTTCCTCCTAGCCGGGAGACCCAGGCTTGTCTGAGACCCTTAAATGCTGCCTCTGTGTTCTTCAAGGCCTCAGGCTCTGCTCCTTCATGGTGTTACTGCACCCTGACACCTCAATAAAGACCAGTACTTGTTTTGTTGGTTTTCCTGGCTCTGTGGCTCTTTGGTTTCCATCGCTGCCTCGTGGAGACAGTTGGTCCCTTTTCCCTCACCCTGCTTCCTAGATATGATCTTGGAGATCTAATTCCTTAGAGCAGAGGTTTGCAGCCTTAAGTAACCACTGGGCAGCACTAAAATAGCCTGAAGGAGGGGCCAGCCAGCAGAGGCTAAAGAATAAGTGCTGAGGGACCGGGGGAAGGGTTCGTAGACAAAACGAGGGAGATAGAGGCTCTCCAGAAACTGTGGCCCTGTGACATGCTGTCTAGAAGACAGTTGTTGAAATCTCCCAGTCTTGTTTATCCTTCACTAGATGGAATCAAGAGTCCTCCCGCCTCAATTTTCCAATCCGCTGCCCTTGGCCCCAGCTTGAACAACGTTATAGGATCTTCTAACTCTAAAGACGACCACAGAACACCTCCTGGGAGTACCGCTTGATTTAGAGTTGGAAGGGGTCTTGGGAACTATTCAGCACACCCCTTATTTTTCAGACGGGAAAACCTTTGGCTCTATCACCCCTCAGCCCCAGATCCCAGGCTTGGGAAGCGAAGATTCCTGCCAGCCGTCCCTGCCGCCCCAGCTTTCTCCTGTCACTCCCCGGACTAGACCCCCTTTCACTACGACCTCCAGACCCTAGGCCTCCTTATTTTAGGGCTTTAGGGTGGAACAAGGGCCGGGCCAGGCTCTCGAGCTTTTAAAAAGCGAAATGAAGGTCTTAGGGAGAATGAGGAAGGGTCCGCTGGCTGGAAGACCCTTACCTAAAACCTCGGGGCGCAGGGCAGGAGGGACGGGGCTCGGGGGCAGGGCGCACCAATCAGATGCTGTGCTCGGCGCGCGCAGGGGGAGGGAATGGGGAGTTCTCCTGGTGATTGTCTCTACCGCGTTGGCGAGAGGATAGAGAAGGGGTGTTTTCTCATTCCAACCTACAGCGAGCCTTCATTTCGGATCTGTGCACTCCCACCTCCGACTTTTGGTTTTTGGGGCCTCTGTAGTCCAGTTCAAGGTCCAAAGGGAATGAGCTAGGTAACCCCAGCCATCCTTCCAAACTTGGGGTATGTGGAGGCCCCAGACCTTGCAAGAGAGTAGCGGCCTCCAGGTAACTAGGCAACGAGCACCTCTACCGTGTGACTGGTGGCCCAGGCTGAGGCCAAGGCCTTCCAACTGCGCCCATCAGAACGTCTCAGCCCGTTAATGGGGACCCAGGGCCTGCTCAGGGGGGATAGTAGTCAGTAGCGTCACCTGTGCAGAAAGACCCGGACTGCTGTGCATGGGTAGAGAGAGAGACAGAGGTACCACATGAAAAAAATATTAGATTAACCCCATTGCTGTTGGAAGCATAGCTGAAAAGTATGGTCAGAAGCCACGTCTTTTCCTGTCTTTTTTATCCCCTGCTGCCCCCAAGAACAAAGATTAATTTAAAGGCAAAGATGGAGTCCCTGTAAACTCATCTGTCCTCATTTACACCTTCCTTTTCTTTTCCAGTGCAGCAGTTAAAAGTAAGTATAAAGCATGGTGATTTGGAGTTGCTTTGTGTGTGTCGGAATCACTGGTAAATTGTTGGCTGAGAGCAGTTCCTCCCCTTGCACTGTGAAAACACACTGAGTGCTTAAAGAGATTAGACCGAGAAATAATTTAATATCTTTTCTCTTAAAAAAAAAAAAAGAAGAGGAAGAAGCCATTTTGGCTCCATTAATGAAGGTAAACTTTCTATAAATTTGGAACTATCTAGCCTTGAAGCTGTAAGCCAACTGTTTCTCATCATCTAAATTCCATTCCGACCATTCCATTAACTGTATGAAATTGAGAAGTTGCAAAACATTTTTTAGGCCAGAAATCTGTTAAATTGCTCTGCATATTCTTGAATTCCTACCATCCAAGCATCTGGCAGTAAATCTACAAAGAAGTAAAATTTGGAATATTTCGATTTTTCAGAGTTAGTGGTATGAATTATCTGGATCTGATGGTCCATAATAATACAATTAAAATTACTGGGCCAGTGAGTACCCCAAATCCATTACTGTTCCCGCAGAAAAATTAACCAGAATCAGCAGGAAGAATAATGCTCCTTTTACTTTGACAGCAGTACTTGAATTAATACTAGAAATAAGATTGTAAACAAAAGGTGAAATATTATAGCCATAACCCTGCCCTTATCCTCACCCTGACATTGACTCTGCCCCTAGAGCTGTGAACTTTAACCTCACCTTTAACTTTAATCTCACCCTGACTCTGACGCTTATCCACTCTCACTTGACCTTGATTCTGACCATGACAAACACCCTCACCCTCCCACTGTCCCTGACCTTCACACTGACATTATCTCTCATTCTTACTCTCACACTGATCCTGATGCTGAACTAGACCCTGAACCTTATCTGACCCTACTTTTCACCCTGACCCTGATTCTGACTTCTACTCTGACCCTGACTGACAGACATATCCTGTCCTAGACACTGACTATGAAGTTGACTTTGACCCTGATACACATAAGCACTCTGCTCCTAAACCTGACTCTGACCCTCATGTCTGACTTATATTCTGACCCTTAACCTCACATAGTACGTAACTCTGAACCTCACCCTGACCCTGAAAGTTATAAGGACTCTCACCCTGACCCTCACCCTGAGTCTGCTCTTGATGCTAATCCTGACTGATTCTTAACCTTGCCCTGACCCTGAACTACTTACTCACACTGATCCTGACTATTACACTGACATGACACTCAACCTGACACTGACCCCAATTGTGACTTCATTATGACCCCGCCTTACTCTGATGTTGATCCTACCCTGACCCTCCCCACGTCCCCGATTTTCACATTGCCATTGAATCTCTGTCACCCTGACCCTTACTTGACATTCACACTGAACTTGACTGTCACACTCATCCTCACCTGACCCTGACCTTGACCCTCAGTTTGACCTAAACACTGATTATAACCATCACTCTGACCCTGAAGTGTATATGCACTCTCACCTTGACTCTGACTCTCACTCTCATTCTGACACCACCTCTATTCAATACCTGAATCTCACCTTGTTACTCACTCTTACCTTGTGTCTGACTGTGACACTCACCCTGACTTTGATCCTGATACTCATTTAAACACTCTATCTCATTCTCACCCTGACCCTGATTCTGTACCTAACCCTGACTCTCACTCTCACCTTTACCTTCAATTTCATCTTTACCCTCACCCTGCCCCTAACATTGATGCTAACCCTACACCAGCACTCAACTAGACCCTCACCCTGGCCCTGAATCTCAGCCTCACCACGACTCTCATCATGACCATAAACTTGACCCTTACCTGACCCTGACCCTGACTCTGATACTCACTCTCCATTTACCCTGACTTGACCATTACCTTCTCCCTGAGCCTGACCTCACTCTGACTCTTCAATGACCCTTACACATACCTTCACTAGGCCCTTGACACTGCCTTGAATCTGAAACTTATGCTTAACCTGAACCAGACTGTCACCCTGACACTACCCTTCCCTCACTCTGGCCCGGGTTGGCACCCCACCCTGATCCTGACCCTGATCCTGGTGCTGAAACTGACCTTGACCTCTTCCTGATCATGACTCTGAACATTTGCCTCACACCCCTGACTGTTCTTCCTGACTCTGACACTAACCCCCATTCTGACCCTCACAATGACACTCAATCTGACCTTGAGCGTGACCCTTACCTTCATCAAGACCCACAAATTAGCATTGACCTCACCCTGAACCTGACACTGATCTTTACCTTTAAATTTACCTGATTCTGACCTCTCTCCCTTTGCCTCCTGACCAACTGTGGTCAACTGTGGCTTCTCCATGTGGCCTGTGTGGCATGACATGCCCCTCCTCTTGGGAACTGTCACAAACTATCTTTTCAATGATAACTGTCTACTGATCTGTTGGCCTCCCCATATTTGAATAATAATAAAACCTACATTTAAAAACACGCTCATCCTCACCCTCTACGTGACCATCTCCCCAAATATATACTGATGTCCTTGTTCCCCTGAACCTTACCTGAAATTGACCCTCAAGCTGACTTTGACCTTACCCTGAGCCTGACCCTGATGATCTTCCCACACTGAAAGCAGCCTGACCTTAATCCTGATTCTGAAGCTGACCCTGCCCCAGACACTATTGTCATATTAACTCTGAACTTTTACTGACCCTCACTCTGACCCTGACCCTGAACCTAGCCTTTACTTTTACCATAAGCCCGATGCTCACTCCATACTTATCCTGACCCTGGTCCTCACCCTGCCCTCAGCCTTATCTATTCCTTGATATGACCCTCACTCTAAGGCTGACCCTGAACTTAACAATTATCTTGACATTGACCCTGACATTGACCCTCGCCATAACCCTCATCTTGACCCTCACCCTGACCATAAATTTGATTTACTTACCCTCATGCTGAATCTGAACCTAGGATGACTTTTTTTTTTTTCTGCGTACACACATGTTTATAGCAGCACTATTCACAATAGAAAAATCATGGAAATAACCCAAATGTCCATCAATGGATGAATGAATAAACAAATTGTGGTATATACCTACAGTGGAATAGTAATTCAGTCATAAAAAGGAATGGAGCAATTAAATATCAAATAATTACACGGCCAAAAACATTTTTTTAAGAAATGAAATACTAATGCATATTACAGTGTGGATGACTCTTGCAAACATCATGCTAAGTGAAAGATGCCAGACACAAAGGTCACACATTGTATGATTCCATTTATCTGAAATATACAGAATAAGTAAATCCATAGAGAAAGAAAGCAGATTGGTGGTCTTAGAATGACTTTTGACTTAGATTCTCACCCTGACACCAAACATGATACAGAGCTAATTCTGTCCCTGACACTGAGCATGACCTTTACCCTGAAGCTTACCCTAACTCTGACACTGATGCAATGTGTTCACCAATTTTGCTTATCATCATCACCCTAACCTGGAACCTGTCCCTCATGCTGACCTTGATCATCACCCTGATGCTGACACTCAACCTGACTCTGATATCAACCTCACCTTGACCTACAACCTATCCTAATGCTAATCCCTCACTCTGACCCTTGCCCTCACTTCATTGCTAACCTTCACACTGACATTTAACCTGACTCTGACCTCATCCCAAAGTTCTCCTGAACCATGACCCTGACCCTGAACCTCATCTTCACACCCATCTTGACCCTAATTCTCACCTTGACTCTCACCCTGACACTGTAACTGATGCTGAACCTCTTCCTCATTCTGACCTTTACTTGATCCTCACACTCGGCTTACGATGATCCCGATCATGACTCTCAACGTTAATCTAACTCTGACCATCACCCTGACTTTGACCTTACCCTCACCCTGTCCCTGTGACTCTCACCTTAACTCCCTTCCTGACTCTGACCTTCAAGCTGACCCTGACCCTTGCACAGACTATGACTCTGAACCTAACATTAACCATGACTGTGATCCTGGTGCTCAACCTGACTCTGGCCCTGGTGCTCACACAAATACTGATTCTGATTTTCACCCTCAAAATGACTCTGAACTGGTCCCACACACTGTCTCTGACCCTGATCATGACCATCACACTGACCCGGGCCCTTATGATGTTGACAATCAACCTGACCCTGACTGTGACCCTGACCCTGATCCTGACCGAAACCCTCACTCTACAATGAATCTCATCGTTATCTTGACCTTCACTTAATGCTTACCCTGACCCTGAGACTCACAGCCACCCTAATCTTGACCATGACCCTTACCCTTAGCTCTATTCTAACACTACCCAGACCCTGATAATCATCAAGACCAAGATATCCCTCAGCAGCTGAATGGATAAATAAACTATTATATCCATACAATGGAATATTGTTAGGTGGTTTTAAAAAAATGAGCTGTCAAACCATGAAAATACATGGCAGAACCTTAAATATGTATTGCTAAGTGAAAGAAGCCAATCTGAAAAGGCTACATACTGCATGAGTCTAATTATGTGACATTCTGGGAAAGGTAAAACTATAGAGACAGTAAAAAGGTCCGTGGTTGTCAGGAAGGAAATGAGAGTCAAAGAGGGTTAACTAGATGAAGCACAGGGGATATTTTTTTAGGGTGATAAACCTATTCTGTATGCTACTGTTATGATGAAGACATTATGCATTTTTTGAAAATTCATAGAACTTTACAGCACGAAGAGTGAAACTTAAGTATGCAAATTTAAAGAAAAATCATTTGGCTATGTTTGAAGGATCCCAGGAGGGAATGCAGAATGTGACATGAGAGTCAAACTATTACAAATGTACAAGACAACCTCACTGTAGGGATGGGGGAATGAAATGTACTAACCTAAGTGACTTTGGAAATGCTGGAATTGATAAGGCTAAGCCAGAAATAACTGCACACAAACACTGTGCTCTAGTTGATAAAGGTATTTCTCACAGATGTACTAGTTAATAATTCTGATACTGCTGTACATGCACATTAGAATTGAACAATGAAGTAAATAGATTGTGGATGATGGGAGCTGGGTTTCTCAATGTTGGAGTGGGAATTTAGGGATAAGCAAGGGGCGAAGGTTAGAATAATCTATGTACTAATGGATTAGAGTTAGAAATATCACCAGGGATAGACTTGTAGGAGTGATATCAGCATATGGTCAGCGGGGTAAGTTGCTCCTCTTTTCCCTCCCACTTTTTAAACAACTAATTAGACATCCATAACTGAACAAAAGTGCCTCTGCACATTACATCAAGGAAGCCAGGAGGTTTCTAGCCCACCTGTGTACCTGAAAATAAACAAACAGGACCTCAGTAAGGGCTGTAGATCCAAAGGAGACAGCAAACCTGCTCCACCCCCACTAGTCACAGCGGGGCAGGGGATGGAGGGGAGGAGAGCCTGGAGATTGCCAAACTGGGAAGAGACCAAGAGACCCTCTAGAGAGAGAGAATTTGTGGAAGTCCAGCCTGCCTGAGGGGGATTCTAGCATGCCATTGGAACAAGGTGAGGATGAGTTTGGAGGCGAGAGGGAGAAACTCGCCAAGGTGGCCCATCTCCCCAGGGTGACACTAACAAGGGACTGAGTTTTTGGCAGCAGTGGTGGTGACTCCTCCAACAGAGGAGGTGGAAAGCCATGACCCCTCCCATGGAGTTGGTGGAAAACGGAAGTGATGAGTGACTGGCCCACTATCCCAGTTGTGCGAATTGCAGCTGGAGAAACCCATTTCTCTCCAGCAGCAACCAGATTCCTGAGGAGGGACCTCCATGACTGAGGGAAGAGAGGAAAAAGGGAAGGAAACAGATAAGAATATCAAGGGGCATTAAAGGATCGTTTCCTGCTATCTGCTTCAGGACTTCAGCAGGAAGTCTGCCCACAAACCTGCTGGAGAACCTCACTCGAGGAAACACCCACCAACTGTGGGCACTCCAAGAACCCCAAGTGCTAAACCCATACCTCCTTCTACTCTGCTGTCACATCCCAAGTGCATCTGCCAAAGTGAGCCCTAGTTGACACAGAGGGTGCTCAGATAACAGGCCAAGGTTTGGGGGGGCAAGGGAGAAAATACAAACTTGAGCTATAGCACCACCTTCTGGAGTACAAAAGAAAGGATTCTAATAGCCGGCCTGGTGAATTGTAAGAGCCAAAGAAGACATAAAAGCTTACTTAGTTAAGGTTTCTGCTACTTCTAATGTGAAAGCAGAAGTGCGTACCTATAAACACTATTTAAAAATCAAGGAAATATGATGGACCTAGAGATTATCCTACTAAGTGAAGTAAGTCAGACAGAGAGAGACAAATATTATATGATATCACTTATATGTGGAATCTAAAAAATAACACAAGTGAACTTATTTACAAAACAGAAACAGACTCACAGACATAGAAAACAAACTTATGGTTACCCAAGGGGAAAGCAGGGGGAGGGATAAATTGGGAGTATGGGATTAACAGATGCACACTACCATATATAAAATAGATAAACAACAAAGTTTTACTGTATAGCACATACAGTATATTGAACTATATTCAATATCTTGTAACAACCTATAATGGAAAAGAATTTTAAAAGAATATAGCTATATACATATGTATAACCGAATCAATTTGCTATACACCTGAAACTAACAAAAAATCAAGGAAATAGGCCATCATAAAAAGAAAATGATAATTTTCCAGCAGCTGGACACAAAGCCATGGAATATTGCAATCTAACTGATCAAGAATCCAAAATATCTGTTACAAAGACATTCAATGAGCCACAAGAAAACTCAGAAGGACAATTCAATGAACACAGGAATAAAATTAATGAACAGAAAGAGTTCTTTACAAAAGAGATTGAAATTATTAAAAACTTGGATAAATGTATTTGATAATCATTATGCCAGTGAATCTGGTAGACAGCGTGGACATGGGGCTTGAATAAGAGAATAGAATCTTAACGAGGAAAATCAAACCCTATGACCATGAGACACTAGCATTTCAAAGTCTATATATTCAGGGAGAGCAAATAAGTCAGTGATTGATATACAATGAATATTGGGCATAAAAGTGAAAAACTGTAGTCTCAGATTTTTCTGTGTTATAAAATTATATAAATTGCCTTGGTTGCCAAGTTTAGTTTTTCCATAGGAGTTGTGTAACTCATGGCTATTCTTTTAGTAAAATCAAACAAAAATTAGTGTGATCTACATCACTTGAGAATAAATTATTTTAAAGAAATCTAAGTTGTCCCATGAGATAAATGAGAATTGCCAAATATTTTAAGTCCAAGGTTGGGAATAAATTTGAGAGAATATGAGAATGACAAAGGGGAAATAACCCTGTTCATTGTCAGGGCAGAAAGCTTAATAAACTGAGCTGTATAAATTGTAGAGAGAAGTTGAAATCAAAGAAATAGAAACTCTAGCAATAAAAAAGTAGCAAGTCCTACTGCCACACTCTGATAAAATAATTGGAAATTCTGGCTCACAGGCTTTGATCCTTGCAATCATGGGTACTTCTTCAGCCCTAGGACAATTGGTCTTTTATAGTTTCCTTCCCAAAGAGTCTTTTCAAAGCTGTTTTTATATGTCTTTGTTCTTCAAACTGTAGATAAAGGGGTTCAGCATGGACATGACCACAGTTTATATCACCAAGGCTGTTGCACTTGAATGTGAGCTGTGTGGAGAAGCAGAGCTTAAGTACATTCATAGACACATACAGTAAAATAAGGAGACAACTGAGAGGTAAGATGGACAGATGGACAAGGCTTTATGCTTTCCCTGAAATTATGAGATTCCGTGTATGGAGGAAACTCTTTTAGAGTATAAGTAAAGAATATCAGCCACGGGAACACCACCCAGCAGTGCAGCTGCAAAATGTATCATCATGTTATTTAGAAAGTTGACAGAACAAGCAAGTTGGACCACTTGACTGAGCTCACAGAAAAAGTGGGGATATCCAAGTCTGCATAGAAGAACAGCCCCAACATTACCAAGCTCTGTAGCAAGGAATTCATGGCACTCATGACCCAGGACACCAGAACCATCAGTCCCCAGAGCTGGGGGTTCGTGGTGATGGTGTAACGTAGGGGGTGAGAGATGGTTACAAAGTGCTCATAGGCCACCACAACCAGGAGAAAGTTGTCCAATCCTGCAAACGGTAGGAAACAATATATCTTCCTGCTGCAGATTTCAAGGGTTGTAACTTTGCTGTGTGTCCGGATGTTCTGCATCATCTTTGGGATCGTGGCGGAGGTGAAACAGAAACCTGCAAAGGACACGTTGGAGAAGAAGGACAGGTTGGCTGGGTGTGTGGAGGTGGGAGTCTGAGCTGATGACCAGGACGATGAGCAGGATTTCAGACACAGTGATCATGTACATGGAGAGGAAAAGCCCAAATATGAGCGGCTGGAATTCTGGTTACTCTAAAAATCATAGAAGAAATTCTATAACTCCTGTAAGGTTCCCTGGTTCCATGTAGTGTACGTGACTACAAGAAGTGAGAAAAACATCAGTAACATGTTTAATTTTCACGTACATTTACATTTTGCAGTCAAGAAATTAATTAATTTCAACAAATTGTCTATGGATCTTGTCCCCTCTCTAGGATTCCTTGTACCATCTCTGTTTATGAATTTTTGTCCTACTTTCAGCTTTTTCCCAAGATGTTATGTGTCTTACAATTTTTACGTGAAATTCTTTCATGCATTTCATGCATTTGAGGAATATTAATTGAGTGATAACTCAATTTTCCAATAACTATCTAGGCCATGAATATAGGGCACTGAAAAACAAAACTCTCTACAATCCAATGATAGAGAAAGAATATAAGAAAATAAAAAATCACATAACATGTCAGATGGTGAGCGGTGCTGTGATGAAAAATAATCAGTCATAAAGGAGACAGTAGACAGGGAGTGTGATTTTTTTTACTGAGTGTTTAGGTAACACCAGCAAACAAGGTGACATTTGAGCACAGATTGCAAGGAAGACAGGGTTGGATCCAGGAAGTTATCTGAAGTGTGTGCCTAAGTGCAGGAATGGCCAGTGCAATAGCTCCAAGAAACGTGCTTGTTTCAGAAAAATCAAGGCTCCAAAGGAACCAGGTATGTCAAAGAGGTATGAGCAAGAAGGAGCACGATGAGAAACAGTGTCAGAAAAATTTGAGGAACCAGGTGGTTTCCCTGCTGCTGCTGAAGCTAAGCTAGAGGAGGTCCCTCATCCACGCCATGTTCCTCTTGCACCTTATTAATTTTGTTGCAAGGACATCCTCTAAATTGATTGCCTCCTTAGTACCATCTGTTGGTTTATTTCTGGTCTCTGTAATGTAAAAGTCACCTTGGAATTATGAGGCCACGTACCCTGCCTTTAGGGATGTTCTCACTTCACAAGGTACACAAACATCCAAACACACACATACACACACACACACAGAGATTGGACCATGGTCTCCTAGGCTGTTGCTACCATACCTTTCCCATTCCCAGCCTCATTGATTAGGCTAGGAGTAAATACAACTCACATCAGCCACAGATATTATCGTACCTCTAAAGAATGTAGAAATGGTACCCAGAATTCCCAATTTAAAAGCATCTCATGACAAATAAATCTGGGCCTCCATATTGGTATGGCCATTTTCTGTTATGTACTAAAATTACATAAATAAATATATATATAACAGCTTATAGTTATAATGATGGATATCATTATCATAATTATATCATTATCAACTTGATGTTTCTGGGTGGGGACAGGTGGTAGAAATTCTTTTACTGTCATCTTGCTGACATCACCCTAAGAAAGGTGAAGGTCATGGAGGCCATCTTGGAATTCTGCCAACAACACATACATTATAAAAGGATGGTATTAAGCCCTTTCTCCGAGAAGTGCTATGACATAAAGCATATGTAGTTATTCTGTTTCAACCCTAACTGGGTGTACAATTCAAGTCTGCCATTAACCACCCGGAATTAGTGTCAAACTAATTCGAGGGGTCCTCAAATTCAAGGGGTCACTAAGCCACAATTATGGCCAACTGGCTACAAATTCTGGAATTCCCAAGAACTCCTCAGGTACAATAAGTCATGAGAACAATTTACAGAACTCATGAAAACACTATCCTAGTGATTATTATTATCAAAAAGGATACAACTGAGGACATATAGAGTAAGAGACATATAGAGTAAGGATTGAAAGGGCTCCAAATACAGAGTTTCCCTGTCTTACCCCCATGGAATCAGGGTGTGTCACTCTCCTGACATATCAATGTGTTCATCAACCAGTACCTGATAACTTTTGCTGGAAACCTGCTCGTCATTTTGACCACCATCTTTGACTCCCACCTCCACACACCCATGTACTTCTTCCTCTCCAACCTGTCTCTTTCAGACAATTTTTTTAGTTTGAGAAGGATTGGTATTAATTCTTTAAATGTTTGGTAGAACTCAGTGAAACAATCTGCTCCTGGGTTTTTCTTTTTGGGGATATTTTTGATTACTGATTCAATCTTCCATTAATTATTTATGTGTTCAAATATTCCACTCTTGCCACATCTATTCAACATAGTATTGGAAGTCCTAGCCAGAGAAATCACGCAAGAAAAAGTAATAAAAGGCATCCAAATTGAAAAGGAAGAAGTAAAATTGTCACTATTTGCATGTGACATGGTATTATATATAAAAAACCCTAAAGATTCCACCAAAAACTGTTAAAACTAATAAATGAATTCAGTAAAGTTGTGGGATACAAAATCAATATACAGAAATCTGTTGCTTTTCTATACACTAATAACATATAAGAAAGAGAAATTCAGAAAACAATTCTATTTACATTTCATCAAAAAGGTAACATACCTAGAAATAAATTTATTCAAGGAGGTGAAAGGCCTTTACACTAAAAACTTTAAGACATTGATATAGAAATTGAAGAAGACACAAATAAATGGAAAGAAATTCCATCCTCATGGATTGGAAGACTTAACATTGTTTAAATATCCATACTAGCAAAAGCAATCTACAGATTTAATGCAATCTCTATCAAAATTCCAGTGGTATTTTTCACAGAAATTGAGCAAAGAATCCTAAAATTTGTATGGAAACACAAAAGATCCCAAATAGTCAAAGCAATCTGATGTAAGATAAAGAAAGCTGGAGACATCACACTCCCTGATTTCAAACTATATTACAAAACAGTATGGTACGGGCATAAAAATAGACACATAGATCAATGAAATGGAATAGAAATTCCTGAAATAAACCCATGCATATATGCCAATTAACTTATGACAAAGGAGCCAAGAATATACAATGGGGAAAGGGCAGTTTCTTCAATAAATCATTTTGGGAAAATTGGACAGCCAGGGACTTCCCCCGTAGCACAGTGGTTAAGAATCTGCCTGCCAATGCAGGGGACACGGGTTCTATCCCTGGTCCGGGAAGATCCCACATGCTGGGGAACAGCTAAGCCCGTGCGCCACAACTACTGAGCCTGTGCTCTAGAGCCTGCAAGCCACAACTACTGAGCCCATGTGCCACAACTACTGAAGCACATGCCTAGAGCCTGTGCTCCACAACAAGAGAAGCCACCGCAATGAGATGCCCACACACCGCAACAAAGAGCAGCCCCCACTAGCCATAACTAGAGAAAGACCACGCACAGCAACAAAGACCCAACGCAGCCCAAAATATATTAATTAATTAATTAATTTTTAAAAATTGGACAGCCATATGCAAAAGAATGAACCTGGACACCTACCTTCCACAATACACCAATCTCACTCAAAATGTATAAAGACTTGAATGTAAGACCTGAAACCAAAGAACTCCGAGGAGGAAACAAAGGCAGTAAGCTCTTTGACATCAGTCGTGGTGGTGATTTTTTGGATTTGACACCAAAAGAAAGGTAACAAAAGCAAAAATAAACAAGTGGGCCACCATCAAACTAAAAGGCTTCTGCACAGCAAAGGAAACCATCAACAAAATGAAAGACATCCTACTGAATGGATGAAAATATTCGCAAATTATTATCTGACAAAGGGCTAATATCCAAAATACATAAAGAACTCGTACAACTCCATATTAAAAACAAAACAAAAAACCAATCCTATTAAGAAATGGACAGAGAAACTGAATTGACAGTTTTCCAAAGAAAACATACAAATGGCCAACAAGCACATGAAAAAGTGCTCAATATCACTAATCATAAGGGAAATGCAAATCAAAATCACAATGAGATGTCACTTCGTGCCTGTGAAAATGTCTATCATCCCAAAGAGAAGAGATAACAAGTGTTAGTGAAGATGGAAGCCTTGTGTATTGTTGCTGGGAATGGAAGTTTGTATAGCCACTATGGAAAAAAAAATATGGATGTCTCTCAAAAAATTAAAATTAGAACGACCATGTGACCCAGCAATCATACTTCTGGGTATATATTCCCATGTTTGTTGCAGCATTATTCACAATAGGCAAGATATAAATACAACTTCAGGGTATGTCAATTGATGAATGAATAAAAAAGTGTGGAATACTATTCAACCACAAGAAAGAAGGAAATCCTGCCATTTGTAACAATTTGGATGAAACTTGAGGACATTATGCTAAGTGAAATAAGTCAGACAGAGAAAGGTAAATACTGTATGATATCACTTATATGTGGAATCTAAAAACGCCAAATTCAAGAAACAGAGAATGGTGGTTACCAGAAGCCAGGGTTGGGGAAAATGGGGAATTATCAGTCAAAGGGTACAAACTTTTAGCTATAAAGTTAACAAGTTCTGTACAGTAATCTAATGTACAGCATGGTGATTATAGTTGATAATACCATATTATATACATGAATGTGCTAAGAAAATAGGTCTTAAATGTTCTCACCACAAAGAAATGGTAACTACCTGACAGTAAGAAGGTGTGTTAGCTAATGTTATGTTGGTAATAATTTTGCACTATATAAATGTATCAAATCAACACATTGTACATCTTAAACTTATACAATGTTCTATGTCAATTATAGCTCAATAAAACTGGAAACAAATGATAGATTGAACTGTATCTATTTCTAACATTGAGAACGAGATAATGAAGCCCCCTGTCACCACTTCTACTCAACATTGTGCTAAAAGTCATAGTCAATTAAGTAAGGCAAGAAAATAAAAGACATAAAATTTGGAAAAGTAAATGGCTTTCACTCAGATACCAAATAATCATGTACCTAGGAAATCCAAATAAATCTACCAAGAAAGCTATTACAACTTATTAGTGAATTTAACAAGTTTTAGAAGGGTTACAGAATACAAGATAAATGTACAAAAATCATTAGAATGTGTATTACTAGCCATGATCAAGTAGAAACTGAAATTTAAAAAATACAATTTACATTAATATCAAATAAATAATCAAGCAAATAAAAACCCTAAGGAAAAGTAAAGTACACTTATAAGTTTTTAGTAATGCTGACTTATTAAAACTTTCTATGCTACATAAATCTGGAACCTCTGTTTAACACGAAAATGGATCTGAAAGAGAAAAATAATTTTATTCATATAGTTAAAAGCTATATAGGAAACAAATACTATTTTATAAAACCATTATTTAATGAGCAAATGTATGCTTTATATGACTAAATCATAACTTGTTTTATACCTTTGGAAAAGAAGTGGAAAGAAAAACCATATAGTTTATTTAGGGTGACTCTTTCCTTTCTCTAAAAGAAACACGGACTATCACATTATTACCTAAAGGGCCCAGCCTCAAATACAACCAAGTGCATTTTATAAATGCACTTTTACAAGGCTAATGTTATTGTTTTTTATATGTGTAACAACATTGGTGACTCAAATTTTAATAACACTGGATTGTGTTGAGAGAATGAGAAGATGAAAATCCCTTAGCTGTATAATTAGCCAGCATGTGGAAAAGCAATAATAAGTTATACTAATTGTTTATCTTCTAAAAGTCAATGATCTAAATTAAACTATCCATGCATATAATATAGCTAATGTACTATTACTGTTTTCATTTATTCAATGAACAATTACCATCATGTGCCAGGCACTGTTCTAGGCCTAGGGATGAATTCATAAGTGAACAAAACAAAGATCCTGGTCCTTGTAGAGTTTCCATTAAAAGTTCACATAATAGACTTCATTCTTCCCCCAAATGATAAAATCATAAGGTGACTTAATAACATATATAAAAATCATTGTGGATATACCTCCCTTTCCCTGTATTTTTCAAAAAAAAAACTTTCAAGAAGTAAAGGTATTATAAATCAGATTATATTTTCTCAAATATTTTGAGGCGAAATCACAATACCCTGATACCCTGAAAAAAAAATGCTGCCTTTGAAATGAATGCAGTAATACAATTACAACAGAAGAAAAATTTATTCTTTTAGGGACATGAGAAAAATTCCATGAACTATGCCAGATGTAGCTGGAGTAAATATATACAGACCCTCAACGGTAGTACTTTCATAGAATGAGTCACGGTGAGTCAGCCATACACATAGGTGAACTGACATTGTAAATGCGGAAAATCAGGATATATAGTCAGAAGGAAAATTTTGAAATGGCAAAAAAAAAAGTCTACTTTATTTGATAACTTTAGTTTTAACATATACCCCAAATATGTAAGGTGTAATATTATCATCCAAATGTTACTCATGGTTTCCCACTGTTTTCTGGCTCTCCCTAACTTTTCAAGATTTATTCCAATATTAGTTTTACAAGGTCTAACATAAAAGCCTAAGAGTTCCAATCACAAACAATCTTTTATTTAATAAAAAGTATCAAGAAATTATTATCAGTAGAATTTGTTAAGGAATATCAGCGTAAGAATTAGCCTTTTATAACATAATATTTTATGCCAACAAATCCCCTACTTCTATTTAGATGTATACTTGGTCCCTGGAGCCACAGGTAGGGCTATGGTAAAAGAATTTCAACAGCTAATCACTTTTTACACTGTGCTATATAATTCTTTGATTTTCTTTCATTTTAGCAAATATGTATTGAGTGCTAATTCTGTGCTATTCTTGTTCTAAACACTGAGGACAGAGCATTTAACAAGATGGTCAAGGTACCTACTCCCAAGGAGTTCACATTCTAGTTGGAGAAAATATACAATAAGCAAACAGATTTTAAAACTTAGTATAATTTCAATCAGAATTAGTGCTATGAGAAAAATCTCACAGGAAGATGGGATTGAGAGTGATAGGGCTCTATGACACACAGAATGGTAAGAGAGGATTATTTCTTACGATCTTTGTCCTTCCTTATATTGGTACACCCTTGAGTCTGCAATGTTCCAGAGGCAGCCTTCATTTTATAAAAATCTATTATTTCTTCTTCCAATTGTCTTCTCTCCTCCTCAAGTTTCATTGTCTCCTCTTGTTGGACCCTCTTAAGATGCTCAAACTTGTCCTGTAGCTGTGAAACAAATCTGCAGTTGTGACTCAAAGCACGCTATGGTGGCACATCCCCAAGAACATGTTTCTTTTTTTCTGGTTATCAAACATACCCTAATCATCAGAGTAACACTTGATCTTAATAACAGTCTCAAAAATTATCTCTGCTGGAGTCATATTGCTCGTAATTACATTTTCAGACCTGAGAAGCAAATGAGCATCTACATAAAATGGCAAGAAGAATGATTGCAAAGGCTGGGGATGTGGGAGTGTGGTATTTATAAATGATGGCAAAATCATTGAGAAAACTTTTTACTTAAAGATGGGAGGTTGAAGGTAGAAATCAGAGAAAGCTAAACTTTATCTTAATACATAAACATTTCAAATATTAACTACTCTGGTGAGAAACTCGGACTTTTCCTGCAAGTCAGGTTCAAGGTAAGGATGTCCCCCCTCACTACTCCCTTTCAACATTGTACTGGAAGTACTTGCTAATGCAATAAAGTAAGAGAAGAAAAATAAAATGTATACAAATTGGGAAGAAAGACATAAAACTGTCATTGTTTACAGATAACATAATCATCTATGTAGCAAATCCAAAAGAACTGACCAAAAAACTCCTGGAACTAATTAGCGATTATAGCAAGGTTGCAAGATATAAGGTTATTATATAAAGGTTAATTGCTTTCCTATATACCAGCAGTGAACAAGTGGAATTTGAAGTAAAAAACGCAATAACAATTGCATTAACCCCCCCAATGAAATACTTAGGTATAAATCTAACAAAATACATACAAGATCCATATGAAGAAAACAACAAAACCCTGATGAAAAACATTAGAGAAGAACAAAATAAATAACTATTTCATGTTTGTGGATAGGAAGACTCAATATTGTCAAGTTGTCAGTTCTTCCCAACTTGATCTACAGAGTCATTGCAATCCTAATCAAAATCCCAGCAAGTTATTTTATAGATATTGACAAACTGATTCTAAAGGTTTTATGGCAAAACAAAAGACCCGGAATAACCAACACAATATTGAAGGAGAAGAATAAACTTGAAGAACTGATGCTACCTGACTTCACTGACTATAGTAATCTGACTAAAACTACAGTAATCACGATAGTGTGATACTGGTGAAAAAAATAGAAAAATAGATCAATGCAACAAAATAGAGAGCCTAGAAATAGATGCAAATATATTTAGTAAATTGATCTTTGGCAAAGGAGCATAGGTAGTACAAGGAGGAAAGATAGTCTCTTCAACAACTTGTGCTGAAACAACTGAACATTCACATGAAAAAAAAATCCCCAAAGAATCTGGACACAAACCTTCACAAAAATTAAACTCAAATGGATCATAAATCTAAATGAGGGGACAGAAGAAGTGTTCTATGCAAATGGACATGAAAAGACAGCTGGTGTAGCAATACTTATATCAGCCAAAATAGGCTTTAAAGCAAAGACTGTAACAAAAGACAAAGAAGGACATTACATAATGATAAAGGGACCAGTTCATCAAGAAGATATAACAATTGTAAATATAGATGCACCCAACATAGGAGCACCCAAATACATAAAGCAACTATTAACAAACTTAAAGGAAGAAATTGACAGTAGCATAATCATATTAGGGAACTTTAACAATGCACTCACATCAATGGACAGATTATCCACACAGAAAACCAATACGGAAACATTGGTCTCAAATGACAGACACACACACACACACTCACACACACATATATAGAATACTCTGTCCAAGAGCAGCAGAAATATACATTCTTTTCAAGTACACATGAAACTTTCTCTAGTATAGACACATGCTAGACCACAAAAGAACTCTCAATAAATTTAGAAGAGTGAAATCATATCAAGTCTCTTTTCTAACCACAGCACTATGAGCTAGAAATCAACTATAAGAAAAATACTGCAAAAAACACAAACATGTGGAGGCCAAACAATATGCTGCTAAACAACAAATGGGTCATGGAAGAAACAAAGAGGAAATTTTTAAATACCTGGAGATAAATGAAAACAGAAACACATTTTTCCAAAATCTATGGGATACAGCAAAAGCAGTGCTGTGAGGGAAGTTTATAGCAATACAAGCCTACCTCAGGAAACAAGAAAAATATCTAGTATAAACAACTTAACATTACACATAAACAAATTAGAAAAGAAGAACTCATAAAACCCAAAGTTAGCAGAAGGAAATAAATCATAAAGGTTGAAGCAGAAATAAATGAAATAGAGGCTTAAAAAATAGAAAAGATCAATGAAACTAAGAGCTGGTTCTTTCAAAAGATAAACAAAATTGATAAACCTTTAGCTAGACTCATAAGAAATAAAAAGGGAGGGCCCAAGTAAAATCAGAAATGAAAAAAGAGAAGTTACAAATGATACCACAGAAATACAAAGGATCATAAGAGATTAATATGAAAAATTATATGCCAATAAAATGGGCAACCTAGAGGAAATGAATAAATTTCTAGAAATGTACAATTTCCCAAGACTGAATCAGGAAGAAATTCAAAATATGAACAAATTACCAGTAGTAAAATTGAATCAGTAATTTTAAAACTCCCAACAAACAAAAGTCCAGGACCAGATAATTTGACAGGTGAATTCTACTAAACATTTAAAGAAGAGATAATGCCTATCCTTCTCAAACTATTCCAAAAAGCTGAAGAGGAGGGAATACTTCTGAACTCATTCTACAAGGCTAGCATTACACTGATACCAAAACCAGACAAAGAAACCACACACACAAAAAATTACAGGCCAGTATCACTGATGAACATAGATGCAAAAATCCTCAACAACATACTGGCAAATCAAATTCAACAATACATCAAAAGGATCATATACCATGATCAAGCAGGATTTATCCCAGGGATGCAAGGATGATTCAATATTCACAAATCAAGCAATGTGATATATACTATATTAACAAAATTGAAGAATAAAATCATATGATCATATCAATAGATGCAGGAAAAGCTTTTGACAAAATTCCACATCAATTTATGATAAAAACTCTCAACAAAGTGGGTATAGATGAAACATAATAACCTCAACATAATAAAGGCCATATATGACAAACCTACAACCAACATGGTACTCAGTTGTGAAGAGCTGAAAGTATTTCAAGATCAAGAACAAAACAAGGATGTCCACTCTCACCACATCTATTCAACATAATATTGGAAGTCCTAGCCAGAACAATCAGCCAAGAAAAAGAAATAAAAGGCATCCAAATTAGAAAGGAAGAGGTAAAACTGTCACTGTTTGCAGAGAACATGACACTATATATAGAAAATCCTAACGATGTCACCAAAAAACTGTTAGAACTAGTAAACGAATTCAGTAAAGTTGCAGAATACAAAATTAATATACAGAAATCTGCTGCATTTCTATACACTAACAATGAACTCTCAGAAAGAGAAATTAAGAAAACAAACCCATTACAATTGCAAAAAAACAATAAAATACCTAGAAATAAATCTAACCAAGGACGTAAAAGACTTGTACTTGGAAAACAATAAGACAACGATGAAAGAAATTGAAATGACACAAATAAATGGAAAGATATACTGTCATCGTGGATTGAAAAAATTATTGGTATAATAACTACAATACAAAAGGCAATCTACAGATTCAATGTTATCCCTATCAAAGTACCAATGGCATTTTTCTCTGAACTAGAACAAATAATTCTAAAGTTTGTATGGAAACACGAAAGACTACGAATAGCCAAAACAATCTTGAGAAAGAAGAACAAAGCTGGAGGTCTCTCCATCCCTGATTTCAAACTATATACTACATAGCTACAGCAATCAAAACATATGGTACTGGCACCAAAACAGACACACAGACCAGTGGAACAGAAAAGAGAGACCAGAAATAAACCCACACAATACAGTCAACTAATCTACAACAAAGGAGGCAAGAATGTACATGAGGGAAAGACAGCCTGTTCAATAAATGATGTTGGGAAAACTGGACAGCTACATGCAAAGGAATCAAACTGGACTACTTTCTGATGCCATATACAAAAATAAACTCAAATTGGATTAAAGATATAACTGTAAGATTTGAAACCACAAAACTCTAGAAAAAACATAGGCAGTAAGCTCTTTGACATCGGTCTTATCAATTTTTTTTGGATATGTCTCCTCAGGGAAAGGAAACAAATGCAAAAATAAACAAATGGGACTGCATCAAACTGAAAAGCTTTTGCACAGTGAAGGAAGTTATTAACAAAATGAAAAGGCAGCCTATTGAACGGGAGAAGACATTTTTAAACAATATATCTAATAAGGGGTTAATAATCAAAATATATAAAGAATGCATACAACTCAACATAAAAAAAACCCAAACAATCCAATTACAAAAAGAGCAGAGGAACTACACAGACATTTTTCCAAAGAAGATATGGAGATGACCAACAGGTACATGAGAAAATGCTCAACATCACTGATCCTCAGGGAAATGCAAATCAAGTTCACAATTAGATTATCTCTTCACACCCTTCAAAATGGCTATTATCAAAAAGATAACACTTTGGCAAGGATGTGGAGAAAAGGCAACACTTGTGCAGAATTAGTGGGAATGTAAATTGATACGGTCACTATGGAAAATAGGATGGAGCTTCCTCAAAAAATTAAAAATAGGACAACTGTACGATCCAGTAATTCCACTTCTGGGTATTTTTCTGAAGAAAACAAAAACACTAAGTTGAAAAAATACATGCACCTCTATGTTCATTGCAGCATTATTTACAATAGCCAAGATATGGAAGCAACATAAGTGTCCATCAATAGAGGAATGGATAAATAAGATGTGGTATATATATACAATGGAACATTAGCCATAAAAAGAATGAAATTTTGCCTTTTGTGACAACATGGATGGACCTGGAGGGTATTATGCTAAGTGAAATAAGTCAGATAGAGAAAGATAAATGCCATATGATTTCACTTATACACGGAATCTAAAAAACAATTCAAATGAACAAACATAATAAAACAGAAACAGACTCATAGATACAGAGAACAAACAGGTGGTTGCCAGAGAAGAGTGGCATTAGAGGATGAGTGAAATAGGTGAAGGAGATTAAGGGATACAAACTTCCAGTTATAAAATAATGTCATGGGGGCTTCCCTGGTGGCGCAGTGGTTGAGAGTCTGCCTGCCAGTGCAGGGGACACGGGTTTGAGCCCTGGTCTGGGAAGATCCCACATGCCGCGGAGCAACTGGGCCCGTGAGCCACAATTACTGAGCCTGCGCGTCTGGAGCCTGTGCTCCACAACAAGAGAGGCCGCGATAGTGAGAGGCCCGCGCACCGGGATGAAGAGTGGACCCCCGCTTGCCGCGGCTAGAGAAGGCCCTAGCACAGAAACGAAGACCCAACACAGCCATAAATAAATAAATTAATAATTGGAAAAAAAAATGTTTAAAATGCTCTCACTCTTTGAAAATCCCCCTCTGGGACTCTATCCTCTGCCTATAAAATAATAATAATAATAATAATGTCATGGGCATGTAATGTACAGCATAAGGAATATAGTGAATAATATTGTAAAACCTTGTATGGTGACAGATGATAACAGGGACATCACGGTGATCATTTTGTAATGTATAAAAATATTCAATCACTGTTGTATACCCGAAACTGATATAATATTGTAAGTCAAATTATACTTCAGTTTAAAAAATTTAAAAAGTAAATTCTCCAAATGCTCTAGAAAAAAATAAGATTACAGATGGCAAATTTTTAAAGGCCGTATCCAAAACCTATATGGTAAATAGTTACTTTTTGAAGAATAGCAAGTATCCTCCAACAAAATCATCTAAACCCTTGAGATGAAAACCTCCAACTTAATAAAACACCTAAACTTGAATACAAATTATATCAAACTAGCAGGACTTGCCTCTTTTTCAGCTTCTTTAAATGCTGTTTCTTTCTGCTTTACTCTCTGCATAAACCTCTGTTTCAACTCTTCTTCTTCCCTCTGACATTGATCCAAGAACTCCTGCCTTTTGGCTTCATAGATCTCTTGAAAACTGAAAAGAAATTTGTGTTACTTTTATATTAAAATGTTAATATAAATAAACATGTAAAAATATATATTGTTTATTAATATAAGTAGCTCATACAACTCAACAACAAAAAAACCAAACAACCCAATCGAAAAACAGGCAGAAGACCTAAATAGTCATTTCTCCAAAGAAGATATACAGATGGCCAACAGGCACATGAAAAGATGTTCAGCATCCCTAATTATTAGAGAAATGCAAATCAAAACTGCAATGAGGTACCACCTCACACTGGTCAGAATGGCTATCATTAAAAAAATCTACAAATAACAAAGCCTGGGGAGGGTATGGGGAAAAGGGAACCCTCCTACACTGTTGGTGGGAAAGTAAGTTGGTACAGTCACTATGGAAAACAGTATGGACATTCCTCAAAAAACTGAAATAGTGTTGCTATATGATCCAGCAATCCCACTTCTGAGCATATATCCAGACAAAACTATAATTCAAAAAGATACATGCACCCCTGTGTTTATAGCAGCACTCTTCACAAGAGCCAAGACATGGAAACAACCTAAATGTTCATCAACAGATGAATGGATAAAGAAGAGGTAGTACATATATACAATGGGATACTACTCAGCCATAAAAAAGAATGAAATAATGCCATTTGCAGCAACATGGATAGACCTAGAAATTATCATACTAATTGAAGTAAGTCAAAAAGAGAAAGACAAATACCATATGGTATCACTTATATGTGGAATCTAAAATATGACACAAATGAACTTATCTATGAAATAGAAACAGACTCTCAGACATAGAGAACAGACTTGTGGTTGCCAAGGGGGAGGGGGGAGGGGAGGGATGGACTGGGAGTTTGGGATTAGCAGATGCAAACTATTATATATAGAATGGATGGACAACAAGGTCCTCTTGTATAGCACAGGGAACTATATTCAAAATCCTGTGATAAACCATAATGGAAAAGAATATGAAAAAGAATATATCTATATATATATATATATCTGAATCACTTTGCTATACGGCAGAAATTAACACAACATTGTAAATCAACTATACTTCAATAAAATACATATATATATTGTTATGTCACATATAAGGACATTTACCAATATTCTCTCATGTATAGAAATGAAAATTTCTATATCACGAGATGTAAAAAAGTGAGGTGCCATATTGAATATAAGTATAGAGAGTGTATATATAGTAAGTACTCAAATTTTGAAACACTTAAAATATGTTTTGTTTCTCCTACCACTTTTTATTATATCACACTTCTTCACATCTTTTGACAACAAAATTTGGGGAAACATCTAATTTATGAGGTTCTCAAAGCAATTAAAATAAGGCCAGGCGTCTTTCAAAATATGATGCATTTAAGATAGCCAGTTCAATTCTGGTTGCCTTCAAAGTACTGTAACTAATATAACTGGATTGTTCTACACTGTGACCCTTCTGCAGCACAAATCCTATTCCTCCTCAATATAGCTAAGTACACCTGCTCTCAAACTATTTTCACTTGACTTCCATTGAAACTGAGTCCCCCTAAAACCTAGTTCCTCTGCCAAGTTTATGATTGAGCTCTCCATCCAAAATGTTATTCCCTATCTTGTCCAACACCTGTTCCCCTCAAGATTGAGGAATATCAAAGAAAAGGGGAGATTGAAACCGAGCGGGATGTTGTGGGACCCTCCCAGACATAAAAGCCTTTCCGTGTACCCCCTTTCTTGTTTGTGGGAAAAAGGCTTTCCACCTCCTAGACCTTCCCTGAGTTCCAAAGGGCAGATTCAAACAGTTACTGGGAGGAGAGTGAGGGAATGCAGAAAGAAACAGTAGTGCAGCATGGGGTCCTGGACCTGGTTCCTCCTGGGGCAGGGGCGGGAGTGTGTGTATGACAATCTGATACAGATCTCTTGAGTTCTTCTACAGGAACTAACGTGCCTACCCAGGTGGAGGATGATAATTTCAGGCTGAGCACAAGCATGTAGACCCAGACTGGTAGGAACCAGAAGGCTGATGACTGAACATCACCCTGTTACCTCACCATCAACCAATCAGAGGAGGGTTACACACCCTATAGCCCTCCCCCACAAATTTTGCCTATAAAAACTTCTTCCCTGAAACCCATCAGAGAGTTCAGGTCTTTTGAGCACGAGCCACCCATTCTCCTTGCAAGGTCCTTGCGATAAACCTTTCTCTGCTCCAAACTCCAATGTTTCGGTTTGTTTGGCCTCACTGTGTGTCGTGCACATGAACTTGGATTCGACAACGCCATGACATTACACTGCTGCTTTTCCTCTTTCCTCCATCCAATCCTCAATATCCTTTGCCATCCTTTTCAATATCCTTTGCCATCTTATACCAATTTTTACTAATATTTGCAAATCTCTTTCCTGAGCTTCTGTTCCATACAAAATATACTTTCTCTTTTGGATACACATTTCAGCACATACACATATCGGATGCATATAAATGAGCCCTTGCATTATGTTGCTCCTACTAACTCTCCATCTAAGTCTGAAGATGATGAAAAACCACAAAATTTAGGATGTGAGAAGTACAGCTATTCTCATTCCGAAATAATCATATCTCATCGTTGTAGGGGATTTCTAAGTCACCCATCATCTTGTTTGAGCAAGATCTCCACTCACCTAACTGGCTGGTTGTCTGGACCCACATCAGTAAATCCCATTTTCTGAAGTTTGCTGCACCTATAACGTTCATAGTGCCAAGTGTGGGTTTGTTCTTTCAAGTCTTCCATGTTTGTATAAAGAAGCACATCCCGGAGCTTAACAAAGTCACAGTGGTCTTCATTTTCCACTAGGCAGAAAAATAATAAAGTCACAATGCTTATTATCAATCCCTATCACTTTCTAAGTATTCTTGAATGAGCTAAGAGATCGTTCTGATTAATAACTATAATTCTTTTAACCATGTAACTATGGTTATATGGTACATACCAATTATAGGTAGAGCTTATTTATAGACCAGGAAATTTGCTTGAAATTTATTAGCCAAAGAATAAATAGGAAACACTGAAATAACATGTAATATTAGTAGATGGCATAAACTTTCATTAATAATTATGTTAGTATTTTTCAAATGAATATTCTCAAGGTATTTTACAGAGCACTAAAAAAGAATATAACATAATTTCACTAAAGTAAATAATTTTATTAAAGTAAATCCTGCTAACATAAAGGTCTTAACAATTATGCATGATTTAGTTATTAAACTATATTTACACACCATATTTATGAAAATGAATTAGTCAATTTTCAAAATCACTCAGTAAATTCACATGGCTCTCTACTGTGTTTGCCATATCTAAAAGACTGAACACAATACTTTGTGCATTGTGTATGATATTGTAACCAAATGTAATATTCATTAAAATATGTTGTTTTTACGTACATTTCATAAATTTAAAAATTTGTAATATATTAACTGAAAATAACATTTGGAAACTAGTCCCCAATAATTAGTATCACAAGTATACGAATCAGACAATAAATGACTGCTATTACACTATTCTAACTCATCATGATGCTAGATAACTAATATAAATGTCTAGGTATAATTTATCCAAAAATGAATTGTACTAATTTATTTTTAAAATGGTTTTCCGTCCCTTTTTATAGTGACCACTTTAAAATGCTTTATAAATTAGGTAGCAATTAACTTATATAACATGTTTCAAGTACCAATATTTATGCTTCTGTGTTGTTCAGAGTTCTTTTGTTCAAAGAACTTTCCAATATTCTGAATGTGATGGTTTATGCATAGAGAGATAATCTGCATATGGCAGATAGGGGGAAATGAGGAGGTTCTGCCCAGTTTCTGAGGTTTTGCCTAAAGCACCATCCAGAAAACTCCCGTGAGAATAGATTACAATCAAAATAAGCATTATCTTAAATGAAACAGAATCTGTGCTCCTTATCAGTAACTATTAATTTGCTGTTTAGCGAGAGTTACCAATATTGACTCAAGTTAAAATATTTTGTTTTATATATTTATACAGTTATATTTTATATAATTTTTATAATTATATATATATTTAAGCATAATCATTCCAGAGCAAGTCTGTGCATCTTTGTTACATTTACCTTGTAAAACTCCCCAAGGGTACTGACGGCCTCTGACCATTCTTTTTCCAACTTTCACTTCATCCATACTTCCTACTACAGCAAAAGGTAAGAGTCCCTAGAAAGTAAGTACAATTTTAATCATGTTTCTTTATACCAATATGACTTACTCTGTTAGTCTTATTTCTGTTATGGAAACAACAGAGACAATAATATCATCATAAGTTTATCCAAACAAGTGATTTATCCTGCCTCAGATTTTATGACTTCACGTTAAATATGTGCAAATTAATTTCTGTAAGCATTTGTGCAAGATCATGCACACAATTGAAAACTGCCTACTGAGTACAGCCTAAAGCAAGGCATTCTACTGTGGGGAATACAAAGAAAACAGTTTTTGGTAGACATATAATTTTTCTCACATTATCTTTACCCTGAAACACAATAAGCAAATCACTTTTAACTCCAGTATAAAAGCTAAAAGACAAAATTAAGAAAACTCTAATAATTAGTTAATTGAAATATAACATAAAGCATATTAATAAATAATACTATATAGAAAATGGAAAAGAAAATTAAAAAAGAAAAAAAAAGGAATGCAAGTCAGAAAGGAATAAGTAAAACTATCTGTTCTCAGATGATTTTGTGTGTGTGTGTGTGCGTGTGTGTTTACTTTTTTTTTTTTTTAATTTATTTATGGCTGTGTTGGGTCTTCGTTTCTGTGCGAGGGCTTTCTCTAGTTGTGGCAAGTGGGGGCCACTCTTCATCGTGGTGCGCGGGCCTCTCACTATCGTGGCCTCTCTTGTTGCGGAGCACAGGCTCCAGACGCGAAGGCTCAGTAATTGTGGCTCACGGGCCTAGTTGCTCCGCAGCATGTGGGATCTTCCCAGACCAGGGCTCGAACCCGTGTCCCCTGCATTGGCAGGCAGATTCTCAACCACTGTGCCACCAGGGAAGCCCTCAGATGATATTTTTTAAAATATTTTTTAATTGGGATATAATTAACATATTATATTAGTTTCTGATGTACAATATAATGATTTGGTCTTTGTATATATCGTAAAATGACCACCACAGTAAGTTTAGTTAACATCCATCACCACACAGTTACAATTTTTTTCTTGTGATGAGATCTTTTTGAATCTACTCTCTTAGCAACTTTCAAATATACAATACAGTACTATTAACTACAGTCACTATGTTGTACACCACATCCCCAGGACTTATTTATTTTATAACTGAAAGTTATATGACACAAATGTACATATCTATGAAACCAAAACAGACTCACAGACATATAGAACAGACTTGTGGTTGCCAGGAGGTGGGGATTGGGGGAGAGAAGGAATGGGAGTTTGGGATTAGCAGATACAAACTAGTATATATAGGATGGATAAACAACAAGATCTTACTGTATAGCACAGGGAACTATATTCAATATCCTGTGATAAACCATAATGGAAAAGAACATGAAAAAGAATATATATGTATATATATACATATATAACTGAATCATTTTGCTGTACAGCAGAAATTAACACAACATTGTAGATCAACTATACTTCAGTAAAGTATAAAACAAAATAAAATAAACTATTTGGGGTTAAAAAAAAAAGAAAGGCAACTGATTTCTGTATGTTAATATTGTATCCTTCTACCTTGCTGAATTCATTTATCAGTTTTAGTAGTTTTTGTGTGGAGTCTTTAGGGTTTTCTATATATAGTATCATGTCACCTGCATATAATGACAATTTTACCTCTTCCCTACTGATTTGAATACCTTTTATTTCTTTTTCCTGTCTGATTGCTGTGGCTAGGACATCCAATATTATGTTGAATAGAAGTGGTGAGAGTGTGCATCCTTGTCTCATTCCAGATTTTAGCAGGAAGGCTTTAGTTTCTCACTGTTGAGTAGTATATTGGCTGTGCGTTTGTCATAAATAGCTTTTATTATGTTGAGATACATTCCCTCTATACCCACTTTCGTAAGGGTTTTTATCATGAATGGGTGTTGAATTTTATCAAATGCTTTTTTCTGCATCTATTGAGATGATCATATGGTTTTGTATGGTGTACATGGTGTAGCACATTGATTGATATGCTTATGTTGAACCATCTTTGTGACCCTGGTCATGGAAAGCTTGTTTTTTAAAAGGGTAAGCAAAATTGACAAGCCTTTAGCCAGGCTGATTAAAAAAATAGAGAGAGAGGACCCAAATAATAAGTGAAAGAGGAGAAATTACAATGAATATTACAGAAATTAAAAAATCATAAGAGAATACTATGAATAATTGTAAGCCAATAAATTGGACAACCTAGAAAAAATGGATAAATTCCTAGAAAAATATAATCTCCCAAAACTGAACCAAGAAGAAATATATAATCTGAACAGACCAATATTTAGTAGTGAAATTGAATCAGTAATCAGAAAACTCCTAGCAAACAAAAGTCCAGGACCAGACAGCCTCATATGGGAATTCTACTAAACATATAAAGAAGAGCTAATACCTATCTTTCTCAAGCTACTCCAAAAAACTGAAGAAGAGGGAACACTCCCAAATTCATTCTATGACTCTACCATTACCCTGATACTAAAACCAAAGACACAGCAAAAAAAAAAAAAAAGAAAATGACAGGCCAACATCTTAGATGTATATAGGTACAAAAATCCTCAACAAAATATTAGGAAACCAAATTCAACAATATATAAGAAGAATCATAAACCATGATCAAGTCTGATTTATTCCAGGGATGCAAGGATGGCCCAAAATCTGCAAATCAATCAGTGTGACACACCATATTAACAAATCAAGGGATAAAATCTCATGATCATCTCAATAACTGTAGAAAAAGCATTTGACAAAATTCAACATTCATTCATGATAAAAGCTCTCATCGGTGTTGGTGTAGAGGGAACATATCTCAACATAATAGATGCCATTTATGACAAACCCACAGGTAAAATCATACTTAATGTTGAAAACTGAAAGCTTTTCCTCTAAAATCAATAACAAGACAAGGATGCCCACTATCACCACTTCTATTTAACATAATATTGGAAGTCCTAGCCACAGCAGTCAGAGAACAAAAATAAATAAAAGGCATCCAAATTGGAAGGGAAGAAGTAAAACTGTCAGTATTTGCAGATGACATGATACTATATACAGAAAACTTTTAAGCCTCTACCAAAAAACTACTGGAACTAATAAATGAATTCAATAAAGTTGCATAAAAAGGTTAATATACAGATTTCTGTTGCTTTTCTATACACTAATAATGAACTATCAAGAACAGAAAGCAAGAAAACAATCCTGTTTTAAATCACATCAAAATGAATAAAACACGTAGAATTGGCTTAAAAGAGGAGGTGAAAGACCTATACTCTGAAAAATATAAGACGTTGGTGAAGGAATATGAAGATGACACCAATTAGTGAAAAAAATATACCACGATCATGGGTTGGAAGAATTAATAATGTTAAATTGTCCATACTACCCAAAATAACCTGTAGATTTAATGCAACCCCTATCAAAATACACATGACATTTTCCACAGAACCAGAATAAATAATAATAAAATTGTATGGTACCACAAAAGTCCTTGAATAGCCAAAGCGATCTTGAGAAAAAAGAACAAAACTGGAGGTATCACACTCCCTGACTTCAGACTATACTATAAAACTACAGTGTCAAAATAGTATGGTACTAGCACAAAGACAGACATGTAGATCAATGGAACAAAACAGAGAGCCCAGTTATAAAACTACACACAGATGGCCAATTAATCTATGACAAAGGAGAGAAAAATATACAATGCGGATAAGACAGTCTCTTCAATAAGTGGTGCTGGGATAACTACATGATAACTACACAGCTACATGTAAAGGAATGAAATTAGAACCTTTTCTCATAAGATATACAAAAATAAACACAAAATTGATTAAAGACCTAAATGTAAGACCAGACACCATAAAACTCCTAAAAGAGAACATAGAACACTCTTTGACATAAGTGGTTGCAATATTTTTTTGGATCTTTCCCCTCAGTCAGAGGATACAAAAGCAAAAAAAAATAAACAAATGGGATCTAATTTAATTTAAAACCTTTTGCACATCAGAGGAAACCATCAACAAAACGAACAGACTACCTACTGAATTAAAAAAATATTTGCAAATGATATATCTAATAAGGGGTTAATACCTAAAATATATAAACAGCTCATACAACTCAACATCAAAAAAAGCAAACAACCCAATTTTTAAAAAGGGCAGAAGACCTCAATAGACATTTTTTCAAAGAAGACATGCAGGTGGCCAACAGGCACATGAAAAGATGCTCAACATCACTAATCATCAGGGAAATGCAAATCAAAACCACAATGAGATACCACCTCACATCCATTAATATAAACTATTATTTAAAAAAAAACCCAGAAAGTAACAAGTGTTGGTATGAATGTGGATAAATAGGAATCCTTGTACACTTTTGGTGGGAATGTAAAATAGTGCAGCCACCATGGAAAACAGTATGGCGGTTCCTCAAGAAATTAAACGTAGAATTACCATACAATCCAGCAATTCCACTTCTTGGCATTACCCAAGGGAATTGAAAGCAGGGACTCAAATAAATATCTGTACAGGTATAAAGGGACAAATATTATATATTTCCATCGACTAGAAGTACCTTGAGTAGTCAAATTCATAGGGCTGAGGGAAGGAGTAATGGGGAATTATTGTTTATTACAGAGCTTCAGTTTTTGAAGATGAAAAGAGTTCTATGGATATAGATGGTGGCAATGATAGTAGCACAACATTGTGAACGTATAATGCCACTCAGCTGTAAGCTTTAAAAGGTTTAAGATGGTAAATTTCAGGTTATGTGTATTTTACCACAATTTTAAAACCTCTTAGAAGAAAACTTATAAGTAAATCTTTATTACCTTGGATTTGACAAAATATTCTTAGGTATGACATCAAAAGCACAAGTAACAACAAAAATAAATAAACTGGACTTCATCAATATTAAAAAGTTTGTGTTTCAAAGCACACCAAAAATAAAATGGAAAGACCAACAGATTGGGAGAAATATTTGCAAATCATGTATCTCATAAGCAACTTGTATCCAGAATATATAAAGAACTCTTACAACTCAATAATAAAAAGACAAAAGTTCAATTAAAAATAGACAAAGGATCTGAGTAAATTTTTCTCTTGGGAAGACATATTAATAGCCAATAAAAACATGAAAAGACCAAATATTATATAATTCCATTCATATGATATGTCCAGAACAGAGAAATCTGAAGAGAAAGAAGTTGATTAGTGATTTCCTAGGGTTGGTGGAGAGGAGGGCTGACAGGTAGTAGGGGAGAAAAGCTGAAGAGTATGGGATTTCTTTTTGGGAAATAAAAATGTCCTAAATTTGGTTGTGGTGATGGTTGCACACATTGTGAATAGACTAAAACTCACTAAATTGTATATTCTAACGGGTGAGTCACATGGTATGAGAACTGTATCTCAATAAAACGCTTTTTAAGAGAATTGATTATCAGCAAACGTTTTTCAAAATCAAGAAAGTGAAACATTTTCCCACACTGGCTTTTGGGGAAAAAATATCTTATTTATAGTCTCTTTGTCAGATACAAGTGACACTATATTACTAATATTGTTACTTATAAATTATACTTTCATTCCCACCTGTCAAATAGAACTGATATTCAGTAGTTAGAAGCTTACATTCATTGAGGTGTTCACGTGCGTGGTAGCTTCATCATCTGTTGGGAGTTGGTATATCTGGATGCCATTACTAATCAATTCACTCATTATCTTACACTTAAATTTCTGTAAATCATTTTTAGAAATTGTATCTGCTTTGGCAATCAGTGGTATAATGTTCACCTATTAAGAAAGAAGCAAACAAAATCTCACCATTGAGGATTTGTTATTAATTTGTTATTTTTACAGTCAAAACCTCAATCTCTCACGATAAATTTTCATAACTAGATAATCACTGGCTATCATGACTTCTTCACAGAATTACTTTCCAAAATCATCAGTACTTTGAAGATTAATCTTTAATCAGAATTCAGGTTTAGAAATCTCAATTTTCTTTCTCTTCTCAAACTTTCTTACACTTCCAACACATCTGGAGTTAGTAAAATGTAAGTAGCAAAATGAAGTATGATCAATTTGATTTCATTATCAATTTGATTTCTTATTAAACTGAGTATTAAAAAGTCAGAAGAGACCTTTCATCAAAATTATAGAACAGATCAACTTTGTCCTTCTACCTGTCATTCATTTGCATCATCTTCTCCATAAATCCATCTTAATCACTGTCCCATTTTCTAGGTAGAATCTTGTTCTACCTAGATGACCTTGCAGGTAGATCTGCTTGTGTTTTCCAAAGACCACCTAAAAGTAGTAGACTTTTTTTCACTATACTTTAAAAGCTGAGTGTGTTTATGTGTGTGTATAGCACCTTGCTAACAAAAAAGTCCATTTGTAATTTGTAAAAAGAAATGATTTCACATTGCATATTTGAAGTTGAAATTTTATACATAAAATTTTCTTCCTAGCTCTACAATATGATCATTCCTTCTCAATGAATTTACATCTTAATAATTAAACTTTGTAGAAAATAACAATAAAAAATTCCAAAACATGTTTTATTACTGTTAAAATAAATCATTACTGTTAAATCATAGCTACACAATGTTAAGTTCTGTGAGCTAGTAGAAATGCATAAAAGTCAGTTTTAGGTCTATTGCTTTTGTTTTAGGTTCTTCAAAGTACATTTTTTAAAAATCCTTGTGAAAATCTAGGGCTTCAATATTATAACGTAGATGTTCAAAATTTTGTCTAATTTTAAAATCTTAAATAATAGCTTCCATAGTAAAAAGCAGACAACTGCTATGGTAGATTCAACACTAACATAAATGTCTTGGGTTGTATTAGTGAGAAAGCTGGGGAAAGATATCCTCCAATGATAGTAAATCATTAACACATGAGAAATGAAAACGCTTCATGTCAATAATTCCTCAGGTGTTCATATTTAAGGAACAAAAGTCATTTATTGCAAGGAGAGCTGAGAAACCTGTAAGAGAAGACAACAGACAGACACACACCCTTGCCCAACCCTTTATGCAATGGTCTTTGCAAAAATTAGCAACTTCCTGTATCTGGAAATGGCTTGATGATTACAGCTGCCCATAAAATTAAAAATAAAACTGTGTGTCCTTGAGTATTGAATATACTACTAATCGAGAAATTGAGACAGCTCTTAATTTTAACTAGAAATCTAACTTCTTTCAACTACTTGGTGACTTAGATTAAGTACAACGTTTCTCTCCAGTTTGAACAATACATAGCAAAGGTCAGGCCTTCTTTGATAAAGGGAACGCAATTTTAGAACTCTTCCTCCCTTCAACTGAATAAAGTTGAAGACAGCATGTTTTATCAGGGCTGAGTGCAGAAAGAATCTCATGACATAACAAGTTCTTTCATATGTATATTTGCTCTCTGTTGGAAAAAAAATTATATATATTCTGAATTTTCTCTGACAGAACCACTAACCAGGAACATGAAATCTTCATGTTTCACACCATCAGTGGTACCAGGTAAACGTTAATGGCATTATTTTATAGTACTATAGGGTAAATTCTATTTCAAAACTACAGGTAAATGACCATGATCTGAATCATGATTTAATCACAAACCCCTAAACTTTAAAAAAATTTTTTTAAAGTTTTTTAAATTTTTATTTTAGATTGGAGCATAGTTGATTAACAATGTTGTGTTCATTTCTGGTGTACAGAAAAGAGATTCAGTTATACACATACATGTATCTATTCTTTTTCAAATTCTTTTCCCATTTAGGTAATTACAGAATATTGAGCAGAGTTCCCTGTGTTATACAGTAGGTCCTTGTTGGTTATCTATTTTAAATATAGCAGTGTGTACATGTCAATCCCAGACTGCCAATCTATCCCTCCCCCCTACCCTTCCCCTCTGGTAACCATAAATTCTGTTCTCTAAGTCTGTCTGTTTCTATTTTGTAAGTTCATTTGTATCCATTTTTTTTTAGATTCTGCATAGAAGTGATATCATATGATATTTGCCTTTCTCTGTCTGACTTACTTCACTTAGCATGATAAATTTTAAATTTTATTAAATTTTTAAAAACCTGTGTCTCATTTTCCTAAATGATACACATCCTAATTAAATTTCTCTGGAAAGGAAGAAAGGTTGAAATGTATCAAATGCTATTATGGGCTGAATATGTCTCCCCCTTCTCCCTCACACATATCTTAAAGCCCTAAACCCCAGTATCTCACAAAGTATTTGGAGATAGAACCTTTAGAGAGGTGATTAAGTGAAAATAAGGCCATGAAGATAGGCCCTAATCCAATCCCACTGGTGTCCTCATAAAAAGGGGAAACTTGGGCACACAGAGACATCAGCTGTGTGTACAAAGGAAAGATCATGTGAGGACGCAGTGAGAAAATGGCAATCTGCCACCTAAAATGAGGTTTCAGAAAAAATGAAACTTGGCGACACCTTGATCTTGAACTTGTAGCCTCCAGAATTGTGAGAAAATTAATTTCTGTTGTTTAAACCACTAAGTCTGTGGTATTTTGCAATGGTATCCCTAGGAAACGAACACAAATGCTTTAAAGATTAACAACAAAAAAATGATATATATACATATTACAAAATAACAAGTTCTCTGTGTGCAAATGCCTTCAAGATTTGTATTATTTCAAAATAAGTATCAAATCTTGATAGGTTGATAGATTTACCAAACATACCTTACTGTCAATGTTCTTCATGGTTAATAGATCAAGGGATTTCAGAGAATGTCCTGTAGGTGAAATGAAGTAAAGGCACACGTGGATACGGGAATCATGGTAGTCAACAAAGGAACGCTTAATTTTCAATTCTTCTTGAAGATAGGACTCAAATTGAGCATCTATGTAGTCAACTATCGGCTGGTAGCTGAAAAAATGATTATTTAAACATTTAGCATAACAGATTAATATCATCTGATGTCTGCATTTTTACCATTTAATATCCAGTTAATATGTGTACTCACTAGTTTGCCACAGTGATAAAATGTGCATAACATGTCCTTACAAAGATAACAGCTACAAAGCAATAAAAAGTCCTCTTGTTTATAGAAAAGGAAAAATGATCTATCAGTTCAATGAAGTTCCAATCAGAAAACAAGTTTTTTATATGTATACATATGTATAAGTGCAAAGAAACAAGAATGCTCAAGACATACAAGCCCTTGTATGGGCTGTCCATACAAGGTCAGAGAAAGCCCCCAGATATAACGGGACAAATAAACAGTATATCCACCTAAATGCAACTAGTAAAAGATTTGAGGAGCTGTCTGCTACTTCAAATGCAAAAGCAGCAATGCAAAACTCCAAGGAATGTGAAGAATCAAGAAAACATGTCATCCGCAAAAGATAATAATAATCCTCTAATAACTGAATCACAGGCACAGAATTTTGCAATCTATCTGAAAAAGATTTCAAAATAATTGTTTTAATGAAAGTCAATGAGATACAAGAAAACACATAAAGACAATTCAACAAAATCAGAAAAACAATGTATGAGCAAAATTAGAAACTTAACAAAGGGATAGAAATCTTAAAAAAAAAAAAAATCCAAACAGAAATTCTGGGGCTGAAAAATTCAATGAATGAAATAGAAAATGCAATAGAGAGCATTACAGCAGAAGAGACCAAATGGAGAATAGAATCAGTGTGCTAGAGAATAGGAACTTTGAAATAACTCAAGCAGAGGAAAATAAAGACAGAAAGAATGAAAATGAATGAAGAAAGCCTATATGATCTAAGAGACTTCAAAAAATATATAAATATTAGAATAGTTGGAGTTCCATACTGAGAGGAAAGGAAGAAAAGGGCAGAACGTTTATTTAAAGAAAGAATAGGGGACTTCCCTGTTGGCACAGTGGTTAAGAATCCGCCTGCCAATGCAGGGAACACGAGTTCAAGCCCCGGTCTGGGAAGATCCCACATGCCACGGAGCAACTAAGCCCGTGCGCCACAACTACTGAGCCTGCGCTCTAGAGTCCGCGAGCCACAACTACTGAGCCCATGTGCCACAACTACAGAAGCTCGCGCACCTAGAGCCTGTGCTCCGCAACAAGAGAAGCCACTGCAATGAGAAGCCCGCGCACTGCAACGAAGAAGTAGCCCCCCGCTCACTGCAACCAGAGAAAGCCTGCGCGCAGCAACGAAGACCCAACGCAGCCAAAAACAAATAAATAAATAAATTTATCAAAAAAAAAAAAAAAAAAAGAATAGGGACATCCCTGGTGGCGCAGTGGTTAAGAACCTGCCTGCCGGGGCTTCCCTGACAGTGCAGTGGTTAAGAATCCGCCTGCCAATGCAGGGGACATGGGTTCGAGCCTTGGTCCAGGAAGATCCCACATGCCACGGAGCAACTAAGCCCATGTGCCACAACTACTGAGCCTGCGCTCTAGAGCCCATGAGCCACAACTAGTGAGCCCGCATGCCACAACTACTGAAGCCCGCGCGCCTAGAGCCCGTGCTCTGCAACAAGAGAACCCACTGCAATGAGAAGTCCACACACCTCAACGAAGAGTAGCCCCCGCTCACCGCAACTAGAGAAAGCCCACGCACAGCAACCCAGACTCAAAGACAGCCATAAACAAACAAACAAACAAACAAACAAACAAATAAATAAATAGAAAGAATAGCTGAGTGGTGACCTAAATGGGAAGAAAATCTAAAAAAGAGGGGATATATGTATACGTATGACTGATTCATTTTGCTGTACAGCAAGAAACTAACACAACATTGTAAAGCAACTATACTCCAGGAAAAATTAACTTAAAAAAAAGAAAGAATAGCTGAGAACTTCACAAATTTTGTGAGACACTTAGCCATCTAAGTTTACAAACCTAATAGATCACCATATATCTCAATGCATAAAGACCTTCTCAAGACACATTATAATGAGACTGTCAAAAATCAAAGACAAATAGAGAATCCTAACAGCAGCGAGAGAAAAAAAAAGTGTAACTTATAAAGAAACCCCCATTAGGCTATCAGCAGATTTCTCAGCAGAGACCTACAGGCCAGGAGAGAGAAAAATAACAAAATATAAAAATTGCCGCCAAGAATACTCTATTTGGCAAAGTTATTCTTCAGAAATGAAGGAGAAATAAGACTTTCCCAAACAACAACAAAAAAGCTGAGAAAGTTCATCAATACTACATCTGCCTTGCAAGAAAATCTTTAAGAAATTCTTCAGGCAGAAGCAAAAAGACACTAATTAGAACATGAAAATGTACAGAAGTATATAACACACTGGTAAAGGCAAATATACAGATTTAGAAAAATCTAATCTGTGATAAGACAGCATGTTAACAACTTAACAAGTATAATGGTTAAGGACAAAAGTATTAAAAATAACTATAGTACTGTAATTTGTTAAAGAATATACAATATAAAAAGAGGTAAATTTGTGACCTCAAAATATAAAATGGGGAGCAAAAGGGTGAAATCTTCTTATGCGATCAAAGTAAACCACCTGTCAGTTTTATCTGTAAGATAAAAGATTTTATGTAAGTTTAATGACAACCACAAAGCAAAAACCTAGAGTAGATTCACAAAAGATAAAGAAAGGGAAATCAGAACATACCAGCACAAAAAATCACCAATTTACAAAGACAGAAAGAAACAGAGAAAAAAACTAAATAATGGAACTACGAAACAGCCAGAACGCAATTAATAAGACGGCAGTAGTAAGTCCTTACACATCAATAATTATTCTAAATATAAATGAGTTGAACTCACTAATCAAAAGGCACAGATGGCTAGATGGATTAAAAAAATAAGACCCAACCATCTGCTGCTGACAAGAGACTCATTCAGCATTAAGGACACACATAGGCTCAAAGTAAAGAAATAGAAAAAGATATACCATGAAAGTGGAAATGAAAATAAAGCAGGGGTGGCTGTATTTATGTCAGAAAAAAATAGATTTTAAGCAAAAAGGGTAACAAGAGACAAAGAAAATCATTATATAAAGGTAAACTGGCGAATCCATCAAGAGGTTATAACAACCACAAAATACATGCACTCAGCATTGAAGCACCTATATATTAATCAAATGCTAACAGATCTGAAGGGAGAAACAGACAACAATACCATAATTGTAAGGGACTTCAGTACCCCACTTTCAGCAATGGGTAGATCATCTAGAGAGAAAATCAACAAGAAAACGTTGGACTTGGGACTTCCCTGGCAGTCCAGTGGTTAAGACTCCCCACTTCCACTGCAGGGGGGCATGGGTTCGATCCCTGGTCAGTGAACTAAGATCCCACAGGCCACGCTGGACAGCCAAAAAAAAGGAAAAAAAAGAAAACATTGGACTTGAACCATACATTAGACCAAATGGACCCAAGAGACATATATAGAACATTTCATCCAACAGCAATAGAATACACATTTTTCTCAAGTGCACATGGGACACTGCTCCCAACAGCCAAGACGGGGAAAATGTGAGCAAAAAAAAATTTTTTACAGTATTGTATTATAACTCATAAAATAAAATAAGTATCCACGAGTCCAACTGATATAAAAAAATAATTGAATAAGTAAATAAATGGGGGAGAACATTAAACTTCCCTTAGAGAATAATTCCAATTAATAAGTGTAGAAAGAATGAGAGAAATACAAATTCAACATTAAAGCACCACAACAATGATTGTTACAGGCAGAATCCAGATGCTTACAAGAGTAGTTGAAAATTTTAGGAGAAATAGAATATTTATATAGTCTCAAAGTATTAGTCGCCAAGATGTTTATTCATTACAAAGGTAAAAAAATATCTTAACTTTACAGTGAAGAAACCCTGGTAGATACTATCTTAATCTTAATCAGTTTAACATCACTAGCAATAAGACATGCCCACATCATGCACCTGCTGTTATGACACATTGAGAAAGTAAAATCGACTCTGTGGTATTCTTGCCAAATTGTACAGACTCAGTCTAATCATGAGAAAATATCAGGGAAACCGAAATTGTAAAGCATTCTACAAAATAAATGGCCAGTGCTCTTAAAAATGTTAAAGGTCATGAAAGGTGAAAAAACAAACAAACAAAAAACTGCCATAAACTGGAGTAGACTAAAGAGACATGGCAAATAAATGAAAACTGAGTTCCTATGTTGAATCCTAAAACAGAAAAAAAAAAGTTGCTAGTGGAAGAACTGGTGAAACTGAATAGTCTATAGTATAGTAAATTACATTGTAGCAGTGTTCATGTCTTACTTTTGATAATTGAACTATAGTTATGCAGGATGTTGACATATATGGAAAAATGGGTAAAAGTTATAAAGAAGCTCTCTTTACTAATTCGAATCACAAAAGTCTAAAATTTCTGTAGGTCTAAAATTATTTTGGAATAAAATAATTTTTAAAACTCAGTAGGAAAAAAACCTCAGTAGATAAGCAACAAGATTTACTGTCTGTATACCCAAAACTAACACAATACTGTAAAACAACTATATTTCAATTTTTAAAAAAAGAGGAAATACCAAAGACAAAAAACAAACAAACAAACAAAAAGAGTAGAAAAGTAAGCAAAAGATTGAACAGGGATTTCACAAATCAGGTTCACAAAATTAGATGTCAAAAAAATGAAAATATAAAAATCTCATTAGTATGTAGGGAATTGCAATACAATACAATCATAAACCTACTAGATGGCAAAACTTGAAAGGTCTGTCAATATCTGGTGAAGGTAAAGATGTGACACAAAAAGGTGTGGTGCATACATTGCTGCTGGCAGTGTATATTTTTATAAAAACATTGGAGAAAAGTTCGGCATTATCTAGTAAACTTGAAGATATGAATATCTTCTGATCCAGTAGTTTTACTTCCAGTTATATATTTAGGATACATTTACAGCAATGTCTATTGCAATACTGTTTTAAATAGCGCATGTGGCAGCCAGTCTTCAAGTGATAACCAATGATCCTCAAAGTCTGCTATTTGTGTCCTGTGTGGTCCACTCCCAAGAGTTAATAAGGGTTGCTAAGTAGCAAGTAAAAGTGACCATGCATAATTACCAAGACTGGGTTATAAAAGTATTTCATTCTCCACCCTAGTCTCTAGGATAATTTATTCTGGAGGATGGACAACTAACATGTTATGAAGATACTGCAGCAGTTCAAGCAGGCTTTTGGAAGATTTATGTGAGGAGAAGCTCAGTCATCCTGCCAACGTCCAGAACCAACTTGTTAGCCATGTATTTGAGTCATTATAGAAGTGGATCCTGTAGCTCCAGTCAAGCCTTTAGACAACTGTGGCCCTAGCTGATATCTGACTGAACCTCATGAGAAACCTGAGCTAGAACTTTTCCAGGTGGCTCTTTATGAATGCATGATGCACAGAAAATGTAAGAGATAAAAAAAATTACTGAACATTTCTGGTTTTTACATATTTTGGGAGATGTAGAAACCTAAAAAGATGATTGCTCTCATTCTTACAACAAACAACAAGGATTTACTTGTTGTTTGCACAGGTAACTATATTCAATATCTTATAATAACCTATAATGGAAAAGAATCTGAAAAAAATATGTATATAACTGAATCACCTTGCTGTACACCTGAAACTAACACAATATTGTAAATCAACTATACTTCAATTAAAAAAAAAGAGAAGAAAAAAGCTGGGCAAAGTGAAAATCAATGACTTTTCTTGAATCCATCAGAGAAATAAAGTCATAGAACAAGAAATGTACTGAAAATCTAGAGGCAAAGAGAGGTGTATAGGGAAAAACAGTAACTGATCATTTGCTTACCTGAGACACATGTCAATGAAAACTATATATCCCAGTAAAAACATTAAGCTAGGAATTTTTAACTAATTGTTAAAATCCAAGAGTGGGCTAATCTGAGAGCATAAAACACTTCAGGAACCATATTAGGGAATCACAGAGAAGATCAGGGAAAATCCTGAGAAATTTCCCCCAAGATGCTGGCGAGGGGAAGGTCATAGTAGTCAATGCTGTAACTTCAAACAGACCTATCTTCCAAAGGAATAAGTCTTAACCTTCAGGGATAAAGGCTTCAAAACTGCAGCCTCAGGGCACTAGTAGAAAGCAACTGAAGATTAGGGAGAGGAACACAGGCAAAAAACAAAAACAAAACAAAACAAAAAACTCTACCCACAAGGGAGGCACAGAAATATGTGCTAGGCCGAACATTATATATGTAGGAGGAGAAATAATGCTTGTGAAGACCACACCCTTGATAAACAGATTCTTAACAACTAGCTAACATTAAATTTTAATTAGAACAATAGACAATGACTGATGAAGCCCCAATGATGTGAGGTAGATACTGTTCCATGAATTATACAGAAAAGGAAAATTGGGCTGAAAGAAGTCAACTAGATCTTGAACAAAATGGTGGACCAGGAAGTCCCAAGCTCTCATTCCTCCACAGAAACATTAAAAAACATCCAAAAACTACCTGAATTAACTTTAACAGAGCTCTTGAAAATAGTCAAAGATTTATAGGCACCAAATAAATGCCCAGTCAAGAAAAAGCCACCTTCAAATAGTAAGAAAGTTTTGTGACATTTTTTATTTGCCCTTGTCTCACCACCTCCTTGTCATGGAAGTGGTCTTGGCATTACAGGAGTGACAGCCCAAATCACAATTTCCTCCCTCAAACTGGGGGGAGCAGAGCAGACCTTATTTGCAAATTGTTTAGCACTTATGTTCTAACCAGTGGAGCTACCTGAAAGACAAATCAGAAAGGAAAATAGAGACATTACTACTGATAATACAGAAATAAAAAGGATTATTAGAGAATACAATGAACAATTATATGCCAACAAATTGGATTACCTATATGAAATGAATAAATTTCTGGAAATATACAACTGATCAAAACTGACTCATGGGGGCTTCCTTGGTGGCACAGTGGTTAAGAGTCCACCTGCCAATGCAGGGGACACAGGTTCGAGCCCTGGTCCGGGAAGATCCCACATGCCATGGAGCAACTGAGCCCGTGCACCACAACTACTGAACCTGCACTCTAGAGCCCGGGAGCGACAACTACTGAACCCACGTGCTACAATTACTGAAGCCCACACACCTAGAGCCTGTGCTCTGCAGCAAGAGAAGCCACTGCAATGAGAAGCCCGCACACCTCAATGAAGAGTAGCCCTCACTCGCTGCAACTAGAGAAAGCCTGTGCACAGCAATGAAGACCCAATGCAGCCAAAAATAAATAAATAAAAGAAATTTTTTTAAATTAAAAAAACCCTGACTCATGAAGAAATAGAAAATCTGAATATATCTATAACTACTATAGGTATTGAATCTGTAATTTTTAAATTCTACATAAATAAAATTCCATGACAGATGGCTTTGTTGGTGAATTCTACCAAACATATAAAGAAGAATTAACAGCAAACTCCTCTTAAAATTGATGAGGAGGGACTATGTCTTGACTCATGTTATGAGGCCAGCATTATCCTGATGCCAGATCCATACTAAAACACTAAAAGAAAAGAAAATATACACCAATATCTCTCATGAATATTAATGCAAAAATCCCCTATTAAATATTAGCAAAGCAAATCCATCAGTACAGTAAAAGGATTATCACCACAAATAAGTGGGATTTGTTCCTAAAATGCAAGAATATTTCAACACATGAACATCAATCAATGTAATACATCACATTCGTAGAAGGAAAGGGAAAAAAACAGATGATCATCTCAATAACTGCAAAAAAAGACATTTGACATAAGTCAATACCATTTCATGATAAAAGAAAACACTTAATAAACTAGGACTAAAAGTAACCTTTCTCAATATGATAAAAAACTATACATGAAAACCCCACAGCTAACATCATACTCAATGGCAAAGTCTGAAAGACTTTCCCCTAAGATTAGGAACAAGTCAAGTATGCCTACTTGTGCCACTTCAATTCAACATAGTATTGGAAGACCTAGCAAGAGCAGTTAGGAAGAAAAAGAAATGAAATCCAAATTGGCAAAGAAGAAGTGAAATTATCTTTGTTCACGTATGACATGAAAACAATTTCATTTATAGTAGCATCAAAAAGGATAAAATACTTAGGAATAAACTTAACCAAAGAGGTGAAAGATGTGTACACTGAAAACTACAAAACATTAATGAAAGAATTTAAAGAAGACACAAGTAAATGGAAAGAAATATCATGTTCAAGGAGATTTAATATTGTTAAAATGTCCAAAATACTCAAAGCAATCTACAGATTCAATGCTATCCCTATCAAATCCCAGTGGCTTTTTTTTTTTTAATAGAAATAGAAAAAACAGTTCTAAAACTCATATGAAAACACAAAAGACCGGAGATTCTGAAGGTGAAGAATAGAACAACTGAACTAAAAAACCACTAGAGGGATTCAAGAATGACCTGATGAGGCAGAAGAAAGAATCTGCAAACTCAAAGACAGGTCATTTAAAATTACCCAGTCAGAGGAGCAAAAAGAAAAAAAGACTGAAACAGGGTGAAGAAAACCTTAGGAAATTATGGGACTCCATCAAGCAACAAGCAAACCAACATGCCTATCATGAGAGTCCTAGAAGAAGAGAGAGAGAGAAATGGGCGGTAAGCTTAGTCAAAGAAGTAATTGCTGAAAACTTCCCATATCTGGGGAAGGGAAATGGAATAGCAGATTGAAGAAACTCAAAAGACCCCAAAATAAGATGAACCCTAAGAAGTCGCCACCAAGACACAATATATTCAAACTGTCAAAAGTCAAGGACAAAAAGTAAAATTTGAAAGCAGCAACAGAAAAGCAACTCATCATGTATAAGGGAGCCCCCATAAGACTATGAGCTGATTTCTCAGGATAAAATTTGCAGGCCAGAAAAGAATGGGATAATATATTCAAAGTGACAAAAAGAAAAAACATGCCAACAAAGACTATTATACCCAACATAACTGCCCTTCCAAAATGAAGGAAAAACAAAAACTTTCCCAAATAAATACTGAGGAAGTTCATCACCACTAAATCTGCCTTAAAAGAAATGCCACTAGATCTGCCTGAAAAGAAATGCTAAAGGGAGTTCAATTTGAAACAAAAGGACACTAAACAGTAACACAAAAGCACACAAGCGTATGAAACCCACTGGTAAAGGTAAATATATAGACAAATAGAGAATACTGTAATACTGTCATTAAAAAGGTATGTAAATCACTTTTACCTGTAGCATAAAAATTAAAAGAAAAAGAGTATTACAAATAACTATAAATATAAAAATCTTTTAATGGATACACAACATAAAAATATGTAAAGTTTGATATCAAAACAAAGTGAAGGACAGGTAAAACGGTAAAATTTTTGCATGTGATTGAAGTTGCTATCAGCTTAAAGTAGACTGTTAAAACTATAAGATGCTTTATGGAAGCCTCATGATAACCACACAGAAAATACCTATAAAAGGTAAACAAGAGAAAAAGAGAATCAAACATATCACTACAAAAATCAACAAAATACAAAGAAATTAAAAAGAGAGAGGAAAAGAGGAACAAAAGAACTACAAGATAGACAGAAAACATTTAACAAAATAACAATAGTAAGTCATTCCCTATCAATAATTACTTATATGTATTACTATATACTATATATAATAATTACTTGAATGGAGTAAACTCTCCAATCAAAAGACATAGAGTGGTTGAATGGATTTAAAAAAAAAAAAAACAAGATCCAACTGCATGCCATCTATTACAATAGGCCCATTTTATTATTTTTTAATTGAAATATAGTTGATTTACAATGTTGTGTTAATTTCTGCTGTACAGCAAAGTGACTCAGTTTTATATATATATGTACATGTATATATATATATATATATATTCTAGAAGACTTTTACTTTTTAATACATGGAGAAAGAAAGTTCCTTGAAATAAGAATAACTTTTTAAATTAAAATAAAAAACCACTCACCTGGCTTCCTTGTTTATTTGATCACCATACCCCACTGTTTTCACAACAGTTAAATTCAATTGAATGTTGCTTTCCTGAAGTTCATATGTCTGAATTTTAAGTCCAACATTTGGGTAAAAATGTGAGGATTTTTTGTCTTTCAAATTAGTATTGAACAGTGTGTCGATCAATGTTGATTTTCCAATCCCAGTTTCCCCTGTATAAACATAGATACATCATAGGGACATAAGATGTCTGAGAAGAAGTAACACTCTGACCCTCTAGGATGGTTTAAAGGGTCCCAAACACTTTAAAGACTGGAATGTCCTTGAAAGTATACATGCTACTCTTGACTCCTTCCATCATTAACATAATATAGAAAGATAATATACACAAAGCTATATCAGATCTTGAAGAGCACTGAAACAATTAAAGAAAAAAATGTCTAAGTAACATGACTAAGAAGATACAAACTAATACAAACATGAAGGCGTAGTCTTAAATTAACAGCACCAGTGTTATGCTGCTTAAGATAAGTTGAAATGAGCATTTAGGAAAATTAGGAAATAATTCATGTGAAGGATTTGGCACTTACCCACACAGAGAATATTGAAAAAGAACCCTTGTTGAACAGATTTGTTCATCAGTTGATGAGGCAAACAATCAAAACCAAAATGACCAAGCAGAGTTAAGCAACGGATATTATCTTCTTTTTGCTTAGAGAAAAAAACAAATAAAAATATATTAATTAGAATAGAAAATATCATTTGAAAATATGACTATAATAATATGTCAAAGAAATGGAATTGATTATCATTTGATCATCATACCTCAGATAAGACGCAAATGAAGTAAATTTGTGAGAAGAGAAATCTTTATCCAGACACACAGATTTTTGTCATCATTTTTATAAACAGTGACTCTATCTCTGATCACACTCAGACTATGTTTGTAAATTTAAAAATAGGAAATTAAAGAAATACCACAAGAAAGCCTAATGTGTTACTATACAATAATAAATTATTTTTATAGAAAAAAAGGAAACAACATTCTTTCACTCCGTTTCAGTGTAGTAATATACTCAGGAAACCCAGTATATGTTAATATATGTAAGGAAATCAAAGTTAATTTGAATTTTTTAAAAAGCAACTAAAAACTTGGACTTCAAATTTGTTATATGCCCTCTGAGAACTTGTGTTATATCAAAATGTTAAAGGAATCCACTGCTAATAATACCAACCTAGAAAACTAGAAATCCAACAATATTATACATAAATTTACCAACTGATTATTTTTAAAAGGTGGAAAAATAATTCAAATAAGGCTTAACAATCTACACTAATCTCACCCCTAGAAATCTCTCCCAAACAACTAGAAAATTTCACAAATGCTTTATGCAGAAAAGTGTTCACTGTAGCTCTCTAACATCCAAATATATAACTCCCTGAAATAGAATATCCAAGTAAATGATAATATATTTATTCACGCACACACTGGGGCATTCTTAAGTCTTTTTTTTTTTTAATTTATTTTTAAACTTTGGGTTTATTTATTTATTTATTTATTTATGGCTGTGTTGGGTCTTCGTTTCTGTGCGAGGGCTTTCTCTAGTTGCGGCAAGTGGGGGCCGCTCTTCATCGCGGTGCGCGGGCCTCTCTTTATCGAGGCCTCTCTTGTTGCGGAGCACAGGCTCCAGACGCGCAGGCTCAGTAATTGCGGCTCACGGGCCTAGTTGCTCCGTGGCATGTGGGATCTTCCCAGACCAGGGCTCGAAGCCGTGTCCCCTGCATTGGCAGGCAGATTCTCAACCACTGCGCCACCAGGGAAGCCCCTCTTAAGTCATTTTTTAAGATATTTACGAAGAATGCTTTAATAAATTGAAAAATACATGAAAATATTAAGTTAAAAAAGTAAGGTGTGAAATTGTGTGTACACTCCTAGCTTTTGGTGATAGAGTAACTTATAGCATTTTACCTTTCCTTACATTAAGAATTAGAAACAACTGTTTGGGGAGTTCCCTGGTGGCCTAGTGGTTAGGATTCCGGGCTTTCATGGCCGTGGCCCGGGTTCAATCCCTGGACGGGGAACTAATATCCCTCAAGCCGCATGGTGCGGGCAAAAAAAAAAAAAAAAAAAAAAAGGACTGTTTGAAGGCACTGGAAGGGAAAGAAAAGGAGGCAGAAACAAGAATAAATCACGCTGGGAATAAGATTAGCATAATAGGTGAAACTAGGTTTATCCATATATTCCCTTGAAGTGACTCCCCAGTAAATGAGACACTTGGGAAGCAGAGCTCAATCTTGAGCTGGGAAGTCTAAGGTCAGAAGTTGAGCTGCCAAAATACTGGAATATTCAGAAAGAAATGCTGGAAGAGCAAGCCACAGAGTGGGGAGATCCAAATCTGCAAACTTTAGAACACTTGGCTGAGTCTAACTCTGCACTTGCAGGCATGACTACGAAGAGCTCAGTGGCAATGGAGAGAAGAGCTGGCATTCCAAAAGTGCTGAGCTGCTATTTCAGCAGTGGTCCTGGGAAGACCTAAGGAGACAGAGTTTGGAGTTTACTTTTCTTCCAAGTTAGACAAGTTTGGTCAACACTTTAGATAAACACTTTGGACTTTTTATTTAAATTTGTAAAAGGACTTGCTCTAGGATTTAGGATTATGTTCTAAGTCAAAGGGTTACTCCCAAGTTAAAGGGTATAACTAACATAAACCCCCCTTTCCAAAGAGTATCATGACTCAACAGGGTCCAAATGACTTGCCAGTAATCTAACTGCCTGCTAAAACAAAATTCAATACTCTTTAGAGAAATATAATAATAGAATTCAGACTTTCTACAATACCATCCACAATGCTCAATGCATAATCAAAATTACTAGATTTGAAGAAGCAGAAAAAAAATCTGTCTCATAGCCAAGGAAAAACACAATCAATAGAAATACCCACACAATGAGGATATTGGAATTGGCAGACAAATACTATAACTATTATGAACATGTATAAGAATCTACAGAAAAAATGAGTTTAATGGATGAAGTGATAGGTAATTTTAGATACTTGAAAGATGATGATATAGGAGTCAAAGCATACCACCAAAAAAAGTCATCAGATCACAAAAGAAGACAGCAAGATAACAAGTAAAGAACAAAGCAATTACAAAACAATCAGAAATAATTAACAAAATGGCAATAGCAAGTTCTTACCTATCGTTAATTGTTTTAAAGGTAAGTGAATTAATTCTCTAATAAAAGGTCATAGAAGGTTGAATGGATTTTAAAAAATCAAATGATATGCTGCCTACATGAGAATAATTTTAAGAACACAACAGACAGAGTAAAGGGTTGGAGAAAGATATTTCAAACAAATGGTTACCAAAATAAAGCAAAGGAAGCTATACCTATTTCACACAAGATAGACTAAGTTATAATTATAAAGAGGACAATCTATCAAGAAGATGTATTTATTATAAATATGCACTCAGTACCTAAATATGTAAAGCAAATACTAGCAGAACTAAAAGGAGGAAGAAATAGCAATGCAGTAGTAGCTGGGGACTTGAATACCCCACTCTCAACAATGGATACATCATCCAGATGGAGAACCAATAAGGAAACAGCAGATTTGAACAATGCAATAGACTGAATGGACCTAATAGGCATATACAGAAAGTTCCATCTAACAGCTGCCTACTACACATTTTTCTCAGGTGCACACAAAATATTTTCTAAGGTAGATCATATATTAAGCCACAAAACAAGTCTTGATTAATTCAAAATGATAGAAATAATATCAAATATCATAATGATATGTAAGACATTTACACTGAAAACCACAAAAGAATGATAAGAGCGATTAAGATTGAACTAAATAAATGGAAATATATATCATGTTTACACATTAGAAAAACCATTAATATTAAGATGTTCTTTCTCCCCATATATATTCAAATGCAATTTTAAAAGCACAGGAGAATCTGTTTAAATGGCACCTACTGGCAAAATGTTGCATATTTGAGCATCAAAATTATTAACTATGAGATTACTGTTCTTCATATTCCAATTTCATGTTCCTTTCTACATGCCTACCCCTTCCTGAATCACCCTGCTATGGGACTCTTAATTGAGTTCAGTAGTAAGAGTAAAATAGGTTTACTATATCATGTTTTTAGCATAACTATTTTGAATAGTGTGGTCAAAAATATGAAATTATTAAAAAATTTTTCTTAACAAAGAAAACATAGAGTTGGTAGTCCTAAATAAGAATATGCTTCAAAGATTTTTTAAAAAACACTCTTTGCATAGAAAATAAAATTATGCTATTTCTTTTCCCATAAGCATTATAATATTATAGACACAATGATATAAGGAAACATTTGTATTAATAGTTTCACTATGATTAGTATTAGAATTAATTTAATCCTCTTATGTTAAAATAAGGGATTAAGATCCAAACAGTTTACATGATTTACGCAAAGGCAGAGTTCAATACACTTTGAGATCTTTGAGATAGAATTTTATTCATTTTATATCATTAACTCCCAGCTCACAGTAGGCTTTCAATAGCTTTTGGCTGAATTAGTGCATGCTAAATGAAGAGTGAATGGTAGGGATAGGAGCCTACCAGGGTCCTATCTGGTCTCAACCAAGAATCCAGGAATCAACCAAGAATTAATTAGAAAAAATTCCATGGAGATTTTATATTTAAAGAGAGTGTATTTAGCAATACTAAACTGAAAATACAATCAAATAAGAAATAATAAAAAATTTCAATTTGTTACTTGTGCTCTTAGAAGACAGCGTTTATACATGGTGGTAAATTTTGAGTTCTCTACTCAAGAGAGAACATTCTGACCCATATAATCTGAAGATTATATGTAACAATAAAAGATTTGGACACTCTACTGTCCTCTCTGTCCTAGACTCCCTTGTGGCAGGCTTCTCTCATTTTAAAAACTGTAGCTTAGGGAGGTACCAGATCAAAGTGCTTTGTGTGTCCATAGAACAAAATATAGCCCATTTTCTTATCAGGAACAGACCAGAAACCTTGGCCTCATGAACACTGAGTTTTCACCCACAGGGCAAATATCGATAGAACAAGCAGGGGTTTCCATAGAATCATCACTATTACTTAACAAATGTCTTCTGACAGGCCAAAAGTTCTTTCTTATAATATTTACTTTTATAAAATTCCGATATAATCTATGTAGAAAACTTAAATATTTCAGATTCTACTAATTTGGAATTTGTGATCTTTCAAGTCTCGTTCTTGAATTCACCTTTGCATCATCCACAAACAAAGCACAAATAAAGCAAATTAAGAAATAAACAAGGTAGATATATAAAAATATATGAACCTACTATTAAAAGGATTATTTCACATGCATTCACATGAAACTGAAATGCAAATCATACATTATTTTAATCCCTCATGATAGCAAGGACACACAGACTACCTCTAGCAAATGGGATACTGTACATAAAGTTATAGTCTGTAAATTTATAAAAGGACTCTACAAGCTCTGACAAGCCCTGATGTTTACCCTGTATTCACTGAACTTTTTTTTCCAGTGGCATGGGGAAAGGTAGCTGAATAAGAAAAGTCACTAGTCATTGTGAGCCTTTGGGACAGTCACTGGTTCCTGTTTTCTCTTCTGTAAAATGAGAACATTTGATCAGGAGAGCTTAAAATTCTTTCACACTCTGATGTTCTATAAGTCAGAGTCTTATTTATGAAGAGCCTACAATTTCAATGAGAATAAAAGCCATGAAGAAAAAGTGAAAATATCTATTAATATCATACTAAGTACCAAAATTATAGAAAAGTCAAAAAATAATATAGGAATTTGGAAGAAGGATAGATGACTGTGGCATGGAGTAGTTAAAAATAATTTTAAAAGATGACAGATTGGCTCTTGAAGACAAGATAAGATTTGTATGAAGGAGGGAGGTATTATGAACAAGAGGCAAAAAAAGGACCCCAACAATAGAGAGTTTTAAATATGAGGCTAAGGAATATGGATTTTATCTAAATGGTAATGGGCAGTGGCTAGAGGTTTGAGCCAGAGAATAGTAGAAGGAAGAAGCATTTCAAAAAGATGAATAAGGCACTAGCATGACAGTGGCCTGGAGAGGAAACTAGAGCCAGAAGATGAGTTGTGAAGCCCCTTCCCTTATAAAAGTGAGTGTTCTGTTGGTGGGAATGTAAATTGATACAGCCACTATGGAGAACAGTATGGAGGTTCCTTAAAAAAACTAAAAATAGAACGACCATATGACCCAGCAATCCCACTACTGGGCATATACCCAGAGAAAACCATAATTCAAAAAGACACATGCACCCCAATGTTCACTGCAGCACTATTTACAGTAGCCAGGACATGGAAGCAACCTAAATGCCCATCGACAGATGGATGGATAAAGAAGATGTGGTACATATATACAACGGAATATTACTCAGCTATAAAAAGGAACGAAATTGGGTCACTTATAGAGACGTGGATGGATCTAGAGACTGTCATATAGAGTGAAGTAAGTCAGAAAGAGAAAAACAAATATCGTATATTAACGCATATATGTGGAACCTAGAAAAATGGTACAGATGAACCGGTTTGCAGGGCAGAAATTGAGACACAGATGTAGAGAACAAACGTATGGATACTAAGCAGGGAAAGTGGCGGGGTGTGGGTGGTGGTGTGATGAATTGGGAGATTGGGATTGACATGTATACACTAAGATGTATAAAATAGATAACTAATAAGAACCTGCTGTATAAAAAAATTAATAAAATAAAATTTTTTAAAACAACAACTAAAAATAGAACTACCATGTGACCCAGCAATCCCACTACTGGGCATATACCCTGAGAAAACCATAATTCAAAAAGAGTCATGTACCACAATGTTCATTGCAGCTCTATTTACAATAGCCAGGACATGGAAGCAACCTAAGTGTCCATCAACAGATGAATGGATAAAGAAGATGTGGCACAAATATACAATGGAATATTACTCAGCCATAAAAAGAAATGAAATTGAGTTATTTGCAGTGAGGTGGATTGACTTAGAGTCTATCATACAGAGTGAAGTAAGTCAGAAAGAGAAAAACAAATACCATATGCTAATACGTATATATGGAATCTAAAAAAAAAGGTTCTGATGAACCTAGGGGCAGGACAGGAATAAAGACACAGATGTAGAGAATAGACTTGAGGACACGGGGAGGGGGAAGGGTAAACTGGGATGAAGTGAGAGAGTGTCATGGACATACATACACTACCAAATGTAAAATAGATAGCTAGTGGGAAGCAGCTGCATAGCACAGGGAGATCAGCTCCATGCTTTGTGACCACCTAGAGGGGTGGGAAAGGGAGGGTGAGAGGGAGACGCAAGAGGGAGGAGATATGGGGATATATGTATATGTATAGCTGATTCACTTTGTTGTACAGCAGAAACTAACACAACATTGTAAAGCAATTATACTCCAATAAAGATGTAAAAAAAAAAAAAAGAAGAACAGAGCTACTAAAAAGAATTAGGTTGATCAGTATGAGCTGATATGAAAAGTTGTCCAGAGATTAGATTAGTTATTGCCTGTAAAGAGCTAGGTTGAGAGGCCTGTTATCTCTTTCCTATTGTTTGAAATTTTCTTTTAATAATGTTATTTTTAATTTCAAAAAGGAGAATAAATTAAGTTGCCATTTGTAAAGGGTTCAAAAAAGGGTTGGGAGACTACTTGCTAAATGGTTTGTAGCAAGCATTTATATATCAGATTAAAGTTCGACTAATTGGTCCTCGGGATCCGCCTATTCTAAAATTTTATGATTTTAATGTCATGTAAACAGAGGAGCATTCACCGTGATTTAATGCATCAGAGCACCCAAAGGTAATATGGGATGGGCATAAGTCAGTGGTTTAGTCACTGAGATAGGACTCTGACAGTAGTTTTGTCACCAGCAAAGCCCACTGGGGTCCCTGGGAAAAATATGATGGAATCTAGGTGATCGGATAAGGTCTAACCTCTTCTTTTGTGCTTAGTCTAATCTCACTTGCCTTAAGGAGGCCAAGCGCAGAGCCCCTACACCTAACGTGTGGGATTAGAGTTCCCAGCTCAGAACCACTGCACTCAGGACTTCCCTGGTGGCACAGTGGTTAAGAATCCACTTGCCAATGCAGGGGACATGGGTTCAAGCCCTGGTCTGGGAAGATCTCACATGCCACGGAGCAGCTAAGGCCACGTGCCATAACTACTGAGCCTGCGCTCTAGAGCCCACAAGCCACAACTACTGAGCCGACGTGCCAAGAGTAGCCCCCGCTCACTGCAACTTAAAGAAAGCCTGTGCGCAGCAATGAAGACCCAACGCAGCCAAAAATAGATTAATTAATTAACAACAACAAAAAGAACCGCCGCACTCGACACCCCAACTTGGCACTCCATATGGAGAAGCGCTGTGCGTGACACCTCAATTCAAGATGATGACAGTGAACCGTGTGCAGAGACGCTGCTGCACCCGGCACTGCAGTCGCCCTCCAAGAACTCCGCCCCTCTCTCCGCTGACAAGAACCCTATAAAGCGAGCCCGTCAACAGCTTGTTCAGGAGAGCGAGGACTCTAGAGCGAGAGCTCACACGTCTCCATTCTCTGATCAAAGAATAAAGCTTTCCTTTGCTTCTGAACCAAACTGGGTCTCATTCTATTGGCTCCAATAACACCAGGCAGGAGGACTCTTGTTGGAGCCCGACTCAAAAGGGTCGGTAACAATAAGATACGGTCTAACCTCTTCTTTCATGCTAAGTCTAGTTTCACTTGCCTACAGGGGCCGTGTGCAGAGGCCTGCACCTAACACCTCGGATTACAGTTCCCAGCACAGAACCCCTGGGCCCAACACCCCAACTCGGCGTACCGTGTGGAGAAGCCCTGCGAGCACCACTTGAACTCAAGATAGCGGTGGGGTGCCGTGAGCACCCACGAGAACTCCGCCCCTCCCTCCGCAGCCCGGAACCCTACGAAGCAGCCTGCCCACAGCCTGTCCTGAGTGTGGACTTTAGAGCTTGAGCTCACACCTCTCCGTTCTTTAATCAAAGACTAAACTTCCCTTTGCTTCTGAGCCGCACTCAGTCTCATTCCACCGGCACGAGTGACCCCAGGCAGGAGGACCCTTGTGGGGACCCGACCTGAAAGGGTCGGTAATAGTTTCAGGAGAGCAACGAAGATGAAAGTTGGATCAAATGTGATTTTTAAAGTGTGGCTGATAGAAAAATAAAGGTGGAATAAGCCATTCACTTCAGAAAAGTAACTGAGAAAGAGAAGAGAAAAAATATGATCGTTTGATGGTTCAAATGAAGATACAGAAAACCACGCATGATTGGAGGAAAACACCGAAAAGAGAGCCATTAGTTATTAAGTCATAAACCAACACTACTTAACATAGCTCAATATTCATGTATCTATTCATGTATCTATTTTGGTCAAAAATAGTTCTAAAACTCAGTTTTCACCCATTCAGATATGCTACTCTCTTTTAGGGTAAAATTGTATGTGAATTACTATGTTTTCCCTAGTACAGAGGCGCCTCTTAAAATGGAACTTGGTTCAATCTCCCACTCAGTAAAGTAATAAAAAAGCAGCCACCTCCTAAAATAACTTCATTTAAAAGTTTTTTATTATCAGTATCTAAAGGTCCACAAACATATGCATCAAAGTAGCATTATTCTCCTCACCTACTGGGAGGTTCTGGAATTTTCATTTGTTATTCTTTGGTGTTAAATAGGAATAGTCTTTTGTACTACTAAAAATGTCTGCAGATGCAAGAAACATGCATCAGTTATTTAAACAATCATTGATATTTAACTCCAATCAGTATAAAAGCTAATTCATGCCCAAACATAACAAACATAAGCGTTTACCATCTAGGTCTATATCAGTTTACTGAGTCAATATTTTGAAGCTACACAATTTTGTTAAGGACAAAAAGGAGAATTCTCTTTGAAATATATACTCAACTATATCTTCATCATCGGGTATTTGTGTGGACATACGCGTTGGTTTTTCTGCCATGTCAGGCTGAAGGAGCTGAAAACAAAGAAACAAAAACCTTTAAAAGATTACTTTAAAAGGCTACATTCCTACAATATAATTTAGATCAATAAGGGAGCCTAATATAGACATTATCCCTGGCTTTGGCTTCAGTCCACACTGTTAACCTGTTTTCAATTGTGGCTGCTTTGCTAGACAGGCTTCTATATAATAAATAATACTCAACTAATAATGTACAGTAATACATTTAATCATAAACACACAAAAAGCATCTAAAGGAAGGTAAACTCCCTTTTGAAATCAAAAGGACAGAGAGCATTGTTCTTCTTTAAAGAACTCTCTGGGCATGAGAAACGGAAATAGGGAATTTTGCTTTTCTTTTTCACTTTTTCTTTAGTGAAGTATAGTTGATTTACAATAGTATATTAGTTTTAGGTGTACAACTAATAGTATATTGCTTTCAGTGATTCAATATTTTTATAGATTATACTCCATTTAAAGTTATTACAAAATAATGTCTATATTTCCCTGTGCTGTACAATATATCTCTGCTGCTTATTTATTTTATAGGTAGTTGTTTGTGGCTCTTAATCCTGTACTCCTATATCACCCCCCTTCCTTCTTAAAAAGTGCTAAAAGAACCAGGAAGACACTTATAATTACTTAACTTTCCAGAGTAACTTATCAGGGGAGGCTGGTGTGTTAGAGTGTACTTATTGAAGGAGAATTGCAAAAGTAGAACTTCTAAAAATCTAAACGACTGACTCCCTTAGACAAGGAACTAAATTAATGATAGTTGTCATTTATGAAGCATTGTGCTGAGTGCTGATGTGCTTTATCTCCTTTAGTTCTCATAATAGATATGAGATACACATATTTTCATTGCCATATGCTAAAAGAGAAAATTCAGAATCAAAAAAATTAAGTAACTTACTTGCTCAAGATTTCAGCTATGCGGCAGACACAGGTCTGAACTGACTCCAAAGCTGGTGTTCTTTCTACTGTCCCCAGTTCTGGACCAAATATTCACTGTGTTTGCAACAGTTTGGAACAAGGGAGGAGAGGTACAAGAGAGCAAGCTGTGCTGATTTCTAAGCAACACTGCCTGAGAAGGACATGCTACCCTACTTTTGAGTATAACACAAAGATACTGAGACTATGAGGCATGTTTTAAAGGGAAATATTATATATAAGCATGGCAAAGAGAAAAGCAAACAGAATTAAAGAATGGCTCTGTACCATGGTCTTTTCACTTGATATATCCTGAGGATTATTCCACTTTAGTATATAGATTTACCTCATTTTTTCCCTAATGGTAAATAGTGTTTTCTAGTACAAGTAGTGTTTTGTTCTATGGTATGGTTTACTCTAGTCTAGTATATATGAAGGTTCTATATTATTTAGCAGAACAATAATGGTGGGTATTGCAGTGATTTCCAAGCTTTAATTGCAATCCAACAGTAAACACTTAAACCACTGAAAAAGGGTTATTTCTTAACTTCTTATACTTATCCTACCTCAGAATTTGAAGTAAATTACTATAAATTTAAGAGTCTTGTGTTTCAGTTATGCAAATGAAAAAAATTCTAGAGATCTAATGTACAGCATGGCGACTATAATTAACAATACTGTATTTTATACTTGAAATTTGCTAAAAGAGTAGATCTTAAGCATTCTCCTCCCCCCAACACACACACACACACACACGCACGCACGCACGCACACAGTGGTAACTATGTGAGGGGATGGATATGTTAGCTTGATTGTAGTAATCATTTCACAATGTATATGTATATCAAAACATCACATTATGCACCTTAAATATATACAACTTCTATTTGTCAATTATATCTCAGTAACTCTGGAAAAAAAGAGAGGAATTTTTAAAAAATAAGAGTATATCTGTGTAACTGCTGACTTTTTGGCAAGTTTGCAGAAGACGGTTTGAAAACTAGAGATACAAGTTATCTTATTTTTTAAAACGTAATTAATGGTGCCTTAAACAAATAGGGGTTTACTTCTTTCACATAAATCTAGAGCAGAAGTTTACAAAGTATGGTCCCTGGGCCCCTGGGGATCCCTGACTCTCTTTCAGGGGGCCCATACGGTCAACTTTTTTTTCTAATAATACTAAGGTAATTTGCTTTTCCCACTGTGTTGACATTTGCACTGATGGGTCAAAAGCAATGGTGGCTAAAACTGCTGCTACTTTAATCAAGGTAGTGAGTACCATAAAGCATTTATACCGTATACAAGTGCGATGGCTCTCTTGAGCAAAACAAGTTATGTGATTGTGAGAAATAGTAACTCCTTATTTTATGGAACACCAATTTCAACTACAAAAACAACTGACAAATAGTAGTTTTTTAGACTTGGTTATTTCTAAGACAGTTTCTTGAAAATGAATGAAGTGTGCTTTATAGCATGAAGGAAAATAACTGAAAATATATGTTGTAAATGATAAAATTTGAACTTTAAAGTTTTTGGAGAACTTGTATCCACTCTCTTGACAACTTCCTAATACTTACAAACTTTCCCAAAAAGATTAGTGATGATATTAACAAACACAAAATTTTATATTGTATAATGAAATATGCCAGCATTAAATAAACTAGGGTTTTCCAACCTCAGCACTATTGACATTTGGAGCTATATAATCCTTTGTTATGCATTGTTAAAATGTTTAGCAGTACCTCTGGTTTCTACCCAGTAGATGTCAGTAGCAACCCCAGCGTGTGACAACCATTGCCACATATTGCCAAATATTTCTAGACATTGCCAAATATTTCATAGAGGGTAAAATCATACCCAGTTAGGACCCACTGAGTTAGGTAACTCAGTAAACAGATATTTTCCAAATGGCCAGTGTGTGACATTACAAAGTCATACATGAGTTCAAGATCCATTTGGAGAGTGAGACAGACTAACAGATTGTGGTGTAAAAACCAAAAGTATATGAATATGGTTTCAGATTCTACATTGCAACTAATCTCATCAAGTTTTGGTGGGGTAAAGAATATTCACAATTACATGAGAAGACTTATTAAAGGATTCCTTTTTCCAGCTATGTATCTATATGAAGCCAGATTTTCTTCAGAAACATCAACCGAAACAACATATTTCAAAAGATTAAATGTAGAAACAGATACAAGGATCCAGCTGTCTTTTTTCTCTTTTTATGGTATTAAAAAATACATAACATAAAATTTACCATTTTAAGTTCAGTGGCATTCAGTATATTCACTTTGTTGTGCAGCCATCATCTCCAGAAGTCTTTTCATCTTCTCAAATTGACATTTTGTACTCATTAAACAGTAACTAGACATCTCCATTCCACCTTCAGCCCCTGGCAACAATTGTAATGTCTGTCAATGCCCAAATTTAACTACTCTAGGTACCTCATATAAGTGGAATCATACAGTATTTGACCTTTGTTTTTTAACTTTTTATTTTATATTGGAGTATAGCTGGTTAACAATGTTGTAATAGTTTCAGGTGCACAGCAAAGGGACTCAACCATACATATGCATGTATCCATTCTCCCCCCAACTCCCCTCCCATCCAGGCTGCCACATAACATTGAGCAGTGTTCCCTGTGCTGTACAGTAGGTCCTCGTTGGTTATCCATCTTAAATATAGCAGTAGACGTGTATTATATATTATATATATATAATATTATTATATATATAATATTAATATATTATATATAATATTAATATATTGTATATAATGTATTATATTATTTATTATATATAAATATATAATATATGATATTATATATATAATATATGATATTATATATAATATATAATATTCTACTGAACATCAGTAGACCTGTATTATATATTATATATATTCAATCATTATTATTGTATTTTTAGTTTCGTCAATATAAAATTCGGGAGAGGGGCGGTATTTCAGGACTGAGGAGAGCGACGGCTTGTGTGGTCACCTAGGGGACCGAGCAGTGACCCACGCGGGAGCTTCTGATTGGCAGGGGCTATGAGGGGTCCTCGGCCCTCTCAGAAGGCGCAGTTCTGCGAGTGCCGGGAGCGGGAGGTCCGGGCCCCCGGGGTCAGCGCGGCCCTGGTGAGAAGCAGACCCGTAAAAGCGGGTGGGAGTTCCGAGCCCTGCATATGGGAAGCGGTCGGCCCTGGGCGCCGCCGGCGCATGCGTATCGCAGAGCCGAAGCCAGCGCGGCGTGGCCGCCATTGCTTGGAGGCTTTCGTCAGAGCCCGGCTGGCGCCGGCGGCTGGTCCAGCCCCAGGGGCCTCGTCACTGGGCGTCATTGGCTCAGGCATCAGGGCCCTCATCACCCTCTCCCGCCTGGGTCCGGACGGGCGGCGGCGGTGTCGTCGTCAGGGGGCGGAGCCGCCCTGGGCGCCCTTTGTCTGTGCAGGCGGGTGAGTGCGGCCCCCGCGGGCCGGGCGGCGGGCGAGGGGGCAGGGCGGGCGGCAGCCCGGGGGTCCCGGGTCATGGACGCCGCCCCTCCGGTCGACTCGGAGCCCCCCAGCGGCGCCCTTAGGCTTCTTGGACACCCTGTGCCCCTTTGATAGGAAGGCCTCCCCATTCCAAGATTACAAACCTATTTTCCTCTAATATCTTCTGCAATTTATTTTGGTATAGGCGTGGGTGGGTATCATTTTTGGAAAGTTTTCCCCATTTCAAGAGTATTAAAACATTCACCTTTATTTTCTTGTAATACTTTTAAAGGATTTTTTAAATAGCTTTTTTTTTTTTTTTACATTTTAACCTACTGGGTATTAATTTTGTGATAACGTGTTAGATACGAATATGCCTTTTTCCTCGGTGGTCTTGCCATCATCTATTTTCCCACTGAATTGAAGTGACGCTTTTATTCTATTCTACAGGCGTGTGTACACTCGGATCTGTTTCTAGACTGTTTCACGGCCCTCACAGTTTCTGCACTGATATACCATTTTGTTTTAATATGTGGAGGAGCAGATCCCCCTAATTGTGTCTTTTGACATAATGAGCTTTCTGTGTCTTTTAGTTATTTTGAATTGTGGGAAATGTAAAAGATACAAAAGTTACCATTTTCTAAGAGACAGAGTTGACCATGGCACTTAGTAGGTGCTCTTATTAAATGGAGAATTTGTTGAAAGTCACTCTATTGCTGAAAACTTTTATATGCTTCCCTGCTGCCATCAGGATAATGTTTTAGTTTCTTAGCAGTGCCCTCAAAGCCCTTTATGACCTTAATATTGCATACTGCTTGGCCTTCCACCCTTGCACTTTATGCTGTAGCCCTACCAAACCACCCAAACAGGACACAAAACCCTCTGGGGAAAATTCATTAATTTAATGATATCAAAAGTTAAAGTTTTTGTATTTGAAAAGAACAAAGGGCTAAAAATTAGAGATATGAAGAAAATATTTGCAACATGTGTTAGAGAAAGTGTCCATAATATGTAGAGACTTGTTGAAAAAAGAAAAGAGAAAAAAGAAAAGTGGGCAAAGGATATGCACAGGTAATTTATAGAAGATACAGGAAACCAATGAAGAAAGTGCTTAACTTCATAAGTAACCATAGAATGCAAATGAAGACATATTTTTCACCCACTGGACTGGCAAAATATAAAAATATTGGTGATACAAAGTACTGAGGAAAGTGCAGGGGGGAAGGGCACCGGTTGTACAGTTGAGGAAGTATTTTGGGCGGCAATTTGACTGCATTTACCAAAATGTTAAATGAGCTCAGTCTGTGGTTCAGAAATTCTATTCTAAGATCTGTCCTGCAGAAATACTTGCACAGGTGCACAGGGAAGTATCTACAAAGATGTTTATTACAATATTGTTTGTAATTTGAGAAATAGGTACAGCTTAAATGTTCACTCTGGATATGGTTAAACATATTGTGATAGACCCATACAGTGGAATATTGTGCTGCTATAAAATAGAATAAGATAGTTTATTATGTAGTTTATTGTGAAGTTAACACACAAAGAAAGATCTCTAAGACATTTAGTGAATAAAGGATGTTGCGGAACAATGAATATAGTATGGTGTGCATTATGTTAAGTATGTATGTGGTTATATTATGTATGTTCATAAATACACAGAAAAGGATGCAAACCAAGTGACTGACAATGAGTTACCTCCAGGGAGGGAAGCAGAGTAGAAGAGAAGTTGAAAGGCACACACACTTTACTCTGTGTACACCCATGTTTTGCATACTCATGTTTTTATGTAGAATGTGTAAAAAAAAAAAAAAAAAAACCTTGTTAACGTGTATAATCTGTGTAAGGAAAACAAAACAAAACAAAAACCCTCACACACACTTAGAACCTATACAGAGAGAAAAAAACCCCCAGGTTTTATAAGGTAAAATTTTTAAATATTAGCTCTTTTTAGAAAGCAGCAAAATTAAAGACAGATGATAAAATGAAGACTATATTTGTTATCTATGTTATGACAAGGGAGTTGCTGGTTACTATCTGTGTTCAGAGGTCCCCAACACCATACTCAGGTTCAGTGATGTTCTAGAAGTACTCACGGAACTCAGCAAAACTGTTATACTCCCAGTAAGATGAGTATTACAGTGAAAGGATGCAGATTAAAATCAGCAATGAAAAAAAAGCATGTAAGGCAGGGTCCAGGAGAGACCAGGTGCAAGCTTCCAGTTGTCCTCTCTCAATGGACTTGTGCAAGTAGTTCTTAATTCTCCGGGCAATGATGTGTGGCCATATGTATGCAGTACTGCCAACCAGGAAAGCTCATTCAAACCTTGGTGTCCAGAGTATTTATTGGAAGTTGGTCATATAAGCATGGCTGACCATCCCTTTTGCTGACCTCCAGTCTCCAGCTCCTCCAGTGGGCAAGCTGATACCACGTGGCCCAAGGTTCCCACCATAAATCCCATTGTTAGCATAAACTTTTTGACCTGTCCCAAGGCCTCAGGTAAACAGAGACACTCTTAACACACAGGATGTTTCAGGGGCTTATAGGTTATCTACCAGGAGCCAGGCCAGAGTCAAACCTTTCCTTGGAATATGCAGAGTTTGGACCATTCAGACCTGCTCATTTAATCCTTTATTGCAGACTATGTAATAAAGGACTCTGACAAATCAATAAGAAAAAGACAATATGGTAGAAAAGTGGATAATTGACACAAAAGTAATTTATAAAAGAAAAAATATAAAAGTTAAAAATGGTAAAAGTCCTACCTTACATGTTATCTAAGAATTGCATATTAAAGCAGCAGTTAAATACTATTTGTGTATTAGATTTAAAAAGGATAATACCTAACATTGGCTAATGGTCACTATCATATATTGATGAATATGTAAAATGATACACCTTCCTGAACACCTTTTGCCTTCCTTTTTACCCAGCAGTTCCTCTGCTAGGAATTTATCCTAAGGAAATAGTCAGGCAAAATTATGCCAAAACTGTATAATGTTTGCTGTTGTCTGTAACAGCAGAGAAAGAAGGAGAGAGAGAGGCCTAAATGTCTATTAATGATAAACTTGTTAAATAAACGTTAGGTATCGCATGCAATGGAATATACTATGAGCCTATTTTTTTAATGAATATTTAGATTTTTGTTTTCTACCATGAAGTGATGTATACAATATTATCAATTAAAATCCAGGTTTCAAAAAAGAAATAACATGCCATATTATAATGTGCATGAGTGTGTGTGTGTGTTTGTGAAGGAAAAGCCTGAAAGGCTATATCCCAAAAAAGTAATTGGTTATCTCTGGGTGATGACATTATAGGTGATTTTTTTTCTGCTTTTCTGTATTTACTAAAATTTTCATTTTAATATGTGTCAGAAAATAAAGTGAAGGTGTTTCCACAGTAGAGAAGGGGTGTGGAGAAAGATCTCTCTGGCTGCAGTGTGAAGAAAATGTTGGACTAAAGTCAAGGACCAGTTAGATGGGTGTGGCAGTAATCAAAGTGAGAGATGATACCTGAATAAAGGTAGTGGAAGTGAAGATGGAACACTCACTACGTGTTTAAGGAGGGAAATTTACCAGGATTTGACGTTTGATTGGGGAATGAGACTAAGGGAAAGAAAGAGAGGTCAGGAATGGCACTCAGGTTTCAGGTTTGGTAGCGCTATTCATTGAGACAGGGAATATGATAGAGTAAGAATAATATGTAAAATATATAAATACTGCTAACTAAGTGCTAATATGATCTAAATATTTACAAATATTTAATCCCTTAAGCCTCACAACAAACCCACGAGGTAGGTGGGGATGTCCAGTAAGAGTGTATGTGGTTATATAGCTCAAAAAAGATGATCAATGAAACCGTAGCAATGGGGGAACCACCTGAGAGTAAATAGACTACATTCAGCCCTTTGTGTTTTCGGCTTCCATATTTATATATTCAACCAACTGCAGATGGAAAATATTTGGGGAAAAAATTCCAGAAAGTTCCAAATAGCAAAACTTGAATTTGCCATGTGCAGGCAACTGTTTATGTAGCATTTATACTGTATTAGGTGTTATAAGTAATGTCATCTAGAGATGATTTAAAGTATACAGGAGGATATGTATAGTTTATATATAAATACTACATAGCATATTATATAAAGCATTTGAGCATCCTCAGATTTTGGTATCTGCAGTGGATTCTGGAACCAGTCCCCCAGGGATACCAGGGGACGGCTGTAAAAATAGAAGAGAATGAATACAAACACTAACAAATAAACATAACTGTAGTACAAATGAATGACATAACCTCACTGAAGGAAGTGGCAAAGAAAAGAACTGACCTAAGTAACTTTAGGAACCACTATCTTGACTGGATACTCTAAGGTTAAAGACAAAGAGAACTCTACATAAATGCTGTAATCAAGCTAGTAAATGTGTTTCTCACAAGGGTATGAGTTAGTAATTCTGAAACTACTTTGTGTGTATACCAGAATTGAACAAATAAGTAAATATATTGTAGATAATGAGAGCCAACAATTTTTCACTGTTGGAAGAAAGAAGTTACCAATGAGAAAAGGAAGAAGACCAAAATGAGCCCTGTGGTATCAGATTGGAATCAGAGGTGTCAGTGTGAACTCATGGTATTTAATATATAGACAAACACAATAGAAGTATGTATATGTATGGTTGATATGCATACATATATACTTCGTAGCTCAGTCTCCTGGAGGGCCTAGAAGCAATGATACACCAGTAGCAAGCAGCGCACCTGGTACCCAGATTTTTGTGTCTAAACACTTCTCCAATGAATGGAACCAGGGCTCTTTGGAGAAGTGGCTGATTCCAGGGATGGTCAGGGAAAATACAAGAGCCTAGAACATCTTATGGTGCCAGGAAGTGTTCAAAATAGCTGAGCTAGTCAGAATAACACAGGAGTCTCCTAATGGCCAAAGCTGGAACAGTTTGTATAATAAAATAATAATGTTTTGTATTTTAACTCATAGAATAAAACAAATATCCATAAATCCATACAGATATAAATAAATTAGAGCCAAGGAACAGCTTTTCCTTATGGAAAAATTCCAGTTAATAATTAGTAGGAAAGAGGGAAATAGAGAAATCACCATTAAGCAAACACCATATTAATAATTGTTGCAGTGGAGAAACCTGGTAAACGCCACCTTAACCAGGTGATAATGGTCAACGTTACCATTCATAAGACATATCTACATCATAAACCCATTCATATTATGCACTAAGAAAGACACAACATCACTTCTGTATTATTCTTGCTAAAAATCTTAACTTCATTCCAACCCTGAGAAAACAGACAAACCCAAACTGAAGGACATTCTACAAAATAATTCATTAGTACTCTTCAAAAGTATCAAGCTCATGAAAGACAGAAAACCTGGGGAGCTGTTACAGATTGGAGGAGACTCAGGAAAAATAACTAAATGCCATGTGGGATCCTGGATCAGAGAATATTAGTGGAAAAACTGGTGAAATTTGAATAATTTGAATTAATAATATTGTTAAATTCTTGGTATTGATCATTGTACCATGGTTATGTAAAATATTAATATTAGGACAAGTAGGGTAAATGGTATTTAAGAACTGTGTACTACTTTTCCAGCTTTACCGTAAGTCTAAAATTGGTTCAAAATAGAAAGTTAAAAAATAAAAAAATAGAAGAACAAACACCAGAACCCTTTCATTTACTCATTTAGCAAATATTTGATACATATCTACTATGAATCACATACCGGGCCTTGAAATTAGAATAGTTAAGCAAGACAGAACAGATTCCTGCCTTCAGGGAGGTTAACATCACACAGTAGTGAGATATAAATAAAGATGGATAACTGTACAATAATTACAACAATAAAAAGTGCTACTTAAGGAAGGAAGGTGTGAACAAGGGGGCCTCACTTGGTCCGTGATGTCAAAATCTTACTTGATTTAAGCTGAGACCTGAAGGAAGCATAGGTATTGCTAGGGGAGGAGGGGGGGTGGATCCCACACATGACACATTTAAACACCTAAAAGCAGGATGCTGTGTATGAACCCTCAAAAAGCAAACAGCAGAGTGGCTTGAGAGGGAACAGGGAGCAGGTCGTAGGTTTCTTTATGGCTGTGTACTCCAGCCTAAGGAAGCTGCTGAAGAATTTCAAGTGAGGAACCGATACAGTCAGGTTAAAATCTTTTAAAGATCCCTTTACTTCAAGTGTGGAGAGAGCGAGAGTAGATTTTGGAAAATCATAAGGAACAACAATATGTGAATGGTAGGCAGAGGAAAAGGGATTAGAACATAGCCCACTGAAGTAAAGTGAGACGCAGCTGTCAGCAGTACCAGATACCATCAGAGCTCAAGAAAGCAAGAAGTAATGAGGTCCACTGCATGAACTACAAAAGAGAGTTTGGTATTCTTGACCAGGAGCAATTTCAGGGGAGTTCTGATGGCAGAACAGAAGCAAGATTACAGAGAATTGAAAAATAAATGGGTAATGAGGAAGTAGAGACAAGTATCGACAATCCTTTGAAGAGTTATGGCCTTGAATAAAGAAAGAATGGTAGTTGCAAAGGGGTGTAAAAACCAGTGAAAAATTTTAATGTTGGGAGAGACATTAAATGATTTTAAATGATGATAGGAAGGAGTCAATAAAAATGAAAGATAAAGTTGAAGATCTAGAAATGAGAAGATAGGTGCTAGATTCGTGCCTGTAGGGAGGCTGGAGAGAATGGACTGATTCCAGGGAAGAAATACTTGGTAATGCAAATTCTTGGGCCAATAATATCTCCAGAGGTGCTATTTCATGAGATCTAGGATAGGACCAGTGAGTCTGCTTTTCAACAAATACCGTGATTCAAGTGATCTTCAGACCACACTTTGATAAACACTGCTCTTTTGTCTATTTTCCCTCGATCTATTAAACTACTACTCCTGCCTTCATTTTCTTCCCCATCTAGTCTAGAACCTAGGTCTCCCGATTCACAGTCTAGTGTTGTGTAAGGTAAGAAAGATTTCAGAAGTGGTTCGGCCCTAGAAGTGGGTGACTGAAGTAGAATGATGGTGAAAATCATTGGGATTGAGGGTGTGAAGGAAACGAAAGGCTCTGATAGTTGTTCTGAGTTCTTGCTTGCATCAGAATCACTTGTGGGGCATTTAAAAAATATGTGGATGCCAGAATTCTTCTCAACAGATTCTGATTTAGTAGCTCTTGGGTAGAGCCTTGCCATATATATATATATATATATATATATATATATATATATGCATCTGGCCCTATATATATGCATCTGTTGTGTCATTTTAAATCTGGGCTGAGTCTAATGCACAGCCCAGATTGAGAACCATGGCATAGGTTTTCTATGGGCAGTGAAGTTCACTCAGATTTTTGGAAGAGCTTGGGGTGAAAATGAAAACTGTTAAGCCAGAATCATTCTTCCTCTGAATTGACTATAATTCTAGTATTCTTTAAGCAGTCAAGGGAATTTGTTACTTTCCCAGCCATCATGGTTACTTGTTTGAAAAAGACTGGCAATTCTGCAGTCTCTTTCTCTGGAAAGCTCCACCCGTTTGTTGTATGAGGAATTGCACAGTTTGTGGGTCGGGAGTGGTTCTCTTTTTTTGTTCTTTCCAATATAGGAATTAAAAGGGAAATTATGAAAAGAAAGGGATCAGATTTTTTTTAAAGGAAAAGGGAGAAAACAAGTAGCAAAAAGGACTCCAATGTATACCAGAAAGAGCCCAGGGCTGAATCAGAAGACCTAAGTGTTCTAGAACCAGCTCTTTCACTTAGCTCTGTGATTAGAGCTTCATTAAGCCAAGAACTCATTAAACTCAGAATCCTTCATTAAACCAAGGAACTGAGAACTAAATCAGCATTTCCAAAGGTGTATTTTAAGGAACCCTAGTCCCACCAGATGCCATAAAAAGTATTCTCAGGGGACTTCCCTGGTGGCGCAGTGGTTGAGACTCTGCACTCCCAATGCAGGGGGCGGGGGTTCAATCTCTGGTCAGGGAACTAGATCCCATATGCATGCCGCAACTTAGAGTTCGCATGCCACAACTAAGGAGCCCACGAACTGCAACTAAGGAGCCCACCTGCCACAACTAGGACAGCGCAACCAAATAAGTAAATAAATATTTTTTAAAAAAAGTATTCTCAAACTAGCTATATTTGTATACAATGTGTAATATATTTGAAATGTTCCTCATTGCCTTGGGTTCACACATATAAAGGAGAAACCCTGTCCACTAACATGGTTAGTGCTGTTTTTGTTGTTGTGAATAAATGGTTTTCAGGTGATTGGGTTTGAAACCTCAGGACATCCTCGTAGATTCTACCTGACTCTTCAGACCATAGGACCTTTTTAGAGCTTTTGCTTGGTAAAATAAGGACCTGGTTCTTAAAGTGCTTTTAAATTACTCTTGAAAGGTCTGCCTCTTAGTCAACTGGTTGTAAAATGTTAGAATCGTGCCATGTCTTGGCTTGAATGGCTTCCTTATCTAACAGGGCCACTCCATTGGAACTGCAGTTTTCTCTTTTTCTCAGAAATGACTTCATTCTTCATTTCTATCAATAGTTTTTGAGAAAAGTTTTTCAGGTCAACTTTTGTGAGCAGAGAACAAATGTATTCTCTCATGATTATTAGCAGATCAGTACATTTCACTCTGTTGTTGGTATTGGTGAAACACCTGTTTTTTCTTCTTTCTGAGGAGAAGACAACTCTATCTGAAAGTCTTCCTCTGGGCCAGGACCACATGTTTTCTGTTCTGAGAAGAAGGTGGGAGAGGACTGAGGCTAAGTTTGTTGTAGTTGATGCATCTGTACATCTCTGCTCTTTGTAATCTGAGGAATTCTAAAAATGCTTTTTGTTTGTTTTAAAGAATTCCACATCCTACGGTGCTCTATCTTTATGAATGAATAGTTTGTATGTCTCTTTATAGACTCCCTAGGTCCCTAGGTGACTGACACTGCTGGATTTCTTCTGCTGACTCTGGTGCATCTCATTACAGGTGCTCAACCTGAAACTGCTCAACCAGGAGGCAGATTTGAATATCATAGTGAAATCTGTACATGAAGGATTGATGCCTTTAGGGAAAAAAACGAATGTAATAGCCACTTTCAGGAACCTCTGCATCTCAACTCTGCATGAACAAGGCAAGATTCTGAGAGTGGCTGCTCCTGGGAAGCAGAAGTCATTCTCATGGATATCCACTGGCTCCTGACCCTCTCATGAGTTGAGGCACCTTTAATACCTGGGAGTGGCTGTTTCCTATAAGGCACTGGGAAAAATCAGCCTTCAGGGACTGACAAGGATACTGAAGCTGCTAGTACTGGTGTATCTCCTGACTGTCATGCTAGAAGAGAACAAGGCTTTGGGGACATTACAACTTAAGAACTGCAAAGAGGTGTAGTCATCCTGGTGGAGGACTGAATCCAGGTACTCAAAAAGGAAAGCGAACATTCTGAAAAATAAAAGAGTGAAATCTCATTTCTATATTAGAAGGGTCATCTTAAAGAGAGTAGAGGAGATGTCTGGAGTTTGAGGTTAGGGATGAGTTTATCCCCTTAAAGGGTAAGAATAGGCCCTTAACATATGTTCTCTGCATCACCTCATCTCAGTGGTTCTCATTTCCCACTTAGAATCACTTGGAGACTTCAGAATTCAAAATGCTGTTGCCCAGGATCACCCTAGACCATTAAATCCAAATCTCTGGGAATAGGGGCTAAGCATTGGCATCTTTTTAAAATTCCCCAAATGTGTAGCTAGGGCTGAAAACCAGTGAGCACCTTTGAGCTTCCCATATGTCACAACAAGTGGAGTTATACTACAGAGGAGAGAAGGTCCTGCATTATGTTCCTCAATGTGATAGAGGAACAAGAATGTCACAGTTAAGTCACCCAGCCTTTAGGCTTATGTCTTAGAGGGCTTCTCTCTAAACCATTTGCCATCCTAATCCAAAACAAAAGGCCCAAGATTTAGGTTCAGCCTTAATGTCATACGTTGACAAGATTCTTCTTTTCTCTTTTTCCCAGTAATGCCTTCTCAGAATGCTGTACTTTCCCTGGAGGGAAACATGGAGAAGGAAATGAATGTTGGATCACAGATACAGCGGTCTCAGGTAAGTTCAGTTTTACTCTCCTCTGAAGTGCTATTATAGTTCTCAGAATGCGGGCACTTTTATTTTTCAATTTTCAGAAGTACTAAGCCCCCAAAATCCAGAGCACTTGAGACTCTTGTGACAGATGCTGATCTCTACGGGATGTTTCCCACTCTCCTTATGTGCCCCTTTATAGCTCTTCTCTCCTTCAGCACTTTTACCAGATCATGGACTCATGTCTGAGCTAGATGTTGTAAAGGTAACACAAGAAGCCATAAACTGTGTTTTAATCACCCTTCCCTTAAATAGCTCACTAGAATTCAAACAACACTTGCCACTGTGTCTGCAAACAATGAATGATGCCCAAGTCACTGTGACTGCTTGAAGGTAACAGGACTATTAATGTACCTGAGAACATCTGTTGACACAAGTTAGTATTTATCAAGAATCTGTTGTATCTCTTCCAAAACCTGTTTAAACCTGTTGTTACAATTTGATTAAGTATGATGTAAATCTCTATGAGGTATAAGTATGATAAGTTGTTTCTATGAAAACTAGTTGAATGCTTTGGAAAGACTCAGTAAATGCCAGTCACCTTTTAAAATATTGCTGTCAAATTAGGTGTGAGCAAAACTGTAAAACATTGAAGGAAAATCCTAAAAATCTCAGAGGGTTCTACACCAGTATTATTTCCTAAGAGTCATTTGCTTGTTCTGATTTAATGAAACAGGAAGTGATACATTTTGGATATGGGCCCTCAATCATTAAAATCATTCTCATATCAAAAGACAAGGGAATAAATGTACACTTATGTATTTTAAATTTAAATGTTTAAATCTTTGAGATATTGTTTATGGATCTCCACTTTAACCAGCTGGTACATACCAGATACCAGTCTTGATTGCTTCAGAAAGGAGGACTTCTGTTGTTCCATGTTGTTATGAGATAATCATTATCCACAGGTAGCAAACTCATTGGAGGAGATTTTTTAAAGCCTACATCACACAATTAATATTCAGAAAAGTGTAATGTTGGGTTCTTCTCTGAATGCCAAAGACAACAAATACAGCAGGTGCTCAGAGAGGAGAGAAGTCCAATTAAGACTGGAGTGGTGGGGGCTTCCCTGGTGGCTCAGTGGTTAAGAATCCGCCTGCCAGTGCAGGGGACATGGGTTCGAGCCCTGGTCCGGGAAGATCCCACATGCTGCGGAGCAGCTAAGCCCATGTGCCACAACGACTGAGCCTGCGCTGTAGAGCCCACGTGCCACAACTACTGAAGCCCGCACGCCTAGAGCCTGTGCTCTGCAACAAGAGAAGCCACTGCAATGAGAAGCCCACACACCGCAACGAAGAGTAGCCCCCGCTCGCCGCAACTAGAGAAAGCCCGCGCGCAGCAATGAAGAGCCAACGCAGCCATAAATAAGTAAATAAATAAATAAGACTGGAGGGGACCAGGACTTCCCTGGTGGTCCAGTGGTAAAGAATCCGCCTTCCAATGCAGGGGGCGCAGGTTCAGTCCCTGGTCAGGGAACTAAGATCCCACATGCCGCAGGGCAACTAAGCCCGCGCACCACAATTACTGAGCCCCCAGGCGCCTCAACTAGAGAGCCTGCGTACCGCAAACTACAGAGCCCCCGTGCCCTGGAGCCCATGTGCCACAACTAGAGGAAGAAAACCTGCACGCCACAACTAGAGAGGAGCCTGCACGCTGCAGCTAGAGAGAAGCCCGCGTGCCGCAATGAAGAGCCTACGCACCACAACTAAGACCTGACGCAGCCAAAAAAATTAAAAAAAAGAAAAGAAAGGGAAAAAAAAGAATAGAGGGGCGAGGGAAGACTTCATGAGGAAAGGAGAGTTTGAATTTGTGCTGATATGAGGTAGTATTTGGACATTAGAGAAGACAGGAAATAGAACTTGAGCAAGAGCAGGGACCATAAGGAGACCGTCTGCCGAGCTTTAGCATTTATTCGGTATCAGTGCTTTGGGTTGCAAGGAATAGATTCACTCAGTTTACTCTTAATTGTAAGGCTCCCCACAGACAGGGATAGAAAGACATTGAGAACTAAGGTAGCGTATCTGCTTCTTGGCATTCTAGCCAGAGGAGTTTGCTTTAATTTTCCAGAACCATTTACTTTGTTCAGAAGAAAGATGATTCATTCATTCAACAAGTATTTTTTGAGCAGTTGCTATGTGCCAGAAATTGTGCTTGGCATCAGAACTACATCAGTGAGCAAAACAGACATGGTCCTAAACCCAAGTTGTTTAGCAGAGACAGACATTCAGCAGATATACTAAGGAATTGCAAATTGAGATGTTTATTATACATAATAAGAATAAGGCGTTGTGAATATGCATTAGGGAATCAGGGAAGAACTTTCTGGGGAAGCGAAATTTAAGGTGGGATGTGAAGGAGAATATAGGAGTTATAAAAAGTAAGTAGACCATCTCTACAATCTCATAGCAACATCTGTTCACAGGTTGCAACCCAATTGAACTGCTGTATACCTGGGCACCAGGGCACTGGAAAGAATAAGAAATTTGTATCTGCTTATATTTACACAAAGAAACTCTAGAAGAATACATAAAATACTGATAATAGCGATTATCTGTGGGAATGGAGGTGGGGACCAGGTCAATTGTACCAGGAATGTGAGACCTTTTTTGAACCGTATAAATACACCTGTTCAAAAATATTTTAGGGCTTCCCTGGTGGCGCAGGGGTTAAGAATCCGCCTGCCAATGCAGGGGACAGGGGTTTGAGCCCTGGTCCGGGAAGATCCCACATGCCACAGAGCAGCTAAGCCCATGCGCCACAACTACTGAGCCTGCGCTCTAGAGCCCGCGTGCCACAACTACTGAAGTCTGCGCGCCTAGAGCCCGTGCTCCGCAACAAGAGAAGCCACCACAGTGAGAAGCCCACGCACCGCAACGAAGAGTAGTCTCTGCTCGCTGCAACTAGAGAAAGCCCGCGTGCAGCAATGAAGACCCAATGCAGCCATAAATAAATAAATAAATAAATAAAATTTATTAAAAAAATTTTTTTTAACTATAAACAGTGTACCAGAGAAAACTAAATTGGATATAATGAAGCTTGATGACAGCTTCTGAGGTCAATAAAAAAGCAGATTTGGAAAAAAAAAAAAAGTAAGTGGAAAAGAGCATTTTAGGCATGTGCCAAACATCATGTACAAAAACTATGGGTATATTTGAGAAGTCAAAAGAAGGCCACTGTTGTTGGAGTGGACGGAGAGGGGGACTTGGAATAAACTTGGAGAAGTATGCAGGGGCTACGTATACAGGGCTTTATGACCATGATAAGAAGTTCAGTTTTTATTCTAAGTGTAGTGGAAAGCCTTTGAGAGAATTTAAGCAAGGTAGTAACATAATAAGTAACTGAATTCTACTTTAAACATCACCCTGGTGCATGCTAAATAGTAAGTGCATTTGTGAAAGGCAAGAAAGGAAAGGGGAGAGATCCCTTAGGAAGCTATTGCAGTATTCTAGATGATAGAAAGTAATACCTTAAAATTAGAAGATGGAGAAAAATAGGTGGACTTGAGTGCTTTGCTCTGGGAAACAGCAGAGATTAGTGAGAGGGATAAAGACAAAGGAAGAAAAAAGATGACTTCCAAAAATGTAGCCCACGTAGAGAATGGACTTGAGGACACGGGGAGGGGGAAGGGTAAGCTGGGACGAAGTGAGAGAGTGGCATGGACATATACACACTACTAAATGTAAAATAGATAGCTAGTGGGAAGCAGCTGCATAGCACAGGGAGATCAGCTCAGTGCTTTGTGAACACCTAGAGGGGTGGGATAGGGAGGGTGGGAGGGAGACGCAAGAGGGAGGAGATATGGGGATATATGTATGTGTATAGCTGATTCACTTTGTTATAAAGCAGAAACTAACACACCATTGTAAAGCAATTATACTCCAATAAAGATGTTAAAAAAAAAAAAGATGTAGCCCAGGAAATAGCAGGGTAATGGTAGATCAGACCATGTCACTCCTGTTCTCAAAACGCATGGCTCCCATTTCACTCAGAGTAAAAGCCAAAGTCCTTATGATGTCCTAAACAGTCCTGCAGAATCCGGACCTGTTACCTCTCTGACTTCATCGTTTACTTCTCCCCCTTGCTCATTCCACTCTAGCTACCCTGGCCTCATTCATCGTCCTTGATCATGCCACACACACTCTTGCCTTTGTACTGTTAACTTTTCAAGTCTTTTCTCCATTGTCACCTCTTCAATGATATCTTTCCTGACCACCTTATATAAAATTGCAACTGCCTCACCTCCACATTCTCAAACCCTCTTCCTCTACTCTTCTTTTATCTTCTAACACACTATGTAATTTACCTAGTTATCATGTTTATCGTCTACTTCCTCTGCTAGAGTTTCATAAAGGAAGAGAATTTTAGTCTCTTGTTCACTAGTATATCTCAAGCACTATAGTTGGCACGTAGGAAGCACTGAATAAATATCTGTTGAACAAATAGGAATTTAGCATATAATATAGGTCACATCTCAAACCAGTGGTGAAAAGATGGGTTATTCAATAATTGATGGTATTTCTGTGGAGCCACCTGGAAAAAGGTAAAGTTGAATCCATACCCCATACTTTACATCAGAATAGTCTTCAAACTGATCAAATATTTAAATGTGAAAAATTAAGGCATAGAAGTTACACAAGAATAAAATGGGAGAGTTCCTTTATAGCGTTCACTGAGTAAAGACTTTCTAATTACAACTGAGAATCCAGAAGCCATAAAAGAAAAAATGGATGGGTTCAACTCTTTAAAAATACCCAAAAATCTGTATGAGAAAAGAAAACTGTAAGCAAAGTAAAAAGACATGTCAAATTCGGAAAAATATTTTTGCTACTCAAATTGTAGTGGGGTAATCTTTCTAATAATAATAGTAGTCTTTCTAATAATAATAAAACACTCCTCTAAATCAGGTAAGAGATTAGGAGTCCAATTGAAAAAATGTACAAACAACATAAAAAGACAATTCACAGGAAAGAAAATTCAAATGCATCTTAAACACAGGAAAAATGTTCATCTGTACTCATAACAAGAGGAAATTTAAATTAAAACTAGAGAAAGCTTGACATTTTATCACCAAGCTTTGTATTTCCTACGGGGTTGATATTTTCCACAAGCTTGATAACGTACTCTCTTGGCAAAACTTTGGGAAAACAGACACTCTCTTACATTGCTAATGTGAGTGTGTGGCAGATTGCATTTCCAGAAAAATGACCAAATATCTGCCATCCAAAATGCTTTCTATACAATGACTTTGACATTCATCCCATCAAGAGACATCGAGGTCAGTGTTCCCTCCATTGAATCTGTGCGAGCTTGTGACCGGTAGAAGTGAAACTATGTGACTTTCAAGGCAGGTCATAAGAGGCAGTAAGACTTCCGCTTCATTCTCTCATGATGCTTGGTCTAAATCCAGCCACCTTGCCACACACACACACAAATCCAAACAGCTCATGGAGAAACCTACATGAAGAGGAACCAAGGCCCACAGACCTGGCTGAGCTCTCAGTGAGAGCCAGTACCAACTTGCCAGCCATGTGAGTGAGCCATCTTGAAAGTAGACTCTCCAAACCACAGTCAAGCCCTCCCAGCTGATGCCATGTAGATCAGAGGCAAGCTGTCCCCACTAAGTTATGCCCAGATTACAGATTTGTGAGCAAAATCAATGATAGTTGCTGTTTTAATCCCCCAAGTTTTGAGGTGGTTTATTATGCAGAGATAGATAAATAACTGGTACAGATTTTGTTACCTGGAAGTGGTGTGCTACCAAAACAAACATAGAACATGTGGCATCGGCTTTGCAGCAGAGCCAGTTGAACAAAGGGCAGAAGATGGAAAGGAAAAGGTTATTAGTAGAATCATAATGGCCTCAAGGAGAGTTAGTGGAGGCCTATGGGACCTTTCACAGGGCTTAAAGGATAATAAGGAAAATCTTACTGTGAGCTGGAGGAAAGGCGAAGCTTGAAGAAGGAATTTTGGTCAACACTGTCACCTCCAGTAACAAGGAAAATAGGAAATATACTTAATGGACTCAATGATCTATTTAAGGAGATTTACAGGTAGAAGATTGAAAGTGCCAACTGTCAGCTTCTGGCTGCCTAAAGTAAAATGCTAGAGGAAAAAGAAGATAAAAAAAGAAATATACAGGAACCAGACATGAAAATATGCTCAACATTGCTAATCATCAGTGAAATGCAAATCAAAACCACAATGAGATATCACCTCACACTTGTCAGAATGGCTGTCATCAAAAAGAACACAAATAACAAATTTTTGCGAGGATGTGGAGAAAAGGGAACCCTCATACGATGTTGGTGGGAATGTAAGTTGGTGCAGCCACTGTGGAAAACAGTATGGAGGTCTCTCAAAAAACTAAAAATAGAACTACCACATGACCCGGCAATTCCACTCCTGGGTATATATCCAAAAAAATCTAAAACACTAATTTGAAAAGATACATGCACCCCAATGATCAGAGTGGCATTTACAATTGCCAAGATGTGGAAGCAACCTCAGTGTCCATCAACAGATGAATGGATAAACATGTGGTGTACATATATATATATATATATATATATATATATATATACACACACACATACGTATATATATATATGTATATATATATACACAACAAAATACTACTCAGTCATAAAAAGGAATGAAAGTTTACCATTTGCAGCAACATGGATGAACTTGGAGGGCATTATGCTAAATGACATAAGTCAGAGAAAGACAAATACTGTATGATATCACTTACGCGTGAAATCTAAAAAACACAACAAACTAGTGAATAAAACAAAAAAAGCTGACTTGCAGATATAGAGAACAAACTAGTGGGGAGAGGGAAGCAGAGAGGGGCAATACAATTGGTAGGGGATTAAGAGGTACAAGCTATTATGTATAAAATAAGCTATAAGGATATACAACACGGAATATAGCCAGTATTTTATAATAACTATAAATGGAGTATAACCTTTAAATTTGTGAATCACTATACTCTATACCTGTAATATATAATATTGTACATAAACAATATTTCAATTTTTAAAAAAGTCTAAAAAATAAATATAAAGGAGCCAGGAATTACTGAGCTTGAAAAGAAAACTATTTGTCATTCACACCTCTCAACATGTTCCCAGCTCAGCTACATTTTAGAATTGCTATGAATTGCTGTGTACTTGAATGGGAGTGTCTCTAGTGGTTATTTCTATGCCTTTCCCACGACTTCGAGTTTGTGAAGGGTAGAGGGTGGGGCCAGATTACTATTTCTTTAGCTCACAGAAGGAAAAATAGGGAGAAAGCTTTCAAGGAACTGTACCTGAGGAACTGCGCTCAAAGATCCTCATCTGCATGTGGACCTGATATAGGTGACAAGATCCTGGACTTCACACTGACGCTCTAACGGGATGAAACATGGGGGTCTTGAGGAAGATGAGTGTATTTTGCATGTGGGAGGGATGTGAATGTTTACATTCAGAGGGTAGACAGTAGCAGATTGTATTTTCTGAAAATGGCACAATTTCTCCCATTCCATAGGCTCCTCATGTACTATGATTTAAATACTCTTTCTATCAAGAGATGTGGGAGTGTGTTCCTTCCCCTTGGATCTGGGCAGGCCTGTGACTGTGGTGGAACTGAAGCTATGTGACTCTTTTTTTTTAAATTTTTATTGGAGTCTAGTTGATTTACAATGTTGTGTTAGTTTCTGCTGTACAGCAAAGTGAATCAGTTATACATATACATATATCACCTCTTTTTTTAGTGAAGCTATGTGACTCTTGAGGCTGGATGATGAAAGCTGGTTCTCTTGGGAGTTTTGCATTTGGGGTCCAGCTACCATGCCGTGAGGAAGCCCAAGCAGCCTGTGGAGAGGCCCGTATGGAGAGAACCTGAGGCCCCTGGTTGAGCTCACAGCTGACAGCCAGCACCAACTTGCCAGCCACATGAATGAGCCTCTTAAAAGTGAATCCTACAGCCCAAAGTTGAGCCGCCCCAGCTGAAACAAAGTGGAACAAAGATGAGCTAGTCTCACTGAGTCCTGCGCATGTTACAGATTCTGTGAGCAAAATAAATGATTGTTGTTGTTTTGAGCCACTAAATTTGGGGGTGGTTTGTTATACAGCAATAGATAATTACAGAACTGATACAACCCCTGTGGAGGTCAGTTTGACAATATATATCAAAATTGCAGATTCATATACTCTTTTGGATTCTAGAGATAGACTTACATGCAATTGCAGAATAATATACATAAAAGATAATTCATTACAGCATGATTTGTAGTAGCAAGAGAGTAGAAAGCAGCTAAAATGTCTGTTAATAGACTAGTTAAATAAATTGTGGAACATTCACACTGTCCCATCCAGTTATAAAAAAGAATGAGGAAGATATCTATGAATTGATGTGGAGGGATTTCCAGGATAAGCTGTTCAGTGGAAAAATATCAAAGTGCAAAAGAGTATCTGTAAAATGCTACTTTTGTGTAAGAAAGAAGAGGAAATAAAAATATGCACGTAGGGACTTCCCTGGTTGCACAGTGGATAAACTCCACACTCCCAATGCAGGGGGCCCAGGTTTGATCCCTGGTCAGGCAACTCGATCCCACATGCATGCTGCAACTAAGAGTTCGTGTGCCACAACTAAGGAGCCCACCTGCTGCAACTAAGACCCGGCGCAAACAAATATTTTTAAAATATGCATATAAATCTATTTGCTTGTTTGAGCAAAAAGAGACATTGGAAGGGTAAACTTGAGTCTAATGAGTTTGGTTACTTGTAGGGCTTATATGGGACTGGGGTGAAAAAGAGGGAGTGGAGTGGGGCGGTATGGGAGGAGGGCTTAAAATTGAATACAAACAGAAACAAGTGAACCAAACTGTACTTCAAATTACTGATATAACCACACTGAAAAGGAGTTAACTTTTGAACCTAAATAGTTATTTATACTATATGTCCTCAGGCTAAAAGCAAAACAGTTCTAAATAGTGAACTCTCATTTGTAGGCTTGTTTTGCACTGAGACATGTGTTAGCAATACTGAAACCACTTTCTTTACCTTCTAGGATTGAGCAAATAAGTAAATTCATTGTGCATAATAGGAGCCAGGTTTCTCATGGTCAGAGAAGGGAATTACAGATATGAAAAGAGAGAAGGATGGAATGAACCTTGCCATGTTGGATTAGAATTAGAGGTGTCAGTGTGGACTCATGGGTTTTAATACATATAACTAAATACAGAATTGGGTATGGAGTTGTGTGTGTATACATACATCATTATGTATATTCCTCTCTTTCCCAGGTGCAACCGCTGAGAGGGCCTAGAAGCAGTAATACTCCAGTAGCATTGGACACATCTAGTGCCCAGATATTGGTGTCCAAGTGCCATTCTCCATTAAAAGTAACCAGACATAGCCACTCAGTATTTGACCAACAGAGCAGAACATGACAGACTGTGACCCTGTAGATCTTCTAGTGGGAAGCAGAGCTGCTCAGTATTTGACCATTATAAGGAATCAGGGATCCTTTGAGAAATGGCTGAGTCCAGGTTTGGAGCAGGAAAAGCACAACATGAACCTTGAAAGAACATCTTTCTATCCCAAAAAGTAAAGTACTCAAAGAATGATAGGTACATTTCGAAAGAACAAAGAAGCCAGTTTGAAGGGGCTTCTTCTGGCTAAATCTAGGACCATCTGAGCATTTTTAAAATAATGATAGTAAATGATTATAACTTATAGAATAAAATAAGTAAATCCACCTCATATAAATTAATGAATAAATAGGAAGGGAAACTGCTTCAGCACAGTAGAAAGCCAACTAATAATGTACAAAGAGTGTCGGCATTAGAAAAGCACCATGAAAATTACAGTTGGTTCAGGCAAGAATTATCAGTGAAAGCCAAAACGAGTGGGTGAAAGTTTGAGGCGGAACAAAGTATCTCCCCCACAAGAAACTTAGTAATTACAGGATTCAATAGTAATCTTCCAGGGGAAATTACTGGTAGGTAACCACCTTAACCAAATTATCAAAGTTAACACTGCCAGTAATGGAACTAGTCAACAATGCGTACAATTCACTGAGAAGAACCCAGCATCACTCCTGGACTATTCCTGCCATAAATGCATAGTGTGAATCTACTCATGATGAGACATTAGACAAGCCCAAATTGAGGTTTATTCTACAAAATAACTAGCCTGTGCTTTCAAAATGTCAGTGTTAGGAAATACAAAGAAGGGCTGGGGAACTGTTGCAGATTAAAGGAGACAAAAGATACAAGACAACCAAAAATCTTGATTTTGGTTATAAAGGACATTATTAGGACATTTAGTGAAATCTGAGTAAGTATATAGCTTAGACAACAGCACTGTATCGATGTTAATTTCCTGATTTTGATCATCCTACTGTTGTTACGTAAGAGAATTCCTTGTATTTAGGAAATAAACAAATTTTTTAGGGGTAAAGGGGCATCACCTCTGCAACTTACTCTTTTTTTTAATAGATTTATTTATTTTTATTTATTTATTTTTGGCCGCGTTGGGTCTTCGTTTCTGCTCGCAGGCTTTCTCTAGTTGCAGTGAGTGGGGGCTACTCTTCGTTGCGGTGCGCCAGCTTCTCATTGGGTGGCTTCTCTTGTTGCGGAGCACGGGCTTTAGTAGTTGTGGCACGCAGGCTCAGTAGTTGTGGCTCATGGGCTCTAGAGCGCAGGCTCAGTTAGTTGTGGCGCGCGGGCTTAGTTGCTCCGCAGCATGTGGGATCTTCCCAGACCAGGGCTCAAACCCGTGTCCCCTGCATTGGCAGGCGGATTCTTAACCACTGCGCCACCAGGGAAGTCCCTCTGCAACTTACTCTTAAACAGTCCAGGAAAATTATAGAAAGAAAAAGGGAGAGGATGGGCTTTTTCTTTTACTGATCCCAACATGCATCACGTGCCTTCTACTCTCAACCTATTTGCCCTTGTTGCCTTTTTTTTTTTTCTTTTTAAACACACTGGAATATTCTCTCTCCTCTTTTGTCTAAAGCTTAAAAATCTGTTAAGGATGTACACATGATCCACCAACTTGATACCTACTTTCACTATTTCAACATATTCTGAATTCTTTCAATTCTGAAATCTTAATAGCATGAATTTTCCATGTAGCTTTTTAATCGTTTAGATGATACGAGAGAGTTTCCTCTGCAGCAGGTTGTAAAAAGCCTAAAAGCAAGCATTATTTCATGCATGTTTTTATACCTGTCCTGAAAGGTGATAGAAGATAGAATTGTTGCTTCCAAAATTTTGACCTGGATTACTCAGAGCCCTGAAGACTTTCAGCACAACTGTTTAGGCATCCTAACCTTTGTCTACTGCAGCACCTTTGCCTCTTCCCCTAAGGGCCCCTGTAAAAAAAAGTTTTCTGGCTGAGCAAGGATGTACTTGGTGTTTCAGGAATCACTGACATTCCAGGACGTGGCTGTGGACTTCACCAGAGAGGAGTGGGACCAGCTATACCCTGCTCAGAAGAACCTCTACCGAGACGTGATGCTGGAGAACTATAGGAACCTGGTTGCACTGGGTAAGGATGGCATCCCTGTAAGACTGGAACTCATTCTACATGGGTTTCTTTCCTTTAGTAGTGAAAACCTTCAAAGCTTTTGTGTATATAGTTCAGGCCAGGATGAAAGAATGCTAATCAGGTTTGGAGACAGAGACCTTTGTTTTTTGCTTTCTTCTCAGGTGAAAGGTCCTGATTTTGAGATGGGTAGCTTTAGTTTGCTGCCTCTGAAGCCTCCCCTTTCCAAATCCAGAGGCCCTAAATATTAAACAGGTTGGAAATGAGTTCTGAGAGAGATTTTTGTTCCCAGTATAAAATTCTAAGATACACATTTTTTCCCATGAATAGGGCATCAACTTTATAAGCCAGAGGTGATCACTCAGTTGGAGCAGGAGGAGCAGTGGATGATGGAAACAGACAGCCCACCAGACACTCATCCAGGTGAGAAGCGAGCATTCGGGTATTTGCAACTCAGTGAAGGAAAATAGTCGCTTTTGAAATACTTAACTGAGTGTGTTACAAACATCTGCCTCTGGGATTTAAAGAGGCATGCTTCTTAAAAATTCAGTTCATATTTGACATTTTTCCAAAGTGGAAATGACCCTCTTACTTTTCTTCTGATTAAACAGATAATATATACTTATTATTTAAAAAACTTACACAACACAAATTTATTTTGAAGGTGTTAGTTTGAATGTCCATAAATACCTTGATGTTGCAAATCTCCACGAAGCATTTTCTTTCTCTTCTTTGTTCATACATCCTCTTGGTATTCTTTAAATCTTTTCCTTCTCCATATCAAAAATCCTCTGCCATTTTTACCCATTTTTCATTCATTTTTTTTTCTTTTTATTATCAAACACTTTAAACTTGTCTAAAACCCATAGCCTCAGTTTTAATTCTCTAGCTCACCTTTGTGATGTGACAAAGGTGTCCTACTGGTGTTACTAAAATTGTTTTCTTGGAGATTACCACTGACTTCCTTCCAGTCAAATCCAGTGACTAAAAAACCACAGTTATTGTCTCCTGTGATTGTGTTGCATTTAACTGTGCTGACTTGACTTTCTTGAAAGTCCACTCTGGCTTGTGATACACACCATTCTTGCCTCTTCTGGCCTCTCCCCTGTCTCTCTACCTGCTCCTTTAAATACCCTCCCTCCCTCCTTATTCTTCTAAAGGCATATATTCTTATGGACTTGGTGTTCACTCTGTAGTATCGTGCTTTTAAGTGGCCTTTCTATGTTCATTTTCCCATTTCTAGCCTCAGTATTTCACCCACATTCTCTTCCCAAATTTTAGATTATATTTGTGTTTATGAATGTCATGCTATCATCTTTTTTTTTGGCTTCATTGGGTCTTCGTTGCTGTGCACGGGCTTTCTCTAGTTGCAGTGAGCGGGGGCTGCTCTTCGTTGCGGTGCACGGGCTTCTCATTGCGGTGGCTTCTCTTGTTGTGGAGCACGGGCTCTAGGCGCGTGGGCTTCAGTAGTTGAGGCGCACGGGCTCAGTAGTTGTGGCTCGCAGGCTCTAGAGCACAGGCTTCAGTAGTTGTGGTGCATGGGCTTAGTTGCTCCGCGGCATGTGGGATCTTCCCGGACCAGGGCTCGAACCTGTGTCCCCTGCATTGGCAGGCGGATTCTTAACCACTGCGCCACCAGGGAAGCCCCTCTATAATGCTTGATGAGGGTGTTCATCCTTAGCAGTGACCACCCTCCTCTTAAGGGCAGTTGCAGTCATGTCTACAAACATAGGGGCTTGGGTTAGGTGAGGAGCTGGAGCAGAGACTAGAGCTTGTTTTTCAAAACTGCTTTAAAGTCCAAGATTATCATTGTCTCCATCTGGAGTCTAGACCCTGTCCCCTGGCGTCTTGCCGGGTGGCAACCCTTTGGTTGAAGATCTGATGTGCCTTGAGGGTGTCTACTATGGGGGAGCAGTACTTGTACATTTCATGCACTATCACTCCTCCTGGTATGTTGATCAGGCTGCCCTGTTTCCAGGGATAAATGAAAGTTCTGGAAGATAGGCCTTAGGCAGTGAATGCCCTGAAATCTACTCCTAGGCTGTAGGAGCCTAGAGCACCACACTTACCTGTGGTTCCAGGAGCCAGGTCAGCAGCCTATGGATTTTGATGCTAAGAGAATAGAAAAGACAGTGTTCTGAGCTCCAGCCAATTATTCCAACTGTTTTAGAGCCAAAGTCCCTGAGCAGACAAAAGCATTTTATCTGAAAATAAAGTGGTCCAGTTGATAATTTGGTTGAAATGATAAACTGGTTTAAAATGAATCTTTTAAATCACATTTTTTCCACGTATAATTTAATTCTTGACCAGAGTAAGTTTATTTTCTGACTTGGACTTTTTTTTCTTTTTAAAATTTCTATTGCATGTTCAGCCAACTAACTCTTCATGTTGTGCTGAAGAATAAGCCCGAAGTAACCTAAATGTGAATTGACTTTGGCACATCCATAAAATTGGATATTTTACAGTCCTTTAAAAATTATGTGGAAATGTATTTGATGACATGGAAAGTGTTCATGATGTGCAATAATGTAAGAAAGCAAAATACAAAACAGTATTATGGTATAATTCTATTTTATTTTCCCAGGACAGTTGCTGGCATAATTATTTATTAATGTTGCCTCTTTTGCTGTCAGGTGTCCTTGACCATAAGCATATGTGCCAGCTTCAAGGGGACCACTCGTACAGCTTTGTATATACCTCCCCTGTGGGTAGAAGACCAGGACTAGTGCATGATTCACGTCTGAGAAAGTTAAAGCAGTACAAGGCCTGAGAACAGCTAACTCTGACTAAGGAAATGGCTTTGATGGGTGAGCCAGGAGAAGCTGCTGAGTTAGGATCAGTCTGCGCTACCCAAATTTTGTTGGGACAAGGTATTATGAGTGTTTTTCATGAGTCAGCCAACATGATCTTGGATCTCGTCCAGTAGGGTTCATGCCCTAAGGCTGGTCCCAAGGGATTACCCAAAATAGAAATATATCTATCCTAGATCATGGAAATGACCGGAGAGTGAGGGGTCTAGCTAGAACCTTCCAAGAGTCATAAAAGTTCCCAAAAGTGAGTCTGTTTTAAACATCCACCAAGCTGAGAATGTGAAGCTACCATACAAAAACTGGCCTATCTCTTGATCTCTCTTCCCTCCACACAGCTGCTACCCTCCAACTCTTGTTAGAAGGGAATTAAACAAGAGTTAGTGAGTGAAGGAAGAAGTGTGTAGGGAAATAGTTAAGGGGAGAAAGAAGCAGAGTAGAAGCAGGGAAAAGACTAGAAGGGAAAGAGTAGAGGGGGGGAGAGGCAGGGAGAGAGAAGGAGGAATATTGACTCTGTAACAGCCCAGGGAAGGGGAGAGGGATTAATTTTGAAGTTTTGAATACTATACGTGACTGAACACTTTAATTACTGAATAGAGACTGTGTTTGCAACTTAATGTAACAGTAGGAGTATCTGTTACCTAATAATTAAAGGAAGAGCGTGGGTCCTGCCCAAATCTTCATACAGAAGCAGAGGAAAAATACCCCCACTAAATAAAGTTTAAAGAAGCAGTGGGAGACTGAAATGAAATTTTGTTTTTACCACAATCTATGTGTCATGCTTGTTCAAAACATGGTTACATTTATATTTATGTGAATATAGGAGAAATCTGGCAAGAGAGGCTCCAGACTTAACAATGATTACATTTAGGGGGTGGAATTCTTAATTTATACATTGGATATGTTACTATAAGCAAGTATTAGTTTTATCATTTTAAACAAAAGATTAAAAATCAGAAGAAATACTTTTAAAATAAACAAGTAGTTGGCATTATAATAGAATAATCCACAGGTGAGATTTAGAAGGTCTTGGACTTGGACCTGTCTTCTCTAAGTAGTCTTTTCTCTGTCTCCCACCTCTGAACACAGACCTTACCCTGATATTTCTTATTCTCCTTTCCATTTCCTTTCGACTATGTATGCTCCTGATTGATCTCTTCTTTTTATGATTACCACACATATTTTAAAATTTCCACCTGCTCACTGCTTCTCATCATCCTTCTATAGTCTTTCCCCTGTTACATGGCCATATTTCAAAACTTTTAATGCCACATTTGCCTTGTCTGCATTACTGTCAGTTTCATTTGGTAATTCACTATGCAACAATTTCTTTTACAAAACAGAGAATACTGAAAAGTGTTTAAATGTTCTGAATTTCTTTTAGATGGGGAGAATAGTCCAGAAATAAAAAAATCAAACCAGAATATTTCTGATGAAAATAAAACCTGTGACATGCTAATGGAGAGATTAACAGGAGACAGTTTCTGGTACTCCATCTTAGGTGGACTCTGGGATTTTGATTACCGGTTAGAATCTAACCAAGAAAACCAGCAGAGACATTTAGGACAAGTATCTTTCACCCACAAAAAGATCACACAGGAGAGAAGCCTTGAATGTAATAGATTTGGGGAAAACTATCATCTAAACTCAAACCTTGTTATGCATCAGAGAATTCCTTCAATTAAAATACCCCTTAATTCTGACACACAAGGAAATAGCATCAAGCATAATTCAGACTTGACTTACTATCAGGGAAACTATGTAAGAGAGAATCCTTATGAATATAATGCGTGTGGAAAAATCTTCAATCAACATATTCTTCTTACTACTCATATTCATACTGAGGGGAAACCCAGTGAATGTGGGAAGGCCTTCAGCCAAAACTCATCTCTTACTCAACCTCAGATAGTCCTCACAGGAGAGAAGCCCTATAAGTGTGATGAATGTGGGAAAAGATTCAGCCAGAGGATACATCTTATTCAACATCAGAGAATTCACACAGGAGAAAAACCTTTTATATGTAATGAATGTGGGAAAGCCTTCCGTCAACATTCATCCTTTACTCAACATCTGAGAATTCATACTGGAGAGAAGCCCTATAAATGTAATCAGTGTGGTAAAGCCTTTAGCCGTATCACATCCCTTACGGAACATCATAGACTTCATACTGGAGAGAAACCTTATGAATGTAGTTTTTGTGGGAAAGCCTTCAGCCAAAGGACCCATCTTAATCAGCATGAGAGAACTCATACAGGAGAGAAACCCTATAAATGTAATGAATGTGAAAAAGCCTTCAGCCAGAGTGCACACCTTAATCAACATAGGAAAATCCATACTCGGAAGAAATTATGTGAATATAATAAATGTGAGAAAACCTTAAGCCACAGTCCTTCACTTACTCCTCAGCACATAACTCAGAATTTTTAGCTTTGTCCTGGCGGGGGTGGGGGTGGGGTAAGGGACTCATATGAATATATAACTGTAGGAAAATTTTGGTCAGACCTTTTCATCCCACGCAATATCATATTATTCATAGTGGGGAGAAAGGTTATAAATAAACTTTTAATGCGTAGAAGCCAAATAAATTTAGATCTTAAACTAGTAGCATATTATATTCCCAGAAGAGGTTATAAATAGTGAAAGGAATTTATTTTATAAACAAGATTATATGAGGAGTCATGTTCCAAAACTTTTCTTAATGACCAGAAATCCTGTAGGCAATAACCTATGATTATTCCCCTGTGATTTTTATAGCATAAAGTTTTTAAATTATATAAACATTGATTAATCAAGGCAATGATATGGTATAACCAGTCACATAAACTTGAAATGAACAGAAAAGAGCAATATTTCTTAAACTTCAGTCATTTGTATGCATCCTTTACAGATTTTACCATATTCAGTGTTTACTTAATATTTTCCTTTAAAGGGACTCAGAATTTTTAGCCTTGTCCTAGGAAATATTATTTATGGAAATTGTGAGTTCTATATGCTAATTATATTCTAATTTCCATCAAAATAAATATATAACTTTGAAATTGAAAATATCCATTGATGTACCACCTAAGTCTTCTGACCATTTTTTGAAAAGCCATGTGAGAGGATATGGCAATATTATGTTATTTTTTAGGAATCCTTGCATTATTTTCATCAAACAGGTCCTAGGATCTTTAAGAAGAGTCTTGGAGGAGACTGAGGGTCATATTGATGAACTTTGAAAAGTGATTCAGAGAAGTCTACTTTTCTATCCTGTTATTCTAGTTTTAAATTTCCCTGTAGCAAACATAGATTTTTGAACTAAAATTGTCATTTCTGTTATTATTGCAGATTTGAATAGAGAGAAGGTTTTATTTTATAATGACAGGGGCTTTATAAGAATCCCTACACCTCCCTGCACCACTGTGGAAGATGGAAGTAGGGCACCGTACCAGAGGATGAGTGGTGGTGCCACACTGAGGCTAAGAACCAGGGAAGAGCCTTACTGGCTTATATAAACAACTAAAGAAGTGTTACTAATTGGCTTATTAATTCGTTTTATTTATTGAAATATATTTATGTACCACCTTTTTCCAAAGAGAATTTAAGGTGTTTTAATTTGATTTTTATGATTACTGCCTTGTTTGACAGAAATCACTTTTTGACATTACAAAGCATCGTAAATATAAACTGTCATAAGCCATGAACAGCTGCAACTAGGAGGCTGCTTCTGTTTCTTGGCTTTCTGTTTTTCTCTCGGTCTTCTCAGGTACGGCTGAAGAAGCCATGAGGCTAAGTAAGAATGCAGTCCCCTTGCTTTCTCACCTTCCTTCTAACATATCTCCCAGCTCAAGACTTCCCCTTTTTTTTTTCCCTGTGAAGGACTAGATATCATAGGCCTTAAGTGAAAGCTGGAATGATTTAAATTTTTTAAAAAATTAAAACACTAAAAACCAAGAAAGAAATGAAATGAATTCATTTCATCATGGAAGTTAAACTTTTCAAAGTACATTTATGTCCCATGCATCAGTGGATGAAATAGTTAATAAAACTCCAAGTTACTGTAGTCATGGAGGATTTCTAATAGTATTTTGTGTTCAGATATCTGTGAAATGGAGATCCATTGTCAAGACATATAAGTTCTGGAAGTGTCTCTTCACCAAAAGGATCTACATTGAACATTTATTTACCCTAAGGAGGCAGAGTATAGAGCACTCAGGTTTCAGGAAGAGAGAGTGAGCCAAGGCGAAGTCTCAGATAGCAGAGGTATGTATGAAAAGAAGTAATGGTTAATTACAATTGGTGAAGCCTTTGATCAAAGTTTAATTTTGCAACCGGGGGGCGGGGTGGGGGGGGCGGAAACCTGAATAATCCACAAAGAGTGCTAAGGGCTTCAATACAAGGCATTGTATCTCAGCACAGGGGAAGAAGGAGAACACTATGGGATTTTTCAGGAGAGGATCAGCAGAATTTGGACAATTTCAGAAAAGAGGAGTCGGGACTGAAGAAGACCAGTTGGCCATGGATTTTCAGCAATTCTTCATAAATAGGAATTATAAAATTAGAAGCCTATTATATATCCTTAGGGTCATAAATGATTATGCTTATGTTAACTGTACAGTAAACTATGTCATTCTGGTGTGAATTCATTCTCATGTCCTTTGTTGTCTTCAACATGTTCCAAGTTAAGTGAATCCTAAATATATTTATTACATCAAAATTCAAGGAAGCCATAGGAGTAGTACTCATTCAGAAACCTGTTGTTATGATTTATTTCTGTGTAGGAGGGCAAGATATTACCCTTTTACATATATTAATTCATTTGGTCCATCCAACCAGGTGTTGTTGCCTTTCTTTTATGAAAAGAGATACTTCAGCTTAGACATAATAATAAGTGATTTAATATTCAGGGCTTCTTGGACTGAAATGTCACTAGAACATGGATCATGTTACTCCTAATCCAGTGGATACAAACAGTGCCAGGAACAGTGTTTTATAGCACTCTGAAAACATTTGATAACTATATTAAAATTAATAAAATGAGAGATTGCTGCTCAACACCAAAATTCATATGACTCTTTTTCTGAACCTCAGAGTATAAAAGGATTGCCATGTTGATAGATTCTCTTATGTCGAAACGGCTTATGGGTTGGAGAAAAATACTCATCTGGATTTTGATTAATGTTCAATTTATTAATTTAAGGAACCAACTGACATTCTTTAAGCAGCCAACATTCCTCTAATTATTCATAGATGTGCAAATAATAAATAAAAACTTAAGAATTTCTAAAATTAGATATCCCTACTCTTTTAAACACTGATCAGATTTAAATACATGTAAACATTTCATTAAAATCACAAACCTAGGGCTTCCCTGGTGACACAGTGGTTAAGGATCCGCCTGCCAATGCAGGGGACACGGGTTCGAGCCCTGGTCCGGGAAGATCCCACATGCTGCAGAGCAACTAAGCCTGTGCGCCACAACTACTGAGCCTGCACTCTAGAGCCCGTGAGCCACAACTACTGAACCCGCGTGCTACAACTACTGAGGCCCACGTGCCTAGAGCCCATGCTCCACGACAAGAGAAGCCACTGCAATGAGAAGCCTGTGCACCGCAACAAAGAGTAGCCCCTGCTCGCCACAACTAGAGAAAGCCCACGTGCAGCAATGAAGACCCAACACAGCCAAAAATAAATAAATGAAATAAATAAATTTTTTTTAAAAATCACAAACCTAAAATTTCAAATTTTATTAGGTGCCTTAAACACATTAAGAAACAGGTAAGAGGTACCCAGATTATAAAAATAATTATACCGAAACTAGTTATAAATATGTTAACTCCAGGCTTCCCTGGTGGCTCAGTGGTTAGGAATCCGCCTGCCAGTGCAAGGGACACAGGTTCGAGTCCTGGTCCGGGAAGATCCCACATGCCGCGGAGCAACTAAGCCTGTGCTCCACAACTACTGAGCCTGAGCTCTAGAGCCCGTGAGCCACAACTACTGAAGCCCGCATGTCACAACTACTGAAGCTCACGTGCCTAGAGCCCATGCTCCGCAATGAGATGCCACCGCAATGAGAAGCCCGCGCACCGCAGCGAAGAGTAGCCCCCGCTCGCCGCAACTAGAGAAAGCCCGCGTGCAGCAGTGAAGACCCAACACAGCCAAAAATAATAAATAAGATAAATTTATATTAAAAAAAAGTTAATTCCATGGACTTGATGTTTTTATCCTTATTTGAATATTTTCCCAGGGTTCCAATTTTCGTATGTTCCTAGGTTTACATTTTTCTACCAGGTACTATTTGTATACCTTCCTCAGGTTTTAGTAATCTTATTCAACCCAAAATAAGAATAATACTGTGACAGACAAATTAAGTTGAAATTTATGGGTTAGCAACTGGCTGATCTTTAGTTAGGTCATCCATAAAACCTAGTTGCACAGACCAAATATTCTTTGGTCTCCTTTTATAACAAAATATCACTTGTTATGTCATGGGACATTTTAAGACCTTACTTTTATATAGATTGTAAATTTTTGACACTTGAACTTTCCCAAAACCATCTGGCCCATTGGCCTGTCATTATGATATGGTGATCTCGCTGGCTAGCATTATATTTAAAGCTTTTATGTGCATCATTAGGATAATTAATGAGGCTATCCAGCTCCTTCCGGAAGAATGCAAGTTTTGTTGTCAGTTTTCCTCTATAGAACATTTGGCTACTTCATCATTTTGCAACATATTGCAACCAACTTTCTGCTTGTTTATTGTATGTGACCGTTAGAGGTGATTAACTGTTGAACCATCTTTCTACTTGGTCTGAGTGACTGTCCGGTTCTTCCTATTTCTTGATATGGTTCAACATTTTCCAGGATTATCTGGCTTGCCCAACACCCCTTTGTTTCTTCTTAACTGATTAAACAGGAACAAATACATATATACACATACATGCATGTATATATACATATATATGTACATATGCACATACTTAGCAAGAAATATATATATTACTTTTTAAGATCAGTATTGAATTATACATATCATGTTACAATCATCCTTTTATGACTGTTTTAACACACTTGACTTGAGCATCATTATGAACACTTGGCCTCTCATATAACAAGCAGTTCCAATTAACCATTTTTTTAAATGCTCAAATTGTGAGAACTTAGCGAGTGGAAGCTGCATTAAGCTAGCTTCTTTTAACTCTTAGCACTTTTTCTGTTATCTGTAAACACTTTCTCGTTTTTGGAAGTAAGATGGTCCAAACCCATTCCAAAATTTTCACTGTTCCAAGACGTGAGAGTACTGTCTTTTTTTTTGGCTGCATTCAGCATGTGGGATACCAGTTCCCCAACCAAGGATTGAACCTGCACCCCATGCAGTGGAAGCGTGGAGTCTTAACCACTAGACTGCTGGGAAACTCCCAAGATGTGAGAATAGATTCCTGCCCAAAGAGTTCTATATTCTTTTAGTACAGAGTAGTAGAAGAGACCAAAATCTGGGCCCTAGGGATGTCTGTGACCATTGAGAGTGAGCAAAAGTCCTGCTGCTACTACAGCCACTGCTATCAGGACACTTTTTAGACTTTATAGAAAACCTTCAAAACTCCACCAAAAGCTATTAGAACTAATAAATGAATTCAGTAAAGTTGCAGGATACAAGATTAATATACAGAAATCTGTTGCATTTCTATACACTAATAATGATCTATCAGAAAGAGAAATCAAGAAAATAATCCCATTTACAATCACATCAAAAAGAATAAAATACATAGGGAATAAATTTAACCAAGGAAGTGAAATACCTATATGCTGAAAACTATAAGATACTCATAAGATACTCATGAAGGAAATTGAAGATGTTACAGATACATGGAAAGACACCCCGTGTTCATGGATTGAAAGAATTCATATTGTTAAAACGTCCATACTACCTGCAGAAAACTATAAGAAGACACTGATGAAAGAAATTAAAGTTGATACAAATAGATGGAGAAATATACTATGTTCTTGGATTGGAAGAATCAACATTGTGAAAATGACTATACTACCGAAAGCAATCTACAGATTCAATGCAATCCCTATCAAACTACCACTGGCATTTTTCACAGAACTAGAACAAAAAATTTCACAATTTGTATGGAAACACAAAAGACCCCGAATAGCCAAAGCAATCTTGAGAAAGAAAAACGGAGCTGGAGTAATCAGGCTCCCTGACTTCAGACAATGGTACAAAGCTACAGTAATCAAGACAGTATGGTACTGGCACAAAAACAGAAATATAGATCAATGGAACAGGATAGAAAGCCCAGAGATAAACCCACGCACATATGGTCATCTTATTTTTGATAAAGGAGGCAAGAATATACAGTGGAGAAAAGACAGCCTCTTCAATAAGTGGTGCTGGGAAAACTGGACAGCTACATTTAAAAGAATGAAATTAGCACACTGCCTAACACCAGACACAAAAATAAACTCAAAATGGATTAAAGACCTAAATGTAAGGCCAGACACAATCAAACTCTTAGAGGAAAACATAGGCAGAACACTCTATGACGTAAATCACAGCAAGATCCTTTTTGACCCACCTCTTAGAGAAATGGAAATAAAAACAAAAATAAACAAATGGGACCTAATGAAACTTAAAAGCTTTTGCACAGCAAAGGAAAGCATAAGACGAAAAGACAACCCTCAGAATGGGAGAAAATATTTGCAAACGAAGCAACTGACAAAGGATTGATCTCCAAAATTTACAAGCAGCTCATGCAGCTCAATATCAAAAAAACAACCCAATCCAAAAATGGGCAGAAGACCTAAATAGACATTTCTCCAAAGAAGATATACAGATTGCCAACAAACACATGAAAGGATGCTCAACATCATTAATCATTAGAGAAATGCAAATCAAAACTACAATGAGATATCATCTCACACCAGTCAGAATGGCCATCATCAAAAAATCTACAAACAATAAATGCTGGAGAGGGTGTGGAGAAAAGGGAACTCTCTTGCACTGTTGGTGGGAATGTAAATTGATACAGCTACTATGGAGAACAGTATGGAGGTTCCTTAAAAAACTAAAAGTAGAACTACCATACGATCCAGCAATCCCACTACTGGGCATATACCCTGAGAAAACCATATGTACCACAATGTTCATTGCAGCTCTATTTACAATAACCAGGACATGGAAGCAACTTAAGTGTCCATCGACAGATGAATGGATAAAGAAGATGTGGCACATATATACAATGGAATATTACTCAGCCATAAAAGGAAACAAAATTGAGTTATTTGTAGTGAGGTGGATGGACCTAGAGTCTGTCATACAGAGTGAAGTAAGTCAGAAAGAGAAAAACAAATACCGTAAGCTAACACATATATATGGAATCTAAAAAAAAAAAAAAAATCATGAAGAACCTAGGGGCAGGACAGGAATAAAGACGCAGACCTACTAGAGAATGGACTTGAGGACACCGGCAGGGGGAAGGGTAAGCTGGGAGAAAGTGAGAGAGTGGCATGTACATATATACACTACCAAATGTAAAACCGATAGCTAGTGGGAAGCAGCGCATAGCACAGGGAGATCAGCTCGGTGCTTTGTGTCCACCTAGAGGGGTGGGATAGGGAGGGTGGCGGGGAGGGAGTCGCAAGAGGGAAGAGATATGGGCATATATGTATATGTATAGCTGATTCACTTTGTTATAAAGCAGAAACTAATACACCATTGTAAAGCAATTATACTCCAATAAAGATGTTAATAAATAAATAAATAAATAAATAAAATGTCCATACTACCCAAAGCAATCTACAGATTTAATGCAATTCTTGTCAAAATACCCATGACATTTTTCACAGAACTAGAACAAATAATTCTAAAATTTGTAGGGAACCCAAAAGACCCTGAATAACCAAAGCAATCTTGCGAAAAAAGAACAAACCCAGAGATACCAGTCTCCCTCACTCTAGGCTACAAAGCTACAGTATGAAACAGTATGGTCCTGGCACAAAAACAGACATACTGACAAATGGAACAGAATAGAGAGCCCAGAAATAAAGCCACACGGTTATGGTCAATTAATCTATGACAAATGTGGCAAGAATATACAATGGAGAAAAGATGGTCTATTCAAGAAGTGGTGCTGGGAAAACTGGACAGCCACATGTAAAAGAATAAAAGTAGATCATTTTCTCACACCATAAAAAGAAACTGGAAATTATTAAAGACCTAAATATAAGACCTGAAACCATAAAACACCTAGAAGGAAACATAGGCAGAACACTCTTTGACATAGGTCTTAGAGATATTTTTTTGGATCCGTCTCTTCAGGCAAGCGAAATGAAAGCAAAAATAAACTAATGGGACAGAATCAAACTTAAAAGCTTTTGCACAGCATAGGAAACCATCAACAAAATGAAAAGGCAAGTGTCCATGGACAGATGAATGGGTAAAGAAGATGTGGTATATATATATATATACAATAGAATACTACTCAGCCATAAAAAGAATGAAATATTGCCATTGCAGCAACATGGATGGACCCAGAGATTAACATACTAAGTGAAGTAAGTCAGACAGAGAAAGACATACCATATGATATCACTTATATGTGGAACCTAAAAAAAGATACAAATGAACTTATTTACAAAACAGAAACAGACTCACAGACATAGAAAACAAACCTACAGTTGCTAAAGGGGAAAGAGGGAGGGGAGGGATAAATTAGCACTTTGGGATTAACATATACACACTACTATATATAAAATAGGTAATCAACAAGGACCTACTGTATAGCACAGGAAACTCTACTCAATATCTTGTAATAACCTATAATTTAAAAGAATGTGAAAAAGAATCTGAATCACTTTGCTGTACACCAGAAACTAACACAACGTTGTAAATCAACTATACTTCAATTTAAAAAATTCGACAACACAGTAAAAGGATCAAAAAACATGATCAAGTGAAATTTATCCCTGGGATGCAAGAATGGCTCAACATACACAAATCAATAAATGTAATATACAACATTAACAGAATGAAAGATAAAAATCATATGATCCTCTCAATGGATGCAGAAAAAAACATTTGACAATCCTGTCATGATTTTTTAAAAAAATCAACAAATTGGGTATAAAAGGATATCCTAAAGATATCTGCATTCCTATGTTTATTGTAGCATTATTCACAAAAGCCAAGATATGGAAATAACCTTAATAGTGTCTGATGAATGAACAAGGAAATGTCATATATATATATATACAAAATACTATATATATTTTTACATTATATGTATGTGTATATATTATATAAATACAAAATTCCATCTCTATATATGTATATACAAAATACCATAGACTGAGTGACTTATAAAAACAGAAATTAATTGCTTACAGTTCTGGAGGCTGGGATATCCAAGATCGAGGTGCCCAAAGATCTGTGTTTAGTAAGGGCCCACTTCCTGGTTCATAGACAGTGCCTTTTTGCTGTGCCCTCACATGGCAGAAGGGAGCAAGGGAGTTTTCTTGGAGTCCTTTTGTAAAAGAGATTGAATCCCATTAATAAGGGCAAAGCCTAATCACTTCCTCAAAGCCCCATCTCCTAATACCTTCACAGTGGAGGTTAGGATTCAAGATAAGAAATTTGGAAGGACACAAACATTCACACCATAGCAGTGACCGTGAGGAGAAATGGATGAGAAGGATGGGTTGGGGGGCAGGGGGCGGAGGGGGAGAGAGAGGGAGATTGAATATATGAGAATGAATAATGTGTATATGGGTTATGGGTTAGGGGACTGGATGGCTGACCAAGAAGCTTATCAAATGTGGGGAGGTTTTACTCCTTTCCAAAAGCATCTGATTCATGTCTTACACCATGAATGATTGCATGTTGTTTTCCATTTTCCAAGTGCCAACTTCTTTATAGGTTAAATTTTTGTGGGTGCAAGCAGCAGACATTGACTCTGGTTGTATAGTCTCTTCAGGACACCTACCTCAGGATGCAGTAGCTCCAGTCACCTCCCATCCTCCGATCAGAGCACTCAAGATTCATATTCCTGGAAGGTAATTTGACTGGTCCAGCTTGGGCCTCGTGCTAAACGAAGATGGAGGACTTTGATTGGCAGACCCATTGAGGCTACAGACACAGGAATTCAGAAAGGCAAATCAAGGTGTTTTTACCACAGCAGACAGACAGGACACTAAGGGGTGATAGGACTCAATCGGATCCCCCAAAATGGTATAAAGATTCCCTTAAACTGAGGACATTGAAGATACAGAAGATGCAGAAAAAAAAGCCTTTTCAGAGTGTCCCTTATCTGACTAAAGGCAGAGCTTTCCTTTTTTTTTTTTTTTAAAGACAATAGCTATTTTTTAAAACATTTATTTATTTTGGCTGCACTGGGTCTTAGTTGAGGCATGTGGGCTCCTCAGTTGAAGAAAGTGGGATCTAGTTCCACTGACCAGGGATCGAACCTGGGCCCTCTGCACTGGGAGCAAGGAGTCTTACCCACCGGACCACCAGAGAAGTCCCTAAAGGCAGAGCTTTCTAAGAGTGAAGCTGCCGTAAATCCCCTCTCAGAGGAGATTCCAGCTAGGACGGAGACCAACAAACCACTGGCACCAGGATGAGAAATTGCACAAACAAACATTATCACAAACTGTTATACTTTCCATTGTTCTCATAAAAGCCCATTTGCCTTTCCTAAAAGTCCACTTGTTTTCCCAGAGGCCCTTTCTCCCTCCTTCCCTTCCCCTATTAAGTTGGTATATAATCTCCTATTTCTAGTTGTCCAGGAGTCTCTTCATCTGCTCCTGCATGCATGTGTAAATAATCCTTGTCTTTTCCCCTGGTAATCTATTATCAGTTCATTCACAGCTCCACCATCAACACTCAAACCTAAGTTAGTAGAGGGAAAGTTTTCCTCCCAATGAGGGTTGGAAAAAATCAGCAGAAGTTTTTTCTACCTTCGATGGTGTGAAATGATTTGATTTGCATTTAAAAAAATCATTCTGGGGGGACTTCCCTGGTGGTCCAGTGGTAAAGAATCCACCTTACAATGCAGGGGACGCAAGTTCAATCCCTGGTCAGGGAACTAAGATCCCACATGCCACGGGGCAACTAAGCCCGCACACCACAACTACTGAGCTCGCACACCTCAGCTAGAGCCCACGTGCCTGAAACTACAGAGCCTGTGTGTACTGGAGCCTGCACGCCACAACTAGAGAGGAGAAAACCCGCACGCCACAACTAGAGAGAAGCCCGCGCTGCAATGAAAGATCCCGCATACCTCAGTGAAGATCCAGCGTGCCGCAACTAAGCCCTGACACAGCCAAAAATAAATTAAATAAATAAATAATAAATCTTAAAAAAAAAATCACTCTGGGTATGTCATTGGTTTTATTAACAAGAGAAGTTGTAAGCTTGCTTGTAAAAGAAAGGAATTTAAGTTCATAGCTAGAGGGAAATATGATATCCCAGAAAAGTTTTTGTTCATATGAAATAATGCATATAAAGTTATTACCACTTTCATTGAAAATTAGCTCCCATTTCTGAAATTTCAAACATCTCACACTCTCCCCCCCACCATCTCTCCTTTTAAATTCACTTGCTAAGTGTGCCCTTGGCCTTAATTCTTTATCTGGATTCACACTTCAATCTAATGACACCACCACTTTTTTTTTTTTTTAACCCTCCATTAACTCCCTCCTAGTGTAGCAATTCCCTAACAAGAGCCTAATACGTTCCCAGCCTTCCTTCTAACTGAGAAGGCGTCAGCAGCAGCCCACATATATATGTACCCACACCGGACTTCTCTCCATCTCACAGATATTGAAAATTAACACCTAAAGTCATACTAGACATAAAAATCTCCTGAAGTTTATCTTAAATACAACTCCTGGGGGTGGAAACAAACATTTCAGTCTCAGCATTTGGCAACGTCCAATGATCCAGTGTTTGATGAATGAATTAAGTTCCTTTGATTTGGAAGGCCTTGTCCAATGCCTGGGAGCTCAACAGAAAAAGAGGGAAACTAAGTGGCACGGATAAAGGAAAGGCCGAATCCCAACGCTCCAGCCGCCGTGCAGGTGAGGAAAGCAAAGATCAGAATCTCCAGTTAAGCCACAGCCCGCGGCTCCTTTTAAGGGGGAGTGGGCGGAGCCCTGGCTTTAACCCCGCCCAGGACTGAGGGGACTCGCGGCCAATGAGAGGGCGGTCCGGGGTGGAGCGACCTGCGTGCGACGTGACGCCATCACGCTCCGGTCGGCGCTCCGCAGGGCGTGCGCCGGAACAGTGGACTCTGTAGGTAACCGCCTGCCGCGCTCCGCCGCAGAAGTGGGGTGGATTCCGGAGACCGAAGCGCAGCGTCGTGGGAGCCCTCCAGGCGAGTCGAGTCGAGTCACCCGGCCTCGGGGTTTTAGGGGCGAAGGGATCAATCACCCCCAACCTTCCTCAGGCTGGGTGGCATGGACTCACTATTAATTGATCTCGAAAGCAATGACAAGTCAAGGTCTCCGGTGGAGAGGACACCACGGCCGCGCCGCGTCGGCCTTGCGTGCCCCAAGTAGCCAGGCTGTGAGCGTCTGGGGAGAGGCAGCCCAGCGGGATGGAAAGCAATAGGGACGCCAGTAAAGGACAGCGTTTATTCGCGCTGTTGGGCACCTTATAGGTTAAATCTTCAAAGCACTCCTGTGAGTAAGCCCTGTTGTTATTCCCATTTTGCAGAGGGGGAAACTGAGGCTTAGAGAGGTTAAAATTACAGTTTTGTAAACAGAATAAAGATGGGAGGTTGAGTAATTAAGGAAATAATGAAACGTGTAAGCAACTCTAAAGCGGTGAGTCCAGAGGGCCAACAAAAGCTGTTGCTGAACTGGGGCAGTTCTAGTGACAAAATTCATTTGGTGAGTCACAACCATCAGAATATTGAACTTTGGAATTTGTTTTCAGGTGACCAAAGCCACATAATGTCAGTAGTTCGTTCATCTGTCCATGCCAAATGGGTCGTGGGGAAGGTGATTGGAACAGCAATGCAAAAAACTGCTAAAGTGAGAGTGACCAGACTTGTTCTGGATCCCTATTTATTAAAGGTAAGGAACATCTCTATTTTCAGATGGCATTGATAAATCACCAACATGTTCTGGGTTCTGAGCAGAAAAACACTCCCCTGTCAGTAGACATGCATTGAGCATCTGCTGCACACCAGACATTGTGCTGGTCTGTGGGTGTAACAAAGTGAATTAATCATGGTTTACACTCACATTTTAGAGACACATAGAGTTAATTTCAATTCAGTCTGACAACTGCTATAGTCATTCTACGTGCAAAATACTGTGGGAGCAGAAGACTCCTCGTTCTTCCTTCCCAGGTTGCTGAGGAGAGCATTCTTGATTATATAAGACATTTGAGCTGAAGCTCCAAAAGGATTTTATCCAGAGGACCAGTTGGGGGGCAGGAGGAGTTGGGGGAGTCATTCCAGCCATGATGAATAGTTTGTGGAAGTTCTTTTAGCCATGTATTTACCTAAAACAAATAGACTGCTAGTTATTTTGGCAGCAAAAATGTGTTTATTCGGGATCAGCAGAGAATTGCAATTCAGGGTCTGTAACATGGTGAGCCACGTGCAAGTCTCCCACAAAAGTGGTGAGGTGACCGGGAAGGAGAGTGCTTTTACAGATGGGAAAGGAAGTTGGGAGGGGATGGTAAACAAAGAGCCCATGGCTCTTCACTGGCTGCGTTGTTGCTGGGAAAGAAGAGAATGTCTTTCTTCCTGTTGAGGTCTGCTATCATCACAGGGTGTGAGAGCTTCCCCTTCTGGTCTCCTGACTGTTTAATTGAGGTTTCTGTTTATTAATTCCTTACGCATGAAAGGGCATGACATTCTAACTGGAGCAGCAAGTGGTTCGGCAATGTTGAGCCCAGAGCTTGGCACTAAGTAGAGGCTGTTGTTGAATGAACACGAGAAGGATTGGAGCTGGAGTGTCAAGGGTCTTATATGTTGTGTTTTGGATTTCATCCTATAAGCAAAGGAGACAGAGATAGGGATGAGGACTGGGGGTAAGGAAATGGGTAAGGAGGTTATTGCAGATGTCTAGGATGGGAATGATAAATAACTGAACAGTCCTGGGAGCAGTGAGGATGGAGTGGAAAAAGAGTTCAAGAAAGAAGGGACAGCGTCCTTGATTTGGTCGATGCACAAGGGGGGGAGGGGGAAGTGCCAAGGATGTTTCTGCATTCAAGGTTGGGCACACTGGTGGGCACAAATGCTGTTTGTTATCTAGGATCAAAAACACAGGAGCCTTTTCAGGGTCTTGTGAGGCTGGGGAGATCCCAGCCGGGAGAAGGACGTTGGATCTCAGTGTCCTCCTAGCCCTTCGACTCTCCCTCGAAGCCTCTCAATGAAATGGCGTGATCCCAAAGCAAAAACAAAAGCAAAACCACAGGAGCAAGCTGAAGAGTGATGGCATGATCATTGGCCTTAGAATCAGAGGGCCTTAGTTTGAGTACTGGCTGTTGGTTACTAGCCGTGCACATTACTTAACCTCCTTGAGCTTGTTTTTCTCATCTGTTAAATGGGACTACCTGCTGTGGCAGGGTTGTCTTGAGGAATAGGTGGTTCTAGTTCTCATCTGTGGCTTGTTTGCAATACTTTGAGTGAGGCATGAAGCTAAGTGCTTTATAAACATTATAATGTTTCATTCTCTTGATAACTTTAGAGGTGCAGGTATTGGAGCCTCATTTTATGGTGGGGAAAAAAAAAACTGAGCTTGGAGTAGTTAAGTGACTTGTCCCAAATCACACAGCTAGTGATGAGATAGTGTGTTTTTAGGCTGGAGAGAAGGCTCTACTGGGAAGGAAGAGTTTAAATATTGTAGAAGAGGATGATAATTGATAGAGCAAGGGTAGTGCAGGAAATAAGCAGGAGAGCTTGGGACAGGATCAGTTCTGGAAAAGTCATTGCCGTTTTCCAGAATTTAAGCAGCTAATTTTTGTATTGGAAGTCTCCATAAGTATGTTATCTATTTTTTTTCCCAAGTTCCAGCTTGTTTTCTGCGCATTCCTTTTTCAGATTTTGTACTGCATTGCCAGGTCATGGATGGGAACTACTGATTTGTTTCCTCCTTCTCTCAACAGTATTTTAATAAGCGAAAAACCTACTTTGCCCACGATGCTCTCCAGCAGTGCACCGTTGGAGATATTGTGCTTCTCAAAGCTCTACCTGTCGCGAAAACAAAGCACGTGAAGCATGAACTGGCTGAGATAATTTTCAAAGTTGGACAAGTCATAGATCCAGTGACCGGAAAGCGCTGTGCAGGAACCACCTACCTGGAGAGTCCAGTCAGTCTGGAAACCACCCACCTAAGCAAAAACCTGGAAGAACTCGATCTCTCTTCAACACAGTGAAGGAGGATTGGAAAACGGAGCCAAAAGGGAAGGATTTCTAAGTTTGCTTTATGGAAAAATTTTTATAAGTTTCCTCACAAACCGTCCAGTTTCTTTTCTGGTATTTATGAACTAGCTAAAAGTAAATGAAGTAAAGGCCTTGTTATAATTTTTCATAAAGGTTTACAGTCATGTTTCAAATTTCCTTCTCAGCGAACATACTTTCCTGTTACACTAAGTGTGCCTAGCAGTGAGCTGCATTATTTTGTAAGCTCACTGTTTTAGAAGGTGGTTTTTTGTTTTTGTTTTCATTCAGAGGAATCTGGAATTTATCTTAGAACTTTTATTTTGGGAGAAGAAAACCTTTTGATATCGTAAACAGATAAGACCACATTAAGTGAATATTTATTTTTGATACTATATATTCGAAATTAAATTTTTCTCTGATTTAACCAATTCCAAATGGAAACAGTTAACATGCTGGGGTCAGACTTTATCAGATTAAAGTCTGTATTAATAAGAATGTTGACACGTAGAAAATAAAACTAAAATTCTGTCACTTTTCTCCTGTATCCTAGGCTAAATAGGAATGAGTTCTTAAAATCTGATACATTGATGAAGTTGTAGAATTTCTCACACACGTGCATTTGAGTTGGAGAGTTTCAGAGTTTTATTGCTGTTCATTGATAAACTGTGATAACTTAGATTTTGACCTGATGAAACACTGAGCTATATATTTCAGTTTTCTGGCTCCCAGAAGGGACTTGGAGTATATTTCAACCTCAACAAATATGTCAGTATTTGAGTAATAACCACAGGCACTGCCCCCTCCTCAGGGCTTATAATTTCCTGGGCAGGTATGCACAAGTATCTTCATGACAAACACAGAAACACATGGGTGGGGGAGAAACTGGGGTAACTTTCCAGAAAAAAATGAGAGAATGCTAGAACTGAATCTTAAAGGAAGAGTCTCCAGGTTAGTGCGTGAGGGATTTGGAAAGGGCATTCCAGGCAGAGGAAGGGGGTGTAAAGTCCTCGAAGGATGAGAGAAAGGACTAACCAAGGGGTTTTGGAAGCGGTGAGCACTGCTGGGACATTGAACGAGAGTGGAACTCAAGTAGAGAAATAGGCAGGAATTGTAAGTGGTGGTGGGTTGTTTCATGTTTTAAAGAGTGATATAATTAGATTCACATTTCTGTAAAGTAAGAGCATCTGTGTCAGGAATAGACTGGAATGGGAAGGATTGGAGGTAGGGAGACAGTGACCTGTTCAAAGATTGGTCCTAAGACATAAACTGAGTTGGGCAGGGAAGATGAAAAGAAGTTAGATAGATGATGTTCCGAAGTAGAACTCTCAGGGAGGATGAGCCAAAGGGATGCATCTTAGACTGTCTGCCAAGGGGGTGGCTATGCGGTACCGGTTATCCTGGAAGGGACAGGACACCTGTCCAAGCCATCTCTAAAAGCTCAAATATTTTAAAGGCTTACCTATACTCTAATGTATCATTTTTATCTTAACATAGATACTTTCCCTGAAAATCTTGGTGTAAAAATTATCCTCCAGGAAGATGCCCCATGTTTATCCTATGACATTGTAACCTAAGCCACACCCCTGTGAAATAAGAGTTATCTCCTTCCCCCCAGTAAAAAGCACTGGGTTAATGGAACTTTAGAGCAAAATGATAGTGGAGAAAAAAGTGCAGAATGAGTGGCCTAATACTAAACACAAAAGCCAGGTCAGCAAAGAAATGCCTTCCAAGTTAACATTTCAGGAAAATAGACTTGGAAGCATCTGTTTCCTGAAATAGAGCTGAGAAATTGGGGAATATGTAAGAAAGTCGCACCGACACCACTGGCTTGAAGAGGCCCTGCCTCCCACAGTGCAGGATGGGGACATGTCCTTTCCGCCTTGGAGAGAACTCCAGCCTCCCTTTTGCGTCTCTGCAGCCTCTATGGCCTCAGGAAGCATAAGCCAGTTGAGATCAGGAGCTGGCCTGATCAACAGCCTCTGGCCTCCTGTCCCTGTATGCCTGGCCTCCTTTCCACCAGCTGCCTCTCCCTGGTCTGGGGCAGATTCTTGTTTCCCTCCCTCCATCCACAGGATCCACTTCTGTTCTCCCTGGTGGCTCCTTGCCATATTAACATGTTCAAACATTGCCCCAGTCAGAGAAACTCCTGCACCCCTGGAGCCCCCTCCCCCTTCCTTCGCCTCCAAAGATTACCAGCTTCAGAGAACCCCAGTCCGCAAGCCCAGTTCCTGCCCCCAGCCCTCCTAGCAGAGACCTCCCCGTTCCCCAGTCCTGAGTGGCGTGGTCCGAAAGCGGGTTGGAGAAGAATTTCCAGACACAAGGCAGAATGTAAAGAAGATAGAATTTTTTTTTTAATTTAATTAATTAATTTATTTATTTTTGGCTGTGTTGGGTCTTCGTTTCTGTGCGAGGGCTTTCTCTAGTTGCGGCAAGCGGAGGCCACTCTTCATCGCGGTGCGCGGGCCTTTCACTGTCGTGGCCTCTCCCGTTGCGGGGCACAGGCTCCAGACGCGCAGGCTCAGTAGTTGTGGCTCACGGGCCTAGTAGCTCCGCGGCATGTGGGATCTTCCCGGACCAGGGCTCGAACCCGTGTCCCCTGCATTGGCAGGCAGATTCTCAACCACTGCGCCACCAGGGAAGCCCAAGAAGATAGAATTTATTAGAGGGAAGGGTCGCTGCCAGAACAGCGGGCCGACTTCCTAGTAGTCTGGGAGAGCCGAGCCGGAACATGTGCTATTGATCAGGGGGTTTTTTTTGTTTTTTGTTTTGTTTTATTTTTTGGTCATCCTGAGTGCAGCTGACTTTTTTTTTTTTTTTAATTATTTATTTATTTATTTATGTATGGCTGTGTTGGGTCTTCGTTTCTGTGCGAGGGCTTTCTCTAGTTGTGGCAAGTGGGGGCCACTCTTCATCGCGGTGCACGGGCCTCTCATTATCGCGGCCTCTCTTGTTGCGGAGAACAGGCTCCAGGCGCGCAGGCTCAGTAATTGTGGCTCATGGGCCTAGTCACTCCGCGGCATGTGGGATCCTCCCAGACCAGGGCTCGAACCCGTGTCCCCTGCATTGGCAGGCAGATTCTCAACCACTGCGCCACCAGGGAAGCCCTATTGATCAGTTTTTATAGCCAGAAAACAAAGGAATGGTCCGAGGTGAAAATTTCGTTTACCGATTGGTCGGGGCACATATACTTTCCTTCTCTAGGGTGGGAGTGCGACAGGCCAGATGCCTTTCCTTATTTGGGACAGGTCCTGTTGCCCAGGTGGGCTCAGGAATTTCGTAACCATCGCAACATGGTGGGGAGGGCGAGTAAGAGTCCGGTAAGGGGTGCTAAGGGGTGTAACGCTGACACTTTTTCAAGCAGGGTCGTACTTTGTCCTTGGAGCACCACACTGAGGACCCGCACTGGCTTTGAAACGCTCCCTTTGGTGGCTGGGGAGCTCCTCCCTGTTTCTCTCCCTTTTCTAACTGTCCAGCTCACTTTCTGCGGGCCTTGTCTTGGTTGCGGTTTCATGAGTACATTTGTGGCTCTTTTATCTTGCCACAGGATACATTTCCCCCCAACAGTGCCATCCTGACCCACGCCCTTCTTTAAGCTGTTTCCTTGGCCAGGCAGAGTTGTCCTCCCTCCTTCCACGAGTCAACTCTTTCCCTTGGGACTGCGCTGTTGTGCCAGCTCCCCAGGGTCTATCCTCCACTTCCCAGGCACCACCAGTTACATGCTCTCCCGTCCGTGTTCCCTCCCTTCTCTCCATTTCAACACTTGACACTCCAGTCATTTCACATCCAGCCCCACCAGACTGGGACGGCTCCAGGGCGAGGATGGGGCCCAGCCCACCGGTGCTGAAATCAACGGGAACAATGGAGTCTGGAGACCACGAGAGAACCTGAGTGTGCGTCCATCCAGAATGCTTCTATTACAGCGTAATTTATTTTTGAAAAGGCAATATATTTACACGGAGCAAAATCCAAAAGGGTATTCGGGGAGAAGCCCGCCCCCCCCCCAAGCTTCGCACCCCAGGTCCTGGATTCCCCTAGGAACCGTGTTACTCTCCCCCTGTGGATCTCGCCACGTGCATTCAAGCCTTGCCCTTGTTCCTTTGGCGTACCCTGTGCTACGCACCGAGCTCCTTCCGCTGGAGCTTAAAGTCTCAAAATAGGTTCTTCTCCAGCTTCCCTTTCTCGAGGCTCGCAGCTGCGGGACCTCGGCGCCGGGACGCACTGCGGACGCGACCGCCGCAGGCCCCGCTCCCCCTGGCGGCCGCGCCCCGCACTGCAGCGGTAGCGCGCCCGCCCCGCCCTGCCCCGCCCTGCCCCGCCCCCGCCTCGGCTGGCCCGGCCGGGGGAGGGGTCGCGGCGGCGGCGGCGGCGTCAGCGGCTGCCCGGGCGGTGGGAGCTGAGGCGCTGGAGCAAGATGGCGGCGCGGGTGCTGCGCGCCGGCGGAGCGGCCTCGGCCGGCAGCTTTCTGCGGCGGGCCGGCCCCTGCAGCCTCCAGCCTAGGCTCTGGTGAGCAGCGCCGCCCTTTCCGGGAGCGGCCGGGGAGGGGCCGCCCCGGGGCGGAGGGCACGGGTCCCCGGCACGAGTGTACGCCCCGGCCCGGCCGCGCTCCCACTGGGCAGGGCCTCCCGGACTGCGGGGCGGCGGGACCGAGGCCTCGGTCGGCACGGCTGGGCGAGTCGGAGCCTCGGCGGGGTCGGAGTGCCTGCCTGCCGGGCCGGCCGGGCTCAAGGTCACGGTGGGAACGACGCTCGGCGCCGAAGCCACGTCCGCGCGCCGAGCCTGCCCGGCCTGCGGGACCCTGACCCGGCGCGACCCGGAGCGGTGGCCGGGCGGCGGGCTCATGCCTGAGGCCGCAGGCCCTGAGGTCGCGGCCGCCTGAGAACACTGCTCGCCCGCGCAAAGCCTCAGTGCTTGATTCCGCAAACGGCAGTAGAGATAACCCTCACCTCCTGGGTTGTTGTGAGGAAGAAATAAAATACCGCCTCGTCCCCGGTGAGCCCTCAAGTGGAGGTCGGGGGAGTAGTGAAGAGGTGACAGCCCTAAGAACAGTCGTTGACTTGCATTTAAAAGTAGATAGCGAATCAGAAAGTATGTACAGTTATCAGCACTAAGGGGACGTTGGCTTCATGTTTAAACTTTTTTTCTAACCTCATTGGATTAAATATTCGGTTTTCAGAATCCGTCCCTGAGATAGCCATGTCCCATTTTCCAAATCGAAAAACCAAATCCCATACCAACTTACATGTCGATTTGCTTCTTCGGTTTCTTTACGTTGGGTAACTTAAATTTTCTTTTTGTTTGTGTTTAATTAAATAGTGAGCCTATAGAAAATACAGTTGGCGCTTAAAAATGGAAGCGGGAGGGAGCTACCTGTTTGTTAAACTCTTAATACGGCCCGGCTTTTTACTGATACGGCTTATTTAATGTAATCCTAGTAGCACTCTTAAGAAGTAAGTAATAGGATCTGCATTTTAGAGATGAGAAGGAACCTAAAGGGCTTGAGACACATGGCTGGAAAAGGCATTTGAACCCAAGTTTGTGAGGCTTGAGGCCCAGTGCCCTTCCTAGGACTCATGCTCAACTTGTGTTTCAAAATTTGATATTTATGTTTCCAAGTTGGTTAACAGATCACCCTCCTTTTATTTTTATTCTGTTATTAAGTATCTACTGTTGCTTTATTTTTTCACACAGATGATAAAAGCCTATGAAATTGATATTTTCTTTTCACAAAAGACAGCTGAGACTGAAGGCGTTCCCCTAAAGTGCCCAAGGTCACTTGAAGCTAGTAAACTGGAGATTTGGACCTGGGTGTGCCCGGTACCCCCACTTCCTGCTGGGGCCAAATGCTCTTGACACTGGCGTCCTTGTCTCTATACAAAGTCCCCTGTCCTTTCTGACTACTCACTCCTTCCTGGGCTCTAGTCTGCTTTAACCGTAGGTGTTCTTTAGGACTCAGTCTGGACCCAGCTAACTCATTGATTCTATCAGATATTGAATGTATATGATGTCGTTGAAACTCTATGGACCTGAGCATAATAGCCATGGTCACTCTCCCCAGGAAGCCATGGCAGAGGTGAAATCCCACGTAGACTTAACAGATTGAGGTAGGTGGCATGGGAGAATCAGGGAACCTCCCTGCGTGAGGTCATGGAAGGCCTCTCCGAGAAGGTGGCATTAAGCTGAGACCTGAATGGTCAGTGGGCATGAAAGCCGTGAATGGGAGGGGTCAGGCATGCTGGGAAACCCGAGAAAAATCTAGGAGCAGGAGTAAAGGGAAGACGGAGAACAGGTGGCGAGGAGCAGGGGCCCGATAATTCCAGGCCTTACAAGCCATTGAGAGAGCTTGGATTTTACTCTGAGAGCCATGGAAGACGTTTAAAGGTATACACTTTAGTGTGACATGATCTGATCTACGTTTTTAAAAGATCAGCCTGACTTTGAAAAGGGGACAGTCAGGATGATGGCCAACTAGGCAGATGCTGGTGCCATTTACCGAGACTCGTTTGTTCCAAAGGTGAGAGTGCCCACCACGTGCCAGGTGCTGTTGGGAAGCATCAGTGAATAAGGCACACAGGGTGCTTGTTAGTCATTCAGAGAAGGAGGAACAGGTGCAGGGTGGGGAGGGGGCGGATCCAGGGCAGTTTTGAACCCGGTGAAATTGGAGATGGCTGTGAGCTACTCGAATAGAAAGACCCAGTAGGCAGTTGGCTTATTGGATCTATATGACTTCTCCAAGGAGATGTCTGGACACCATTTGAGAGTTGTCAGCATATAGGAATGCAAAATGTTAATAGATCTATGGGTTTCAGTATACTATATTGTATTTGATTGAAATTTTTCATAATAAAATGCTTTTTTAAACTATAGGAATGGATGAGATTTGCTTGAGGAGTGTGGATAGAGAAAGAGCTGAGAAGCAGGCCCTGGACTGTATGGATATTTACAGGCTGGATATAGGAAGGAGAGGCAGCAAGGGAGCTGGAAGGGGCAGCTGTGAGGTCATTAGAGGTCAGTGCCCGGGGGCGGTATTTCAAAGAGGGAGTGGTTCAGCTGTGCCAGATGCTGCCAGAAGGTCAAATGACGGAAGAAAACTACACTTACCGACAGGGGTGTTGTGAGTGACATTGGAAGAGTGGTTCTAGAGGGACGGAGGACGCGTTCCCGGGAGGCTGATTTGCCAAGCATATCTTCGCTCTGCTCAGTGCCAGGTCCTCTGCTCAGCTGTTTACTGAGCACTGCACCAGCGTCCCCCAGGTGCTGGAAACGACCATGTACCCAGAATTTAACTCATCTTCCTCCTGCAAAGCCTGCTTGCTCCTCCTGGGTTCTCTCTCCCCAGCCATGGAACACCTTCCATTTAGTGGTCCAGGCCAGAAACCAGGTCTTCCCCAAGCCCTTCCCCTCCTGCTCCCGCCCATCTAGTCAGTTGCCAGATCTGTTAGTTCTGCCTCCAACATGTCTTGACTGTGCCTCTGCATCACCACTCGGCTGGATTCCTATCAAGAGTGTAGACTTGAAGCCATTGGTGAGGGGGACAGCTAGAGAATTCCGCAGAACAAATGAGCAGGACATTTTCCTACTAGAAAGATCTCTGACATGAACCCTGACTGGATCCTAATCCCTCTTCCTTTCCACCCCACGTCCACCAAGAAAAAAATCTATAAAAAACATTTTAGGGACAATTGGGGACATTTTAAGATGGAGTGGATATTAGGTATTATAGAATTATTATTTTCGTTAGATGTGATATTTATCATTAGTGACGTGGTTTGTCCTTGATCTTAGGAGATGTGTGCTGAAGTATTTAGGGATGGTGTATCATGATGTCTGCACTCTGGTTTCATATGGTTTGGTAAAAATGAAAAAGTGAAATATATATAAACAGTAAAAATTATAAAATGTTCATTTTTCATCTAGATACAGGGCATAGTGGTCTTCGTTATACTGTTCTTTCATCTCTGTGTCTGAAGTTTTTCAAAATGAAAGGTTGGGGAACCGCTGTCTGTAGCAGCAGTGGCGAAGACAGATTTACTGGGCTTGGCGGCAGGGCGGGGGAGGGGAGGCCCATGGCTCCTGCTTTAAGGCAACACTCTTCTTCGGGTCGGGCCCTTCAGCCTCTGCCCCTCCCCCTCCCCTCTGCTGTATTCACATTCCCCTGGCTTTGGCAGCTAGAGTTCTGCTTCCGAGAAAGTCCTTCCGTCCTTCCTCCCGTGGGCAGCAACCTGACAAACTGCTCCTCATCTTCCGGGTCCTCAGCTCAACAGGTGCCTCTTCAGAGGGCTGGTCCTCGTCTCCCTCAGGCTGACCTAGACCCCACTCCCTCTGCCCCAGCCCACCACGCCCACCACCTGTGTCTCCACGGAGGGGCCCTTCTTCCCCTGGGCTGTGATCACGTTTGTCCGTCTGCTTCCACCAGCAAACTGAGCTCTGTGAAGTCAGGGCCAGGCTTATTCCTCTTCGTAGCCTCAGCCTGGCCCAGTGCCTGGCACATGCAGGGCACAGTTCGTGCATATTTGGTGATCAGACGACCAAAGCCCCTTGCCTCATCCTGTGGTCTCTGTGTTAAATGTATTTCCCTTCTGTAATTTGCCCCGACTAAACCAAAACACCATCTTCCACACCTAATCAGGACCCGTGTCTTCTCCTCTTCACCTCAGGAGTATCTTTTGAATGTAATCCATCCCCTTCATCCCTCCTGCCATCATCTTAACCCAGGACCATCCTTTGGTCCATCCAGTGAGTATCAAATGCCTTCGGTGTGCCGGTACTGCTGGGCTGGGCAGCCGGCCAGGAGCCCAGGAGCCACGCTCCCTGCCTTTCTTGCTTAGTCCATCCGCCACACCACCGCCGGGCTGCTTTTTACACCTGAATCTTTTCTGAAAACTTGCTAGCATTGCCCCGTCTACAGGATAAGGTCCAGCTGATAGGCTTGGTGCACGGGAGCCCAGCCCCCCTGGCCCGCTTGCCCTCCCATTGTTCCTCTCACTGTCCTGTCACACCCTGTTCTCTTGCCTTCCTGAACGCTTTGCTGTTCCAGAAACATGCCACACAGCTTCATGACTCCATGCGCCAGGACACGTTCCCTTTGACTGGGATTATCACTGGCTTTGTCCCCTGTCTTGCTTGTCCTCCAAGACAGAGCTAGACTGTCTCCACTGGAGTCCCTCTTGCTCCTTGCAGGCCGAGGCCAAGATGGTTCATTCCCTCGAGTTCCCACAGTGCCTGTGACCGCTCTGGCTGTTTACTGATAGGTTTTTCCCATGACAGTGGGCAGGCTAGGCATCTGTTCATCTGTGTATCCACTGAGCCACACATAATGCTTATTCTATTTAGAATCTAGTGTTTTGTAGGATGTGCTGCCCCCTACCTCACCCAACACATAAATGATGTTATAAAGACAGCTGATTGCGGTGTTTGTCACTCTTGGTAAAGCACCCTGGCCCAGCCCAGGTCTTATCACCCTGACAGCTGTTGGCATGGCTGCTTCTACCCCTTTCCGTGATTCAGCTTGGACAGTGAGATGGGCTGGGCACGTGAGGCAGTTTTGGTCACCTGCCAGCTGAAAGATTTCAGAGCTCGACAGTCAGTTGGGGCTATGCTGCGCCACACTGGTTTCCATTTGTCAAGACAGTTGCTACCCAACTTTGACAAGTAAGCAGCACTCAGGTTCTTGTGTGTGTCCCGTGATGTTGACTACTTCTTAGGTTAATCTTTAGCTTACAAAGTGTTGTCATATCCCTTACCTCATCTTACCCATCCTAAAGTAAATCCCTTTGGTATTAAAATCTGGAACGAATGCTCACTTGGGGAGGTTTGTGTGGAGGAGGCATCCCTTATTAGTGAAAATATTTTGAACTTAACAGTTAGATCTGGGTTCATATTTTTATCTTGCTGCTTCTTAGCTCAGGTTGTGTAATAACCTCTGTGAGCCAGTCCTTAAAATGCAATAATACCTACTTTGCTAGATTGTTCTGGGGATTAAATGAGAAGACAGGAACAAACTGCCTAGTCCAGTGCCTAACAGGAAGTATGTGCTTATTAGCTTGTAATCCCCTTAAGTTCTAAGGAGGAAGGGAAGAATTACTTTGGAATTTTTTTCCCTTCCAGAGTTAGTCTGTCAATAATTCTTTATTATGCTCTCTTATTTTATAAAGTATTAAATGCCATAGGAATTAAATATCAATATGAGTGCACATGGTATATACGCTTGTCTATGCACTTCTGGAAGGATTCATTAAGAACTATTAGTAGTGGTTGCTTTGGTGAGTACTTCTTAATGAAATTCCTTAGTGCTGATATTTTTAGAAACTTCCATTGTACCCCTTTCCTAGTTGTTCATAATTGTTATTCCTAAAAAAAAAAAAATATACAAAGTCCCGTTAAAAAAATCTTAAAACTTTCTACTTTGCATATCACTAATTTTATATGCTTGCCATTTCGCTTCATGATATTATTTAAGCAAATATCCCAAAACATGGTGTGTTTAAAATACTTTAAACATGGGAATTCCCTGGTGGTCCAATGGTTAGGACTTGGTACTTTCACTGGCGAGGGCCCGGGGTTCAATCCCTGGTCAGGAAACTAACATCCCACAAGCCACGTGGCACAGCCAAAAAAAATAAAATGAAATACTTTAAACGAATTGACAAAAATGTTTTTATTTTTATTGAAGTAAATTTTACCATGATTCATTTGGAGAATTGCCTTCTTCAGAATTAGTTTATTTATATAATCAAAGAGTGGGGACTTCCCTGGTGGCGCAGTGGTTAAGAATCCACCTGCCAATGCAGGGGACACGGGTTCGAGGCCTGGTTTGGGAAGATCCCACATGCCGCAGAGCAAATAAGCCCGTGCGCCACAACTACTGAGCCTGTGCTCTGAAGCCCGCGTGCCTAGAGCCCGTGCTCTGCAACAGGAGAAGCCGCTGCAATGAGAAGCCCGCGCACCACAACGAAGAGTAGCCTCCACTCACCACAACTAGGGAAAGCCTGCGTGCAGCAACAAAGACCGAATGCAGCCAAAAATAAATAAATAAATTTGGAAAGAAAAATAAAAAGAAGAGTGAATTGAAAACAGAGACAAATACCGTATGATTTTGGTTTCTGCTAAAGAGCTAATAGTTTTTATATATAATTTATTTTAATTTTAGAAGTTTTTTAAAAGTAGTTTTAAAAACAATTTTTAAATCTCACCGTTAATCAGGTGCTGTCCTAAGTGCTTTAAGCATATTTACTAGGGGTTAAACATGTACTTAAAAATATACAAGAGTAAAATAAAAAACATAGTCAATACAGATATTATATGGGGAAAGATGTGTTTCTCCTCTATTTTAACTCTCCATCCTTCCTTCAGGGATACCACCATTAACACTTTTCTCAATTCTAAGGCATTTTAACATATAATAAAAGCAAAATGGAAGAATTTCCAACTTCTTTTTACAAATGCCGCTTAGGACTATATATTTTTGTCCTATGCACTAATAAGAAAAATTGCATGTACTGGTATTAACTTGTTATTTTGCTTATTTAACATGAGCTTGCTGCTTTTTAATCTTAAAAGATTTGAAAAAATGCTTTTCTGTTTCTTGATTACTGTATTTATAGAAAACATTTTATTGTTAATTTTATATTTGTATATTTTGTTTATATATTTGTAAGCTCCATCAGTCAAAAAAAAATTTTTCATCTGGTTTCTAGCTATTTGTGATAATATCCTATGAATTTGTTTTTAAATTTAAAACAGTCGTATGGAGTGAAAAGTGTTCTGTAATGTTTGTTCATTAAAGCAGCAAGTCGATTTTTTTTAAGCAAAAAAAGAAAAAGGCTGCCAATGTAACCCGTGAAATTTAGAGTTCTGTTTTTTCTAAAGCACCATAATTGAATAAGAATAGGAATTTGTATTAATGTGGAATCCACACGTTCATCTCGTGAGGCATTAGGGATGTCATGCAAGTTTTTCTTGCCTCTTGTTTAAACTCCCCTTCCTTAACACCTGGGGTCACTCTCTCTTTTCCTCTTATATTTGCTTTATGGTATCTGTGCCCTTAAACAGGTCTGCTAAGCAGATTGAAAATGGTCTGTAGGAAATCATCTAGTGTTTCCAAGAGATCCCCCCAGAAAAGGCTCACACTGGCCTGTCAGTAGCCAGACCTTGTTTTGAAGCACTGGATAAGATCTGAGTGTTTGTATTGGTCATTTGGAATCCCAGCACGTTACTGCCCTTGGCATGATCTAGCAAGGGGCAGAAAAGATCATTTATGTGTACATGAATTAAAGAAAACAATAAAGAGTATGCCGTGGTAGCCCCGGTCCAGAGAGGATGGTCATCCGCATAAAGGCGACCGTGCAGAAAGAATGGGCACAGTCTCAAACGACTACATTCTGTATGATTCCATATATGAGACATTCTGCAAAAGGCAAACTATAGAGACATAGAACAGATCAGTGGTTGCTAGGAGTTGGGAGACTACAGAGACATAGAACAGATCAGTGGTTGCTAGGAGTTGGGAGACTACAGAGACATAGAACAGATCAGTGGTTGCTAGGAGTTGGGAGAAGGGTTGATTACAAAAGGAGGAGCTTTAGGGAGTGAAGGAACTGTTCCCTATCTTACTGTGGTGGTGGTTACGTGGCTTTATGCATTTGTCAAAACTCACAGAACTGTATGTCCAAAAAAGAGTAATTTTACTGTGCATGAATTAAAGTGGAGAAGATGAAGGGACGCGATTTGTCATTTGATTATGGTTGTGTGATGTTAGGAAGAGGGTGAGTCTCAGCCAGGCTTTAATTTTTAAAATCTTGTTCTCAGGTTATATATACCTATATACCTTACCCATAAAGGAGTTTCTAAACATGCACTTTAGATTTTTTTTTTAATTTTTATTTATTTATTATTTATGGCTGTGTTGGGTCTTCGTTTCTGTGTGAGGGCCCTCTCCAGTTGCGGCAAGCGGGGGCCACTCTTCATCGCGGTGCGCGGGCCTCTCACTGTCGCGGCCTCTCTTGTTGCGGAGCACAGGCTCCAGACGCGCAGGCTCAGCAGCTGTGGCTCACGGGCCTAGTTGCTCCGCGGCATGTGGGATCTTCCCAGACCAGGGCTCGAACCCGTGTCCCCTGCATTAGCAGGCAGACTCTCAACCACTGCGCCACCAGGGAAGCCCACACTTTAGATATTTTAGCTAATTTTAGGTATAAAAATAATATATGTATATGCAAAATTCTCAAAGAGTCCAGAAGGTTATACAACGAAAAGGAAAACTCTCTCCTCCCATCCCAAGCCCACTACAGTCCCCAGGTGTCCTCACTATTAGCAGTTCACTTTGTGTGTGTATTTGTGGTACTGTTCTGGGCCTACTTTTCCACGTAACTCATCTCAGCGATACCAACATATCAGTGCGTGTAGATCTACCTCATTCCTTGTATTGATTGCATTCTATTCTGATTTTGGCTCTACCTTGATTTATTTGACCAGTCCCCATTAATGGGTTCCAAATTGCCTGTACCAGGAACAAACTGGAAACAAGGTAGTAAGGAATGCTTGCACGCATTCAGCTGTGTGCACTTGTCTAAATATAGCTGCCCGTGGGACATACTACAAGTGCAACTCTTAAGCCGAAAGGCCTACGCAGTTTTAATTTTGCTATAGATAATGTCACACTGCCCTCTAGGGAGGTCACACAAATTTGTGATCCTACCAGCAAGCATATGGGAATTAAACATGCACTTAAAATTTCACGGGTAAAGTGTAGTTTGTTACTTAAGTCAAGTCTATCCTCACTTTCTGACAGCATGGATAATAGGATTTCAGTTATAAGATGAAAATAAGCAAATTATTTATATGTTAATGAAGTCTATTCTTAGGTTTTTGTGAGTTAAAAATCTTGATTCTAAGGTTAATTTAGTTTAGGGGTAAAAGTTTTTTTAACAAAAGAATTCATTTCACTTTCTCTCTATATTCCTTTTCACATTTTTTTGTTGTGGTAAAGTACATATAACATAAAATTTGCCATTTTTAAGTGTACAGTTCAGTGGCGTTAAGTACATTCACATTGTTGTACAACCATCACCACCATCCCTCTCCAGAACCTTTTCATCTTCCCCAACTGAAACTCTGTACCCATTGAGTAGTAACTCCGCATTCTCCCCTCCCCTCTGCCCCTGGCAACCACCATTCTACTTTCTTTCTCTGTGAATTTGACTATTCTAGGTTTCCTTGTATGTTTTTTCTATGTTGAAAATTTCCTTGGAGGAAGGAAGAACACCTGGTGGAACTCACAGAGATACATGTGAGAACTCTCCTAGGAGTGCCGAAGTTACTTCTCTCACACTTTGCTCCTGCGTTCAGAGTGCACGCTGGTGGCATGGAAAGTGGACATGTGGTATCCCAGGTTCTAGAACAGTGCCTAGACAGTGTGCTCAAGGAGTGTTTGCTGAATGGATTGATGAATTTATGAAAACAATGTACCACACGACACAACCTAAAGACACTGAGATCTTCGTACCTCTGATTAAACTCAAATTTTTGCATTTGTTATTCCATAGGAAATTGGCGTTTTCCAATAACAGACCTCGAGAGGACAGCTGGTTAAAATCCTTATTTGTCCGGAAAGTTGATCCAAGGAAAGATGCTCACTCTAATCTCCTAGCCAAAAAGGAAACAAGCAGTCTGTACAAATTACAGTGTGAGTCATAGGTTTGCTATCTTCATAGTTGACTTTTTTCCCTTTGTTCATAAGTTTATCGTTGAATTTTCTTTTGTTTCAGTTCACAATGTTAAACCGGAATGCCTAGAAGCATACAACAAAATTTGGTGTGTATACCAAACTATCCTTTACTTGGGGAAAAATAATGATTTTAATATTTGTCAGTTGCGCTAACCCTTGATAGCAGAGCGAGATCTTTCATGCCTCTTCTTAAAGCTGAACGTTGAGAGGCTCTTAAGTTGAGCTCTGTTGGGCATTACCAAGGGTGTTTTGATTTTAAGCGCTCTTTCAGCTAACTCCTCACACAGACTTTCAGACTTTGGAATGTTACTAGACTCTTCAGGTTGGAAGGGACCTTGTAAGGCGGTCTAGCCCAGCTACTCATCCAGTGCTTGAGTCCTTTCTGTAACCCTTCCTGATGCTATGCTTAAATACATTTCATACGCTCCATTTCTGGACAGCTCTGAGTGTTAGGAGTTAGAATTCACACCCCTGGGACCTCCACTGTGTCCAGTTTTACTCCTAAGTAATACTGCCACGTGAGAGCCCGGTATGGATTTCAGTAGAGCTGCCATTTCTTCCCAGGTCTTCCATCCGCCAGGATTCAAGTCCCTTCAGCAGATTCTCATATGACATGAAACCCATATATTCTTATAGAATTTGTAAACTTTAAGACCAAAGAGAATTAAGTGCATTAGTTCTAACAAATAGCATTTTAATGATCAGTTGTCCACAAATATAATTTAAAAGCTTTTTTTTAACCTTTCATATCTGCTGCTTTCATGAGAAAGCAAATGATTTTGTTACCAGAATCAGCATCACTTTCAGAAGCAACACATCTTTTGTTGTTTTATTTTTGGAGGTGGTTTGTGAAATGTAACATTAGTGTTGAGTTTCTTGCTCACCTCAGCACAGTTCTCTTTATTTTAGAAGTGCCCTAAAAACAAAACAAATGCTTTTTTTCTAATTCTCTTCTCATAAAATGAAATTTTTCTGTATGCTGATGTTTCCCTGGATTATCTTTCCTATCCTGTTTTTTTTTTTTCACTTCATCTCCTGTCTCAGATTCCTGGCTATCTATTCATGTTCTCACTTCAAACTCAAATTTGTAGAATTACCCTGCTCTTCCAGTTTCTCCATGTGTGACACTCACCATGGTTTTATTTGACTCTTTCCTTAGTTTTATGTGATTAGCCAGTCACTGCAGGCTGTGCATTCTTCATGTGATGTGTATTTTGCTTCTCTTTGCTTGTTTCCCTCTCCAGGCCTGTTGAGGCCCATTTCCAAGTAGCCCTTTCTGACTGCCTTCCTGGGCTTGAAGCTGCACGTGTACCTTCACCCCACCCTGCAGTCCATTACCCAAAAGTTTGTCAAATTGATTTGCTTGAGTTCTGTTTTCTCCTTCATCATGTTTGTTTTTCTTTTCTCTGAAACTTTCAGCAGCTCCCTGTTTCCAGCCTGGTTTTTAGGGGCCCAGATAATGAGGTTCTTCCCAACTCATCAAGTTCTGGGTACAAGTGCTACCTACCTTACAGCCCCCATTCACCTGGGTCATCTGTGCAGGCTTCCATCTGCCACAGTAGCTCCAGTGCTGGGTTGTTTACTTCCTGCTCATGTCATGTGGCAAAAAGAAAACCCAATTCCATTTCCCTGACATAATCTGTCTTTCTCCACCCCCGATTTCCATCAATCCCATGTGATTTCTGAACATTCATGGGTCATACATCAGATACATTTAATATCTGATCTTAATTTTAAAAGTAAATGCTACCCTTCAAAAAATTACATGGTTTGGTCATTGTACTGGGTCTTAAAGACATTTGAGTTTTCAGTTAGACATAAGAGCATTCAGAGCTTTTCTCTGTCAACTAGTCACATCCACCCAGTCCTAGCACTCCGACTTCGGGTGGTGATCACTGGCTTAATATCACTTGACGTCAGCAGATAATCAGAACAGTTTCCATTTCTGACCCTTGATATCTTTTTGCATCCATTGTTGGATCTATATGGCACTTTTTCATCGTAATTTTTCTATTCAAAAAGAGTACAAGTTTTAGCTTTTCTCTTGGTATGATGCAGTTATGCCTCTTCCCTTTGCCTTTCCCTGTCCATTAGGATCTGTAATGTGGGAAGGTTTCTGTGGAACCAGGCTCTGACACCTCTGTTAAATTAATACACTGCCAGGACCATGCGCGATCAATAGCGACAAACTGGGCGGTGTGTCCAGCATGGGATTAGGTGCGATACCTTTCAAATCCCCTCAGCTGGTTGCATTGAGTAGAAACTAATTTATGCCTCATGTCGTCTCTTTCGTTTGGATTCTGCTGCCCCTTTGACGCCCTTCGGGATTGTTGGGGTCGGGGTTGCTTCCAGACTGCGTTGTGTCCCGGCTCCGTCGTCTTCCTTAAAGCCCACTCGTTCTCTGCCACTGCTTCCTGGGCCTCCTGGGCCGCTCCTGTCATCTACCCCATCCTCCACATGACCTTCTTCCCTTTCTTTCTTCTCCCGCGTTCTTTTTCTACTATTCCCATTTCTCTCTTCCTTCCTATCTTTGGAACCAGCAAAAGTTAGCTTTCATACACATCACCATTCCTAAGTTAATACTTCTTTTTTTTTTTTTTTTTTCTCTGAAACAGCAAATAATAGACTCATAGTTCCTGGAATTTTTGGACCTTTGGCTCTTCTTTATCATTTTTATCGATATACTTGAGTTACTTACCACTGTTGTAGATAGCTGGGGTATCAGTCACCTAAGCTTCTGATAAGTGGGACATGAGAGCACAACAGAATTCAGCCAAAAGGCTAATTCTGCACGTCTTTTTATCATAAACGTATTCTGAGGTCAGTTGTCAGAACACAGAGTAGATGACCTTTTCCTGTTACTGATCATGTGTTGTCCACCTGGTGTCATTTTGGTGGTTGTTTAATTAGTGTTGCTCTTTCTTCTCTTTAAGTCAAGAGGTGTTGCCAAAGATTCATGAAGATAAACATTACCCTTGTACTTTGGTGGGGACTTGGAACACGTGGTATGGCGAGCAGGATCAAGCTGGTAGGAAGCAGAAGTCTTTGGAATAAACACTTGTTCCTTAAGCCTTTACTGTCATTACTTAAATGATTTTTAACATAATGCTTGTTTTTATAAGCAAAGCTTTCCAAGTCTCAGTCTAGTTTTATGGTTAAAATAGTTTCTCCAGTAAATCACTGCAAAAACTCCTTTTTGATCGTTTTTCATGTTTGAATCTATCATTGAAACTTTATGGTGTAACTTGAGCCAACACACATTACAGTTTTGTACTGTGTTAACACCATGCATATCTAGAATATTTTCAAGGTAAGAGTATCATGAAACTCTAAATGTATGTTATCGTTTAAAATATATTTCAGTTCACCTCTGGAGGTATGAAGGAGGTTATCCAGTCCTCACGGAGGTCATGAATAAACTCAAAGAAAATCAGGTAATGATTTTTGAAAAAGACTAATGATACAGTAGATGTTAGTACAGAATTAAATGACTCTTTTCTGTCATCGTTTTTGTTAGTAAACTGTTAGTTTTCTGTAGTAAAAATTTTATTATTTGGACTCTTGAGGTTGTATTTAAACATAGAGTAACCAATTGTAATACTATTAAAATAATAGTTCTTATTGTAAAAGTCAGTTGTACCTTGATAAGCTGGAACTTTGAAACCGGTAAGTCAGTGTGGGTTACCTAACACATATCTGCTTCAGGAACTGACAACCACATATTCTTCATCTTGGGCCGACTTTGCTATCCTCCCCCTCCCTTCATGAATAGGTGTGTGTTAATGGAGGATATTCTACCAGCCATACATTATTAGGAAAGAAAACCTTTTGTGTAGACTCCCCGCCCATATATAAATGACTTTTTTTTTTTTTTTTTTGCCTCGCTGCGAGCCTTGTGGGATCTTAGTTCCCGATCAGGGATTGAACCCGCGCCCTCAGCAGTGAAAGCACGGAGTCCTAACCACTGGACTGCCAGGGAATTCCCAATATAAATGGCTTTTTGATTATCTGATGTTTTGAGGTTTCCATGTCACCTGTCTCAATATGCTGTCAAACACTGTTAGAAGAACCTAAAATCGTAGGAAATTAAATTTGTTTACTTTGTCATTTAAATAATTAGGATGACTATGTAGTTTGATATCTAAACTTGGACACTTTTGAGAGTGAAAGGGAATACTAATAGTCATTATGCTGGTTCAACAAGATGTAAACTGGGACTGTCTCAGGCCAACTCGACCCTATTTATAATAGTATGCTATTGTGGGAGGAACATAAATGTTGCTAAAGTGGGTTTATATATAAATCTTCTCATATTTATAATATAAATATGAGAAGATTTCATGAGCACCTTTGTTCACTCAAAGGAATTTGCGGAATTCCGTAAGGCGAGAAGCAACATGCTTCTCTCGAGGAAGAATCAGCTGCTATTGGAGTTCAGTTTCTGGAATGAGCCTGTCCCACGGTCAGGACCGAATATATATGAACTCAGATCTTACCAGCTCCGAGTAAGTACTGAAATAGGAGTTAACTGTCCCCTTGTTCTTCTGTGCAGAAGGACACGCACCCCTGATGCTGAGTGGGCAGCAGACACTGAGCAAATGTTCTGTGATGTGTGTTTGGCTCGTTTTCTCCCCTGTCCAGTTCTTCTCCTCTTGTTTCCTTTTTTTAAACCTTCCTTCTTTCTCCTTCTTTCTCTTTGCTAAGCTCATTTGTTTTTTATAGCGTTACACATAAGAGGAAAGACCTAACATGCAGGACCAGCTACATTATATAGCATCTATTGTCATTGAACTAGAGCAACTAATAAGCATGTGACTATTGAATACATTATACAGCACTGTAAGACAAAAGGGGAATAAACTTTGTACGACTTTCTAGATATTTCCCTACTTAGGTGACCACTAAAAAGAAAGGCCCAGGTGGCAACATAGTTAAAGTGAAAAAGTATCAGTAGATCTTGTGGTCTAATACTCAGTATTATACTGGGAAAAAAACAAGTGATGTCCTTGTTAGGTTTACTTAAATTGAATTATTTAAAAATTTCACAATAAAGTCTGAATAGGTACCAACAATTTAATCATCGTGGGCCTAACTATAGTTTTCATAACTATAATTGGATGAGTTAATTAACTCTCACTTTGTGTGTATGTTGTCTTCTTAGATGAAGCCACAGAATATTACTTCCACTATGGGATAGGTATGAACACAGTGAATAATACTATTTTGTTACATTTTTTTTATTTGTTAGATCTCACATTATTAAAAGTTAATTTTTAAGTTAGTCTTGTCATTTGATGTTTTTTATACTGTTAGTTCCATATTTCTTCACAGAAGAACTAACAAACCAAATCCAAATCTCTTTTCAGCCGGGAACTATGATTGAATGGGGCAATTACTGGTGAGTATTTTACCAAATGATGAGTTTGTTAAGTCTTATAAATAGATTCTTTTAGGCCATAGTGTTACTTCTAGAAATAAAATCTGGGGTTAGTGCCATGATTTGATACTAGACTGTTGTTTTGTTTGACATATTTGTATTATGAAATTTTTGAAACATATACAAAACTAGAGAGAATAATACCACAGGTCTCCCTTCTATACCCATTACTTAGCTTCAGTAATTATCAACACGTGGCCAGTCTTGCTTAGGTCTAAATCCCCCAACCCAGAGTATTTGGAAGTAAATCTCAGACAACATAAAATTTCATCTATAAATATTTTAGTATATACCTCCAAGAGATAAGGACTTTTTTTAAAAAAAAAACAAAACCCCCCCAGTGTCGCATGAAGTTATTTCATATTCTTCTTGGATGTTATCTTTTCTGAAATGTTGCTTTTGTCACATAAACAGAGCACCACAATGATACAGTTGCTTCTTTTTTTTTTCTTCTTAGTTTAGCAAAATATGAATTTTCCTTCAAACTGATCTATAGATTCAGCAGAATCCCAATCAAAATCCCAGCAGGCTTTAGAAATGCAAGGGACCCAAAATAGCTAAAACAACCTTGAAAAAGAGGAACAAAGTTGCAGGACTCACAGTTCTTAATTTCAAAACTGACCGCAAAGCTAGAGTAATCAAGACAGTATGGTACTGGCATATGGACAAGCATATAGATCAATGGGATAGAATTGAAAGACAAGAAATAAATTCTCACGCATGTGAGCAATTGGTTTTTGACAAGTGTACCAAAGCAATTCACTGGGGACTGATAGTCTTTTCATCGCAGGGTCCTCAGACAACTGGATATCCTTGTAAAAAGATGAATTTAGACCTCTGCCTCACATTATATACAAAAACTAACTGAAAATGAATTGTAGACCTAGATGTAAGAGCTAAAATACAACACTTTCAGAAGAAGACATAAGAGAAAATCTTCGTGACCTAGGGTTAGGCAAAGAGTTCTTACATAAACACCAAAATCACAATGCACAAAAGAAAAAAAATGGTAAATTATAATTCATCAAAATTAAAAGCTTTTGTAATTCAAAGGATACAGTTTTAAAAATTAAAAGACAGGTCACAGACTGGGAGAAAATTTTGCAAGTCACATATCTGATAAAGGACTTGTATCCTGAATATATGAAGAAATCATACAACTCAATCACGAGAAGATAAATAACCCAATTAAAAAATGGGCAAAGGACTTGAATAGACAGTTCTCCAAAGATACACAAATAGCCAAAAAACATATGAAAAGATGGTCAGCATCACTAATCATAAGATAAATGCAAATCAAAACCACAATTATTTTCCATTCATCTTACACCCTTTAAGAAGGCCATTATCAAAAGAACAGAAAATAACAAGTGTTGGCAAGATACAGAGAAATTGGAACCCTTGTGTACTGTATGTAGGAATATAAAATGGGGCAGTCATCATGGAAGACAGTACAGAGGTACTTCAAAACATTGAAAATAGCATTACTCTCTGACCCAGCAACCCTACTTCTGGGTATATATTCAAAAGAATTCAAAGCAACATCTCAAAGAGATGTTTGCACACCCATGTTCATCACAACATTATTCACAGTAGGTAAGAGGTGGAAGCAACCTAAATATCCATCAACAGATAAATGGATAAAAATGTGGCATATATATATAATGGAATATTAATGCAGCCTTTAAAAAGAAGGAAATCCTGGCACATGCAGGGTGAACATTGAGAACATTATGCTAAGCAAAGTAAGCCAGTCACAAAAGGACAAATACTGTATGATTCCACTAATACAGAGTTTCTAAAGTAGTAAAAACCATAGACACAGAAAATGAAAAGGTGGTTGCCAGGGGCTAGGTGCAGGGGAGTTGGTGTTTAGTGGGTATAATTTCAATTTTGCAAGATGAAAATGTTCTGGCGATCTGTTGCACAACAATGTGAATAGACTTGGCCCTACTAGCCTGCACAGTTGAAAATTGAGATAAATTTAATGTTAGGTGCTTTTTACCACAATAAAAAATAAAATCATAAAAGAAATTTGAAAAAAAAATTTAATGGGCAAAGAATTTGAATAGACATTTCTTCAGAGGAGCTCTGTGAATGCCTAAAAAGGATGTGAAAAGCTGCTCAACATCCTTAGTCAGTATGGAAATGCAAAGTAAAACCACAGTGAGATAGTACTTCATACCCACTAGGATGGCTATAATTTAAAAGACAGAATAACGTGTTGATGAGGTTGTCAGTGAATTGGTACCTCTATACATTTCTGGTGAGAGTGTAAAATGGTACAGCCACTTTGGAAAAGGAAAACCATGACGTTTTACTTACTTTCAATTTATATATATTCTCTTTTTTTCAGTTATAAAATTTCTTGCTTTGGGCTAGATAATTTCTAAGATCCCTTCTAGCTCCAAAAAACAGTTCTGGGATCTTTTTTTCTAATGAATCTTTTCTTCTTAGGTCATCAAAGGCTAAATAATGCAAGGTAGAATTCCTTTTCATTTGAAAACTAAGAAATACATATTTGATTGTATCCTATTATTGTAGACATCATTTTATTAAGGAATTGGGGGGTAGGGTTGATGCTATAAGTGTAGTAATTTAGTTGCCCACAGAGTAGGATCACCCAGTTCTATGTTTCCGTATTACTCATTGAGACTTGCCCACCGTGGAATCCACAAGGAAGGAACTGAGGTTATTCTTCAGTTATTTTAAAAATTATTTATAAAGCCAGTTCAGCATTCAATTTATATTTTGGCACATAGGTAACTAAGGTGGTGATCTCCTTTTCATTACATGCTTCTGATTATTTCCAGGCTAAGGCAAGTTATGTTTTCTTTGCCTACTGAGAAAGTGAATGAGAAAAATTCAGAATGAAATGAACAGTCCTGAATATTTATCACTATCAGTGAAACTGAGGGTTTTTCCCCTTAGGGTTAGAATGCACATTAAAGTGATTTGCTTAATTTCAATAATTTACGAATCAGATTTGTAATTTTTGTGAAGATTATGATCACTTAACACTACATGTAAGGTTAAAGAAATTAACATCACTTGGAGGTAGCCCATGGGGGCAATAGCAAGAGATCCCTCCTTTTCCCCTAAAGAACCTGACAGCATGGGTCACCTTCGTGGAGTTTAGCACGTGGTGAATGAGAGCCAAGATGTACAAAGTGACCTTGAGGAGACTGGCTTCCTCACTCCCACCACAGGCTGCCCTTGCTCTGATTCCACACCCCACTTTGAGATGTTCTAATTCAGTTACTATGAAGTTTGCCTCTAAGAAGAGAATGCGCTGGTCAGGACGGCTCACTTATCTTGTCTCTCACTGTGGATATTAGTGGATTGAATCCTTGTTCATAGTCTCCAGCTCTTTTAAATGAATTAGAATGAATCCATCTTCCCAAGTCCTGTCCACTCTGGGACCCTAACATGACTGAGACATCAGGCCAAGCCTGGGCAGTGTTGATATAAATTGACTGGGTAACTGGGGTGTGGAGTCTCTTGAGAGACTCTACCTGTGACCTTCCTACATCACTTGAAGCTGCTTCCTTCATTTTCAACTTTGATTCTAGAAAACTGCTTAAAGAAAACATACATTTTAAAAACTTGTTTAGGATTTCAAGTGCATCACTAAATATAAAAATAAAGTACTGGTGCAGACACAAAAGAAGGTGTTTAAAAAGCTGATACCTTTTGCAGCAGGGAATCTTAAAAAGCAAAGTTTAAGGCAAGTGCCAATTTTTAACCAATTTAATCACAATTTCATGTTATACACATAGACACGTGTGTATCCACACATGATGCATACATAATGAATGCCATTTGGTACTCGTTTTCCTAACGGTTTGCGCAGGTAAGGGGGCAGAAAAGGAGGCAGCTTCAGTGTTGGCAGTGACAGTGGACTTGCCAGGAAGCTCACGTCCATGGTTCTTCCATATGCTGTCCAAGGGGTTGCAGAATTTGACACCCGCCCTTGGCCGTAGATCACAGAGCTTGCGGGTTTCTCAGAGCTCACGGTGTGCGGCTGCTTTGTAGGTGCGGTGCACTTCCTTCCTCTCTGTTTTAAGCCCTGTTCTCGAGGCAGGGTCCCTGCCTCCCTTGGAGTACAGTGCCTCTGGCACCATGGGCTTCTTGGATCGAGAATTCCCTCACTTTCTCTCAGTGTGTTCTTGGAAAGCAGCTTTTTTTAAGTTGACAGGTCCTACCCTCTGCCAGTTTTCTAGACTTTACGTTAAGAATCAGCAGTGCAACCACATATCCTCACGTCGTTGTTTTTATTTTTCATTTTTATTTATTTATTTATTTTGGCTGTGCCGGGTCTTAGTTGCGGCATGTGGACTCTTAGTTGTGGCATGCATGAGGAATCTAGTTCCCCAACCAGGGATCGAACCTGGGCCCCCTGCGTTGGGAACATGGAGTCTTACCTACTGGACCACCAGGGAAGTCCCATGTTGTTTTTATTTTAATAGTTATGAATTACTGTCTACTTTTCACGAAAATGACTGCTGTAGCTACAGAAAGGTACATTTACATCTTATGTACATTAAAATAACTTTCGAATGCATTCTGAACCACTTGCGCTGAGGATGGAGGGAACTCACTGATACTTTTTAACATACCTGATTCAATATCTGAACGTTGTTTTTTTTCTTATAGGGCTCGTGCAATTCGCTTCAGACAGGACAGTAATGAAGCAGTTGGAGGGTTCTTCTCCCAGATTGGGCAGCTGTATATGGTGCATCATCTTTGGGGTATGTTTTTTTCCCTTCATTTTTGTATTCCTGCGATTTCAGAGTTCATTACTAACTAACTTGTCCTAGGCAGTAAATCGTATCTCAAGTCAGGAACCTTAAACACTGCAGCTGACCCAAATGTCCCAGATGGAACATAGGTGCTGGGCTACCCGGAATAAGAGGTCAATAGTGAAGGGTCCACAGATGTGCGGCACGTCAGTGAGCTGGTGAAAGTGAGAGTGGGGCGAGAGAGGTGAGGCAGCAGCCCCAGGCGAGGGGAGATGATGGAGCTGCCCCCAGCTCCCTCAGGGACGGTCCCGCTTTCCACACAGAGGAGGTGCCCACACGCGCGCCCACCCCCTGCCTCGGGTCTGACTCCACTGTCCCAGAGGCCCTTCTCTCGCCTTTTCCATCCCCGCCCACTTTGGTTTGGCACCGTCTTTGGTGTCTTTCAGGGCCTGACTCAGGTGGTCCCCTCTGTCCCCAAGGGAATGTCGCTGTCCCCTGAGCCCCCGGAGCCCAATACTGTGTGTGTGGTCACAGTCATGGCTGTTTGTGTCTGTCTCCCTGCTGAACAGGAGCCGGCTCTCAGCAGTAGCTTGGTTCATTCTGGGCACATTTGTAAATGGTTATTAAAGTTAAAGAGATGAAAAGCATGACTTTTTCCAAACCTTATGAATTTGCTGAGGTGTTGGTTTGCCCTGTTTGGTCCACCAAGTGCTGCGGAGTCACGTGCCTGCTGGGTTAGCAGGAGGCTCAGAGACGGGTGACAGGTCTGCTGAGCGGGAAAGCAAACCTGAGTGACAGGCCACCAGGCCGTGCGCGGTGAGTGACGCAGGGAGTTCCAGTGGGGGTCCTCCTCGTTAGGAGTGTATATCGGGATATAAAGGGATACAAAGCTATGAAATGGGGGAAAACCAATGAAAGGTGGAATACGAGCTAGACTTCAGCATCTAGATGGGACTGACAGGTAGAGGTGGGCAGGAGGGGCTGGAACAGCAATGGAGACACGGGAAATTATAAAAAGTGCTCAGGAAACTACAAATAGTGCCGACGGGCTAAATGGTAAGATACCTGCTGGGGACCTGGGTCTAAATGGGTGAGTTGAGGCAAGAAAAGTCATTTTCACGTTGTGCCCCTGGAACCTTTCCCTGAAACCCTCCGTGTCTGGGGAGGAGACCCCACTCCCAGCCCCCGCCAGCCACTGCTCACCTCAGCCACACACACTGGGCTTCCCCAGCATTTAAAAGATTGAAACCTGCACCAGATGATTAGAGGCCGCCAGTAACCCTCAGCTCCCGGAATGTCGGGGGCAGTGGTGTTCCTGGGAGCTGTTTTCTAGCCAGCTGAGATTTGACTTCCTAAGGATCAGAGTTTTCAAATGGAGTGAATTTGCAAACAGATCTTTAAAAGATGTGTTCTGTGTCCCTGCCTTTTGATTATACTAAGTGTAATTTAACCTTTATGGGTTCAAGGTGGGAGTGAAGTCATTTTTATCATTATTTTTTAGTGCATGATCTGTCCAGAGGATATAAACTGAAAAGACAGACCCCTGCCCTTCCCCAGCCTGGAGGGGCCTCTGAGGGCGGCCTCTAGTGAGCGAGCGCGGAGACGGATGGGTCAGGACCCACGTGCTTTGGCGCACAGGCAGAGGTCAGGCATCCGTCTACTCTGAGGCCCTGCCCTTCTCCACCTTCCTTTTTGTCTCGAGTCTGTGTCCCAAATGTCCACTTCCCACTTCCTACTTTATAGGAAAAAGTCTTGAGATGTGCAGAGATGAATTCTCAGTTGTCTGCCCCCAAAACTTACCCTCACTTTTCCATCTTTTTTAAAGAGAACCAACATTTATCAAGCACCTCCAGGGTGTTGGTTATTTATGCACCATTCCCTTTAATCCGTACAGCTACACACCACAAATGAGATACCTGTGACTCACGGGTGGTGAATAAATCACCCAGAACCCACAGCTGTTCAGGAGCTGAGCCAGGCTCAGACGTCAGCAAGTCTGGCTTCAAAGCAGGTCTTCCCCCAGCACAGCCCCCCTTCCTGTTACCCTTGCACGTGATGCCATCCCTCCCCCACCTCCTCAAGGCCTCGCTGCAGCCACGGCTCCTCCACCACCCGATCCGTGGCCTCCTTCCCTTAGTATATGAATGGGCTCAGTGCCTCCCATCTTTAAAAGCCTCCCCAAACCCAAAGGTGCATTGACAGATGAACAAAATGTGGTTTGTTCAAATTCATAGAAACAGAATGTAGAGTAAAGTGTATCGGGTTGGGGGAAGAGGGGAATGGGAAGATACCGTTCAATGGATAATGGTGGCACAATGTGAATGTACTTAATGCCACTGAACTACACATTTAAAAATAGTTAAAATAGTAAATTTTGTTATGTATATTTTACCCCCCCCCAATTTTTTTTTTAATTAAGAAAATTTGTAAAAGAACACAGGCCTCTCCAACCTGTGTTCCCTCTGGCGGGGGGGGGGGGGGGGGGTGAGGGGTCACCACATGGTGCCCTAGGTGTGCACCTGACCCCGGTGAGATCACTGCTGCCTGTCACATGAATGTTAACTGTTTTCCTCCGGGTGGTGAGAGGTAAAAGATTTTGTTTTCCTTCTATTTTTCTGCATCTTCAATATTTTATGTAATAAATTTATACTCCATTACTAGTGGAGGGAACTTTTGTCTTTAGATGGTCAAATTGCCAGGCCTGCAAGGTTAGGTCTTCTCATAGGGAGAAGGAAGCCCCAAAACAGAAACTAGAACTGAGGAGGGAGCCCTGGGTGATCTCTTAGTCATGACTGACACCATGTTCAGATGCCTAGGAGGCATTTCCCTGGTCACTGGTTGGAAGGATCTTGCCCGGGTTGGGAATCAGAGACCAAGGCACCTGGGTGAGATATCCGAATTGTACCCCAAGGACTCTGACCCTTGGCCCATGCTCTTCCCTCCACCTGGAGCGCCTTTCCCTCCCGTTCCTGTGTGTCGATGATGAAATGGCCTTTTCAACCTTGAAGACCCACTTGGTCAGATCACAGCTTCCAGGCAGCTCTCCCTGGTCAGCTGTGTTCTCCCTGTTGAGTCTCTTTGTTCTCCACTGCCTTGAATACAGTCTCACCCAGATCACTGTAGTGCTTTATAAATGCTGAGAAAAATGGAATCTAATATTGCTTATCCGTAGTCTGACAGTGTGTGGTTACAGATTTAACATGTATTGAGGAAGTTCATTTGGTTTGTAAAGGCACGTCTTGAATCCGCTAGACTGTGAGCCTTGAGAGCGGGTTGTTTTGCGTCTCCCACAGGGCCTGACAATTTTGCTCAGAATAGCCAGCTCACAGTCATTCCAGCTTAGTACTGAGTTCCCAGAGTATAGGTGGTCCCTGACTTACGACGGTTCAACTTAGAATTTTCCAACTTTACGACGGTGCAAAAGTGATCCACATTTAGTAGAAACTGTACTTCACATTTTGAATTTTACTCTTTTCCCGGGCTTTCAATACATTCTCTCGCGATGCTGGGCAGTGGCAGCCGCAGCTCCCAGTCAGCTGCACGATCACGAGGGTGAACAACCAATACACTTAAAACTATTCTGTTTTTTACTTTTAGTGCAGTATTCAGTAAGTTACATGAGATATTCAACACTTTATTATGAAATAGGCTCTGCGTCAGATGATTTTGCCCAACTGTAGGCTAATGTGAGTGTTCTGAGCACGTTTAAGCTAAGCTAGGCTAAGCTAGGATATTCCAGTAGGTTAGGTGTATTGAATGCATTTTCGACTTACAATATTTTCGGCTTACAATGGGTTTATTGGGATGTAACCCCATCATAAGTTGAGGAAGGTCTGTAGGCTCTTTGAGAAAACGAGGAGTGCAGCAGAATCAACACTTAATGGATACACAGTTGACCCTTGAACGTTCAACAAAGGTTTGAACTGCTGGGGTCCACTTATATGCAGATCTTTTTCAGTAAATACACACAGTACTATATGACCCATGGTTGGTCAAATCCAAGGGTACAGAACCATGGATACAGAGGGCCGGCTATGGGATTTGAGCACCTGCAGATTTTGGTATTCACAGCGGATCCTGGAACCAGTCTCCCACTGTACTAGTGGAATTATGTTTGGTTTAAGTCTTAATTCTTCTGTGTGGCTATTTTTAAGCTTACAAGGATCTTCAGACCAGGGAAGATATACGGAATGCAGCATGGCATAAACACGGCTGGGAAGAACTGGTATATTATACAGGTAATATCTTAATAGGCATAAAACATTTCATTCTTCTCATCTCATTGTTTTAATGTTCTTTCACCCTGAAGCTAATATGTATTTAAAAAAAAAAATAGTACGTTGCTCTAGGATCGTGAATTGTAAGGTTGAGGGAATGGAGAAATAGTCATATTTTTCTTTGACAGTTACAGGACATTTTTTCAATAGAGAATATTCATTCTTTCAAGTATATATGTTGTCTGGTACAGTTCTCAGATCTTTGTGTATTGTAAACTTTACATCATTACCCTTTTTGTACATTTCTGTATTCTCTGAAAATTTATTATACAAATAAATTTTTTTCTAAGCTTTTCCTTTCTCATCAAAATTGTCCATTCCCCAAAGCATTACAATTTAATACAGCAATTAAAAAGTAATTTTGAAAATTAATTTGGTATTTAGACTTTCCATGTGTACATGTATATGCATGTGTACATACATGTACACCTATACATGTATGTATACCCATACACACACACACACACACACACACACATATACACACACTATGAAATCCTAGTTGCTTGATTTTTAGAAGAAAACAGCCAGGCTGAATACCACCCAATGACACCAATGCAGGTACCACCTATGTTGCATGTCAGGTACATTTAAGCCCATATCCTACCAGGAAAATCAAAGAGTAATTTGTTCTGGAAAATAACTATTATCTTGTCTTTTAATTCAAAAAAATCATATAACTGTGTGTGGCTTTGCTGTTTATTCTTACATTTCCATCAGTTCCCAAAGATGTGTTTTACTTAGCACTGACAGTTCTACAAGTACAGTGTATTTGTTCCTTTATACAGGATACAGTCAAATTATCTGATGTTATATAAATTTTAATTCAGTTGAAAGAACCTTCTGAGAAAGCACCATTTTTCTCATAATATGGACTTTCCTAATTTCCTACAAATGAAACACATTTCCGACAGAATGTTTTAATATCATCTTATAGGATATCAGCTGATCTGTCATCAGCTTGTGTATTTCTTCCCCTGAGATCAGTCCTAAATATTCCAGTACTCTATTCTGATTTCAAGCAGCATGTCTTCTGAATATTCTTAACAACCTGTTTGTTAATGTATATTTACTGCAGTCTGTTTAGAAAAGAACCAGCCCAGTAATCTTGATCTTTGTTTTCAGTCCCACTTATTCAGGAAATGGAATCCAGAATCATGATCCCACAGAAGACTTCACCCCTCCAGTAAAGCTACAGAATTTCGATGTGCCTACATAAATTTATGTGACAAGTACTTGTCATAAATTAATTTGAACTGTATATCAAGTGAAAAAGAAACACTGAATTGTAAACTGCTGTATATAGCTTGTAAGAGACCTCTTTAAAATTTACAAAATCACAAGAAAGTAAACTATTACAGTTTGGCTGATTGTAACAGCGCTCTGTAGTCCTCTGAAGCATCCCTGTATTTGTCGAATATACCTTATAATACCCAGCCACCTCTCCCCACCCTCCAGGAAAAGAGGGCCCAAATTAAAATTGGAATCATCTCCAAATAAGAATCCAACCATGGAAAAAAATTAGCCATTTCCTTATAAAAAGCAAATCTGTTTTATAATTACAGATTTTTAGACAAATTTCTTGTATCAGGAAGAAATATAAATTTTGTCATGTTTCTGTAGCATTTTTCTGAGTCTCAGACTAGGAACAAATTATAAGTGTACCCAATACCTGAAAAGGTTTTACTTCACTCTCATTTTTAATGTCAGCATAGTAAACAGTGTATCATTACTGAGCTGGAAGTGGTTGATCGGTAATTCAGTCTCCACATTGTGTATCGTGATATCTTTATGTGAGAGGAAAAAATGGCTTGAACCTGTGTATTATATGTGACTTTGAAATGAACACCTTGAATAGCACTAATTTTTATTTGTAATATTTTTCTATAACAAAACGAGTAGCACTAGGAAAAGAGGTTTTATTTTGTAAACAATCATCTGTGACCTCAGACATTCTCTGGTTAATATTTTAGTAAGCTCACAGACGATTTTTCCAAGATCATGTATGAGGGGTGGTGCATGTTGAGATTTAAATTGGCATAAAGTTGCATACTTTGTCTAGCTCTGATTTAGTTTTTTAATATAGTGTGCCAATTTTGTGACTGTAATCATGTGAAAGTCCTGTTGAAATGAAAAATTATGGCTGACCCCCAGATCAAAGAATTTATGTTAAAATAAAGTGTGAATAAAATTCTCATATCAAATGTCAAGCTTTTACATGCGAATGGTTTTCTCCAAGAACATATAAAAGTCAATAAAATCCTCTTAATTTTCACATATTACATGTTTGCGATCTCTTTTTAATGACTGGTGCTGAGAATGACCCTGTCACTCTTGAAAGATAGATAGCTTGTCCCAGTTCAATGGGCATATGTGCGTCTACAGACTAAAATATTAAATAGGCTCATCGGCCACTCTTTATGGCCACTTGGTAGGTGTTATGAGGAATGGGTGTTTGGGTACCAGTGCATGATGGCCTGATGTTTGGGGGCTGGGACTGCCAGTGGAAGAACAGGTTGTGCTCCTTGATGGGGTACTTACCCTCCTGGGTGTTGAGTTCCTTAACCTATAAAATGGGGAGGTTGAATCCAATAGCCTTTAAGGTCCCTTCAGCTCTGAATTTCTGTAACTGGCTCTTCATGGTGGCACAGGAAGCAGTGGGAGAGAGGGTATAGCAAGCTTTGGCACAGAAAACCTGCAGTTTAGCACCAGCTACTCTACTGATTGATTAGATGGCTCAGAGCATGTTTGCAGCATGTGAATGAAAACTATATGAAACTGCTTTCTAAACTACTTAAAGAAAAATGGTAGAATTACTATTACTAGTAAAGGTAATCTAGCTATTCAGAACTGAAAAAAAATCGCTGGGAACAGGGAATTTTCACTTACAAAATTGCGTGGACTTGTTAATGAAACAAACCCTGCAGAGGTCAGGAATCTTTTATCACACACTGGTGTATTCGGGTCCAGATAAGCAGAACCAATAGAATATCTAGATATAGATATATTTAGGGGGGGTGAAGAAGGGAAGGACTGGGAGTTTGGGATTAGCAGAGGCAAACTATCATATATAGGATGGCTAAACAACCAGGTCCTACTGTGTAGCACAGGGAACTATATTCAACATCCTGTGACAAACCATAATGAAAAGAATATGAAAAAGAATATATGTATAACTGAGTCACTCTGCTGTACAGAAGAAATTAACACAACATTGTAAATCAACTACACTTCAATAATTTGTTTTAAAGATATATTTAAGCGGAGATTTATTATAGGAATTGGCTCATGCCATTATGGAAGCCAAGAAGTCCCATAGTCTGCTGTCTGCCAGCTGGAGAACCAAGAAACCCAATAGTAAGATTCTGTCCAAGTCCAAAGGCCTGAGAATCAGGGGGAACTGATGGTATAACTCCCAGCCCAAGGTCAAAGGCCCAAGAACCAGAAGCTCCAGTATCAGAGCAAAAGGTGGGCATCCTACCTCAAAAAGAGAGTGAATTTGCCCTTCCTTCACCTTTTTGTTCCATTCATGTCCCTGACGAATGGGGTGATGTCCACCCACATTGGGGAGGGTAATGCGCTTTACCTAGTCTATTGAATCACATGCTAATCTCTTCCAGGAAAACCCTCACAGACACACCCAGAAATAAGGTTTTACCATCCGAGCATCCCTTAGGCCAGTCAAGTTGATACATAAAATTAACCATCACACTGGGCTCAAGAGCTTCCCCAAACTGCCTCATCCACCTGACTCCCCGTCCACGGGCCATTCAATATCTGGTGAGAACCGGAGTGTCCGGGTGCCAAACAGAATATGAAAGGATGATATTTTCTTTTAGAAATAGTTCACTTCTCTCTTTCTGTCTTGCTTTCTGTTCAGAAAAGCATAGAGGGGACTTCCCTGGTGGTCCAGTGGTAGAGAATCCACCTTCCGATGCAGGGGATGGGGGTTTGATCCCTGGTCAGGGAACTAAGATCCCACATGCTGCAGCGCAACTAAGGTCATGTGCCTCAACTAGAAAGCCCGCGTGCCGCAACTAAGACCCAACGCAGCCAAAAATAATAAAAATAAATAAATTAATTAAATATTTTTTAAAAAAGAAAAGAAAAGAAAGAAAAGCATAGAGCAATAAACCGACTCTAAAACGGAGTTCGGGACTTTCCTGGTGGCGCAGTGGTTGAGAATCTGCCTGGCAATGAGGGGGACACAGGTTCGATCCCTGGTCTGGGAGGAACCCACATGCCTCCGAGCAGCTAAGCCGGTGCGCCACAACTACTGAGGCTGCACTCTAGAGTCCGCAAGCCACAACCACTGAGCCCATGAGCCACAACTACTGAAGCCCGCGTGCCTAGAGCCTGTGCTCTGCAACAAGCCACCGCAATGAGAAGCCCGCGCACTGCAACGAAGAGTAGCCCCCACTCGCTGCAACTAGAGAAAGCCTGCACACAGCAACAAAGACCCAATGCAGCCAAAAATAAATACATAAAATAAATAAATTTTAAAAAATAAAAAATAAAATCAGCTCATATAATGAAAAAATAAAAGAGTTCTTTCAGAATACACCCTCCTCTAGAGTTCTGAGGAATTTCTGTCCTAATTAAGTCATTGGGTTTCACAAGGCAGCAAAAAAGCCCCACACTGGGCTTTAGTCTTCATTCAACTCAACAAACGTTGAGCTTCTGTTATGGGCCAAGCACCAGGCACTTGGAAGAACATGAACAAAACATGATCCCTGCCCTTGCGAAGCTTACAGTCCAGTGAGAGGAGACTGGCAATTAAAATAAAAAACACTGTAAGTTACATGGTATGGTAGAAGTTGATAAATGCTGTAGTGGAAGAAGGCAGAATGGGTAATGGAGATCAGGAATCTGAGGGTGGGTTGGGAGGGGCGGTACGTAATATTATATACGTTTGATCAGAGTTGGCCCTGCTGAAAAGCTGAGATTTAAAATTGAAGGAGCCGGGCTTCCCTGGTGGTGCAGTGGTTGGGAGTCCACCTGCCAATGCAGGAGACACAGGTTCGTGCTTTGGTCCGGGAGGATCCCACATGCCGCGGAGCAACTAAGCCCGTGCGGCACAACTACTGAGCCTGCGCTCTAGAGCCTGCGAGCCACAACTACTGAAGCCCACATGCCTAGAGCCCGTGCTCTGCAACAAGAGAAGCCACCGCAATGGGAAGCCCGTGCACCGCAAGGAAGAGTAGCCCACGCTCGCTGCAACTAGAGAAAAGCCCGCGTGCAGCAACAAAGACCCAACACAGCCAAAAATAAAAACAAATAAATTTTTAAAAAATAAAGTCAGTGGGAAGTGAATGTAGACAGAGAAGAGGACCAAAGTGAGGACGAACCAGGAAGGGAGAGTGAGACACCACCAGGGAAACAGGAAGAAACTCAAGGAAGTGGGATATCATGAAAGCCAAGTGAAGAAAGTCCATCAAGGATGAGATCACTTGTGTCAAATGCTACTGCGAGGCTGGGATGGATGAAGGCTGACAACGGATCATTAATTTAGCAACACAGTGGTCACCTGGTGACTTTTGACAGGAACATTCTATTAATAAGCTAATTTATCAAATTAACACTTTATTTTAGCAATTCTTGCCCAATTTGTCAAATTCTTTTATTAAACCCCCAGAATAGAACAAATTATATTAATTTGTCCAACTATTAATTTTCCCTGGCAATATTCAAAACTTCCAAACTCACTTTCCATTCATTGGGTATAAGTCTGGTGGTTATTACTTATATAAGCCAAATAATTTTTAATTATAGTTCATGTGATATCAGCCCTACTACTTTTCTTTTTAACTTATTTACTTTTTTTTATTTTTGGCTGTGTTGGGTCTTCGTTGCTGTGCACGGGCTTTCTCTAGTTGTGGTGAGTGGGCTTCTCATTGCGGTGGCTTCTCTTGTTGTGGAGCACAGGCTCTAGATGCACAGGCTTCAGTAGTTGTGGCTCGCGGGTTCTAGAGCACAGGCTCACTAGTTGTGGCGCATGGGCTTAGATGCTCCGCGGCATGTGGGATCTTCCCGGACCAGGGCTCGAACCCGTGTCCCCTGCATTGGCAGGCGGATTCTCAACCACTGCACCACCAGCGAAACCCACCCCTACTACTTTTTAAAAGCCCTCTTGGAACCACACTTCGCTCTCCTCCCAACTAGCACTTGACAGAATCTGCTTCTTTTCCCTTATTCTCACAGCTGCCTGTGAAATATCCTTTTCTTCAGTTCTACATTAAACTTTTAAATTTCTTATTAAATTTATACTCTCAGTTTCTGGCTGAGACATAGCAGATGTTCAATAATATGCTTGATGAGTCGACAGAAGGAAGAGAGGGAGAAAGGGAAGGAAGGGAAAAGGAAAGTATAGAGACTGTCAGTTCTGGGAATTCCCTGGTGGTCCAGTGGTTAAGACTCTGAGCTTCCACTGCAGGGGGCGCGGGTTCGATACCTGGTCGGGGAAACTAAGATCCCAGCTGCTGTTCGGCAAAAAGAAAAAAAAAAATCTTTATAGAGACTGTCAGTTCTAATTGGAAAATACATGGTACTCTCAGAAAGCAGATACTGCCGTGCCTTTATTCCTACTATTTTCATATTCTAGAAATCCTTAGAAATACATTCTGCCTAGATAAGCTCCATAAAAACAATTTAAAAGGAAGACAGGGCTTCCCTGGTGGCGCAGTGGTTGGGAGTCTGCCTGCTAATGCAGGGGACGCGGGTTCGGGCCCTGGTCTGGGAGGATCCCACATGCCGCGGAGCGGCTGGGCCCGTGAGCCACAACTACTGAGCCTGCGCGTCTGGAGCCTGTGCCGCGCAACGGGAGGCGCCGCGATGGTGAGAGGCCCGCGCACCGCGATGAAGAGTGGCCCCCGCTTGCCGCAACTGGAGAAAGCCCTCGCACGAACCGAAGACCCAACACAGCCAAAAATAATAAATAAAGTAGCTATAAAGTTTAAAAAAAAAAAAAAAAAAAAAAAGGAAGACAATAAACATATACAGAAATATGTTCAGAGTTGGAAACTGTGATAAGCAAAGTACTGAACAGTCCTCTGTTAACTAGTACTAAAACTAGTACTTTTTCCAGAGTTCAGTTAACCGTTAAAAATGAAACCACTGGGGCTTCCCTGGTGGCGCAGTGGTTAAGAATCCGCCTGCCAGTGCAGGGAACACGGGTTCAAGCCTTGGTCGGGGAAGATCCCACATGCCGCAGAGCAACTAAGCCCGTGCACCACAACTACTGAGCCTGCGCTCTAGAGCCCGCGAGCCACAACTACTGAGCCCTCGTGCCACAACTACTGAAGCCTGCATGCCTAGAGCCGGTGCTCCGCAACAAGAGAAGCCACCACAATGAGAAGCCCGTGCACTGCAACGAAGAGTAGCCCCGCTCTACGCAACTAGAGAAAGCCCGCGCGCAGCAACGAAGACCCAACGCAGCCGAAAATAAATAGATAAATAAATAAATTTAAAAAAAAAATGAAACCACTTGTATTTTTTTGCAAAACAGGACTTCCATCGTAGGAAGTAAAATTTCATCTACTGTATTAATACATGTTAACACTTGTGGTCACAGTTCAGGGTGGATTCTCTCGGCCCCAGTAAACTGTTAACACTCTAGTAATGCATAAGATAAGGAATGCTGTGGAAATCACTGGCCTGGGTTCCAGCTCTGAATGTGACCTTGTAGCAGTCATTAACTTCTCTGAGCTTGTTTCCTGTCTGTTAAAAATAGGGCAGTGGAGGCTAGCGGGGCTGCTGTGAGGAGGACGCTCCGCAGACTTGGTGCTCGCCGGCTCCCTCTCCGCGCTCTGCGACCGCCGCAGCGAAGATGGCCTCAGGAGTGCAAGTTGCTGATGAAGTATGTCGCATTTTTTATGACATGAAAGTTCGGAAGTGCTCCACACCAGAAGAAATCAAGAAAAGAAAGAAAGCTGTCATTTTTTGTCTCAGTGCAGACAAAAAGTGCATCATTGTAGAAGAAGGCAAAGAGATCTTGGTTGGAGATATCGGTGTAACCATAACTGATCCTTTCAAGCATTTTGTGGTAATGCTTCCTGAAAAAGATTGTCGCTATGCTTTGTATGATGCAAGCTTCGAAACAAAGGAATCCAGGAAAGAGGAGTTGATGTTTTTTTTGTGGGCTCCAGAACTAGCACCTCTGAAAAGTAAAATGATCTATGCAAGCTCCAAGGATGCGATCAAAAAGAAATTTCAAGGCATAAAACATGAATGTCAAGCAAATGGGCCAGAAGACCTCAATCGGGCTTGTATTGCTGAAAAGCTAGGTGGATCCTTAATTGTAGCTTTTGAAGGATGTCCTGTGTAGACCATCACTCGGTGCCACAAACTGAAAGCTTCCGTGTTTAATGTTATCCTTTTGCTATGTAAGTAAAGCTGATACGTTTAGGCCAGGGACTCGCTGAGGGGAGCTGTCTTGTCATGTGCTAGGGTAAACTATTCCATGAACATGTGCAAATGGCCCTAAATAAATCTAAACTCTAAAGTTGTATTGGTGTGAAATTAAATTCTTACTGGCCAAATGCCTGTCTTGATTAGTTGACTTGTAAAGATTTTTGTTAAGCTCATGATTTTTAATAGTGCAGTTCACAAAACAGTCCAAGGCCACATGAAGAGAATTACTGCATCTTCATTAACCTCAGCAGTTACTTTGTTTCTTTTGCTTAGAGAATTGGTCATAATCTGGTTATAATTTTGGCCCAAATTCTTTTTTCTCTGTTGAGCTAAACTGAATAATGGAAAATAATTCTCCTCACAACATGTAACAGCACTAATGTACTTACTAACTATGTAAGATTCTACCAGACATGTGGTGGAGACTGCTTAGAACCAGCACTGATCTTGCACAGCACTACTTTATGCACGTAGTTGGCACACAGGAAGCAGCTCCTGCACCTGCGGCTGCTCGCTGGTCTAGTCGGGAGGCTGTTCTGAGAGTGATCTTGCATCTTGGAAATCTGGAGAATGTGCACTGTCTTGTAACAACGAATTATAATGCAAATTAGGGCTCCAGTGTAATCCACTTTGTTGATGAAAATGGTGAGGTGGTGTATTGACAGACTGGGATACCGGGATGTCTTTAATTGTGTCTCCTTCAGAACTGTGTTGCTTCTGGTACAATAAGGTTTGGAAGAACATTATGTTTACTCTGGGGCCTGGGCAAGCTTCTTAATTTCCTAGAGTAGTTTGCCGACTGTCTGAAGCGGGGAGCGGGTGTGACGGTCGACAGCCGCGGGAAGCCACGCTGAGGACACCTGGAAGTGACTGCCTTTCACATCACAGGTGTAACACTGAACGACACAGGTGCACAAACAGTGGGATTTAGAAGTAGCAGTGCTGGCTTTATGTAATAAAGGAAGCATTTAAAAAAAAAAAAAATAATAGGGCAGTGATATGACCTCAGGCCTATAAGAATCACATGAGGAACATGTGAAAACACCTTGGAAAATGTGAAAATAAGCAGTGTGACTTATGGTCAGATCACTCCCCAAGTTTTCTGAACCTGATCATAAAGATTCTGAGGGTCACAGAGGCAAAAGCCACCATGCCGTGCCATCACTTACTGAGGCCGACCACTTCAATCTCTGGAATCTCTTGCTACACTCCTGCCCCAGGTCTAGAATGCTGTCCCCTGCTCTTGGGAATGGCAGCCAAGTGGGCCTCCCTAGATGTCATGGAGAAACACTTGTCTCCACTGGAAGAGAGAGCGAGAACCCAACTCTCAATTTTTTTTCTTTTTACATAACCCAATGGTCATAATCAGAATGAAAAATGGTGGGTGTCACAAGGATAGGAAGCCACCTAACACTGCCACTGCTTTCTGAATCCTGTCCTGGTGTCACCATATACATAATTCCTGGGAGAGCCTTTCGGTCGCTGTTTCCAGTGAGTCCAGAATTAGGAAAGCATGAAAGAGGTTAGCACAGTTCTTGGGACATTTCAAACTCACCCCTCTGACACAACAAAGAAGGGACTGTCCCTGCTGCTTTTGTGCAGCTTGTGAGAGCTGGGCAGCCTGGGGGCCCGAGGAGGGGCTGTGTAATTGGTATAAAAGGTTCTCTGTGGGTATCATGATTCCTCAGCAGGTCACACTCCTCTGAGCCAAACTCAGCACGCACCCCCCCGTTCAGGCTGCTGCCCAGTGGAGGGCAGGCTCTGAAGGCCTGGCGGTTAGAACGGACGGCACAGCATGGTGGCTTTTGCCTCTATGACCCTCAGAATCTTTATGATCAGGTTCAGAAAACTTGGGGAGTGATCTCACCACAAGTCACACTGCTTATTTTCACATTTTCCAAGGTGTTTTCACATGTTCCTCATGTGATTCTCATAGCCCTGAGGTCAGATATCACTGCCCTATTTTTAACAGACAGGAAACAAGCTCATAGAAGTTAACCTGCCCACCCGGCTTGCTCCAGCTTATGCACACAGGGTGGTAGCAGAGGCTGAAACAATTTGAAGCACGCTTCACAGGCCTGGCATGCCTGGCCCTGCCCACTTTGCACCACTGAGAGTGCCAACACCGCAAAACGGCTTCGAAGAGAGCTGCCAGCGAGCACTCACAATTATGAAACAACTGCCTTGCTGTCTGGGGTCTCGGTTAAAGGTTGCCAAACTGATTTCATGGCTCTCCTACAGAAACTTTGATCTGGAAGGAAGCTTGATTCATCTGATTTGATTATTTGGCTAAATAATTATCTGACAATTTGGCCAAATTTGATTATTTGGTTAAATTATAAATTTTTCAAATAACTTCCAATGTTAAACCCTTCCGGCCTTTTCTACTTAATTATCCAATAGTATCCACTCATGGCCTGCCTCTTCCTAAACCTGTGTCTCTGTCTTCCCCCTCCCCCACCCCCCCAGCCGCTTTCCCACCAGGGAGAGAATATAATCTCCTACTTTCAAAGCATGTTCTGAAATGTCCCTTTCAAGGCGCTACTCAGAATAAACATGAACCTGGGCTTTCAGGTCCTCCAAGTCCTCTGTAAGAAAGAAATGGTTCATATATGTTCTGAGGAGTTATTTCTTAATTCATTTAAGGGAAAATACTGATCTTCATCTGGCATAAGTAAAACTTGTTTTTAGTTCTCCTAGTTCATGTGATTATCAAATATCCATTTTTTAAGGTCAGTACTTTTGTTTAAGGCGCCATGGTTATCTTTTTTAAAAAATCTTTGTAACATTCCCTATATGACAAATACCAAGAGGTCATAAAAGCACTTCCATTCTTCTGGCCCAGCGCTTCCCTCAGTGGCGGGGGCTGAGTGGTGGATTCACTGTGACAAGCACTCTGCCCTGTGCTCAGGAGGGTCTCGACTCCTTGGTTCCTTGCCCAGAGGTCGTTTCTACTCAAATACTTAAATACTTGAAATACTGGATACTGAAATACATGATAGGCAGAATTAAAAATTCTACAAATCGGGAATTTTCTGGCGGCCCAGTGGTTAGGACTCCGTGCTTTCACTGCTGAGTACCTGGGTTCAACCCCTGGTTGGGGAACTAGGATCCCACAAGCTGCGTGGTGTGGCTCAAAAGAAAAAAAAAAAAAAAAAATTCTACAAATCTGTTCTGATATGTGGATAAACTTTTATTTATATATAAAGGGAAAACCAATTTCACTTAAAGCTGCCTAATCCATATTTCCAATAATGAAGGTGTTTACTATCCACCTTCAAAAGGCTTCAAATAAAATATAGCTAGGAAAATACATAAAGAATTCAAATTATAAAACTCTCCAGGTAATTAAATGGTCATAATAATACCAGAACTACAGTTAAAAAAAAAAAAAAACCGAACCACAGTGTTCTAGGAGCCCTAACTATAGTTTACTTGGAAGTACAGATAATCAGTACTAAATTTATATATTAAGTCCTAATATGCAATTGGAAGCAAACAGTATCAAACTGTATAACTTTTAAAAATTAACCTGAAGTTGTTATGAACTGTATAAAAACGGATCTTATTCTTCCAGTTCTCCCAAAAGCTCTACAAAATCAGTGATGTACCATTCCGAGTTGTCCTTTACTTGTTGCCTGATCACATTTCCTCCAAATCCAATGAAAACATCCTAAGAAGAGAACAAAAGGGAAATAGTTTAAAAGAGAGAGAAAGATACAGCAGCAGCCTAGGGCAGTAAGTGTTGTTTAAAAGAATAAACTCTGTGCAAAGAGAGGTGAGCCCAGCCTCACCTGGGGCACCTCCCTCCCCAGCTCCCTGGGAGCCTCCGTCCCCCCCTCCTGCCCCGAGAATGAATGAGTCTGACCACCACTGCTGCAGATGCATTCAGCTGGACATTGCGGGCTTCAGGAGAACTGAAACCCTCTTAAAACCAAGACAATTGCTTACAAAAATAAAAACACACCAGGCGGTAAACATCTGAGTTCTAAACTAGGTGGCAATCACATCCAGGCCAGACAATTTCAGAGAAAGAAGATCAGAGAAAAGCCTGTGGTGCCGTGGAAATGCCCGGGGCCTGGAATCAGGACCAGAGCAGGTATCTCCCGGCTGGCATCCTGGGTGAAACTGAGGGACCTCCCTCCCAGGAGGGCATGTGATTCTGGGCTGAAGGAAATGACAACCCCAGAGTATGTTAGCAGCACTCTACTTTCCACTGGTAGAATTATTTAAAGTTACATTGTTTCATTAATTTCTGCTCAGTGATACCTTCTTTTAGTCAATGATCTTTTTAAATGGTATTTTCTCTTTTTCTGCCAGGCTACAGACACAATATACACGAATTTAGAAGTACAAAATTCTCTTACTTGACCTTTGTCTTCATTTTTATTTTCATACCATACAAGGGGGGGGGGAATAACTAGATGCTTACCTTCTAGTTAAATTTAGCCTCCTTCTAACTGAGCTCCCTGCCTCTGTTGCAGCCCTTTCTGCATGCCAGCACCAACTCAGCTGTCCTAACACACTGACTTGTGTCTTCTCGGTCCAGAAGCCTTCCAGGGCTTCCCAGGACCCAAAGGTAACACCAGAGTGCCTGGTATGTGGGGTCTTCTTCTCTTGCTGAAAAGAAAGCTCACTCGTGCCTAGGACCATGCTAGTACATACTGTGCTCTGCTGCTTCCCCTCCCTCTAGAAGTTCCACACACACCCACCCTGCCAAGTCCTGCCAGGCCTCCGCATGCAGGCTGCTAACCGTCCTTTAGGGCACAGGTTCCTCCGACCACCTTCCAGGGCCACACACCTGCACGCACACCACTTTCTCTCGGCTCAGTCAGGCTGTATCATTTTCTGACTGGTAGGGTCATCTGGAATTTGTAAGTTTTCTCTTTCTGGACACCGGGATCGGGGGCCCCCTGAGAGAACCCTGCATTTTATGCCTTGTACTCATTCAACTAGCCCGGCGTTCACTACTTAGTCAACCCCAACATCGGCTATAAATCGTCTAAGAATGTGTTATCTCGAACTGACTCAAGTAGTGTTAGAAGGATCCCAAAAGATTCTTTAACCACGAATGCTTAATCATTGACAGAGAAAGATGCTATTTTTAGAACTCAGGAAACTAGGTAGTAAAATGTTCACCACTGTATTTTTGGTTCAGTTTTTCTTAAGTTAGAACAAGACAATATAGTCAAAGTCGTACGTGAAATGGACATGTGATAGATAAGATATTGGCTATATAGCACTTGTTTCCTGTTAGTCTCAGAAAACAATGTTAATTCAGAAGAATAAAATGCTTTAATATGGGCGTGGTATCAAACCTCCCTGAGCCTCAGTTCCCTGATCAGTAAAAAGGAGAAGATAATACTTTTACCTCACAGGGCTGTTATGAGGATTAAATGAGATAACGTATGAGGAAATAGTTTATCAAATATAAAACAACATTAAAATTTTGGTTATAGTATAAGAGCTGCATTATTTGTGGAAATGAAGCCAAACCTTGTTGAGCACATACTTGGGCTAAGAGGTGGCAGCCATCCTCCAGGGACAAGGGGTCTTTGGAAGTTTTAAAAGGTTTTTAAGCTCCTTATTTGCAACCTTCCTTAGGTTTGCAAAAAGCCAATTAATATATTGAGATTGAATTTGTTTTATTTATTTTGGTTTTTTATTTTAGGCTGATACAGGTTTTTGTTTAACTCTCACAAATTGTACTGAGTTCTAAGTCAGCTGTCAACAGTAAAAGTACAACCGCAAAAAAATTAGTACACTTAATACATACAGCAGGAGGACAGGCTTCCATGTCTGTGGCTCCATCTCCAATCATGACTATTTTCTTAAAATGAAATTTTTCCTTTAAAAGTTTAATAACTTTTCCTTTCCCACCAGATTCTGCTGTTGGCTGCATCTCATCAAAACCTGCATATTCACCTTAAAAGAGCCATTAAAACAGTGTTAAAGATCCACAGGATTGTATCAGTAGGGCCAGCCTTTTGCATAGATGATAGCCTCACCTTCATGTCACTCACAAAGCTAAAAACGGCCTTCAGTAAAGTGACACAGCCTGGACTTCCACACTTATTCCTCAGAATGAACAAGCTTTACTTTTAAATTACAAATACCTCTTGTCAAGGTTACTCCTTTAGATGATAAACATCTTGGGGTAAATTAATTTTATCCTCTAAGCTTCCAGTGTCATAATTCTCAAAACTTGTTGAGGTGGCAGAACACCATGAAATAGTAATGTATTAATTTAAAACATGTTAATATACAATTTCATCTAAGAAGAGATTCCAATTTATATTTGATGGATTATTTCCATTCTTACAGTAATTACCACACTTATCTCTACTTTTTTTTTTAATGATTTCTATCTATAGACCCTTAAAAAGTATTCTATTAACACATTTAATTTATTTTTAATTAATATTATTTGGTTTTAAGAATGTCAGCCACCCCTTGACATAACTGGAGACATCTTGAGATGACAGAAAACTACAGCTGTGGCTCTGTGATGGTCCAGAGAGGGGCCAGGAGGTGCCTCCAAAGGCAGCTAAAGTGCAGTGACTTGCTCACAAATTAACTCTCCTTCCTGAGTCTAAATTGATTCAGATACATGAGAGCTTTCATAGAACTGAAATATGATGCATAACAAAATAAGTCACATGGGTTACATAGGAACTAACATTTTACTAAGTACAGACATTTATATACAGATAGATGATTATATGGACACTGAAGGTAGGAGAGATGATGACCTAAGTCTATTTTGCAGGGCAAACGATACCAAGGTGCAAAAGACATCATAAAGAGAATCCTTTATCGCAGCATTTAACTCTGATGCCACCTTGCTTGAGCTGCGTTCCAACAGACATTACCTAGGATACTGAACACTAAAACTGATAAGAAGGAGAAAACGTTACTATTAAAGACTTACCATTAAAGTAGAATTTCAGCCTGTTGGCAAAGACATTGGTTGGTGGGATGTTGAGCTTTGAAGCAACATGTTCCACAATGCTCCTAAAGCCTCCAGATATTAGAAAAACCTGAACATTTCGCTCTTGTAGGCGACTTACTAGCTCCCTGAAAAAATAAAAACAAAAAACATATAAAATACCAAATGCTGATTAATATAAAAGAGAAAACATGAAACATGAAAAGGAAACTCAAATATATTTTTTTTCTCCAGATGCATTTGCCCAAGGTACATCAGACGAGGTATACTGCCTAATGAATTAATGTTTTATATATGTTTTTCTAAAAGCACTTAGAAATTAGTGGGTGGGGCTTGACCGCTTTAGGAAACCATTCCACAACTCTATTCTGCCCATGGACCCAGAAACACAAGAAGAAGAGGAGGCTTGGGCTCTCCGTGGGGAGAGAGGGAGGGCAGACGTGGGCAGGACCAACTAGCAGACAAGACCATATACAAGTACCGAAGGAACCACAAAGAAGGGAGCTCTAAAGTAATGGTGAGATACCCTCAGGAGGACGTGCCCCCAAATGCAGGTGCTGATAGGGAGACAGTGTACCCAGACCGGGGAGCCCCTTACCTTATGCCGGGGGTCAGGTGTGGTGGGTGCTCTGCTATGAGCCTTTGCACCTGTTCCCTGGAGGGCTGGATCAGAGCTAAGCGCTCTGTGAGGGCAGCCTTGAAAGGCACTGCCCCGCCCATGGCTCGCCGTGTCCTAGGAGGAAGACCCAAAAATCAGGCCAGCCAAGTGCTGTCTTCGAAGTTTACACGCCTACCCTCCCCAGCTCCTCACAAGGTCCACGCACAAGGAAGGTGCCCCACCGTACAACAGACGTGGTACGTGGCCATGGGAGCGAGTGAGGCCTGGGATAAACTATTGAAGGTTTGCTTGAGAATCACGTTAATATTTTGAAGCCAAAATAGCCTAAGTCTATTTTGCAGAGCAAACGATACCAAGGTGCAAAAGACATCAGTAAAGAGAATCCTTTATCCTTTGCATCCACAAATACACCATCCAGTGAGCTAAGAAAACCACATATACTATCCACAGGTACCTGCCTTGGAAGCTGTGAGCGTTTGTAAACCAAGAAAGAAACCAGAGGCCAGGGACTCTTGCATCAAAGGAAGCTGAACATGAAATGGTCCATGACCTAGTGACTGCAGGCGGCACGGGGGGGGCAGGAGGGAGGGAGGGACTCTCATCCAGGCACCCATGGAGAGACTCTGAACCATAACTAGCTTTCTAGCAAACCACTAAGGCCACACTTTCAACCATGACACAAAGCACTGGACCCCTGGAGACCCCCCAGGTCATCTTCTTTGGTTACTTATCGTCATCATTCCCCTGACCAAGCTAAGAGTATGTCATCCATATTTGTTTGTCAGAGGCAACCATATATTTTTTTGCCATAAATATTTGTATAAATGGATGGTTGGATGATGTACATTACCAAATTCAGCTCTCAGTGGCGGAGGAAAAAGCCTAGTGCCCATGTTTCATAGGCAGGGACTAAGATCAGGGAATTGTGGCTCTGGTCCTGCATGTCATCCAAAAGTCACTCTTCTTTTGCAATTCTTTATCATTTCGTAAGGTGAATAAATACTGTTCTTACATTTCTGACACAGCATCCTCAACTCCACAGAATTTGGCCAGCTCATCAATTCCTTCTTCCCTGATGACTGTGCTGTCAACATCAAAGCACACTGCATCAGCTGAACAGAAAAGTTTCCTCAGCTCTGAATGGGAGACCATCTTGGGAAGAATTCTCCTCCTACAACAGAAAAAGATAAATATAGTTAAAGACATAAAACAGAGTCATAAAAAGGTCTAATTTTGCCTACGACTGTCAATATATTTTAATTTGTATCCAAGTCAGTGTAGCCCATATAAGCATGTCCTCATGGAGTCATTCATTTTTTTTTTTTTTTTAACACAAAGTAAGCATCTTCTAAATGTCAGGCTCTGGGGTTACAAAGATTAGCGGGACCCAAACTCTGCTCCCAAGAATTGTCTAGTGAAGGTACCAACTTATAAATATATTTGATGTTCAACCAATATTCAAGGACTTTTGACCTAACAGAGCAATAAGGCAAGGGCTACAATGTAAATGTGCATAAGTTACCGTGAGCACACAGAGGAAATGTTGAACCTTGTCTATGAAACAGGGCTTCCAAGAAGTACAGGCATTAAGCTGACTCTTGCAAAGTGGCCCTCTGAGTGGGTTCTCAAAGGGCAGGGTATCAATTTGGGGTGTGCTGGGAATTAGCAGGGAGGGAGACGGCAGCAAGGAGACAGGGTAATGTTAGCAGAGGGAAGAGCAAGGGCAAAGGCAACGCAGCCGAAGGATGGATGACCTGCTGGAAGCGGCCCAACAGCCCAGTCCAGCTGCCAGGCAGTGCACGGGGAGTTAGTGCGGGCCGGGCCAAGGAGTTTGGATTTTAACTTCTAGCTAATGGGAGACCTTGCTTTCCACCTCAGAAGAGAAGTCAGAGCTACACACACACGTGTTAGTCTCTGGTGCAGAGGTGGTAACTGAAGTCACAGCCTGATGGAAGTCACCAGGGAGAGTGGAAAAAGGGAGAAAGAAGAGGCGTGAGGACAGAGCGCAGGAACTGGACATTCAAGTCAGGAGCCTGAGAAGGAAAATGAGAGGGAGAGGTCACAGGAAGAAACTCTGGGAGACCACAGTGCTGCAGAAGCTATGGAGGATAGTTTCAAAAGAATTTTGAGTATTTCTTTCTTTCTTTTTTTTTTTTTTTAAGAAAATCACTGGACTAGAATCGTGGACGTGAACTAGATCCTAGAGGTCACCCAGACCACTCACCCATCAAAGAGACTAATATGTCATGTACAACGCCACACGGACAATGCAAATCAGCATAAACAGTGGCTGAAAACAGACTCAAAGGAGTCGGGCCAACCCACTTTGTAACTGATTTCAAACCAATGCATTTGGGGCTTCTCTGGTGGTGCAGTGGTTAAGAATCTGCCTGTCAATGCAAGGGACATGGGTTCGAGCCCTGGCCTGGGAAGATCCCACATGCCACAGAGCCACTAAGCCCATGTGCCACAACTACTGAGCCTGAGCTCTAGAGCCCACAAGCCACAACTACTGAGCCCACATGCCACAACTACTGAAGCCTGCGCACCTAGAGCCCACGCTCCGCAACGAGAAGCCACGACAATGAGAAGCCCGTGCACCGCAACAAAGAGTAACTCCCGCTCACCACAACTAGAGAAAGCCCACGCACAACAACAAAGACCCAACACAGCCATAAATAAATAAATAAATAAATAAATAAATAAATAAAAATATAACTAACTAACTAACTAACTAACTAACTAACCAATGCATTTGGCAGAATGATCTGGTTCAAAGTTGACCTGGAAAAAAAAATCTTTTAAGCCAGGGGTCAGCAAACTACAGCCAGTAGGCCAAATCCAGCCTGCCACTTATCTTTGTACAGCCTACGAAGAATGACTTTTTTACCTTTTAAGTAGCTGGAAAAAATAGAAGAATAATATTTTGTGAAACATGAAAATTACATAAAATTCAAAATTCAGTGTCCGAAATAAAGTGTTATTGGAACACAGCCATGTTCATCATTTATGTGTCTATAGCAGCTTCCCCACTACAACAGACAAGTTGAGTAGCTGCATCAGAGATTGTACAGCCTGCAAAGCCTCAGATATTTACTATCTAGCCCTTTACAAAAAAAAATTGTTGATCCTTGTTTGACCCCTTACAAGACAGATCTCCAAATAGGAAATGTGAGTTTCATTAGAGACCCAATAAAAACAGGCAAGGGAGGGTAAACTAATGAATCCAGTTAGATAATAGAATCTTAAACTCTGCACTAACATTAACAACCTAAATGTGAATAAGTCTCCATTCAACAGAAAACTATTCTTAAAAAACATGAATACTAAACACATCTGCTACTGGTTATCAACAATCTGTTTTTTCCCCCAGCATCACGCTCTTGTTCAAGCTGATCCCTCAACTTAGAGGACTGACTTCCCAGGTTCACAGTTCATCGGCTCTTTGAGGCTAAGCTCCTTTGCTGGTTGGTTCTCTTCTGTTCTCTTAATGTTGCAATGGCCCATGGTCCGTCCTTGGTCTTCTCTACCTATACTCACTCCCTAGATGAATTAATTCATCCAGGCTCATGGCTTTAAATGCTGTCTCTATGACAGTAACTCCCAAATGTACACCTGCAGCTCAGTTTTCTCTCCCAAACTCTAAACTCCAACTACCTACCTGACTTCCACTCAGATGTTTGGTAAACATCCCAAACTTAACATGCCCAAAACTGAACTCCCGCTCTTCCCTCCCCCCAGAAAACTGTCACTCTTGAAGCCTTCCTTCTCTCCCTTGATGGCAACTCCATTCTTTAGTCACCCTTGACATTTCTCTTTCTCTCAAATCCCACATCCAATCTTTCAGGAAATGATGTTGGTTCTGCCTTTAAGCTCTAACTAAAATATGACCACGTCTCACCACATCCACTGCTATCGTTCTAGCTTGAGTCACCAATGTTTCTTGGCAAGATTATACCAAAAGCCTCCTAAAAGGTCCCCACCCCAGTATTTGCTCTCGACATAACAGCCAGAGAATCACTGTAAGCTATAAGCAAATCATGCTGCACTTCTGGCTCAAAATCCTTCACTGGCTCCTCATTTTACTAAAAGTAAAAACCGAAGTTCTTATGGTTACCTAGAAGGTCTGCCCGCCAACTCTGGCACCACCACCACCATGCCCTCCCCATTACTTCTCTGGCCTCATTTTCAACTCCTCTCCCCCTGGTTCACTCTGGTCCAGCCTCGCTGGTCCTCCTGCTGCTCTGCAAATACACCAGGCAGACTCCCCACTTAAGGCCTTTGCTCCAGCCGTGCCCTCGGAGGGAAGGCTCTTCACACGAATATCCACTTGGCCAGTTCCCTTGGCAAGAGTCTGCCCAAATGTCAACCTGACCACCCTGTTTACCACTGTAACCCCCCCTCCCTAACCTTACCCCCAACATTACTAACCTCCCTCACGATGCCTTACTTCTTTTTTCTGTAACATCTCTCATCTTCTAACACACGATAAAACTTATGTTTATTATGTGTTGTCTATTTGTTCCCATTAGGATGTCAATTTCACAAGAGTAGGATCTTTATCAGCTTTGTTCACTGTTGGATCCTTAGGACTGAGAACAGTATTTGGCACACAGTAGGACTCATTAATATCGGTTGAATTAAGTGAATGAATAAAGCTCAAATGCCATCTTCACTATTAAGTCTTCCCTGATTCCCCTGAGCTGGAAAAAAATCTCTCCCCAGAACTTCCACAGTACTTCATGTAGATCTGTTTTTTTAAGATATGGAATTCATAATATTCCAACTTATCTTAAATTGATTTATGTGCATAGCACCTCCACTCTTGGATTGCAAGCTCTTTATACTAAGATCCAAAATTTTCCAAAACACCTATTGTTTTGAACTTCTTTTGAGTAGATGCTCAATTAATTCTGAAGGTTGAATGAATAAATAAATGATAAAATTGTGAATTACATACCCACAACTAACCATTTTTTTAACTTTTTATTGTGGCAAATTTCAAATGCATACAAAAATAGAAAGTATGAATACATGAACTCCATGTATTTATCATCCTGCTTCAACAATCATAGCAAATCTTGCTTCATCAACCCCACTATAAAAGGTTCCGCACCCCAATTCCAACATTGGGAGGGTAGGGCTCCCACACTACCAAGCAATTCTCGGACACCAGCAGGGTATCCTACATCTCAACTCAATTCCGACACTATCTACCCATAGGAAGAGCATCAGATTCCACAGGTCAAGGGTTCAGTCCCACAAGACTGACCCCACTCCACCCCTGACACACGTACACACACACACACACATTTCAGATGCCAGTCACAAGTCCACAAGTCCAGATTATCACCTATGCTTCTGACTGACTGGCTATAGACTGGAGGTTCCAACAACCTCCTCCTTGGGTTTGATTAATTTGTTAGAGTGACTCACAGAACTTCACTAGATTTATTCTAAAAGGATATAACTCAGGAACAGCAGATGAAAGAAATGTACAGGGCAAGGTATGTGGAAAGGGGCATGGAGCTTCCATGCCCTCTCCAGGCATGCCGTTCTCCCCAAATTTCCATGTGTTCACCAACCTAGAAGTTCTCTGAACCCCATCCTTTTCGGTTTTTATGGAGGATTCATTACAAGGGCATAATTGATTAAATCATTGGTCATTGGTGACTAAGCTCAGCCTCCAGCCTCTCCTCCCTCCCCAGAGGTCAGGGCAGTGGGACCAAAAGTTCCAACCCTCTAATCACATGGTTGGCTCTCATGGCAAACAGCCCCCATCCTTAGGTGGGTCCAAAAGTCACCTCATTAACATAAGAGACATCTTTATCCCTCTCATCACAGGAAATTCCAAGGGTTTTAGGAGCTCTGTGCCAGAAATGGGACAGGACCAAATATATGTTTATTACAAATCGCAATGTCACACCCACACACTTCCACCTTTGAGATAAATCTGATTTATCTCAAAGCAAATTATATCATTTCATACAAAAATATTTCAGTATGTATTTTTTAAAGGTAAAGACATTTTTTTAAACATAGTCATTTGCACTTAAATTTTAACTATACTGCTGTGCCTGCCTGTGTTCAGGTTTGGCTGCTGAGGACTGAAGAATCAAATCAGGTTAATCACATCAGACCTCATGATGCCCTTGCTCATCCATTCCTCATCATTAGCATATAAATTAACAAAATGTCTCTGTTATTCATTTATGCCCTTCATGATTTGAGTCCTATTTCACCAATATATTCCCCATTGCTCTTCTCCCCCCACATACACTCACATACACACACCCACACCTTATGCTCAAGGAATACAGAGGACTTCTTGTTCCTTAAACATGTCATGATTTTTTAGTTCTCTGTACCTTTGCAGATGCTGTTCCCTCTGCCTGAAATTACCTAATTACTCATGTCTAATGGGAAAATCCCTATTTATTCTTCAAGGTTCAGATTAAATTATTTTCCCTGTACTAGCTCCTTCATAACCCCCTCAGAGAATTAATTAATCACTCCCATTCCCTTCCTAGAATGTGAGTTCCTTCAGGGTAGGGACCTTGACTGAATTATCTTTCTGTTTCCAGCACAGTGGGTGCTAAAATTAAATGTTTCATGAATTAGAGTTGAATCTAAGCAGTTACTGAGAACACAGAATCGAGTAGATTACTATTCTCAATAAAACAATTCCAATTTAGTGTGCTATTACCCTAAAATTAAAATCCTTAACAAGCAATGATGGCTATAACAGAGAAACAGAATCAATATCATATATTGTGAAGTTGGAAGGAAACTCAAAGCCATTATCTGGGGCTAGTCCCATGCCTTTCTGCAGGAACAATATTAATACATCCATTTCACAGATTAACTAATAGAGGTATAAGGAAGTTAAATGCTTTACCCAAGGTCATACAGCTCCTAAATGATGGTCAAAGAACGGAAACTTGGGTCTCAAATGCACAGAGACAACATAAAAGAGGTGGATAAATTAAGCAGAATTAAATAAGGTTAGACATTGTTAAGAACGTAATGTGGGGACTTCCCTGGTGGTGCAGTGGTTAAGAATCTGCCTGCCAATGCAGGGGACGTGGGTTTGACTCCCGGTCCGGGAAGATGCCACATGCCACGGGAGCAACTAAGGCTGTGTGCCACAACTACTGAGCCCACGCGCCTAGAACCCGTGCTCCACAACAAGAGAAGCCACCACAATGAGAAGCCCACGCACTGCAATGATGCAACTAGAGAAACCCTGCGTGCATCAATGAAAACCCAACACAGCGCAAGAAAGAAAGAAAGGGAGAGAGGGAGGAAGGGAGGGAGGGAGGGAGGAAGGAAGGAAGGAAGGAAGGAAGAAAGAAAGAAAGAAAGAGTAATGTGGACCCAGGAAATGTCAAAGACTTTCAGCAAGAATTCAGACTATCCTCCAAAGAAGACATACATATGGCCAACAGGCAGGTGAAAAGATTCTCAACATTGCTAATTATTAGAGAAATAGTGAAAGAAGAAAGTCTGCCCATTCTTTGGGAGACCAGCAGATAGAAACAAGTTTCATAAATTGTCAAATTCCCACCAAGCCAGCGAACTCCAAGGAGCTCCATATCCCACTCTCTGTGCCTGAGAAACACCCATTTGGCTCTGGTCCAGCGGGAATTAACCTAATATTACATGGCTAAGCAGGCTCACTATAAAAGCCTAGAAGACAGAAGTCTATCAGCAGAGAAGCAGTGCTTAATGCAGTGCAGTTCCACTGAGCATGGAGAATGAGCCATTTGTAAATGGAGAGAAAGCCAGCAACAGACAAACAAATGATGTTAGAGGACCTAAAATGAGATAAATGGAATGGGCTAAAGAACCTTATAAGAATGTACAGGAGGCGACATTCACAGAAAGATAGACAAGATGAAAAGGCAGAAGGCTATGTACCAGATGAAGGAACAAGATAAAACCCCAGAAAAACAACTAAATGAAGTGGAGATAGGCAACCTTCCAGAAAAAGAATTCAGAATAATGATACTGAAGATGATCCAGGACCTCGGGAAAAAAATGGAGGCAAAGATCGAGAAGATGCAAGAAATGTTTAACAAAGACCTAGAAGAATTAAAGAACAAACAAACAGAGATGAACAATACAATAACTGAAATGAAAACTACACTAGAAGGAATCAATAGCAGAATAACTGAGGCAGAAGAACGGGTATGTGACCTGGAAGACAGAATGGTGGAATTCACTGCCATGGAACAGAATAAAGAAAAAAGAATGAAAAGAAATGAAGACAGCCTAAGAGACCTCTGGGACAACATTAAATGCAACAACGTTCGCATTATAGGGGTCCCAGAAGGAGAAGAGAAAGGACCCAAGAAAATATTTGAAGAGATTATAGTCGAAAACTTCCCTAACATGGGAAAGGAAATAGCCACCCAAGTCCAGGAAGCGCAGAGAGTCCCATACAGGATAAACCCAAGGAGAAACACGCCAAGACACATAGTAATCAAACTGGCAAAAATTAAAGACAAAGAAAAATTACTGAAAGCAGCAAGGGAAAACCGACAAATAACATACAAGGGAACTCCCATAAGGTTAACAGCTGATTTCTCAGCAGAAACTCTACAAGCCAGAAGGGAGTGGTATGATATACTTAAAGTGATGAAAGGGAAGAACCTACAACCAAGATCACTCTACCCGGCAAGGATCTCATTCAGATTCAATGGAGAAATCAAAAGCTTTACAGACAAGCAAAAGCTAAGAGAATTCACCACCACCAAACCAGCTCTAGAACAAATGCTAAAGGAACTTCTCTAAGTGGGAAACAAAAGAGAAGAAAAGGACCTAAAAAAACAAAACAATTAAGAAAATGGTCATAGGAACATACATATCAATAATTACCTAAAACATGAATGGATTAAATGCTCCAAACAAAAGACACAGGCTTGCTGAATGGATACAAAAACAAGACCCATATATATGCGGTATACAAGAGACCCACTTCAGAGCTAGGGACACATACAGACTGAAACTGAGGGGAAGGAAAAAGATATTCTATGCAAATGGAAATCAAAAGAAAGCTGGAGTAGCAATACTCATATCAGATAAAATAGACTTTAAAATAAAGAATGTTACAAGAGACAAGGAAGGACACTACATAATGATCAAGGGACCAATCCATGAAGAAGATATAACAATTATAAATATATATGCACCCAACATAGGAGCACCTCAATACATAAGGCAACTGCTAACAGCTATAAAAGAGGAAATCGACAGTAACACAATAATAGTAAGGGAATTTAACACCTCACTTACACCAATGGACAGATCATCCAAAATGAAAATAAATAAGGAAACAGAAGCTTTAAATGACACAATAGACCAGATAGATTTAATTGATATTTATAGGACATTCCATCCCAAAACAGCAGATTACACTTTCTTCTCAAGTGCGCACGGAACATTCTCCAGGATAGATCACATCTTGGGTCACAAATCAAGCCTCAGTAAATTTAAGAAAATTGAAATCATATCAAGCATCTTTTCTGACCACAATGCTATGAGATTAGAAATCAATTACAGGGAAAAAAACGTAAAAAACACAAACACATGGAGGCTAAACAATACGTTACTAAATATCCAAGAGATCACTGAAGAAATCAAAGAGGAAATCAAAACATACCTAGAGACAAATGATAATGAAAACACGATGATCCAAAACCTATGGGATGCAGCAAAAGCAGCTCTAAGAAGGAAGTTTATAGCTATACAAGCCTACCTTGAGAAACAAGAAAAGTCTCAAATAAACAATCTAACCTTACATCTAAAGGAACTAGAGAAAGAACAAACAAAACCCAAAGTGAGAAGAAGGAAAGAAATCATAAAGATCAGAGCAGAAATAAATGAAATAGAAACAAAGAAAACAATAGCAAAGATCAATAAAACTAAAAGCTGGTTCTTTGAGAAGATAAACAAAATTGATAAACCATTAGCCAGACTTATCAAGAAAAAGAGGGAGAGGACTCAAATCAATAAAATTAGAAATGAAAAAGGAGAAGTTACAACAGACACCGCAGAAATACAAAGCATCCTAAGAGACTACTACAAGCAACTCTATGACAATAAAATGGACAACCTGGAAGAAATGGACAAATTCTTAGAAAGGTATAACCTTCCAAGACTGAACCAGGAAGAAATAGAAAATATGAACAGACCAATCACAAGTAATGAAATTGAAACTGTGATTAAAAATCTTCCAACAAACAAAAGTCCAGGACCAGATGGCTTCACAGGTGAATTTTATCAAACATTTAGAGAAGAGCTAACACCCATCTTTCTCAAACTCTTCCAAAAAATTGCAGAGGAAGGAACACTCCTAAACTCATTCTATGAGGCCACCATCACCCTGATACCAAAACCAGACAAAGATACTACAAAAAAAGAAAATTACAGACCAATATCACTGATGAATATAGATGCAAAAATCCTCAACAAAATACTAGCAAACAGAATCCAACAACACATTAAAAGGATCATACACCATGTTCAAGTGGGATTTATCCCAGGGATGCAAGGATTCTTCAATATACGCAAATCAATCAATGTGATACACCATATTAACAAATTGAAGAATAAAAACCATACGATCACCTCAATAGATGCAGAAAAAGCATTTGACAAAATTCAACATCCATTTATGATAAAAACTCTCCAGAAAGTGGGCACAGACGGAACCTACCTCAACATAATAAAGGTCATATACAACAAACCCACAGCAAACATCATTCTCAATGGTGAAAAACTGAAAGAATTTCCTCTAAGATCAGGAACAAGACAAGGACGTCCACTCTCACCACTATTATTCAACATAGTTTTGGAAGTCCTAGCCACAGCAATCAGAGAAGAAAAAGGAATAAAAGGAATACAAATTGGAAAAGAAGAAGTAAAACTCTCACTGTTTGCAGATGACATGATACTCTACATAGAGAATCCTAAAAATGCCATCAGGAAACTACTAGAGCTAATCAATGAATTTGGTAAAGTTGCAGGATACAAAATTAATGCAAGAAATCTCTTGCATTCCTATACACTAATGATGAAAAATCTGAAACAGAAATTAAGGAAACACTCCTATTTACCATTGCAACAAAAAGAATAAAATACCTAGGAATAAACCTACCTAGGGAGACAAAAGACCTGTATGCAGAAAACTATAAGACACTGATGAAAGAAATTAAAGATGATATCAACAGATGGAGAGATATACCATGTTCTTGGATTGGAAGAATCAATATTGTGAAAATGACTATACTACCCACCCAAAGCAATCTACAGATTCAATGCAATCCCTATCAAATTACCAATGGCATTTTTTACGGAACTAGAACAAAAAATCTTAAAATTTGTATGGAGACACAAAAGACCCCGAATAGCCAAAGCAGTCTTGAGGGGAAAAAATGGAGCTGGAGGAATCAGACTCCCTGACTTCAGACTATACTACAAAGCTACAGTAATCAAGACAATATGGTACTGGCACAAAAACAGAAACATAGATCAATGGAACAAGATAGAAAGCCCAGAGATAAACCCACACACCTATGGTTAACTAATCTATGACAAAGGAGGCAAGGATATACAATGGAGAAAAGACAGTCTCTTCAATAAGTGGTGCTGGGAAAACTGGACAGCTACACGTAAAAGAATGAAATTAGCACACTGCCTAACACCATACACAAAAATAAACTCAAAATGGATTAGAGACCTAAATGTAAGACCGGACACTATAAAACTCTTAGAGGAAAACATAGGAAAGACACTCTTTGACATAAATCACAGCAAGATCTTTTGTGATCCACCTCTTAGAGTAATGGAAATAAAAACAAAAATAAATAAATGGGACGTAATGAAACTTCAAAGCTTTTGCACAGCAAAGAAAACCATAAACAAGACGAAAAGACAACCCTCAGAATGGGAGAAAATATTTGCAAACGAATCAATGGACAAAGGATTAATCTCCAAAATATATAAACAGCTCATGCAGCTCAATATTAAAGAAACAAACAACCCAATCCAAAAATGGGCAGAAGACCCAAATAGACATTTCTCCAAAGAAGACATACAGATGGCCAAGAAGCACATGAAAAGCTGCTCAACATCACTAATTATTAAAGAAATGCAAATCAAAACTACAATGAGGTATCACCTCACACCAGTCTGAATGGGCATCATCAGAAAATCTACAAATAACAAATGCTGCAGAGGGTGTGGAGAAAAGGGAACCCTCTTGCACTGTTGGTGGGAACGTAAATTGATACAGCCGCTATGGAGAACAGTATGGAGGTTCCTTAAAAAACTAAAAATAGAACTACCATATAAAAATAGAACTACCATATGACCCAGCAATCCCACTACTGGGCATATACCCAGAGAAAACCATAATTCAAAAAGGCACATGCACCCCAATGTTCACTGCAGCACTATTTACAATAGCCAGGTCATGGAAGTAACCTAAATGCCCATTGACAGACGAATGGATAAAGAAGATGTGGTACATATATACAATGGAATATTACTCAGCCATAAAAAGGAATGAAATTGGGTCATTTGTTGAGACGTGGATGGATCTAGAGTCTGTCATACAGAGTGAAGTCAGAAAGAGAAAAACAAATAACGTATATTAATGCATGTATGTGGAACCTAGAAAAATGGTACAGATGAGCCAGTTTGCAGGGCAGAAATTGAGACACAGATGTAGAGAACAAAAGTATGGACACCAAGGGGGGAAAGCCGTGAGGGGGTGGGGATGGTGGTGTGATGAATTGGGTGATTGGGATTGACATGTATACACTGATGTGCATAAAACTGATGACTAATAAGAACCTGCTGTATGGGCTTCCCTGGTGGCGCAGTGGTTGAGAATCTGCCTGCCAATGCAGGGGACACGGGTTCGAGCCCTGGTCTGGGAGGATCCCACATGCCGCGGAGCAACTGGGCCCGTGAGCCACAATTACTGAGCCTGCGCGTCTGGAGCCTGTGCTCCGCAACAGGAGAGGCCGCGATAATGAGAGGCCCGTGCACCACGATGAAGAGTGGGCCCCACTTGCCGCAACTAGAGAAAGCCCTTGCACAGAAACGAAGACCCAACACAGCCATAAATAAAAAATAAATAAATAAAAATTAAAAAAAAAAAGAACCTGCTGTATAAAAAAATAAATAAAATAAAATTTTAAAATTTAAAAGAAAGAAAAAGAATGTACAGGAGACAATACAAATAACGGAGAATGGGCAAGACTCCTGAGAATGACTGACAGGTTCCTGAAGCCTCAAAGATGTAAGAAGATGAAGCCAATCCACAGTGCCTCTCTGTGCCTAGCACAAGTCCTGGGAAATGCAGAATGGGCACCATCTTCAAGAGGTTCCCAGTCCCGTTGGGATGATCAGACAAATCATTATTGCTCACATTTGAAAAGCCAGCACCTTTAGCCTCTTTCCAACCACTGATATCAGCAATAGCTTCAACCAGATCATGAGCCTCAAATATGAAAGGAAATGTACATTTCCTCAAATAAAGTGAGGACTGATTTTCACAGACCCAGATGAACATCAGTCCTGACTTATGACTCAGAATTGCTGACACCTGAATCCTGGGTTGCACTGTGGTTCCAAAGACAGATTTTGATTCCAAAGACAGGATTTTTGAGACAAACTATTGGAGGACAGAGGGAATGGAAAGTGCCCACCAAACTGAGAAGGCATCTTGAGACCAAAACATGAGGCAGGCAGCTCTGTATAATCAATGGATCGGTTTCTCACAGGTAACTTACTCAGAGGGTGGGATCTGGACTGGGTGGACAACAATCCAGAAGCATTCGCAGCCGCGCTTCCCACCACCCAGGGGCCACTGGGACAATTTTATAGTGCTTGGGGGTAGGCGCTTGGAAACAGGGCGTGCACTCCCAAGCCAAGATTTATGAATGGGTAAGTAGTCTCGTGGGTGCCGGCAATACATCAGGGGAGGGTTTTCATCATTGTCTGGGGACTAACAGAGCATAGAGGCTACCTGGTCCTAATGACTATTAAACAATGTCTATTAACTACAAAGCCCTTGATGACAGAGAAGTGAGTCACTGCACAGTACAGTCCTGGGTAGGGTCAGCGGAAGGACAGGAGAAACTGTAAGGGTCCATGATGGTGCCAGTTATGCTAACAGCCATACACAAACATTACATTGAAGTTACATGGAAGACTGATTCTTTCTTCATGCCCTCCCTAGCAGATGGAGCTGGATTATATGACCCTAACTTTGCCCACTAAATGCTCGTGCCAGGGGATATGCCCTCCACCCCTCAGCTTACATGGGTTTCAATCCCCTGCTTAGACTGCAGAACAAATTCAGCTTCCTTTAGCGCTTCCCAACCCGCACTGTAAAATGCTCTGCCTCCTTGTTCACTTCTGGTTCCCTCTTTTTTTCATTGTCTCCACCAGGAGTGACTCATGATTCATACAAAGTCAAAATTCTCATAGCTCCAGGGGACAGAGGGGAAATCTGCTGAGTAAGTTCAGTCGCTTCAAAGTGAATTGTGTACATTAGAAAAATCGTTGCTGGAGAATGGACTCTGGATCTCTCACATCTGGCCCTTGCAAGGAAGGGGGACAGGACGGGGGTGGAAGAAATCCTGGTGGAAAGGTCTGTGCTTAGACATGGCAGCTCCCAGGCCTGGTCCCGACCACTGGACCACTGCCTTCTGTGTCTCAGGACAGGACTCCTGCCCACCCGACCTCAAGCAGGTCCATCTTGGGGAAGCAGAGGGCCAACTGGTAAAGAAGCCACAGCTGACAACCCCTTCTCACACCCAGCTCCAAAGGTACAAAAACAAGTTTTCCTTCATGGCCAACCTTAGGAGATCTGGTTTTAGATAAAAGGAGAAAAACTTGCTCATCCAAACTCCCTTCCAACTTTTCCATCTAAGTATCTCACAAGAGGCATCTAAGATCACCTTCACCAACTTCCCCTTTTGCTGGGATTGACCTCTTACCTTCACCTGTGTAAGAACAAATATAAGCTGGTACAGAGGTTGAGGAAGCCGACAGAGCAAAGCTTCCTGGGCTTAGACGGGCGTCACCTGGGGTGGCTTTGGTCTTCGGGGTGAGTCTGTTTGGGGCCCTCCAAGCAGTGAAACAATGCCCAGTGGAGGCTGAGAGGTTTCTGAATCAGAGGAGCGTCAAAGAGCCTTCCTGCAACTAGGACTATGGTTTCTGGTCAATGCATTATAGTGTATTTTATGATAAAAAAGAACAGCTATTCTTCTGGGAACCTGAGATTTTTAAGCATGCCACATAGGTTACAGCAGGAAATTTTTTTTAATTCAGTGAATATTAAACTGTTAACTGATAAATACACGACAATGACAATGAAAACAGAAGACAAATTGGACTCACGTTTCTCCAGGGCTGGATTCCTAGGAGACAATACTCTTCTCTTCCTGCTTCTTTCCTGAATAAAAACACAGCATAAAGTTCTGACTACAGATTTCTTTAAGAGAGATCTTGTGAGTTCTGCAAGAGCAAGAGCCTAGAAAAAAACAGGGACATGAATGTCAAGGTCCAGACACAGGAGAAGAAAGAGGAGACCGTCTAGCTTCACTGTCCCTCCTAGCAGGGCCGGTACAAAGGAGGGTCAGCTGCAAAGTCTCCTAAGACTGCTTCCCCTAGGAAACCCTTCACTTCTGTCTCCTTGAAGCACGCAGAGGAGGAAACACTCTTCTGTGGCTTTAAGTCTGCAAAAGCTTCGAGGCTGATAGGAAATCACCTACACCTGATTAGCAAGGCTCAAAGAAGGAGAGAGAAAGGGAAAGAAGATCTACTGGGAAAACACAATACAAATACAGAGAAGCCAACACAGGTCCATTACAGGCTCTACAAAATGGTCCCTGCTTTCTTCAAAATGAGGAAAGTCAACAACATTCCAAGAACAGTCAGAGGGGAGTCCTGCTGCCCAATAACAAGGGAACGAAGCCAACAACTTCAAATTATAATCCTCATCATTTAAACTGTAAATAGAAGTGGATAGGGACTTCCCTGGTGGCGCAGTGGTTAAGAATCCACCTGCCAATGCAGGGGACACGGGTTCGAGCCCTGGTCCGGGAAGACCCCACATGCCGCGGAGCAACTAAGGCCGAGCGCCACTACTACTGAGCCTGCGCTCTAGACCCCTCGAGCCACAACTACTGAAGCGTACACGCCTAGAGCCCGTGCTCCACAACAAGCCACCGCAATGAGAAGCCCGAGCACCGCAACGATGAGTAGCCCCCGCTTGCCACAACTAGAGGAAGCCTGCACGCAGCAACAAAAACCCAAAACAGCAAAAAAAAAAAAGTGGATAAAGGTGCTAAATCTCAGAAGAAAAAAAGAGATACAAAGAAATAGTTAAGAACAAGCGGCAAGAAAAAGCAAAGTAGAGGTTGACAAAGGAAGGAAGCCAGAATGGAAATAAATCATTTGGAAGGTTCGAATACGGTCCTCACTGAACTCAGCAAGGGTTCGGTGTACCCTTCTCTCAGCAGAGTCACACAGGATAATACTCCCGTGAAGGAGGAAGAGTACAAAGTGTACTCCAAGCTTCGTACCTGAGCATGCAAGTCTAGCGTTTCTTTCCCACCCTGCCGAGCATGGCTGGCTTCTGCAGGTGTTCTGAATCCCACTCCCCTGCAGGCCCGCGAGAGCTGCACCCTAGCGACCCTCCCCGGAAGCTGCTGTTCTTAAGGAGAACCCACTGCCAGGAATGGCAGGACAAGAAAAGGAATATTTCCAATTTGCTTCTTTAATAGAGTTTATTCTTTCTCCTTTGATCCATTGGTTTAACTATAAAGGCCCGCTCTATTTCTCTTCTAATTTAGAATTCATACTTTGCTACTGGCCTTTTTTTTTTTTTAATTGGGCATGTATTAGATCATGTGAAAATTTAAGACGTCCCTTGTTTCACCAGCATGAAAATGACAAGACTCTGATCGTTATTATATTGAAATCCTACCTGGTAGTTTTAATAAAATATAGAAATCTTGAAATGTATATTCTTCCCTAACTTGTAGTCCAATGCCAAAAATTAACTCCAAATGAATCAAGACCTAAACACAAAAGCTAAAACTATAAGACTTCTAAAACACAGGAGGAAAATTGCACACCTGTGGTAGGCAGCCTCTAAAATGGCCCCTAGTGGGAATTCCCTGGTGGGCCAATGTTTAGGACTCTGCGCTTCCACTGCAGGGGGGCCTAGGTTCCATCCCTGGTCAGGGAACTAAGATCCCGCAAGCCACACAGCGAGGCCAAAAAACAAAAAATCCAAAAAACCTAGTGAACCGACTTCCTGCTATCCCAACCCATCTGTAACCCCCTACCCTTGAGAGTGAGCTGGGTATAGTGACTCTCTTCCAGTGAATAGAGTGAGGCAGAGGTGATAGGATATCACTTGCAAAATTAGACTGACACAAATGAGTGTGTGTATAACTGTGAGGTCTGAACAAGCTCTATGGATTGTGCCAGTGTCAGTTCCTTGGGATGTTGTCTTCGGGGGAAGGGACATGGGGGAAGGAGGAATGCATGAGATTTCCCTGTATATTTCTTTGCAGCCTTCTGTGAATCCATAATTACTTCTAACTAGAAAATATTATAAAAGTGGGTTTTTTAAAGTGAGTTAATCTCGGGGAATTCCCTGGCAGTCCAGTGGTTAGGACTCGGCACTTTCACTGCTGGGGCCTGGGTTCAATCCCTGGTCGGGGAACTAAGATCCTGCAAGCCACACAGTGAGGCCAAAAAATAAAATAAAATAATAAAATAAAGTGAGTTAATCTCAAAAAAAGAAAAAAAAAAGGAATGTGGCTTCCATCTTGCCCCAGCACCCCCACTCCTTGCTCTGGGGGAAGGCAGCTACCATGTTGGTAGCTGCCCAACGAGAGGCCCATGTGGCAGAACTGAGGGAACATCCAGCAAACAGCCAGTGAGGAACTGAGGACCTCAGTCCAACAACCCTCAAGGAACTGAATCCTGCCAATAACCAGGTGAGTGCTCTAGGAAGCAGATCCGCCCCCAGTAAAGTGTTCAGATAAGTCGACCTTGGCCAACTGCAACCTCTTAAGAGACCCTAAACCAGAACCACCCAGCTAAGCTGCTCCCAGATTTCTGACCCACAGAAAGTGAGAAAATAAACGTTTGTCATTTAAGCTGCTGAGTTTTGGGATAATTTATTATTCAGCAATAGACACTAATAGAACAACCTTAAGGTAGGCAAAATTTTCTCAAATAAACCCCAAATAGCATGAATAATAAAAGGAAAAAATTAAAAACTTCTGCTTTTCAAAAGACACCATTATGGGGGGTGGTGGGGGGAGAAAGAAAGGGAAAAAAAGGCAAGTCGCAGAATGGGAGAAAATATTCACAATACATATATTTGATAGAGGACTTGTATCTAGAATAAAGAACTCTTACAACTCAATAAAACAAACAACCCATTAAAATATAAGCAATAGACATTTCAAAAAAGATGTGCAAATAAACTCAAAAGAAGAATAACAAAAATAAAAAACACTGACAATACCATGTATTGGTGAGGACATGGAACAACTGGAACTCTTATACATTTCTGGTGGGGATGTAAAATGGTACAACCACTTTGGAAAACAGTTTGGCAGTTCCTTACGAAACTAAACATTTATCTACCGTAAGAGTCAGCAATCCCACTCCTGGAGATTTATTCAAGTGAAATGAAAACATATTCAGGTGACTTCCCTGGTGGCGCAGTGGTTAAGAATCCGCCTGCCGGGGCTTCCCTGGTGGCACAGTGGTTGAGAATCTGCCTGCCAATGCAGGGGACACGGGTTCGAGCCCTGGTCTGGGAAGATCCCACATGCCGCGGAGCAACTAGGCCCGTGAGCCACAACTACTGAGCCTGCGCGTCTGGAGCCTGTGCTCCGCAACAGGAGAGGCCACGATAGTGAGAGGCCCGCGGACCGCGATGAAGAGTGGCCCCCGCTTGCTGCAACTGGCAAAAGCCCTCGTACAGAAACGAAGACCCAACACAGCCAAAAATAAAATAAATAAATAAAGAATTATAAAAGTATGTGCATTAAAATTTAAAAAAACAAAAAAAAAATCCGCCTGCCAATGCAGGGGACATGGGTTCGAGCCCTGGTCTGGGAAGATCCCACATGCCGCGGAGCAACTAAGCCCGTGAACCACAACTACCGAAGCCTGAGTGCCTAGAGCCCTGTGCTCCTCAACAAGAGAAGCCACCGCAATGAGAAGCCCGCGCATCGCAACAAAGAGTAGCCCCCACTCACTGCAACTAGAGAAAGTCTGCGAGCAGCAAGGAAGACCCAACACAGGCAAAAATTAATTAATTAATTAAAAGTATGTATTAAAAAAAAGAAGCAGCTAAGGGATGGGACTTCCCTGGTGGTCCGGTGGTGAAGATTCCACACTTCCAGTACAGGGGGCATGGGTTTGATCCATGGTCGGGGAACTAAGATCCCACGTGCCGTGCGGTGTGGCCAATAAATAAATAAATAAGTAAATGTATGTAAAAAAACAAGAAAACAAAAAACATATTCAAAGCAGCTTTATTCATGATAGCCCAAAACTAGAATGACCACCAACAGATAAATGGATAAACAGTGTGTTACGTCCCTAGAATAGAACACTACTCGGCAATAAAAAGATATGAATTACTAATGACGCTGTAACATGAATAAATATAGAAAACATTACACTGACTAGAAGAAGCCAGACACAAAAGAGTACGTACAATATGATTCTGTTTATATGAAACCCTAGAAAATACAAACAAATGCTATTATGACAAAAATCAGGCCAGTAGGGCTAGAAGTGGGGGGATCTGACTGCAAAGAGGCCCTACAAAACTTAAGGGTGATGGAAGTGTTTTATTGTGGTGGTGATTATAAGTGTGTACAACATTGTCAAAATTCATCAAAATGTACACGTAAAATGGGTGCATATTATTGCATTAAATTATACATCAATAAAACGTTAGCTTAAAAAAAGTTATTAGGCATGTATCAAATAAACTGAAAACTTAAAACGTCCAGACTACTTTGCTTCCCAACATGAAAGTGACAGGACTATTATCATTATATTGCAAACACACCAGGCAGTTGCAATAACATGTAGAAATCCTGGATTTAATTTTTCTTCCCTGATCCTCATTCCAATACCGGTCAGTCAAATATTTAAAGAGTAAACACAACGTGCAAGTCACATATAAAGAAAACATAGCACATAAGTTTAATGAATAGAAGAATTATTTATTTAATTCCCAGCTTGAAGCTCTACCTTTACAACAATGTATCTGGTAAGTACATATTTAAAATTCTAATTCCAATGGTAAAGAAGTTGATGAAGTCAGACACTGCAACTCTAAATTCTGGAGATTTTCCTACTCTTGTACTGATGACTCCCCTATGTAGGATTGCATCATTCATTCATGCTGTTTGGTAACAGGCAGCAGTGGGATAAAACAAGTGAAAACCATTCAAAAGTAAACGGATGAAAAAAAAGCCTTGGAATCCCATGAAATATTTTATCTATCCCGATTAAGGAAAATAAATGTAGAATCACAGAGGCCCTGGGTGTAGGACAGGCAGACCGGTAATCAGAAAGTTGGGCACACGGAGAGATAAACACATGCCCAGACTTACCCGGGCGCTGCTGCTAGTTCCTGGGCCGCTGCCACCGCCTCCAGGTCTCCCGCGGCTGTAACCGTCCGACTGCAGGGGGGCCGAGGGCTGGCTCCGACGTGGAGTCGCGGAGTTCCGAGGGAGGTGACCTGCGTAGACCCGCAGAGCCTTTACCAAACAATCATGAGATCTGCTGATAAGTGCGGTGGCTTCTGGCCGGGTTTGCATGGGCTTTACTAAACTAGAGCCTGCAGACCTCCGCTCTGCAGGGCCGGGCAGCGAAGAAGCCCTTGGCCCCGCCCCCGAAGGAGGGACTCCCTGAGCCCGCCCCCTCCTCCCTCCGGGGGCTCAGCGCTGGCGGACCTAGACTTGAACTCCGCGGTGGACGCTATCCCGCAAAGCCTCGGGTCACACCACCTCCACTTTGCGGAGGAGGAACAAAAGAGCTCGCGTGCTACCCAAGCGCTCCCCACCGCCACCACCACTTGGGATAAGAGTACGTGAGAGAAGCGAGGGACCTCTGCACTGATTTTGCAATTCACTAAAGCCCCTTAGGGACCTTTTTTGAAATCCACGTTTGGCTTTATGCTGTTGTAGGAATGCAGGTCCCAAGAGAACTTCAAAAACTACATACATTCACAAATGCGAAAAACCGTGAGTGACGAAATGAGTCTTTGCACGCTTTTTTTTTTTTTTGTCATCTTATTTTCTTCTAGGTGTCACTTGCCCAGCTACTTTCATGTTGACTACAATAAATTAGAGTGATTGCCCCCAAACATTTACTTTTGGGTACAGCTGGCTGGAGCTGGGCAGTGAGGTCCTACCCTAAAACACAACCTGAAACCTCAGATACTGACAGTCACGTCTGCAGGCTCCTTCCAAAACTGGTCATTCAGGCAGAGGGGATGCAATTGCTGGAGCAAGACTCGCTCGGTCACAGCATCCCTGCCCTTTGCTACAGGACCCCTCAAAAAACACAATTCTATCCAGAAACAAAAGTCCTGATGCTCCGTGGTCACATGTGCCTTTGAAGTTCAATGTTCTCAGATTTCATTAGTAAGAAAATGTTTACAGGTTTGGGGCACACCCGGTTTAACTTCTCCCAGATCTGCCAGATATGGTTTTGATGAAGGATGGAAAGGAGGAATTTTGATGTTTTGAAATATGAGGTAAAAGATTATACAATTAGTAGGGGAGGGCAAAATAAAGGGGTCTAAAATAACAGTCTAGTCAAGAACTTGTTTATATTTTATGATAAGTAATTTAGAAATAAGTATAATAAAAGAAACAAGATGTTAAACACCAAATATTTACTTGTATATAAGTATAAAATGGTAACAGAACTTATTTCAAGAGGAAAAGAAACCCAAGTACAATAAATGTGAAACAGTAAAAGAGTTCATTTTTGCTATTATTCATATTTCATAGATGTTGAATATTAAATAGATTGCAGATAAAATATACCAAATAAAATCTGTCACCTATTTATGGTCCCTGTACCCACCTCACATTTACACCTGTATTAACACTTGTGGGTGTGAGGTGGCAGTGTTGTAGGCACTGTTTAGCTAGAACACATACCATTTAAAAAAAAAAAAAATGGTGTCCAGAGGAAGCTAATGGGCGGTCACAGATACATGTAACAATCAGGAAGTAATACATGTAACAATCAGACAAGGCATAACTATGTAAACAGATTATAATATGCTTATTGTTGTTCTTCTGGAATATGTTAAATAGCACACCTAAACCAAACACAATATAGTATAATGAAGTCATAATCAAAACATTAGCAAGTTATTTTGCAAAGTTTTAATCATAACTGGCTATTAAAAAGTAATACAAGTAATACCAGTGTTCCTGAAAGGTTTTCTATAGATCACATTTTTATAAGCTAACAAATTTTCTAAGGATTAACTATGTTAGAATCAAGTACTATTTTTTAAAAAAAGTAATTCAGTGCTAATAAAATAGCCTTCTTAAATATAGAATGTTGGAACAGTCACTCTAGAAAACAATATAGTATTATTGAGCAACATTGAACCTGCACATTTTCTATGACCCAGCAATTCTACCTCAAGAATGCACTCAGAAGAAACTCTCATACATGAGTACTGAGAGTCACACAGGAGAATGTTCACAGCAGTACTGTATATATATAAATAGTCATTGACTGGAAACTTTAAAAAGATAATATCCCTTAATATCATAAACAATAACTCATAACATAAAATTCAGAATGGTACTTACCTCTAGGGACAGAAAAGGAAGTGAGACTGGAAAGAGAGTATAAATAGACTTAGTTCTTTAATGGTATTGACAGTATTCCTTTATTTTAAGGGCAGTGCATATACAGGACTTTTTTTGTATCTGTGTATACATAAAATATTTTATAATACATGTAATATTTTATATCAATACATTAAATGCCTATATTAAAACATCATAAACATTTTAAAAGAATATACTTAAAGAAAAAATACAATTTAATGTAAACATTGACATTCAAAATGTCACACCCTGAAAATATGTCCATGATATGTCATGTGAATAAAGCAGGTTGCAGAACATTATATATAGCTTAATTCCGATTTTTGAACAAAGAAAACTCTGTGTATGTCTATAAACATGTGCGGTATATGATTATATATCTATGTCTGCATATAGCTGTTAATTCTGGGGAGTAGTTAATCCTGGGGAGTAAAAGGAATGAAGAATTTACCTTTCTCCTTTTTTGGTTTCGCAGATATAGAGAACAGACTTGTAGTTGCCAAGGGGGAGGGTGGGTGGGGGAGGGAAGGATTGGGAGTTCGGGATTAGCAGATGCAAACTATTATATATAGGATGGATAAACAACAAGGTTCTACTGTATAGCACAGGGAACTATATTCAATATCCTGTGATAAATCATAATGGAAAAGACCATGAAAAAGAATATATATAACTGAATCATGTTGCTGTACAGCAGAAATTAACACAACGTTGTATATCAACTATACTTCAATAAAATTTAAAAATATATTTAAAGTAACTTCTCTTAGGTCATAATAGTTGCTTGGAAGAATAAATTCTGATAATTAAAAAAAAGAATGGTGTAAATCTATATCTATTGACAAAGAAGAACTTTGGGACATATTATTGAATAAAAATGCAGAATACAAAACAGCATGTACAGTATGAGCTTATTCTTATAATCTGTGTATAACTGAGAGACGTTTGGAATGTTTACCAAAATGTTGAGTAGTTGCCTCTCAATGATTTTCATTCTTCCTTGTACTCTTTTGTATGACTTGAATTTTCTACATGATTATGCATTGTGTATTATCTTTGGCATTAGGGAAAATATACAGCTATCTTTATAATGGAGAAAAATGGGGAAATTTTACATTACAAAGTAATATGATTATGATATAGGTACTGCAGTTATGTATGACTGAATGTCCGCCCTCCACCACACGAATTATATAAAGCAACAGGGAAATATAGGAAGGGAAAAAAAACCATGAAAATCCTATATTCTGCAATACTAGGAGACAAAGAGCAGCGGGAGACTACAAGACCTGAGTAAGGATTACCAAGAGCAGCTGAGACTGGGCAGAGGTTGCATGGCGAGAGACTCTTGGAGTGTTTAAGGGAACCAGCAGCAGCAGATCCCAGAAAACACCAGAAAAAGCAGACTCACAGAGGATGAGAAAATAGATTCACTGAGGATGAGAAGTTCATGCGAAAGTGAAAATGTTTGCTGTTCTAAACAATCAGAGCAGAAGTAGAGATAAAATGAACTGAGGTTGGGTTAAAGCTATAGGGAACATAGTAGAAAGAGGAGGTACAGAATGTCCAAAAGAATGTCTGGGAAACTCAGATATGAAAATCTCAGAAAGTAGATAAAGAGCTCACCTAAAATGCAGGGGCTATGTTTCCTGTGTGCAATGACTAGTGATGATGCCAGAGAGCACAGGTCTGGGGCAAAAGCCCTGTTTAGAACAGAGAAGCAAAGAAAGCAGGGCTACACAAAAACTACAAAAAGGGCCACATTGAATGAGACAGTCTGATTGTGGCAGCTGAAAACCTTTGCACTGTGAAGCCTGGAAAACTACCTTGGTCTCTCTTGCCCTTCCTTCACAGAAGACACTTGAAAATGGTTGGAAAACACAATTCATTTAATAATGGATTAAAAAAAGAAAGAAGAAGGGTAAGCTGGGACGAAGTGAGAGAGTGGCATGGAAATATATACACTACCAAATGTAAAATAGATAGCTAGTTGGAAGCAGCCGCGTAACACAGGGAGATCAGCTCGGTGCTTTGTGACCACCTAGAGGGGTGGGATAGGGAGAGTGGGAGGGAGACGCAAGAGGGAGGGGATATGGGGATATATGTATACGTATAGCTGATTCACTTTGTGATACAGCAGAAAATAACACACCATTGTAAAGCAATTATAATCCAACAAAGATGTTAAAAAAAAAAGAAAGAAGAAAGTGACAAACACCTTTGTTATGAGATGAGCTGTGTACCCTAGAAGTTTGTATGCTGAAGTTCTAACCCCTAGTACCTCAGAATGTGACTCTATTTGGAGATAAGGTCTTTAAAGAGATGATTAATTTAAAATGAGTTCTGTAGATTGAGCCCTAAACTAATCTGACTGGGGTCCTAATAAAAAGAGAAAATTTGGATGCCAGAATTGCGAGTGTGCACAGAACAAAAACCATGTGAGGACACAGGGAGAAGGCAGCCACCTGCAAGCCCAGGAGAGAGGCCTCAGAGGAAACCAAACCTGCCGACACCTTCATCTTGGACTTCGAGGCTGCAGAGCTTTGAGGGAAAAATATTCTATTTTTTAAGCCACCCAGTCTGTGGTATTTTGTTATGCAGTCTAATGCAACCTTTCATACAAAATTACTATTAAAATGGTAGAAAAGAGCAGCTAATCTTACCCATAGACAAAAAATACACAATAGAAAACTAGAAAACTGTTGGCCACAGAAAAAATGAAAGCTGTGATTGAGTATACATTCTGCCTTGATATTTAAAAACACAATGGGACTTCCCTGGTGGCACAGCAACGAAGACCTATGCAGCCAAAAATTAATTAATTAATTAATTTTTTAAAAAAGACAAATCATGAAGTGAGAAAAACATATATGCAGAACTAATTTCCCTAATATAAAAAGAAGTCCTAGAAAAAAGAACAAGACCAATAATCCATAGAACAATGAGAGAAGATGTACAGTCAGTGCTCAGATAAAGAAAAACAAATGGCTTTAAAACATAGGAAAGAAGCTCAATTTCACTTACATGAAGTGCAAATTAAAACTATACTGAACGATATCTCACTGTTGTATAAAGAAGTTACAAATAAGGAAAGGGGAAGTACTAGAATGAACCTTGTGGTATTGGATTAGAATTGAAAGTATGAGTATAAATGGATGGTTTTTCTATATATGCAGATTGATATAGATGTGTATGTGTTCATACAAATATTCTGCTGAGAGGGTCTAGTGACAATGACACCCTAGTAGCAGTAAGCATACCTAGCATCCAGATGTTACTTTCCAAATACGATTAACCAATAAGAAGTCCAGAGCTCTTTGGAGAAATGGCTGGTTTCACAGCTGGGGCTAAGAAAATACAAGACGCGTTTGGAACATTTTGTACTGTGCTGCCAAAAAGTAAAGTGCTCAGAAAATGATGGGGACAAGTCAAAAAACAAAAGAGCCAATTTGAAGAGCTCCTAATTTGAGGATCAAAATAAAGACTATAACTGACTACAGTCTAAGAATAAAACAAGAATCCTTGAGAGAAGGTGAGAAGGGAAAGATCTTCCTTACAGTAGAATTCCAATTAACATAAATATATAAAGAATGATCAAAATATGATAAAGGAGGCAAGAATATACAATGGAGAAAAGACAGCCTCTTCAATAAGTGGTGCTGGAAAAACTTGACAGCTACACGTAAAAGAGTGAAATTAGAACACTCCCTAACACCATACACAAAAATAAACTCAAAATGGATTAAAGACCTAAATGTAAGGCCAGACACTATAAAACTCTTAGAGGAAAACATAGGCAGAAAACTCTATGACATAAATCACAGCAAGATCCTATTTGACCCACCTCATAGAGAAATGGAAATAAAAACAAAAATAAACAAATGGGACCTAATGAAACTTAAAAGCTTTTGCATAGCAAAGGAAACCATAAACAAGACGAAAAGACAACCCTCAGAATGGGAGAAAATATTTGCAAACGAAGCAACTGACAAAGGATTAATCTCCAAAATATACAAGCAGCTCATGCAGCTCAATATCAAAAAAAAAAACAGCCCAATCCAAAAATGGGCAGAAGACCTAAATAGACATTTCTCCAAAGAAGATATACAGATTGCCAACAAACACATGAAAGGATGCTCAACATCACTAATTATTAGAGAAATGCAAATCAAAACTACAATGAGGTATCACCACACACCAGTCAGAATGGCCATCATCAAAAAACCTACAAACAATAAATGCTGGAGAGGGTGTGGAGAAAAGGGAACCCTCTTGCACTATTGATGGGAATGTAAATTGGTACAGCCACTATGGAGAAGAGTATGGAGGTTCCTTAAAAAACTAAAAATAGAACTACCATATGACCCAGCAATCCCACTACTGGGCATATACCCTTAGAAAACCATAATTCAAAAAGAGTCGTGTACCACAATGTTCATTGCAGCTCTGTTTACAATAGCCAGGACATGAAAGCAACCTAAGTGTCCATCGACAGATGAATGGATAAAGAAGATGTGGCACAAATATACAATGGAGTATCACTCAGCCATAAAAAGAAACGAAATGGAGGTACTTGTAGTGAGGTGGATGGAGTTAGAGTCTGTCATACAGAGTGAAGTAAGTCAGAAAGAGAAAAACAAATACAGTATGCTAACACATATATATGGAATCTAAGGAAAAAAAAAAAAAAGGTCATGAAGTACCTAGTGGCAAGACGGGAATAAAGACACAGACCTACTAGAGAATGGACTTGAGGATATGGGGAGGGGGAGGGGTAAGATGTGACAGGGTGAGAGAGTGGCATGGACATATATACATTACCAAACGTAAAATAGATAGCTAGTGGGAAGCAGCTGCATAGCACAGGGAGATCAGCTCGGTGCTTTGTGACCACCTAGAGGGGTGGGATAGGGAGGGTGGGAGGGAGGGAGACGCAAGAGGGAAGAGATATGGGAACATATGTATATGTATAACTGATTCACTTTGTTATAAAGCAGAAACTAACACACCATTGTAAAGCAATTATACTCCAATAAAGATGTTAAAAAAAAAAAATGTGGCACAAATATACAATGGAATATTACTCAGTCATAAAAAGAAATGAAATTGAGTCATTTGTAGTGAGGTGGATGGACCTAGAGACTGTCATACAGAGTGAAGTAAGTCAGAAAGAGAAAAACAAATACCGTATGCTAACACATATATATGGAATCTAAAAAAAAAAAAAAAATTGGTTCTGAAGAACCTAGGGACAGGACAGGAATAAAGATGCAGATGTAGAGAATGGACTTGAGGACACGGGGAGGGGGAAGGTAAGCTGGGATGAAGTGAGAGAGTGGCATGGACATATATACACTACCAAATGTAAAATAGATAGCTAGTGGGAAGCAGCCACATAGCACAGGGAGATCAGCTCAGTGCTTTGTGTCCACCTAGAGGGGTGGGATAGGGAGGGTGGGAGGGAGATGCAAGAGGGAGGAGATATGGGGATATATGTACATGTATACCTGATTCACTTTGTTATACAGCAGAAACCAACACACCATTGTAAAGTAATTACACTCCAATAAAGATGTTAAAAAAAAAAGAATGATCAAAATAGAAAATTACCATTTGGCAAACTGTCAGGTCTGAGAGATAATTTTATCCTACTTACAAACTAATAAGTTAGCCTGATACCGCTTCATAGATGGTGGCCAAAAACAGAGACTCCTGGATCAGAGACAACGGACTTTATCACTTACAGCATAGCAAACAGCATAAGCATCATTTTATTTCCATCAGTTCTCCTTGTTCTCAAGTTCCATGGGGGCAACATAATACAGCAACATAATACAGCCCTCATGAAAAGGATTAGTGCTCTTATAAAAGAGATACCACAGAGACCCCCCAGCCCCTTCCACTATATGAAGACACAGAAAAAAGGCACTGGCTGTGAACCAGAAAGAAGACCCTCTCCTGACCAGGCTGGCACCTTGATCTTGCACTTTCCAGCCTCCAGAACAGGAGTATGGCAAGGATGCCCACTTTCACCACTTCTGTTCAACATAGTACTGAAAGTTCTAGCCAGAACAATAAGGCAGGAAAAGAAATAAAAGGCATCCAGATTGGAAAGGAAGAGGTAAAATTATCTCCGTTTGCAGATGATATGATCTCATATGTAGAAAACCCTAAAGACTCCATAAAAAAGCTATTAGAACTAATAAATGAATTTGGCAAAGTAGCAGATTAAAAAGTTAACATGAAAAAATCAGTTGCATTTCTATACACCAATAATAAACAATCTGACAAGAAATTACAAAAATAATTCTATTTATAATAGCACCAAAAAGAAAAAAAAAAAAACTTAGGAATTAATTTAACCAAGGAGGTGAGAGACTCATACAATGAAAAGTACAAAATATTGCTGAAGGAAATTAAAAAGGATATAAATAAATGGAACACATCCCATATTCATGGATTCGAAGACAATATTGTTAAAATGGCAATACTACCCAAAGCAATCTGTAGATTCAATGCAATCTCTATCAAAATTCCAATGATATTTTTTGCAGAAATAGAAAAACCTATCCTAAAATTCATATGGAGTCTCAAGGGACCCTGTATATGTCCTAAAACAACCTTGAAGAAGAATAAAACTGGACGACTCACACTTCCTGATTTCAAAACTTACTACAAAACTATGGTAATCAAAACAGTATGGTATTGGCGTAAAGACAGACATATAGACCAATGGAATAGAATAGAGAGCTCAGAAATGAACATCTATGGTTAAAGGATTTTTGACAAGGGTGCCAAGACCATTCAATGGGGGGAACAATCTTTCCAACAAATAGTGCTGGGAAAACTGTATATTCACATGCAAAAGAATGAAGCTCGACCCTGACCTAACACCTTATACAAATATTAATTCAAAATAGGTCAAGGACCTAAATGTAAGACCTAAAACAATAAAACTCTTAGAATAAAAAGGACAAAAGCTTCAAAACATTTGATTTGGCAATGATTTCTTGGATATGACACCAAAGGCACACGTAACAAAATAAAAAATAGACAAATTGGATTTCATGAAAATTTTAAAATGTTGTTCATCAAGAAACAGTATCCACAGAGTAAAAAGGTAACCCACAGAATGAGAGAAAGTATTTGCAAATCATACATCTGATAAGGGATTAATATTCAGAATATACAGAGAACTCCTAAAACTCAACAACAACAACAAAAAACAACCCAATTCAAAAATGGTCAAAGGACTTGAATAGATATTTCTCCAAAGAAGATATACAAATAGCAAATAAGCACATGAAAGGAGTTCAACATCACTAATCATAAGGGAAATGCAAATCAAAATTACAATGAGATACCCACCTCATACCCATTAGGATGGCTACTATCAAAAAACAGAAAACAAGTGTTGATGAGGATGTTGAGAAATTAGAACACTTGTGCACTGTTGGTGGGGATGTAAAATGGTACAGCTACTGTGGAAAACAGTATGATGGGTCCTCAAAAAATTAAAATTGGAATTACTATATGACTCAGCAATTCCACTTCTGGGTATATACCCAAAAGAATTGAAAGTAGGGTTTCGAAGAGATATTTGTCCACCCGTTTCATGGCAGCATTATTCACAATAGCTAAAACATGGAAACAGCCCAAGTGTTCATCAATGGATGCATGGATAAGCATAATGTGGTATATACCATCAATGGAATGTTGTCCAGCCTTAAAAAGGAAGGAAATTCTGCAATATGCTGTAACACGAATGAAACTTGAGGATGTCTGCTAAGTGGAATAATTCAGTCACAAAAAGACAAATACTGTATGATTTTTGTTATGTGTATATATATATATATATATATATATATATATATATATATATATATATGTATGTATATATATATATATATATATACACACATATATATATATATCTCTTTACATATATAGGGATGTGTGTGTGTGTGTACAGGCATACCCTGGAGATACTGCAGACCACTCCAATAAAGAGACTATCACAACAAAGCAAGTCACACAAATTTTTTGGCTTCCCAGTGCATATAAAAGTTATGTTTACACTATAATGTAGTCTACTAAGTGTGTGATAGCATTATTTGTTAAAAAAAAAAGTACACATCTTAATCTAAAAATACTTCACTGCTAAAAACTGCTATCATTTGAGTCTTCAGTGAGTTGTAATCTTTTTGCTGGTGGAGCGTATTGCTGATATCTGATGACTGATCAGGTTGCTGAGGGCTGGGGTGGCTGTCACAATTTTTTAAAAATAAGGCAGTGATGAAGTTTGCTGCATCAATTGAGCATTCCCATCATGAACAATTTCTCTGTAGCGTGCAATGCTGTTTTATAGCATGTTACCCACAGTAGAACTTCTTTCAAAACTGGAATCAGTCCTCTTAAATCCTGCTGCTGCTTTATCAACTGAGTTTATGTAATATTCTAAATCCTTTGTTATTTTAACAATCTTCACAGCATCTTCACCATGCATAGGTTCCATTTCAAGAAACCACTTTCTTGGGAGTTCCCTGGTGGTCCAGTGGTTAAGACTTCATGCTCCCAACGCAGGGGGCCCAAGTTTGATCCCTGGTCAGGGAACTAGATCACGCATGCCACAACTAAGAGCCCACATGCCACAACTAAGTGCCCACATGCCGTAACTAAAAAAAGAGCCCACATGACCCAGTGCAGCCAAAATAAATAAATAAATATTTTTTAAAAAGTAAAGAAGAAAAAAGAAACCATCTTCTTTCTTCAACCATAAGAAGCAACTCCTCATCCATTAAAGTTGTATCTGGAGGTTACAGCAATGCAGTCACATCTTCAGACTCCCACTTCTAATTCTAGCTCTCTTGTTTCCACCACGTCTGCAGTTACTTCCTCCACTGAAGTCTTGAACCCCTCAAAGTCATCCATAAGGGTTGAAATCAACTTCTTCCAAACTCCTGTTAGCGTTGATGTTTTGACCTCTTCCCATAAATTACAAATATGTTCTTAACGTTCTTAATAGCATCTACAATGGTGAATCCTTTCCAGAAGGTTTTCTTTTCTTTTTTTAAAAAAAATTATTTATTTATTTATTTTTGGCTGTGTTGGGTCTTTGCTGCTGTGCAGGGGCTTTCTCTAGTTGTGGCGAGAGGGGGCTACTCTTCGCTGCGGTGCACGGGCTTCTTATTGCAGTGGCTTCTCTTGTTGCACATCACAGGCTCTAGGCGCACGGGCTTCAGTAGTTGTGGCACGTGGGCTCAGTAGTTGTGGCTCACAGGCTTTAGAGCACAGGCGCAGCAGTTGTGGCACACAGGCTTAGTTGCTCCACAGCATGTGGGATCTTCCTGCACCAGGGCTTGAACCCATGTCCCCTGCATTGGCAGGCGGATTCTTAACCACTGCACCACCAGGGAAGTCCCCAGATTTTCAATTGACTTTGCCCAAATCCATCAGAGGAATCACTGTCTATGGCAGCTATAGCCTTATGAAATTTATTTCTTAAGTCATAAGACTTGAAAGTCAAAATTTCTCCTTGATCCATGGACTGCAGAATGGATGTTGTGTTAGCAGGCATGAAAACAACGTTAATCTCATCATACATTCCATCAGAGCTCTTGGGTGACCAGGTGTATTGTCACTGAGTAGTAATATTTGGAAAGGAATCTTTTTCTGAGCAGTAGGACTCAGTGGGCTTTAATTACTCAATAAACTATATTATAAACAGATGTTCTATCATCCAGGCTTTGCTGTTCCACTTATAAACCGTAGGCAGAATAGATTTTGCATAATTCTTAAGGGCCTTAGGATTTTCAGAATGGTAAATGAGCACTAGTTTCAAATTAAAGTCACCAGCTGCATTAGCCCCTAACAAGAGAGTCTGCCTGTCCTTTGAAGCTTTGAAGCCAGGCATTGACTTCTCCTCTCTAGGTGTAAGAGTCCTAGACAGCATCTTCTTCCAATATAAGGCTGTTTAATCTACATTGAAAATCGGTTATTTAGTGTAGCCAGCCTCATTAATTATCTTCGCTAGATCTTCTGGATAAATTGCTGCAGCTTCTACATCAGCACATGTGGCTTCACCTTGCACTTTTACATTATAGAGATGGCTTCTTTCCTTAGACCTCGTGAACCAACCTCAGCTAGCTTCAAACTTTTACTCTGCAGTTTCCTTACCTCTCTCAGCCTTCATAGAATTGAAGAGAGTTAGGGCCTTCCTGTGGATTAGGCTTTTATTTAAGGGAATGTTGTGGCTGGTTTAATCTTCTAACCAGGCCACTAAAACTTTCTCCATATCAGCAATAAGGCCGTTTTGCTTTTTTATTTGTGTGTTCACTGGAGTAGCACTTGTAATTTCCTTCAAAAACTTTTCCTTTGCATTCACAACTTGGCTAACTGGCACAGGAGGCCTAGCTTTCAGCCTGTCTCAAATTTCGACATGCCTGCCTCACTAAGCTTAATTATTTCTAGCTTTTAACATGAGAGACATACGACCCTTTCTTTCACTTGAACATTCAGAGGCCACTGTAGAATTATTAATTGGCCCTGTTTCAAAATTTTTGTGTCTCAGACACCAAGGGGGGAAAGTGGCGGGGGGCGGGGGGGGGGCGTTATGAATTGGGAGATTGGGATTGACATGTATACACTAATATGTATTAAATGGATAACTAATAAGAACCTGCTGTATAAAAAATAAATAAAATTCAAAAATTCAAAAAAATTAAAATTTGAAATATGAAATTAAAAAAAAAAAATTTGTGTGTCTCAGAAAATAAGGAGGCCCAAGGAGAGGGAGAGAGATGGGGAAATGGCTGGTAGATGGAGCAGTCAGAATGCCCACATTTATTAAGCTCACCATCTCATGTGGGCAGGTTTCATGGTGCTCCCAAATAATTACAACAGTAACATCAAAGATCACTGATCACAGGTCACCATAACAAAGATAATAATAATGAAAAAATCTGAAATATTGCAAGAATTAGTAAAATGTGACACAGAGACATGAAATAAGCAAATGGTGTTAGAAAAATGGTACCAGTAGACTTTCTTCAATGCAGGGTTGTCACAAACCCTCAATTTGTAAAAAGTGGAATATTTGTGAAATGCAATAAAATGAAGTGCAATAAAACGAGGTATACCTGTACTATACACACACATACACACGCACCACAGAGAGACAGAGAAAGAGAGAGAGAGAGAGGTACTTTAAGGGATTGGCTCACGTGACCGTGGAAGCTTGGTGAGTTCAAAACCTGCAGGATAGGGCAGCAGACTGGAGACCCAGGGAAGAGCTGCAGTTCAAGTCCAAAGGCAGTCAGCTGGCAGAACTCTGTCTTGCTAGGAGGAGGTAAGGTTTTTGTTCTATTAAGGTCTTCAACTGATTGATTGAGGCCCACACATGTTATATAGCATAATCTGCTCTACTCAAAGTCCACAGAGTTAAATGTTAATCGTATCCAAAACACACCTTCACAGAAACATCCAGAATAATGTTTGTCCATATATCTGTGTACTGTGGCCCAGTCAGGTTAACACATAACCATCACAAGTCCACCCCTTGTCTAGTTGGCACTCGTATGCATCTCCTCAAATTTAATAATTGAATAAAGACAATAACAAGGTCATAATTTTGCCGAACATGATACAACTCTCCTGCATAGACAACTGAAAACACCCTAACCCTTTCCCCAGAAGAGGATGCAAAGTCCTTGGGTGATGTTTATTCTTCTTCCTGATATCCCATAACTTAAAAACTATGCTATAAAGTTAACAATAAATACTATGACATAAAGTCAATAATGTTCCATGACTATGTTACATGATAAAGGAATGAGAGAAGAAAACAAAGATATTTGCTCAAGACACACGCACACGTGTTAATAATAACATAAGGAAGAAATACTCATGACAAATACAGTCCTCGTTTCTGTAACTGGTCGTGTGGTTGCCGATGGAATTTGGAACTACCTTCTTCCACTCCCATACGGTGTTCCTGCTGCCCTCAGCAAGCACTTCAGCTAGTCACAGTTCTTTACTTGTTGGAGTGGCCCAAATCCTCATGCCTGAAGGGTCCTGGGCCATTAGTAATCCTGCCTGAATTGAGTTGTTATAGTTTTCCACTGACTTTAATCACAGGCATGGTAATACTAAGAGACACCCTGTGGGATCTCTTGTATCCCAGACATATCTGTGTTGTGGAGGAGTAGTCCAATTTCCCTTTGTTTTTTTGTTTTGTTGTTGTTGTTGCTGTTTTTGTCTGCACTGTGCAGCTTGCAGCATCCCAGTTCCCTGACCAGGGATCGAACATGGGCCCCCGCAGTGAAAACGCCGAGTCTTAACCACTGGGCCGCCAGGGAATTCCTCAATTTCCCTTTGGTAGTCAGGATCAATCACCCCAGTCAGCCCAGTAAAACTCTTCTTTCCCTGTTGACCCAGAAGCATGAGGAGCTCAAAGTGGCTGAGTGGCAGTATTAATTTCCAGTTCCATGGAATTATTATTGTGTCCCCTAGTAGAAGCATTTCTCCCTTTGGAACTAAGACCTGTAGGCTAGTAGAGCATAAGGTCACGAGGACAGGTAGCGAACATTTTACTAGTGGGTCATTAGGACTGCCACTCTCATTTCTACTCCTAGATACCTGTGAATCCTGGCTATGGGAGAAACTGCATTGTATATTGGACATTGATTCAGAGCATATTAGCCTCCCGGAGAACTTTTTCCCATCCCTGCAAGGGACTGCCACCTAGCTAGCCCAATACCTGAGTCTTCGAAAAGCCATTCTGCCATTCTATCAAGCTGCTTCAGGAGGGTGGGGAACATGGTAACATCAGTGAATTCCATGAGCATGGGCCCATTGCTGCACTTCCTTTGCTATCACATGAGTTCTTTGAACAGAAGCAATGCTGTGTGGAATACCATGATAGTGGATAAGGCATTCTCTAAGTCCACAGATGGTAGTTTTGGCAGAAGCATTGTGTGCAGGGAAAGCAAATCCATATCCAGAGTGTCTATTCCAATAACAAAATGTTGCCCCTTCTATGACAGACGTATGGTGCAGTGTAATCAACCTACCACCACGTAGCTGGCTGATCACCCCAGGGAATGGTGTCATATCAGGGATTGAGTGTCATATCACTCAACCTCAGTGCTCAGATTGAGCACTCAGCGGTGGGGGTAGTCAAGTTAGCCTCGGTGAATGGAAGTCCATGTTGCTGATCCCATGCATAACCTCCATCCCTGCCCCCAGGGCCACTTTTTTCATAACTTCACTGGGCAATGACAGGGGTGGCTGGGAAAAGAGGCCAACTGGTATCCACAGAATAAATTATTCTAGCCACTTACGAAAATCTTCCTCTGCTGAGGTCACCCTTCGGTGAGCATTCACATGGGACACAAATATCTTCACGTTGTTCATCCATTCAGAGAGGTCAATCCATGTATCTCTTTCCAAGACTTCCTTGTCATCAATTTTCTAATCATGTTTCTTTCAAGTCCCTGACCATCCAAAGCATTGGCCATAGCCCATGAACTGGCATATAATCACTCATCAGGCCTTTTCTCTTTCTAAGCAAAATGAAAAACCAGTTGCATTGCTTGAAGTTCTGCCCACTGGGAGGATTTCCCTTTACCATTATCCTTCAGGAATGTCCCAGAAAGGAGCTATAGTACTACAGCTGTCCACTTTTAGGTGGAGCCTGCATGTCCTGCAGAACCATCAGTAAACCAGGCCCAAGGTTTCTCATCCTCTGTCAACTGATCACAGGGAACTTCCTATGAGGCCACAGGTGCAGGCTGAGAGAGAGAAGGTAAGATAGCATGAGTTGGGATCATGGACATTTAGGCCACTTCTTCATGTAACTTACTTGTGCCTCCAGGGCCTACTGAGACTTTAGTTACAGTTTCAGAAGCAAAAAGGGGTGAGTCCTGAAGAGAATCACCAGTATTTTGCAAGGCAACTGCCTCAGGGGAGGCCATAACAGTTTCATAGAGCAACGTAGCATAAATCTCCACAGACAGGGTTAGAGAGGCTGCTTCTACTGGCAAAGACGATTCAACAGAATGTAGGGGCTCAATGTCCCCAGCTTCATCAGGGTATTCTCACACGTCCCACTCCAAATTTCAGATCCCATTCCTTCCTCATAATGCCCTCACTTCTCAATTTGCATTGTAATTCAGCCACTCACATGATAAGATTTCAGCAATCTCAGCCCTGTGGCTATAGGAGCTAAAAGTCTCTTTCAGGATAGACAGAGAAGCTTTCAGGTGATTTATATACTGCTTAAGCTGGGAATTTGAATCCCTGATCTCATCCTTTTCTTCCCCCACTTTGTCCAGTGAGATTAGAAGCAACCAGCCAACCTCATTATATTCATTAGTTTGACAAAAATGTTCGAAGGCATCATATATATGGTTACCCAGGTCCTTGCCTCTTGTGTTTGATTAGGAGCATCCAATTGGGATATTTTGCATATTTCTATTTTCATAACATGCCATGAACTATACCATTACTACTACTCTCTTTATTATTAGAAACAGAATCATTAGTCTTTAAATCTAATATTAGAGAGCCAATTCCAAAAACCCCAGAACCAATTCAGAAAATTCATCCTTAATATTCTGCCCCTTTAGAAGCCTTATCAGCACCATAATCTGTATTAGTCAAGATTCTCCTGAGAAACAGAACCAACAGAATGTGTATCTAGATATCTATCTATACATATCAATCTAGATATATAGATATACAGCCTCACAGTGTATCTACTGTTAAAGCGAAGACATGTAGGGCATCATCCACGTTAAAATGAGAGACAGATTGATTTACCTTAAGGAATTGGCTCACATGATCATAAAGGGTTGGTAACCCAAAGGCTGTCTGCTAGCAGAATTTATTCTTGCTAGGGGGAGATATGCCTTTGCTCTATCAAGGCCTTTGGCTGGTTGGAGGAGGCCCACCCGTTATTGTAGGATACTCTACTTTACAATAGAGTAAATTTAATGTTTAAATTTTAAATCCACCAATTTAAATGTTAATCTTATCCAAAAAAAAAAAACCTTCACAGAAATGTCCAGAGTAATGTTTGACCTAATATCTGGGCACCATGGCCCAGCCACACTGACACATAAAATTAACCATCACAAATGGTCACCTCTGAGCGATGAGATTATGAATTTATTTTAAATTTATTTGCTTCTGCTACTTTTTCCAAAATGATTATGTATTATTTTTGTAATAAGAAAATCAAATATATTTTTTCAATAGTTAATAAAAAGATTTGCTTTAGGAAGTCTTCTCTAAATAGCATGCACTGAGATTATACATACCATAACAGGCCTTTAGTATATTGTATATATTATGTATGTTATTGTGTTTGTCTCTCTACACTGGGAAGTCTTTGAAGGGGCCTTCTCTTTTCATGTGTATATTTACTCCAAGCACAGTACTCGGCAACACAGTAGACACTCAGAGAATGAATGGCCAACAACAGAAGAAACATTATCCAAAATCAATATAGTTACCTCACCTCCCCATACAAAACCTGCCCCTTTTCTGGAATCTCCTTGACCTCTTCAGACTCCTAGACTAGAAATTGTAACTATGTAGCACATGTTTCGAAATTCAGTCAATTTTTTTTTTTTACAGTATTGAAAAAATACAGTTTATTGTTTGAACTCAAATCACCACCCAGCACTTTAAGCCTACCCTAAGTCGCACCTACAAATAACAGTTATAGTACAAGCAAACTGCTAATTCAGCAGGTAAGCAAGTTTATGTGAGAAATGCCTCTAGCCCCTGGCCTTTTGCTATCTCCACTTCCACTGCATAAATTTGAATATTCCACCTGTTAAAACATGTATTTTACTTAAAAAGTAATAAAAAAAAGAGATTTTTAAAAACTAGATTAATTCTATTATTTATTTAAAAAGAAAAACAAACATGCAAAATAGCCAGAAATTTTCTGAAAAAAGGTTGATGAAGAGGATCTGGCCTTACCAAATTTTGAAACATACTGTAAAACTATAGTAAATAAAACAATATGGTGTTGAAACTTACAACAGTATGGAACTGAATATAGTCCAAAGTAGATCCAGATACATCTGGGAATGTAGTATATGTTAATAATTACATTACACATTAACGGTGGAAAACATTAATTATTCTGGAAGAAAAATTAAATTGGATTCTGTGTGAGTTTTTCCCAAGCACCAATTCTCAGAAACCAACTATCTGATTCTCTACCACCAACTGGGTGTCCAGCAACTCAATCCTGACACTATCTGGAGTTAGGGCAACCCCCACAGTTAAGGGTTCAGACCCACAGGAATGCCTCCTCAGACACTAGTTGCAAGTCCCAGGTCCCTAAGCTACCCACACTTCTGTCCAACTTGGCTACAGATTCGGAGGTTCCCACAAAATCCCCTCCTTAGGGGAAACTGAAAAATTTTGAGACTGACCCACAACTCAGGAAATCACTTGACTTAGGTTTAATAGCTTATTAGAAAGGATACAACTCAGGCACACCCAAATGGAAGAGGTGCACAGGACAAGGTACTGGGGGAGTGATGCAGAGCTACCATGCCCTCTGGATGTACCACCCTGCCAGGACATCAATGGGTTCACTCACACTGATTGTTCAAGCATTTTTATAACCCATCTCCAGCCCCGCTCCACTCTCCAGAGGTTGGGGGCACGGGGCTGAGACTTCCCATCCTCTAATCACATGTTTGGTCTTCCTAGTGACCAGCCCCCACCCTGAGGCTATCTAGGATCCCTACCTTGACTCACCTCAATAGCACAGACTCAGGTATATTCTAAAGGGGACTGTAATGGATAACAAAAGACCCTCCTATCTCTCAGAAAACAAATGGTTTTAGTTCTGTTCCAGGAACCACGGACAAAGACCAAATATATATATTTTTATTATATCACAGATTATCTCATTCCTTACCAAAATAAAATAAATTCCAAATGAATCAAAGATTAAAATGAAACACAAAACCTTAAAAATACAAAAGAAAACATGGGAGAAATTTAAAAATATTTTTTGTGTGTAAAGCTTGTTTTACACAGTATAGCACAAAATTCAAACACACATAAAAGAAAAAAGATACAACTGACTACCTGAAAAAAATTTTAATGTTTAATTGGAAAAAAGGGCATAAATACGAAATATAAATAACACTGGGACAAATTAATTGCAACACAGAAAACACAAAGAGCTCCTGCAAATCCATAAGAAACCAAATAGGAAAACAGAAGACGTAAATAGTTCACAGAAAAAAACCTACAAATGGCTCTTACATATAAGATATATGCTCAGCCTCACCCTCAACAAACAAAACTATAAGGGAGTTCCCTGGTGGACCAGTGGTTAGGACTCGACGCTTTCACTGGTGGGGGAACTAAGATCCTGCAAGCTGCACGGTGCAGCCAAAAAAAAAAACCTAAAACTTTCAGATACCATTTTTCACCTATAAAACTGGCAAAGATAGAAACAAAATGTTCAACATTTTGAGGATATCCTTCCTGTCCTTTATATATATAAATATTTAATATATATATATGCATTTTTTTGGCGGTGCCATGCGGGATCTTAGTTCCCCGATCAGGGATCGAACCCGTGCCCCCTGCAATGGAAGTGCAGTCTTAACCACTGGACCGCAAGGGAAGTCCCCTAAATATTTAATATTTTTATGAAATCATATGTGCATATACATGATTTCATAAAAATAAGACACTGGACATACTTTGTATATTTCATATTTTCATGTATATAATTCTGCATCCCGCTTTTATGGATACATAAATTGGGGGGGGGGCTGCAAAAATAAAAACATTATGAATTTTTTTAATATAGTCAATGTTAATATTTTTTTAAATATTTATTTGGCTGCGCCAGGTCTTAGTTGCGGCACACAGGATCTTTTAGCTGCAGCACGTTGGATCTAGTTCCCTGACCAGGGATGGAACTCGGGCCCCCTGAACTGGGAGTGCGGAGCCTTAGCCACTGGACCACCAGGGAAGTCCCCAGTGTTAATATTTTGATGCATATCCTCTGTCCTTTTTTGTATAGATGCATGGGGAATGGTTAAAAAACTGAGAACATATTATACATGCTATTTAAAACATGATTTTCCCCCTTATTTATGTTATTAAAAATGTTTCATCACCTTCTGCATGGACTTTTCAACCCCTTTCTTTCTGATTGCCTTATCCTCAGTCTTCTCCCTTAGTTCATCCTCCATTCCACCTCCAGGGGTATCTTCATCACTAGTTCTTTGGGTGGGTTCTCACTGCTGGCAGGCTTAGGCCCAGACTTCTTAATAAGCAAACCAGGCCCTAACAGTCAGGACAAGCTACTTCACCAGATCTGTCTCTTGCAAACTTTATCCACCCACCTTCCGCTGGGCATGCCAGGCCCTTCCGCTGTCGCTCTGTCTGATGCTCTGTCTGATATCACTCTCCTAAGCCCTCTTCTCCTGCAAAGTATCTATGTATCATTCAAAACTTACCTCCTCCAAGAAGCCTTCCCTGATACTCCGAGTTAATACCTTTGTGCTCAGAGCACTGCATTCATCCCTTAAATAAAACATCCTATACTTTACTGTCATTTGTTTACAAGTTTATCTCCCTAACTAGGCTACCTGCTTCTTGAGGATTAAGGATCTCCAGAACTAATCATGCATCTCCTTCTACTGTGTAACTCAAACTTAGATGCTTTTGTGATTCTCAAATACACAAAGCCACTTAAAAGCATTATATACCACGGTAGTCGCTAGGAGAAGACTGGGAACAACCTAAATGTTAACCAGTAGGTGACTGGCTAATCAGGTCATTCTTATAAAGAATATCATGCAGCTGTTAATAAGAATGAGGAAGACGTATTTGTATTGATATGTGACAATCTCCAAGATACTTTAAGTGTAACACACCCAATAGTGCGTATTATAAATTACCATTTTGTGTGGGGGAAATTTCTTATATTTATATACGTATCTATTTAGAAATTCAGAGAGCATCTGGGGAATTCACACTATCTGAAGGAAACTTATGTAGCTAAAGGTACATGCCAGGAGGAAATTGAACTAGAGGAGGGAGGAAGACCTTTCACCATATACCCTTTGGCATCTTCTGAATTCTGAACAGTTTTAGTCATTACCTATAAAAATAAAATACAAAACATTAGCGAATACCTGGTATCTAGGCAGGGGGCGTGAACTGGATACTAGAAAACACTTGTGGACATCTTTCAGAATAAAGGAGTGCTCTCAAAGGCTGGACATCACTGCTCAACGAAGTTTGAGTTTTCAAAACTGCCTTGAGGGCCTGAAGCCTCAGCACTGTGTCGTGTGCCCGAAGGGTGGACTGACTCTTGCTTTTCCTCAATTGCCATCGCACCAATCAGGTAGCTTTCTAAAGGCTTCTAGCACTTTCCACCTCGCATTATATCTCTTCGTCTTCCTTACGCCTAAAACACCTAGGATACTGGGCGAGGGTCCTTATCAGATCCACTTTGTAACCCCCACAGCACCTAGAACACCGTCCAGCACACAGTACACAGTCAAGAAAACTAGTGACCGGGATGAAAGCAGCACGGCGAGAAAAAGGGAAAACGGCTCGAGTGGGGGAGGGAGGAGGCCCACCCTACACCCTGCGGCCGGAGACCTCCGGGAAGAGCAGCCGCCTCTGCCCTCACGCCCTGACGCACGCGGCCAACAAGCCCGCTCCGCCTACGCCCTCAGGTCCGGGGTCAGCAAAACCGGGCGCTGGGCAGTTCACGGGGCCCCGCGAGCCCTGGTTGCCGGGGGAACACGCTCCTCCCGAGCGCAATGGCGCCGCGGCCAAAGCGAGGGGCGGGGCTACGTGCGGCCGCGACCCAATGAGCGGCACCGGCCGACCCGAGGCCCAATGGCGGCGGCGCGCGGGCACGCTGGAGGCGGGTCCGGCGCACCCGACTTTTCCAGAAGACCCGGATAGCGCCTCCTGGCCACGCTGAGCCGGCTCTGGGCCTTCCGGACGCCGGGTTCCCTCGTTTTCTTCTGCTGGGTCAGCTATGGCGGCCGTGAAGACCCTGAATCCCAAGGCTGAGGTGGCCCGAGCCCAGGCGGCGTTGGCGGTCAACATCAGCGCGGCCCGGGGGCTGCAGGACGTGCTGAGGACCAACTTGGGGCCTAAGGGCACCATGAAGATGTAAGGCGCGGCTGGCGGGGAGGGCTGGGCGGGCACCGCGCACCTCGCGCTGTCGCGGGCCTGCGCCGGGGACCGAGGCCTGGAGCCCGCCGCCTTCGGGCCTCTGCGCTCGCCGCGGTGGCCTTTCTTCCCCGCATTGTCCCGGGTCGGTCCTATTTCTTGCCCTGGCTGTTTCTTTGGTGGTCGATTCCGTCTCCGCCGAGAACAAAGCTGCTCGCGTGCGCGGCGCGGCGTCCCCCCCCCCACCCCCACCGGCGCGCTTGGGACCTAAGAGACCCTGAGGACTGTTCCCCAGACGGGAGGGGGTGGGAATTGCACCATTCCTGTTACCGGAAGCAGAGAACCAACCCTTGGCCCCAGCTCTTGAGGATCTGGGTAAAGCCCAATTTTTATGGGCCTCTTAATTTGGTCTACATTGAAAAAAATCACACTGTGATTCATTTCTGCCCATTGAACAGGCTTGTTTCTGGTGCTGGAGACATCAAGCTCACTAAAGATGGAAATGTGCTGCTTCATGAAATGGTGAGAGGCTGCTAGACTAGGTCCAAAATGTCTTGGTTTTCCATAGTACATTTGATTTGTAGGAAGACTTTTACTATTCGTTTACAAAGTAGGAGAAAATCATTTTCATTCTTCTCAACAGGTAGTTTTCCAGATAACGGAAGAAGTAGAAAAAATGTAATCAGTACTGTTGTTGACAGTACAGTACAGTGAGGAGCCTTGGAGTCTAATGAACTTCCTTTTGAATCCCCTACCCTTGCCATTTAAGGCCTTTGTTAAAGGGTTTTAATTACTAAAATTCTAATAAAAACTGAGAACAGTTGACATAATCAGGGAGGCAAAATGCAACAGGATGGTTATACTTTTTCAAACAGCACCTCTTCTGTTGTATCACACTTCATCACCAATTGGAGGAGAAATAAAACTACCATTTTTAAAGTCCCAGTGACTAAGAATCTGAGGTTACTGAGAGGAGCAGTCATTTTACTCATCCCTAAGTTTCCAAAACCTAACAGTTCAAATCCTAGAAAAGGAAATGACTTGCCTATGTTTTGAGTTTAGAGTGAAATTTAGGGTTTTGATAATAGTGTATCATGCCTTCAACGTTCCAGGTGTTTGTAAATATCTTCAGTAAGGAATAGCTAACCTAGAAGGTGTAGTTTTTGTTTGGTGGCTTAAGTGGTGGCCTGTGCTAGCAGAGAACAATAGAGTCATAGTTAGTTTAAACTTGATGTCAGAAAAGCCGTCTCTACATGACTTTTAAATTTTCCCTAATTGAATGAGATAGTCTGCTTAGATTCTTAAAACTGTGGGTGTCCCCAAATACATAAAAGACTGGACAACTGTACAGGATTAAAGGAGTATAAGAAGACAAAAGCAGTGCAGGAGCCGTGTTGGAGCCTTTGTAATTAAGAATCTGTGGGTGACAAACATAATGAATATTCTGTTTCTCCAAAACCTTTCCAGAGTGACTTAGCATCCACTCATGATCTTTGCTAAAGAGGCTAAGTTTTTCTTTTCTTTTTTTTTTTTTTTTCATTTTAATTATTTGTTCAGTGCCAAGTAAACTGGGCAGCCAGGCTTTCATTTAAAAGGCACTTGGTTTATTCTCACAAGAATCTTAAATTTGTCATAAAGAGGCATGCATGGAACATGGATTTGAAATTATTGCTCTTACTTGTTAGTTCTATCACCTTGAGTTAACCTTAACTGGGTCTCACATTTCCTCATCAGTAAAGTGGAGATAATCTGAGAAGGAAACAAATTTATATATGAAGGTGTTTCTGTCATCATAAACTGATAGCTAATGGTGAGTTTTTAATCAGAGTAATATGTAGCTGTACACTTGGGCATTTTGTACAGATAGATTAGCCCTTCACACATTTTAAGGTATATTTGGACTGTTTTCATTTTTAAGTTGTTCCACAAATTTTTTTTTCTCTACCTGCAGCAAATTCAACACCCAACAGCCTCCTTAATAGCCAAAGTAGCAACAGCCCAGGATGACATAACTGGTGATGGTACCACTTCCAATGTCCTAATTATTGGAGAGCTCCTGAAGCAGGCGGATCTCTACATTTCTGAAGTATACATGATTCTCGTGTTTCTGTGATATTTTATTGTGTATAGGAAATAATCTTAGTTTTACTTATAAAAACTGATGTGCTAGTAGTAACTGAGGCCATATAATAGAATGTAAAGAGCATGGGGTTAAATATGGGAACAAGGGTCTGTATCCTACTCTGACACAAATTTACTATGATCCTGGATGAGTTGAAGAATCTTCCTTGGCCTGAAAGGTGTTTTTTATCAAGTTGCATTGCATATACAGTTTTTATATGCCTATAACAGATTAATAATTGTGATCTAGAAGTGGAATATTCAGGATTAGGCATATTTTTAAGGAAAAAGCTAACAAAAACCTTGAATTTAAATAAGAATACTACAACTTTTTTAGCCCTCAGTAGTTCCAAGGTTAAAGCAAACCTCAGTGAATACTAATCTGATGTTAGGAAGAATTTCCTGGGAAGAGAGAGAAAGTAGACTCTTAGTCTCCCTGTTTATTTTATTAGTAAATGGTGTGAATTAATTTCATATCACCTATAGGAAAGATATAATGGTCCTATTGACTGCCAATTGTTATGACACAGTTTTGAGTTTTGGGTGTTATCCCTTGTGGTTTGCACAGTGAACACCCAAGTGTGCTTTATAGTTCCCTTGGCTTTGACTCTGTGCTAGAGCAATGTCTGTTCTTTTCCTCTGCATTGAAAGGACTATTTATCCTTTTAAATGTATTCAGAAAGTCAGCACATTATATTAATTGTGTTTAAGGGTATGAATGATCCAGAATATCCCTTCATAAATTTGCTTTATCGTGAACTATAGTTGCATCTAACTGAAGGTCTCTGTTGTTAGTGGCGGTTTTGTAATTGTGTGTTTATTACAGGGTCTTCATCCCAGAATAATTACAGAAGGATTTGAAGCTGCAAAGGAAAAGGCACTTCAGTTTTTGGAACAAGTCAAAGTAAGCAAAGAGATGGACAGGGAAACACTTATAGATGTGGCCAGAACATCTCTACGTACTAAAGTTCATGCTGAACTTGCTGATGTCTTAACAGAGGTATGTGTTAAATTTTGTATGTGTCTGGTACATTACACCTATACTGAAAACCCCTGGCAACTGGAAACATCAGTATTCTTGCTAATTCCAGTTATAGAATGCCATCTGAAGTCTTCACAGTACCATCCTGTGTGGAGTAAGTAGGTTCATTTTTGTGGCAGTGATAACCTGATCTGTGGCCCTAAAAATAGAAAAAATAAGTAAAGTGAGAAAATCGTAATAGCATACCTGGCCAGGTTATGAAGGTATAATCAGAGCTTTCAGTAAATGGAGTTTCTAAAATGGAGATTTCCTTATTAAAAAGCTACTAATAGTAGAGATGTCAGTGATTCTGTAGGTAATTACAAATTGAGGTTTCAGAAATGTAGATGACTTCAGCCCTTTACAAATAATGCATTCTATTAGCATGTAAAAAAAGACTTAGATCAGTTCAGAGATTTTTAAAGACGAGAAGCTGTCTGCTTTAAACTTTTCTGAAGAATAAACAACATAAGTGTCTCAACTTCTGCTAGTCAAATTCATTGAATGGTTATACTCTGTTGCAGGCTGTAGTGGACTCCATTTTAGCCATTAAAAAACAAGATGAACCTATTGACCTCTTCATGGTTGAGATCATGGAGATGAAACATAAATCTGAAACCGATACAAGGTAGGTGGTAGAATACTATGAAATAAAAAGAGTGTTTACAAACTTGAAGGAGTTTATACAATACATATATTTTGCCTGTTTTTTTTTTTTGTCTTTGAATTAACATATATTGCCTAGATGAGTATTTCATTTACTCAGTAGTATCAGTATTTCCTCTTGAAATGAAGTTAATGGTATAATGTATTTTTACATAGAATGATTCTGGAAAGTCAACTACATCAGTCATTTGGCATTTATTGAACCAAGCATGTGGGAGACTTCAGGGAATTTTAAAGAAAATTATTTCAAAGACCTAGTTTGAAAGCATTTTTTAAAGGAGGTGATCACAGTTTAATAGCCTACCAAACTTGTGACTATTTCTCTGCGGAATCTTCTGCACAAGACAGGGTTGTTACTTTCATTTGAATGGCTTGTTTTTGTCATGTTCTGGAATTCTGCTTTTTCACAATTGAACCTTCCTTGGTATTACCCAAAAGTCCTGTTCAAATAGCTCAAGAAATAAAGCTGATTGTGTGAAAATTATCAATACTGTCTCAATTCAGTGTTTTAGTTTTGTTAGCATATGTTACACCCCATCTGGAAATCAATAAGAATATATTTTTTATGTGTTGTAACAGCTTGATCAGAGGTCTTGTTTTGGACCATGGGGCACGGCATCCTGATATGAAAAAGAGAGTAGAAGATGCGTACATCCTCACATGCAACGTGTCATTAGAATATGAAAAAACGTGAGTTTATATATAGCTCCTTAAAAATGGAAGAGAGGTGGAAGAGCTTGATATTTGGGGCAAGTCACTTTTTTGTGAGACTCAGTTTCCCTGCTGTACGGACAATAATGCCTCAATGGGGTTTCAGAAAATTACAGGAAATAGCCTCTGAAAACGTACCAGGGGTGGAATTGGAGCTCGGTGACTATTTGCTAAATATTTCCTCCCCTTTCTATAACTTCCTTTTTTTAGAGAAGTGAATTCTGGCTTTTTTTACAAGAGTGCAGAGGAGAGAGAGAAACTAGTGAAAGCTGAAAGAAAATTCATTGAAGACAGAGTTAAAAAAATAATAGACCTGAAAAAGAAAGTCTGTGGTGATTCAGATAAAGGATTTGTTGTTATTAATCAAAAGGTGAGAAATTTTGTTTTATAAACTAGTGTGTATCTATTTTTATTTTAAAGGTAAAATATTGAAACTTATTTTTTGTTGTTGTTACAGGGAATTGACCCCTTTTCCTTAGATGCTCTTGCAAAAGAAGGCATAGTAGCTCTGCGCAGAGCTAAAAGGAGAAATATGGAAAGGTACGGATAGCAGATTATCTGTGTGACGTGAATTTCACTTATTTTGCAAGTTAACTTAGATTATTCCTTTTTTCCCTCCTCTTATTTTTGTGATTTTCTTATTTTTTATTGCGATAAAATATACATAATATAAAATTTATCATTTTACCTGTGTTTTCCAGGATCACATTTCTTTTTAAGGATAATATTCCATTGTATGGGTATACCACATTTAGTTTCATTTATTCATTTATCTGTCAGTGGACGTTTATTTGGGTTTCTACCTTGGCTGTTGTGAATAGTGCTGCTATGATTGTTGATACACTTGTTTTATTTTTAAATGATGACCTATACAGTACATATTTTTCCATGTCAAGAGAAGCATCAAGGGTTTCAGAGGAATACTTTCTTCCAAAGAGCTCACCATGATGAAGAGCTCTGTGCATCTTTAGATTTCATATCAGAGGAGTATTTGCTGACTTAGGAGTGGTTTTAATGGAGAGTTAGGAGAAAAGACCAGTTTTCAGCTAGTTGGTGGTGAATGGAAAGGCTTAAGCTAAAATATATTTTAGAATATGATTTTCACATGTAATTCTGAAAAAGACTGCTTTCTAAAAATATTAATCTCTAAACATAACTAATAAAATCCCTTCTGCATCTCCCTTAAAACACTTGAATATTTCAGGCTGACTCTTGCTTGTGGTGGGGTAGCCCTAAATTCTCTTGATGACCTAAATCCTGATTGTTTGGGACATGCAGGACTTGTCTATGAATATACATTGGTAAGTGTATTTTCTTTCCAAGATAATACTACTTTTTGGCTCATGAATTCTTCAGTAGTTAAAAATTCATTCAAACTTCGGATGATATTTTTGCCTTGTTAATATACATTTTGATGATTTATATGTAGTAATGATAAGCCATTGATGGGAAAATCACATTTCTTTTATGTGACTTTTTAAAAGAAATTATTTGCTTTAATGTGATCAGTGCTGTGCCCTATTAATATGCTACTTATTCCTTCATAAGGCCCTCTCATCTGGTCATTCGTTGCATAACCGTATCCTGGTTTTTGAAAATACTGTCTCTTCACACAGGGAGAAGAGAAGTTCACCTTCATTGAGAACTGTAACAATCCTCGCTCGGTCACATTATTGATCAAAGGACCAAATAAGCACACACTTACTCAGATCAAAGATGCAATACGAGATGGCTTGAGGGCTGTTAAAAATGCTATTGATGATGGTAAGATGGTCACTGTATTTAAATTGTATTCTTTTGCTAGTCTAAAAGGCATGGCTGAATACTGTGTTCTTTTTATCAGTAGTTTACACAGCCAGACACCATGCAAAAGTAAAGTTTTACCTTTAAAATGGCTATGATGGTATGCTAAGTTTTTTCATGGCATGCTATTGTTAAAAGGGGATACAAATAAATGAACTAATACTAAGCTTTCAGGATTTTCCATGTGCTAGTTAAATCATTCTGCTGTTTGATATGTTGCCTGTATTGCTTTCAAATGTAATATTAAAATTGCTGTGGTTATACTGAATTTTCAAATTAATGGATTTCCTGTGTGTGTTTTAATTTATATATTTTCTTAAAATTGCCTCTGCAGTTTTATTTTCTTTGTAGCTTAGCATTTCTCTCTTCCTCCCACCCAACAGGCTGTGTAGTTCCAGGTGCTGGTGCAGTGGAAGTGGCAATGGCAGAAGCCCTGATTAAATACAAGCCCAGTGTAAAGGGCAGGGCCCAACTTGGAGTTCAAGCATTTGCTGATGCATTGCTCATTATTCCCAAGGTGTGAATGCTTTAACTGTTTTCTAAACTACACCAAAATGATTCATCTGATGAAAACTTTTTGCTAATGTGGGTTTTTTCATAATGTGGATTTTGAATAAATAGGGTTCATCAGTTTTCACCCGAACACTAGAACAGGTATTTCTCATTATCTAGATGTATTGGTTCCTCTGGAGGGGAGGCTTGAATATCTGATGTTTCAGATGGCAAGAGATAGCTGTTTTAAGAGGGTTTGCAGCGTAGGGGTACAAGCTTGCTTTTTGTTTTTGTTTTAAACTAAGGTTAATACTGTGATTTTTCTATTGTATGCTTATTTAGGGTACAGTTTATGACCAGTGTATTGCCAGGCTTGGGGTGGATTAGTGAGTTTGCTGGTAATGTATATCTAGTCATTCTCTGAAGTGAACATAAATACCAGTCTGTTTTCACTTATTAAAGGTTTGGTTTTTTTGTTTTTTTTTTTTTTAACTATTAATTGGAAATACTGTTCATTTATTACAGACTTGACTATCTGTTATAGGTCCTGTCTTTTAAATAAATTTTGTTTCCTTTAGGTTCTTGCTCAGAACTCTGGTTTTGACCTTCAGGAAACACTAGTTAAAGTTAAAGCAGAACATTCAGAATCAGGTCAACTTGTGGGTGTAGACTTGAACACAGGTAAGGAGGATGTGACTATTTGTAGGGGGTGAACTAGATACTATAGGTGAGGTAAGACCAGGAAGGATAAAAAAAATGGGAGAGAGAAGAATCTTGGAGTTGCTTTTGCTCTTTGACACCAGTGCTATCCAGGATCTCTGGGTTCTAAAGTATGATACAAAAATGTAATGACTAGATACAGAAATAAAGGGAATCGAGGAGACATTTGAATAATTTAGAAGAGTACGGATTTGTTGATATTGCTGAGTTGTGGTAGGTGGTTTGGTTAATGTTGAAGGGTTTCATGTTGAGCTTGCTTTACTGTTTTTTATCAGGGACTTTGATTAAAATGATACATTTCATGATCATACTCATGGGTGAAAAAAGGCTGAGGATAGCAAAAAATGCTGGAAGAGGGAACCAAATCTAATAAAATGAGTAAAGCCCTGATCTTAGGCCAGTGTAATCCAAATTATACAAGTACAAAGTGGAAGAGAGATAACCGAGATACATCTGTGCAGTATGTGTAAGACCTATTGTGAACAGCATCATTTACATTCAAGTTAATATAAAAGGTTTCTTTTCTTTAAATTAACTTTTACTGTAGTATAGTTGATTTACAATGTTGTGTTAGTTTCTGCTGTACGGCAAAGTGAATCAGTTATACATATACATATATCCACTCTTAGATTCTATTCCCGTATAGGTCATTACAGAGTATTGAGTAGAGTTCCCTGTGCTATACAGTAGGTTATTATCTATTTTATATATATATAGTAGTGTGTATATGTCAATCCCAGTCTCCCAATTAAGTTAATTTAAAAGGTTTCTGGAATGAGGGTAATGATAAGCCTGTTTTGCCAGATTATATAGTTCAGGTGCTATACTTTAATATGGACAAATAGGAACGTCTCCAGAAATACAGAGATGTTCAAATATTTGATAACCAAATAGAGCATTCCTATCACTGGAAGCATTCTAAGTAGAGGTCAGCCGCTCATCAAAGCTGCTGTGCACAGGAGTCATGATCTGGAGTACAACATTGGGCTAACTGAGGAACTTCGGGTTCTCATAGATAATACTCGAGGAAATGAGTGACCATTGATGAGTAAAGCAGCACAAAATACCCTTTTTAGTTCTTTCAGACAGTATTCTGATCTTATGACCTGCTCTATATGGTTTTAAGAATACGGGGTTACTTTTCAGGTGAGCCAATGGTAGCAGCAGAAGTAGGCGTATGGGATAACTACTGTGTAAAGAAACAGCTTCTTCATTCCTGGTAAGTTTGGGAAAGCCAAAATTATAACATTTGGGGAATATTCATACTCTTTAAAATTGGTATGTTTTGTTTAATTTTCTTTCCGTAAGAAAAGGTAATCAGTCAAAAGTAGCAACTAAGTGAGCCTTCTATGTATGGAAAGGAAAGGGGAAACTTGACTGGATATAATTTGTGCAATTTAGTTGGAGATTGAGTTGAATTAGAGTTCATACCTCAAACCTGAGTAGTCTGATTTTTTTTCCCCCCTTTTCAGCACTGTGATTGCCACCAACATTCTCCTGGTTGATGAGATCATGAGAGCTGGAATGTCTTCTCTAAAAGGTTGAATTGAAGCTTCCCTTGTATCATCTGAATCGTGAAGATTCTACAGAGTGATCCTAAGAATATAGCTATGGAATTTTTGTCCAAGCTTCAGATGATTTTCAAAGGATTTTCTTTTCCCATATAAAAAAAGGAGAGAACACTGGCATCTGTTCAGATTCTGAAGTTCTGAAATTATAATTACAGTATTTTTTAAATTGCACTGTAGTGTACACATACAGGCCATACTTACCAATAAACAGGATGTTTTGCTTTAGCTTCAGTGATATAAAAATACATGTTAGATAAGCATATATTATCTACTGTATTAAATATTCCTTGAAAAACATTTTAATGGTTTAATAATTCTTCTAATGAATGTATTTTAATTTATCTCCAATAGTTCCCTGTCATTAAGCATTTAAGTTTTCAATTTTTATGCTAGTTATAAATAAGACGTAAGTAACTTAAGGTTTTGAAAGCATTCCTGCTTCCTTAGTATAAATCCTTTTGAGCAGGGGTCCCCCACAACCCCTGGGCGGAGGACCAGTACTGTTCAGCAGCCTGTTAGGAACCAGGCCGCACAGCAGGTGAGCAGGGAGCAAGCAAGCAAAGCTTCATTTGCTGCTCCCCATTGCTTGCATGACTGCCTGAACCATCCCCCGCCCCCCTCGAAAAACTGTCTTCCACAAAACCGGTCCTGGTGCCAAAAAGGTTGGGGACGGCTGCTTTTGAGTAAAAAAAACTATTGGATAAATTGGACTTTTCATGCTTTTGAAGTAGCTTTGCTAAACTGCTTCCCAGAAATGTTACGTTGTAGTGAGTAGAAAGATGGAACTAGAGCTGCAAGTCTAAAGTGGCAAAATAGGAAAAGCAGAGGTTAAATACATGGCTGAAGGCGTGGTGACTAGGACCAGGTGAGGTAAGAGATTTTCAGGCAAGATGGTATTTTTGCACCTTGGAACCTTGCTTAGGCTGATATCCCTCCCAAACCCTCTAGGGTCCTATTTTTCTCACCCAAATTACTGTTCTCTTCTACATGTTGCCACAAAATACATATATTGTGGCAATATATTTGAAGACCTTGGAAGTTGTGTGTTGCTAAGCTTTGCGTTTTGAGGACTTCGCAGTTGCCTACAGTGAGCGTACAATAAATTGGAAGTTGAAACCTTTTCTGTGATCTTGCGATGGTACTCCAGGGCACAAAAGGGAAGGAAATCAGTCCGTCCAAATGTTCACAAGCTAAAGAAGGGGCTTCTGGAATGGCAGGGTCTCTCGACCCCAACGCTGAGAAAATTGCCTTCTCTTAATTACTGGGCCGGGCAACCCTGGAGCTTCAGCCCCAGGACTAATTTCTAGGTGGGGCCGCGTAGAGGAGCAGTGCGCACGCGTGCGCAGGGCACGGCCGCCGACGTGATGCGCGCGGGCGCGTGCGCAGCAGACCCGCACGGTGGCGCGTCTCCTCGTGGGGCTTCCGGGGTCGTGTTCTCGGCATGGCCACCTCGCTGTCGCCGCTGCTGACTCTGCTGTCGCTCCTCTCCGGCCCGTGGCTCGAACTAGGTCAGTGTGCTGGCCTGCCCGACTGCCCCTGGCGCCATTCGTCCCTGGAGGCAGGAGAAAAGGGGTGGGGCGCTCGGCCCCGGCGGGGAAAGAGTCGATGGCCGGTCTGCCCGCTTCCTGCGCGATCTTGCAGCGGCCGGAGGTGCCTCCCAGAGGCGGCCAACTTGGCGAGGTGTATCTCACTTCTTTTTTACTTTTAACTTATTATTCTGGAATCTTTTGAGCATAAAAAAAGAATAAAACGATCCTCTCCCTTCCACCACGTACCCGTTGCCTGGTTTAAACGGTTGCCAATTTATGGCTTTAATCTTGCTTCTTTGGGACCCTTCCCCTGGGAAATTCATTTTGGAGTGAATTGAGGCACGATACAATTTTATTCCTCAATATTTAACTTGAATAGCCAAAAAGACAAGAAGTCACGAAAAAAAAAGTATCACTTTCCCACCTAAAAAATTAACCGTATTCCTTAACACCATTAAACATCCCATTAGTGTTCAAGTTCACCTACTGTAAATGTTTTAAAAATATAGTTTACTTGTTGAATTAGTGTCAAAATAAAATTCATATATTGCTATTGTGTGTGTGTGTGTTTTGTTTTGTTTTGGCTGTGTTGGGTTTTCATTGCTGCGCATGGGCTTTAGTTGCCGCGAGCCGGGGGCTACTCTCTTCGTTGTGGTGTGCCGGCTTTTCATTGCGGTGGCTTCTCTTGTTGCGGGGCATGGGCTCTAGGCTTGTGGCCTTCAGTAGTTGTGGCACGCAGGCTCAGTAGCTGTGGCTCAAGGGCTGTAGAGCACAGGTTCAGTAGTTGTGGCACACGGGCTTAGTTGCTACGCGGCATGTGAGATCTTGCTAGACCAGGCATCGAACCTGTCCCTACTGCATTGGCAGGCAGATTCTTAACCACTGCGCCACCAGGGAAGTCCCTGTATGTTGTTTCTTAATTCCCTTTTAATCTGAGAATTTCCTGCTTTCTCTATTCCAACCCTCACCCCCCTTAAAGTGGATGAAATCATGTGTGAGTGTGTCAGAATGAGAATGAGAAAAGGGCCAAAGATGGGATACTGGGGAACATGAAAAGATGTGGACTCTGCCTTTAGGGAAATTATAGTACTTAGACACCGTTAGGTAGAAACATAACGAAATAGTACGTCAAGCCAGAGAAGTGTGACCTTTTGGAAATAGCACTAACGTGGAAGTAAGGAGACCTTGGTTTCTCCTGTTAACTAGCTGTTTAAGTCATTTCCCTTTGGGTTTTGGTTTCCTCCTGTCATATGAGGAGGTTGAAATAAAGATCCTTTTAATTCTATGATTTTTGGAGGTATCCAAACAGCAAGTGTAAAGCAGTTCATTCAGTCATTTGATGATAATTATTGTGCACTTGTGCTAGGTGCCAGGGATACACTGGCAAAACAGATGTAGTTCTTTTCTTTCTGGAGCATATGATATAATGGTGAAAATCATTACGAATTGATAAGAGTTCAAACAAGTGAAAAGGAAGAGTCAGAGAAACAACATGAGCAGTAGTATGGGTAGAAAGTTGATAGATGTATTTCAGAGTATAGTGTCTAGATTTATCTCGCTGGGACAAAAGGTTGTGCAGAAGAATAGAGAGGTAAGGAAAGGAAATAAACATTTGTTGAAAACCTACCAGGACTTCCTTGGTGGTCCAGTGGTTAAGACTCTGTGCTCCCGGCCACTTCCCTGGTGGCGCAGTGGTTAAGAATCCACCTGCCAATGCAGGGGACACGGGTTCGAGCCCTGGTCTGGGAAGATCCCACGTGCCGCGGAGCAACTAAGCCCGTGTGCCACAACTACTGAGCCTGCGCTCTGGAGCCTGTGAGCCACAACTACTGAGCCTGTGTGCTGCAGTTACTGAAGCCCGTGCACCTAGAGCCCGTGCTCCGCAATGAGAGAAGCCACTGCAATAAGAAGCCTGCGCACCACAACAAAGAGTAGCCCCTGCTCACCGCAACTAGAGAACGCCTGCATGCAGCAACGAAGACCCAACGCAGCCAAAATTAAATAAATAAATAAATATATTTTTTAAAAAAAATTTGGCTTTAAGTTCTTGTTCTGTCACTTAATTTGCTGGGTGACTTTGGGCAAATTAGTCTGGATTTCAATTTCTTCATCTGTAAAATGGGGATAATATCTAACTGAAATGCACGGCTGTATTAAAATAATGTGTGAAATGTTTAGTGCATGGTAGGTAGCTGAGAGTCCCTTAAATTCCCTTTACATTTACTTAGGGAAATGGCGTTGTTTCCAGAATCAAACATTTTGGTTCCAGCTTAATCTAAGAAGCCATGTTGAGCTGCGTCAGTGTCTCCAAGGTGGTATGTTTTGGGTAGGCCAAAGTAGAAAATGATCCAGGACATATGTATAACTTACCTTCAAATGGTAGAGGAGGGAGTATATAGAGAGGAGAGGGAAAGGAAGAGGAGGGGATGGGAAGACAATAAAGCAAATGTGAGAAATGACTTAAATGTTACATTTGTGGACTTAAAACTTTTCAGGATAAGAAGTTTGGGGGAGAATTTGATTCAGGAGACACAGGCTGAAATCAGCATAAGGATTGTCAGTATACTGTCAGGCCTTTTGACTCACTGGTTCCACCTCTAAGGATTTGTCTTGAAGAATTAAAAGTTGTCGGAAAACATTTAGCCAAAAAACATTTAGCTATTGATACAACGCTAATACATTTACAATGTCATCTGGTAAACAAATGTTAACAATTTTAGAATCACTTAAACATATTGTATCAATGTAACAGACTACTTAGCAGCCCTTAAAAATCCTGTTGTCAAAAAGAGATAGTTCTGAAGTGTTAAGTGAAGAAAGTAGGTTACAAAATACTAAATAGGGAATGATCCCATTTTTTAAAACTATATGTATAGAATGTGTATGCATTAAAAAAGACCTGGAAGTTGCAACATGGCATTAGGTGACGGATTCTGCTCATGTTTTTGTGACTTCCAAATGAAAATAATTACAGGAAGCACCTTCTGAAAGCGATTTAAAAATCCTTGGTTGTGGGGTGAAGAGGGAGAGAATATGGACAGGTATATCTTAGTTGGTGTGATAATGGATGATTTTAGTTTTTTTCTTTTTACCTACCTCTATTTCCTCGTTTTTCTATAATATGATGTTATATATGCTTTTAAAAAAATATTTTTAAACAGGAAAGTTATTAAAATCAAAGGAGAAATCACTTCTGATCAGGCTTGCACTGCATCATGACAACCAAAAATAGCTAGCTAGGTAGATGCATTCTTTTTTTTTTTTTTTAATTTTATTTTATTTATTTATTTTTGGCTGTGTTGGGTCTTCGTTGCTGCGTGTGGACTTTCTCTAGTTGCAGCGAGCGGGAGCTACTCTTCATTGCGTAGGCTTCTCATTGCGGTGGCTTCTCTTGTTGCAGAGCACAGGCTCTAGGTGCGCGGTTTTCAGTAGTTGTGGCTTGCGGGCTCTAGAGCGTAGGCTCAGTAGTTGTGGCGCACCGGCTTAGTTGCTCCGCAGCACGTGGGATCTTCCCGGACCAGGGCTCGAACCCGTGTCCCCTGCATTGGCAGGCGGATTCTTAACCACTGTGCCACCAGGGAAGCCCTAGATGCATTCTTTTATATTTTAAATTGACCTTTTATATTATGGAAATATAATGTCACCTCCAGTAAGCCCCTAAACTTTTCTTAGAACCCATAATCTGTCTTTGCCTCTCTGGTAAAAGAGTCTCAAACCGTTCAGGTGGTCAGCGGTCGGTAAATAGCTATTGCTACCAAATCTCATCTCCTCCTCCATTCTCAGTGCCCCTTTGATGGGTGAACAATGTCTTCTCATATCAGAGGTCTGGCACAGATGGAGTACTCTTAGCCCAGTGAAAACAATCCATCTTACCCTGGAAATCTGCTTGCTGAAATTTGCTCAGCCATATCAAACTATATGAAAATCCATTCTAAAATCTCGGCAAGTCATTTTTGTTTGACTCAATCTCCCTCATCTGTTAGAGGGAGATAATAACCCCTGTTCTGCCTCCCTCCTGTGATTGTTGTGACATTAGGTATGTGACGAAGACCTTTCCGAAGAGAGACCCATTCCCACCCTTGAATCTTCTCAGAAGCTTTATTCATTATCTCCAAAAACTGGAGGTAACCCAGATGACCTGCAACTGGTGAATGGATAAACAAAATATGGTCTATACATCCAATGAAATACTACTCAGCAATGAAAGGCAGCAAACTAAAAAAAAAAAAAAAAAGGAACAGGGATGAATCTTGGAAGCAGTATGCTAAGTGAAAGAAGCCAGACCCCAAAAACTACATACTGTGTCATTCAATTTATGTGAATTTATATTCTGGGAAAGGCAAAACTATAGAGACAAACAACAGATCAGTGGTTGCAGAGGCATAGGGGAATTTTAGGGGGTGGTTGATGGAACTGCTCTGTATCTTGATTGTGATAGTGACTACGTGCTTTGTCAAAACTCACAAAACTATACACCAAAAAGAGTGAATTCTCCTGTTTGTGAACTGCACACACAGCAACAGATTTTAAAAGAAAATCTGCTCAGGCTCTCAGGTTAATTCCTTGTAGTTCATGAAAATTCTGTGATGTGTGACTAATAGGATAAGGGTGTATAAGGTGTTTTGGAGCAGGAGAGGGTGAGGGTGGAGCACAGAACCCTATTAGCTAAACCATATGAAACATCTCTTTTCAGGGAGTTTGTCAGGGAGAAAAAGTACCAGACAGAGGCTGAGGTGTTTGGGTGGAGCTTTGTCTTTGAGGACCTTGTCTCTGATGAGCTTAGAAAAAAAGCAACCCAGAAAATGCAGGTAAGAGAACCTAGGTTTGCCGCTGAGGGGATGGGAGTGGGACCTAGACAGAGGATCCTGTGGGATCTGGGGTCCCCTGGGCCACAGTAGAGAATCAAACCTGAGAACCAGAGGCAGGGAGGAAGCAAGAGAGACCCACCCTGGAAGAGTCAGATGAACACACACTCCCAGGAAGTTCACCCTGTGCTGGTTTCTGTATATAGAGACTCTGTAAAGCTGCAGATACACACAGGGTTCAAGATAGTCCCTGGACCAGCAAGAGAACCCCTTGAGAAGCCTCCCTCCAATACGGGTGGTGAGATTTTGGACACAGCCTCACTTGGACCACCTGAGTCTCAGCCTGAAGTCTCTGCTTTGCCTCCTGGGTGTCAGCCAGGAAGGTGCCCTCGCTGGGTCAGAGCATCTTTTCAGTCGTGTTCCTTCCTTTTTGCAGTCTCTTCTCTGGTGGCTTCCAGTGGAAAGGGCATTCTGGAGGCAGGTAAGGGTTGGTTCCTCTACTTTGTTTTCTACCCCTGCTGACTCTTGGGAGGCCTGGCTTCCCTAGACCCTTGCCCATCTAGAAATACTGAGTTTAAAAGGATGACAGAGAAATTTCAGGGAAGCAGCCAAGCCACCCTGTTTTCTCTGCCCTAATCCTTTTACCCCTGGCCCATCCCATTTCTCCCTTTCGTCTCATGTTTAGTCCTTCTTTCTGACTCTGGACCTCTCCTCACTCGCCAGGCTCTCTCTTCCCACTTCCTTGCTCCATCTGTGGTAAAAGCTGAACTCAGGCACCCTAAGCCTAGCCTTCCTCAGACTTCCACGAGCTCCCAGAAGCTTGTCTCACTTCATCCTGGCTATCAGCCTGCAGGTCCCGGCTCTGGCATCCGAGAGAAACTGGAGCTCCCAGTGGTACACGTGAGCTGGAATGATGCCCGTGCCTACTGTGCTTGGCGGGGGAAACGGCTGCCCATTGAGGAAGAGTGGGAGTTTGCTGCCCGAGGGGGCTTGAAGGGTATAGAGATGCCAAGCGATTTCCCTTTTTTCTTTCTCCCCATCCTGCCTTGCATGGGGGGCTTTAAAGGGCGGGACAGGTTTGTGCTCCCTAGAGCAGTGCTGCTTACACTGTGTAGTGATGGACCAGTTGTTGGTGGTGTTATTTCTAATCCGTCTCAGACCAATACTTCCATAAAATAGCATAAAAATTAATAACTGGAAAATGGAATGAAAAAACCAGACATATATTTTTTTAATTGTTGCAGAGTCTACAGACATGTTCCATTTCAATAAGTATAATCAGAACAACATAGCATAGGGAAAAAGAAAAGGATTACCTACACTGTATACCTTTTCCATAGCTGTATAGGGATTAATATAACATTGCTATTTGCTTATAACTTTGTTAGTTTGCAATCCTAGCTAAACAAAGTTAGAGTGAAATAGCAATTTCCCATATTCAACACCTCTACACAGTCTTTGAATGAACACTGGCTATACCAATAGTCGAAGTTATGAATGTGATAAATGAGGTTGCTTGTTCATTTATCCAGTCTAAGTCTAACGAACATGTTTCTCAATGCTTACTCTCATTTTCTGTACTTATCCCAGCATGAGCTGGTAACAGATAGTTTGCAGAATGGCATTGGTCAGAACCACACCTAGAATTGTCCTGTCCTGGAGCAAATCAGAAGCCAGGGCCTCCGAGTGCAATACTGTGAGTGGAAGGGAGGGGCGTGGGAAGTAAAAGTAAGTAATCTTACTCTTCTGTTCTCATCACTTCCTCACTTCCTTTCGGCTGCCTCGCTCTTTCTGCCTTTCCCTTCTTCGCCAACTCCTCACCTCTCCCTCCTCCGCTGTCTCCTTGCCCTCCTGGCAGGTCAGGTTTACCCCTGGGGAAATGAGTTCCAGCCAAACCGCACCAACCTGTGGCAGGTAAGACACACGTTCCTCACTCCTGTCCCTTCTCAGAGTGTTGATTGAGACCTGCTGTGGGCTAGACACTGTGTTAGGCTGTGGGACTCAGAGGCCTTCGTGTTCTAATGGAACTGAAAGCTGGTAAAGGGGTAAAGCAGAAGACAACGTGGTGGGGCTGTATAGTGAAGATGTGCAGCGTGTGCTGGGGGGTGTGCTGGGAGCGTGCTCTCTTGTGCTGCAAGAGCAGGGCATGACTTCACAGTGAACATGCCATTTGAGCTGATTGAACCGGAGTTTGCCACGAGAAAAGTGGAGGAAACAACATGTGTGTCAGCAGTGGATTAGGAAAGGGTGCTGTGTTCAGAGACATGCCAGACTTGGAGAGGCTAGCGCACAGGGAAACAGGAGGTATCGGAGATGAAGTAGGCAGTGGATTGGAGGCAGATTATGAAGGACCAGGGGTGCCAAGATGTGGTTTTAGATTTTACCCTCCAGGCAGTGGGGAGCCAGCCGACAGAGGTCTTGAAACAGGGGAGCGACAACATCATTTTGATTTGGGGGATGCTGATTGTTGAAAATTTGTGTGGGATCAAATGAAGTAGAGCTGCAGGAGGTCTCTGAATCCGAGGCTGCGGCCATGGCCCGGGGATGTGAACACTTGCATGAAGTGGAAGTGAAATCGAGAGGAAGCCAGGTGGGAGACGCCGGCCTGAGAGGAGAGACAGGGTTTGGTACTTCGCCGAACATGGAGGAGTGGAAGAGAGAAGGACTCGAGCATGAACCCAAGCTTGGGCAAGAGGGTGCCGGTGTGACCATTATCCAGAACAGATAATGTGCATGTTGGGGGTCAGAGGGATAGAGCTTGGTCAGTTTAGGATCAGCCTAGCTTCAGCTGCCTTTGGGTCATGGATATGCTCAGTAAGAGGTTGAAAGTATGAGTTTGCAGCTTAGGACAGAGGTCTGGGTCAGAGCAACTGGTTTGGAGTCAACAGCATACACTGTAGGCAGGAATGACATCCCCCAGGGGGACTCTGCAGCATGAGGGGAACCCAGCACCAGCATTTTAGGGTGAAGCCTTGAAAAGGGCCTGAGGGGTAGACTGACCTTTTAGATGATCTTGGGATCAGAGCTTTGCAAAAAGTCTTATCTGACTTATTCACCATGGGATCTTTGATAAATTAACTGTTTTGAGTCTCAGTTGCTAGTTTTTTTTGTTTGTTTGTTTGTTTTGGCTGTGTTGGGTCTTCGTTGCGGCGCGTGGGCTTCTCATTGCGGTGGCTTCTCTTGTTGTGGCACATGGGCTCTAGGAGTGCAGGCTTCAGTAGTTGTGGCACACGGGCTCAGTAGTTGTGGCTTGCGGGCTCTAGAGCGCAGGCTCAATAGTTGTGGCGCATGGGCTTAGTTGCTCTGCGGCATGTGGGATCTTCCCGGACCAGGACTCGAACCCGTGTCCCCTGCATTGCCAGGTGGATTCTTAACCACTACACCACCAGGGAAGTCCCAGTTGCTAGCTTTTTAAAGGGAGAGAATACTTGCCTCACAACCTGGTCAGCATTAAAGACACAGATGTAGCAGCCCTAGCACATGGTTGGCGATGAGTAAATTGTAGCCCCTTCATCTTCCCTTTCATAAGATCAGCCTCCATAGAGCAGGGGCAGCTGAACTCCAAATTCAATGAGAAGCAGAATGAACAAGCTGAACAAATTGCATCAGCAAATACAGGTTACTTTTCCAGAACTTTGGCGGTAAAAAGCAGGAGGTGAGGAAGGCAGGGTCCGAGCAGATGAGGGAGCGTTAAGGCTGCTGGTGGTAGAAGGGAACGCGACGGTACAGGGGAGCACAGCATGAGCATCCTGGTTCCTGAGGACACGGGTGCAGGTCACGGAGGAGGGGAGGCAGAGCCTTTCTTCTCAAGGCACATGGGGAGGAAGTCGAGAAAGTGGGAGTGGGGCAGCCTGGTGTGGACACAGGGGAAACGACACACTTCCTAATCCAGCCAGGAGGTCATGGTGGAGGACATGAGGCAGCTGGTTTGGGAGCTCAGGGTGGGAACCTCGGGTCACTGCCCCGTGCCCTTCCCCTACCCCGGAGGATACCGCAAGGTGGCCTTGGTTTAAACTCCTCTGGGCAGGTGGGAGCAGCTGCCTTGGGACGGGATGGTAAATCTTTTAGTCTAAATTTCTCCCCCCTCAGGGAAAGTTCCCCAAGGGTGACAAGGCTGAGGATGGCTTCCACGGAGTCTCCCCGGTGAACGCTTTCCCTCCACAGAACAACTACGGTAAGATTGCTCGTCGGGTTGCTGTCAGCGTTCACAGCTTGGTTGGTGGGACAGTCCTGCCTGAAAGATGAGGCGGAGAGAAGCAGCACTGGGAAGCATTAGCTCCCCAGGGCCGTCGATGGCCAGGAGGGGCGGGGGTGGTGCTCCCCAGCCTGGGCCAGACCCGCCGCCGTGCTTCAGGGCTCTCTGACCTCGTGGGCAACGTGTGGGAGTGGACAGCGTCACCATACCAGCCTGCCGACCAGGACATGCGTGTCCTCCGGGGGGCGTCCTGGATCGACACGGCGGACGGCTCTGCCAATCACCGGGCCCGGGTCACCACCAGGTGAGGGGCTCGGTAGCTGGGGGCTGAGGGTCTGGGTCCTGGTCTCCCAGAGCACAGGTGGCACCAGATCTGGCATGGCCGCCGCTGCCGTGCCTCCCCCTCCACTGGGGGCTGTGGGTACAGAAGAGGAAGTAAGCCACACTTGCCATGAAAAGCCAAGAGCCCGGGACTGCTGGTGCCTTTTCCTGCCAGCAATCAGCACCAAGGCAGACTCTGTGTCCAGCATCTTAATTATGTGGTTTCCCCTCTTGTCCTCAGAGCTAGGCTTGCAGAGAGAGGGAAGTGGAATGGCCACATCGATAGGTCATGGTTAGGGGCCATGGAAATATTGACTCTTCCAACGAGTGTGCACATGAAAAGTCATTTTCTACAGCCATTTGTTTTACAATCAAGAAAAAATAGGCTCAGGAAGGTCCTGGAACCTGCTCATTTCACACAGATGGCTAGTGGTGGCACCTGAATGGTAGAGTCCCCGGCTCCCGAGTCCCCTTGTAGGACTTTCTACTTTGTTCATCTGTAGATTTATTTTGGTTAATCTCCCTGCAACTCCTCCTGCTCCTGGGTTCTGTAAGGACTGTAGAGAAGCCACTGTTCCTGTGGCCTCAGGGTATCAGGTTTGCAGGCGTTTGATACATTGAGCCCCCTGGATTTTCCTCACCTTTTTCTTTAGGACAAAGTAGTGGAGAAAGTATCAGCCTGGGGACCAGGAAACTGGGTTTGCCACTGATTCTGTTGTGCCAGTGAAGCAGTGGTTGGCCTTGGGCAAGACATTTAAATCTTCCTAGTGTCTGACTGTGGGTCTGTGAGATGGTGAACAAAACCCTCCTTCCAGAGCAGTAAGGGAAATGGCAAATGAAGGAATACATGTGAAACTTCTTTGGAAAGTGTGAGGTACTGATTGGTGCTATGATAGTCTCACTTCTTGCCGACAGGTTTTTTTCGGCTGAGTTATTCTAAACTACCGACAGTCGAAGTTATTACTTGTGGCCTTTCCTTCCTTCCAGTTCAGTCTCTCAGGACCACCCTCACTTCCTCCACTCTGTCCCAAGGTCCCTTCTTACCCCTTTCCCCCAGGAATGGCACACCCTCAGGCCCTACCCTCACACTAGGTTCCTTTCCAGACTGTGTATGCCCCCCCCACCAGTCCTCAGGCGCCCCAGACCACAGCAGGCCCTGGGAGCTGGAGCAGGAGAGTTGGGTAAGGCCCTGGGTCCCTTTCTCAACAAATGTCCGTTGTCTCTCCCCTCCTCTGCTGGCAGGATGGGCAACACTCCAGATTCAGCCTCAGACAACCTAGGCTTCCGCTGCGCTTCCAGTGTAGGCCGACCACCTGGGGAGCTGTGAGCACCACAGAGACGAGAGGAGTCCCCTGTGGCACTCCCTGGCCACATGCCAAACACAGCCAAACTCGGGACTGCGTCCATCCCCTCCCCCATCCTCTGCGGCAGGCACCTCTCCCCCGGGCAGGAAAGGACCCTGACCTCCGCGGAGGGGCGCCACTGTCTCTTGGAGAAGGGGCCCAACTTACTGATTGTGCCCAGGAGCCGGATGTTTCTCTTAGAGGTCAAATATTGACCGTATGGGGGCCACATACTCAAAACAGTTGGGGCACAGTGCTCTGAAAGGCAGTTTGTGAAAAAATTTTAAATCTGCTCCCTCCTCCTTTCTCGCTGTCTGACCCGGGGACCTGACATTGTTTGCTCAAGGCAGAATTTCCCCAGGTCCCCTTGTTTTCCCAGCAAGTTGCTGTAGAAGGAAAATGATTCCTTCATTTGCTTTATTTGTGGGGTTTCATGCACCTCCAAGGGAACCTAGTTTCCACCGTATGTGAAATGCAGTTCTGTGGGCTCTTTAAAGCACAATGTCAGTCTTAAAAGGGTCTAGGAGAACGACGGATTTACCAGGCGCAACTGCGTATCATGGGAGGCACAGAGTGAATAATACTCCACAAAGACAACAGCAGAAGCTTCCCTTTCTATTAATAGTTATGTAAGGGCTGCCCTATGCCTCTAAAAACATGGCCCCAGAGAAGAACCTGCTCCCGTGGTGTCACTGGACTTTGTGAGGTCAGTAAAATCTCCTGTGATTGCGATTCTCAGACTGTTCTCTTTCATCCTCACCCTGGGACCCTAAAGGCGGTGCACCGAGTGTCAGTAACTGTGGGCCTCCCGTGAGGACAAGCGGACATGGTGGTATAGCTGGGCCATGGAGAGGCAGGGTGCTCCTGGTTCTGGACCACAGCTGGTCCCCCACCCCGTGGGCCTGGCTCCAACTGCACTGACCACCGCGTGACGCCTCCAAGACGGGAGAGTGGCCCCAGCTCCTGGGGTCCAGTCCGGGGCCGAGTGTCCCCTCTGGACAGAGGCCTGCACACGCTCTCACTCCTGTGCCCTCCATATCGGTGGCTTCTCCTCCCGGCCTGACCCCCGTCCCACCTGCCCTGCCGGCCTGCCCGTCAGTAGCCCTCCTCAGCCAGGGAGAGGAGCACAGCCTTGGGTGTGTTCTCGAAGAGCGCCGCCCGGTTCTGCTGCTGCCCCTTCTTCACCCAGTGGCCATAGATCCGGAAAGCGTAGGCGTCGATGAGTCGCCGCAGGGGCCGGAGGGCATAGGGGTCTCGGATGACGATCTCCCGGGTCACGGGCTTCACCCGGCGGTACTGGTAGTAGATCCGCACGGAAGCCAGCACCGTCAGGGCGATCACCTGCGGAGGGCCTGGCCTGAGAGCTGGACCCGCCCCGCGGCCTGTTTCCTTCCCAGTCCGTGACGGCAGGCCCTGAGCTTGTTTGCCACGAAGGCTTGTGTGGTTTCCGCTGGGCCTGTCCTAGCATTCCCACCCCCCACCCCCGATATCCCCATTCCCACCCGACCAGCAGGCGCAGGGCTTAAGGCTGTCGGAGCCAGAAGCCAGAAGTTGAGCTGCAACCATCACATGGCTGGGCGGGAGGAGAAGGGTGGGTGCTCTGGAAACCCTGTGGGCGTAAGGAGTCCCCAAGAAGGGCACCGGGAGCTCGGACTTCAGGGGCCTGCGGCACCTGCCCCGGGGCCCTGAGTGGCAGGCCAGCTTAAGTACCTTGAACTTCCCCCGGGGGCTGAAGTGACGCACTTCCTCCACCGTGTACTGCTGGAAGAAGGGATGCGCTAAGGCCTCTTCTGCCGAACAGCGGCCTTTGGGGCTCACCACCAAGAAGCGGGAGACCTGAGAGAACGAGACAGAACGGAAGACGTCTATGGGGGGTCCCTCCTGGCAGGGCCTCCATCCCGTGGCATGCACGGTACACTCCCCTCTCCCCACTGTACTTGCCCCTCGCCTGACCCCCGAGCCAGGAGGCCTTTCCTCTCACCAAGTCCTTCACAGTGTCCGAGTAATCATCCCATTCTGGTGAGCCAAACTGGTAGCTGCCACTCATGATCATCCTCAACATCAGCATCTGCTTGCGGTGCCAGAAGGGTGGGGAGCCGGCCAGCAGGGTGTACATGATGACCCCTGTGCTCCACCTGGCATGGGGTGGCGGGGAGGAAGGCAGGAGGGCCAGCTGGAGCTCCCACCACGCCCTCCTCCCCAGCCAGGTGCTCCCGGCCGTGGGGGCATCCCTGTCCCTCCGGGTCACCTCCCTCCCCCCAACACACTCACATGTCCACCTCCTTCCCATAGCCAGGGTGGTCATCATCCATGGAGCACTCAATGATCTCAGGGGCCAGGTAACTGGGCGTCCCACAGACCTCTGCAGGGACAGTTTCCATCAGAACAGGTCAGCAGAGGCACTTGGAAGAGGAAAGCCCAAAGAGACGATGGAGAAGGAACCGAAGTGGTGGCTGGGCTGGGACTCTCTGAACACAGGCCTGGCCCAGGGCCAAGGGCAGGGCCAGGGTGCTGGGTCCTGTGGCCACCCGATGGGGGACCGTCAGTGGCCTGGTCACTTCTAGCTATCCTGGCCTGGAATGCAGGCAGTGGGAACTTGGCTCAGCCCAGTCCGGGGAAGAAACACCCAGCCCTGAAATGGTAGGATTTTTATTCTGGGGGGGAAACCCAGGCAACCTCTGTTCCTAGGAGAGCTGAGGAGAGAGCCTGAGCCCCTGACATGGGCCAAGGCCATGTTACCAGACCTCGCAGCTTCTTTCCTGGCTCCAGCTGGCAGGAAAAGCCAAAGTCTGTGAGCTTGATGTTCATGTCATCATCCAAGAGGATGTTCTCAGGTTTCAGATCCCGATGCACGATGTTGAGTTTGTGCAAGGTGAAGATCACCTCTAGCAGGGCTCTCATGATCTTTCTGGGGTGGGACAGGAACAGGTTACTTTCATCTGCTACTCTGCAGGGTCAGGTAACAGGCAGGGACACCAAAGCCCGTAAGCCAGCTGGACTGCAAGTGAGGGAGGACTCAAGACAGGCCAGGCCCACCTTGGCTGAGTCAAGGAGGAAAGGAGGCCACCAAAGCCAGCGGAGCACACTGCCCACCCAGACGGGCGCATGCCACGCCTCCTCCAAGAATGCGGTGCCTAAGCAAGGGACTCAGGCCGGAAGTAGGGAGAGGGGCAAGTGGACCCCACCTGGTTTCCTTCTCACTCAGGGTGACCTTCTCAGTGAGGTAATCAAAGAGCTCCCCTCTCTTCATCCTGTGGGGACAGAGGGTTTGTAGCTGGATGTGCCCCAAGGCTACCCCCTCCTTACCCTGCTCCCAGAAAACTGTTTCCCACCCTAACACCTCCAGGGGCAAAGTGGGCTGCTCCCCACAAAGGACCAAGGTCTGTGGGGAGGAGCTAGGGAAGTGAGTGGATAGGCTGTCTCGGAAGGTTGAAAGAAGAACGAGACTGGGGGCTGGGGGATGGCACCAGTGCGAAGGTCCCCCCGTGTGTGGGAGTGACAGCATGGACTGGGATCCCTCAGGGTCAAAGTCAGGGTTGGGAGGGGGGAGAGGGAACTTGAGCCACTGGCACAAGGCCCCAGACCCACATCAGAAGGACAGGAGTATCCTGGTTTTCCCCAGGAACAAACAGAAGCAACAGTAGTGATGGAAGAGCAGTTTTACCTATTATAGGATTTCTTAGGATTAAGAATTGCGGTTCCATTTTCTCACTTGGGATGATCTAGAAAGAGGTTTCTGCTAGAATCATCTAGTTATACCCTGAAGGGCAATTTGGGGCAGCATTAAAAATAGCTTCCCCAAGCAACTTCTTCAAAGGTTAGAGACATTTGAGCTGCCCCCAAGGACTCTACAGGACAGTGCCACCGAACAGAGTTGAGACAGCTAGAGCTGGGCAAGTCTGGAGGGGTCCTAGGAAAGTTAAATAGGAAAGGTGCATCCTGCCTGCTCCTCCAGGAAAAGCAGAGCCCAAGGGAAGAATTCTGGCCAGTATCTGAGGGAGGCAAGAAAATCCTTGAACTTAACTGGTGGGGCGGGGAGTTGAGTTCTGTTTGAGGAGCAACCCAGAAATTACAGAAGTGAGCCTTGTTTCATACACGATTGGTACTGTGTCCCTAAAAGGCAGTGTGTGCCTCCAGTTTTGATCACTTTAATTCCATTTTAAACACGCTAGGAGAACTCACTAATAGCAGCAGCAGCAAAAAGATTTACCAGTCAACAACACTGGGACCCTGCAAGGTCCATCAGCAGGCTCCTGCCTTCCTGGAGCTGGTGGTTGAATTGTACACACAGGCCAAGTTAAATTGTGTCTCCAAGAAAAACTTAACACTGCACATGTTCAGTATGACTACACAATGAAGTGTTCCAGCAATACAAAATCTGCTTGAATAATCTTCTCAAGTAAAGCTAGTCCCTAAATTAGCAGTTATGTATGCAGAAGTCAAGACCACTCTCCAACAATGATTCGTGCAACAGAGGTGTGTGTCCTTTAGTGAGGACTCAATGGAGTGGGGGCATGGGAGCTGGAGAGTTCCCTTCCTTGGGAACCTTTTCCAGTAAAAGCGGTAAGAAGTCTGAGGGCACGGTTCACAGAACACTTTGTGTTGTTCGAATTTGATGCTTGGAGCCTGGTGAGATGGACAGTATCGTTTTTCCTTTCCTGAGAAAACAGAGGCTCTCACAGCTAAAAGGCCCGCTGGTCCCTGGGGGCAGAGGGCCCTGTGACAAGGAGCTCATCTCAACAGGCCTGTTGGTGCACAAACATGGTGACATGTTGCTGTTGATGCTGCTGCTGACGACAACGATGATGACGTCAATCTTTGAACCACATCCCAAATACAATCTCCACCACTGTCTCCCTGCTGGGCCTCTTGCCCCCATATTGCTGGCTTCCTCCTTTCCACTCTTGCCTCCTTACAGTCAGTGGGATCCTTTATAAAAGTAAGTCAGATCACATCACCCCCATGCCCTTGGCCCTCCAAAAATTCTTACCTCCAAAACGCCTGCATAATCTGCTTTTTGGTACTGACTGACCTTGCATCCTGCCATCGCCACAGGCTTGCTCCACTCCCCCATCCTGACTTCCTTGCCGAGCCTCAAACATGCCAAGCCCACCCCTGCTGGGCCCCTGCTCTGGCCGTTCCCTCTGCTAGAGGCTCCTTCTCCAGGTCTTGGCTCAGATCCCTCCCTCCCTTCATCCAGGTCTCTGCTCAGGTCACCTCCTGGAGAGCATTCCCTGCCCACTCCCTCTGACCCCTGCTCAGCTTTACATATATGTGTAACTCTGTGTTTTATGACTTGATTGCTTTCTGTTCACGCCCTGTGAAAATTAGTGCATGAAGTAGGATTGCATATCCTCAATGTCTAGAATAAGTATTGAATGACCACCATGGTCATCATCATGGTAGTTCATAATCATTAGCATTTACATTGTGCCAGTCACTGTGCCATTATTCCTCCTGCAACACCGATGGGAAAGCTGATACTGACAGAAATCATCCAGCCCATAAGTGATGGACCCAGGATCTAAAACCTGGCAGCCTGACTCCAGGGGCTGATCTGCCTAAAGCGTCTGTGGCCTTATTTGGCATCCACGGTGTCAGGGGCTGGCTGCTCGTCTACAGGAAGCCCTGGGTGGGGGACTACAATAGAAGCCTCTCCAATAGGCCCCAGGCCTGGGTACTTACAGATCAAACACCAAGAAGAAGAAAGTGTTGGTCTCATAAGTGTCCTTCAGCTGTACTGAAATGGAAATGGCTCACTCGTCTCAGGCAACAGAGGAACCCAGGCGGGGGCAGTGGAGGCGCGGGGGGAAGGGGACTAAGGCCGCTGTGGCCGGACTCAGAAGCTGGAAGGGGTATGGCGATGGTGTTCAAAGGAGGCGCACCAGGGGAGGGGGCACCCAGGGACTTCACACTCCCATTCCCACACCTGCACCCAGCCCTGCCTGTCACCCCTTCTGTGGGGCTGGAAGAGGAGGCTTAGAGCTGACTCCCGGGAGCAGTGAGGGTGGAGCCGGGAGCCTCAAGCCTCTGGGCACTGGGCTTTCAGGGCCTCGGGGTGCAGGAGACACTGGTGGTTCTGGCTAGCTGCACTGGGGCCACACTCCCCGGCTTGGGTTATCAGAGCAGACCCATGGCAGGGCACCGCGCCGTGGCTCGGGGCCGTCACTCACTGATGTTGGGGTGTCCTGAGACCTTGTGCAGGATGTCCACCTCCTTCTGCGTGGCCTCTCGCAGCTCCTGCACCTCCTCGGAGCTGAAGCTGCCCCCACCTGTGACGTCGATGATCTTCACAGCATACTCCTGGCGTGTGGGCTTGTGGATGCAGCGCCTGACAACGCTGCTTATTCCCCTGGGGGTGCAGAGGAGAGATCATCCCCGGGGCCCCTCAGCCCAGGGGGAGGCCCAGATCCAGGCTGCAGCAGAGATGTCCTGCCTTGTCCCCCAGCTCCCTGTGAGCTTTGGGGGATGGTAGGATGAAGAAGGCACAGAGAGGGCGATTTGCCTGGAGCCCAAGAGGAGGAAGCCTGCTCTGGGGCCTCCTAGCTCCTAGTTCAGTGCTCTTTCTCGGCACGGAGGAAGAAGCTGCACCCTCTCAGGGCCATAAGCTTCTCTCTGACACCTGATTCCTGACCCTGGCCCCAAACTGGGGGAGCTCCTTGCTGGGAGAGGTCTCTAATCTGGGTGCTCTTATACCCGCTTCCTCCATCCTGGTGCAGGAGGGCAGGACCCCGAACTGAGAGATTCTCCAAGTGGACAGTGCTTTCGGGATGGAAATGGGGTCAGTGCTCAGGGTCAGGCAGGGATGGATCCCGCCCGCAGTGCTGGCCGGAGCCCAAGACAGAACTTCATGGGGAAGGTCCGGGCCTTACCTGCCCAGGATCTCCTTGGGCTCGTAGTTCTCATAGAAACCCTGTGCGGAACGGGAGTCCGGCAGTGCCTTGTCCTGGGTCATGTTCAGCTCCTTAAAGAGGGGAACAGAAAGAAGCGGTCAGCCTTCCTGACCTGGGGGATGTGCACTTTGAGGGCTGAAACCGTTTCTCCCTTTTTTTTTTTTGGCTGCACCGCACAGCATGCAGGATCTTAGTTCCTTCCTCTGGTAACCAGGAACCCAGAGGAACCAGGGATCGAACCCGTGCCCCCTGCGCTGGAAGTGCGGAGTCTCAACCACTGGACCGCTAGGGAAGTCCCTCTACCTCATCTTCGTATTTCCTGGCATAGGTCTGGCCTCTTGTGAATATTCAAAATAAATGTTTATGTATTTTTAAAAAAGCTTTGGAAAGAGCCCAACTTGCTTCTCCCCACTGGCTGTAAGCTCTCGTGACCCCAGGTGACCATGTGGCTCCCGGCATGTTCTCGTTGTTAGTTGTTGCTCCCCGATAGGAGCAATAGATGGGCAGCCAGGCCCAAGCTCAGGCTCGAGGCAGGAATCGGGCCACCAGGCTGCAAGGTTAGTTCTGACAGGGCCAGCACACGCTTGGTTTTAGAAAGCACCACTGAGAAATTCTGCAAAGGACAAATTAAAGTGCTCTTTCCTCTTTGAGGCGACGAGGCTGGTCCTGCTTTTCCTCGGCCTGCTCTCTGCACTTCTGGAAAAGGTGAGAAGCTTCATGGTTTCATTTTCAAATAGGCTGCTCCCATAACCTCTCCTTATCTCCCCCACTTGTAACTGTCCTACCCAGAAAACACCCCTCCTCCTGGGACAGCCTTGCTGTGCTTCCCATTGCTGCTTCCTCACCCGTTCCGCCCTTAGTTTTTGTGATCACTGTCCCCCCTTGACCCTTCCTTCCTTCTGTCCTCCCTCCCTCCTTCCTTCCTTCCTTTCATACTCGGAGAAGTACTGTGCCAGGTGCTCTGATGCAGAGTTTGATGGGTGAGTCCTGGTCCCAGCCTCTGGTATCACTTGTTGTCTCACCTCTATCCCACCGTGATCATCTCTAGATCATCCCAACCATCCCTCCCCACTGTGCCCAGTGCAGGTGTGTCGCAGGTGCTGCTCCGTAGATGTAAGTCAATGGCTGGAGGTGTCCCTTTGGTCCAGGTTCCTGCCAGCAGGATGGTCATGTCTTCAGAATGCCCTGTGTCCTACCTAACGATGGCCAACGAGCCCTGAGTGGTCCTGCTGCAGTGTGGGGCAGAACGGAGCCAGGACACTCAGGCCTAGACCCAGAGGAGCTGGCCGGCTTTGCTTCAGGAACATAGAGGCCACTGGGTATGGAACTCCTACCTCACACCGAGGACTTGAGGAATGGAGAAAATTCTGTACCAACAGGAAGAGGGGCAGATAGAAAATGGGCACGAGCTGCCTCTCAGCAGGGCCAAAGATGCCTCCGGTCCCATTTCCACCGCCCTTTCTGGGTCCAAGAAGGTCTGGCCTGTCAAAGAGGCCAATTTGCTGACCAGCCAAGCAGCAGCCCTGGCTGCCTCGGGACAGGCCGGCTGTTCTAGGAAGGCTGGCGTCCCCACTGCTGGGTGCCTGGTTACCAGAGGAAGGATGAGAATAACAACAGTGTCCTCTGCCAGCAGCAGGCTCTGGAGCTGCCTCTGCTCCACCCCTGTCAGCAACCCCAGCTGAGCACCACAGTGTCTGCTCCCCACAAAAACTAGCCCAGTCCCTGGTAAGTCCTTTAAAGTTCCCACGAGGGGCATCTGTTCCCCCTCCTCCCCCCACCTCCCAAAGCTGGGCAAGGAAAGGTCTCTCCTTCCTGCAGCCCTCCCTGCACAGACGGTGTATGTGGACCCAGCCCGGGATGCCGTCCCATCAGGGCCCGTTCCCTGGCACAACCTGCCCCACTGAGCCCCAGCAGCACTCCCGTCTCCTGGGGTGGGCGGCGGAGGTCTATCTTGCCTCATCCCCTTACTCTAGGCCTAACCTGGGGCCAACTTCGCGCCTCTGTCCACTGCCCCCGCCTGCATTCCCCATGCCTTACCGAAGATGCCTTTGGAAAGGGTCCCCAAACGGGAGTAGGTAGCCTGGTCCTTTTTGGAACATGACATCCCTCCCTGAAACTTAGAGAATCAGTGCTGCCACTCTTCTGGGCCCATGTGCCTTCAGAAGCAGGGAGAGGTGGGTCTAATGGATGTGGGGGGTTCTGTCTTCTCTACTCCACAGCCTCTCCCGCTCCCCACCCAGCTACTCACCTCTATGTCCTCGCAGGCCCTGGAATGAACGTGACAGGAATCCCAAAGGTCCAGGAGCCCCCTGGGGACAGGGGACAACAGAGAGCTGAAGCGTGTCCCGAGCAGACGCTTGTGGCCAGAACAGGATATCTTGCTGCTCTTCCTTCAGGCTTTGCTACTTGAGGACGGAAGCCTGATGTGCCAAAAATAAATCCCAGCTGCAAAGCTGGGGTGCAGGCCAAGGCTCAGCAGGGGTGACCTCTGGTGGAGGGTGAGGGAAGCTCCGGTGGCCTGGGAGCAGGCAGGACAGCACAAGGTGACCCATCTTCCCTCTGGAGCTCACTCAACCTCCAGGCTTAGAGGAGATAAAGCCAGCTTGCCGGGAACATGCTGGCTTCTCTGGGAGCCATTCCTGTGTGTGCTGAGAGCAGAGCCCTGGAGACACCCCAGCACACTGGCGTGCCCACCCTGCAGCCCTGGCTGCTACAGGGACCCGCTCAGCTACGGTTTGTGTGGCTGCCTGACCCAATGCAGACCTCAAAGGCTAGGGAACATTCCCTTCAGGACTCCATCTCTGATCTGCCTCCATTTCATCCCTAACTTCAGCCTGCAGTTTCTAATGAATGAGAGGCGCTCCACGTGCCAGGAAAAGCACATGGGCTCTAACCGTGTGTGGCTTGAGGCTCTTTGGGCGAGGGTCCTCATCGGTGCGAGTCTAGCTTAAGAGGCTGACAGAGCTGGAAATAATGTACGAAACATGCTGGCACACAAGTAGACACTTTTTAAATGCTCACCCTCATTCTAAAGCTACCTGTTCTTCAAACCCCTAGTTCTTCTAATATACCAAACGAAGAAAGGGGTAATACAGTGCTTCATACAGGTGCTGAGCCCACAAAAACCCATTTAATGAGCATTTTACAATGCGCTTCATATGCACTCTCACTGGGCCCCCAAAATTCTGGTATTAAGCCAATTTTAGAGAGAATGTGACTTGCTCGAGGTGAGCAGGAGGGCCTAGGTGAACCTCAGATGTAGGCCCACGTGCTCTTTCCATTGTATCACGCTCGCCATCTCTTCCACTCTGGGGATATACTTTGCTGAACTGCTATACAGAAAGGAGTTGTAAATGACTTTGTCCCTATCCTTAACGGCCTCCAGCTTATCGAGATGCAACATCTGGTTCCAAAGATGAAAACACTGAATTCTCCTTTTACTTACTGTCAATAAGCCTTTTTCCCCCGATTCTAAGCTGCAGACGCCTGCTGGCTTACAATTTAAATACATAATAAAAATCCCTTCTGACTTTAGGGCAAAAGGCCAATACACCTGGTGGATTATTCCCTGTGACCTTCTCTATGCAGCCATGGCTCCCACCAGGGGCAGGCCAGGTCAGCCAAGACTCTTGCATTTTATTGTCAGTGGTTCATTTTCCTTTGATTCAGTGATTCAACCACATTTGGGTACCCACCATACAGCATCACACCTTGGACGTAAGGAGCATTAACACTATGAACTCAGAGGTCCTGAGCCTTTAGGAAAATGGGCAAACGAGGCCACTGATGAACCCAGGAGGGAATATGCTGAGGGACTGGCCAGTAGTGAATTGTCTGTGGTCATTTTGGTCCTTGGGCAAGGTAGTCTTGGCCTCTTTCAGGAAGTGAGTGATTAGGTACAGAATGGGGCACTCTAAGAACACCGCTGAGGACAAGGAGGTAACAACTGAATAATTCACTTACTCAACAGCACTTCACTCACCTTGCAGTTAACAGGAAAAAAAAAATCAGATAATGGAAACTCTGAAAGGTATATTTGAAAGTAGGAAAACTGCAGAGCATAATGGAGACTGGAGGTCAACTCCCAGAAGTAAATGAAATTTTGAACTCTTTGTGAGGGATGGAGCTGGGTTCATTTAAAAAAAAAAAAAAAGATGCACCCCAAATTGAGTCCAACATGGACTTAAGACAGCTTGGAGAGGGCAACTTGAGTCTTTCAGGAAGAGGAAGCTACAATGCCTTAAGTAGAATAAAAACATCTGCAGGGAAACTGCCTGTATTGAGAATGAATTTTCATCTCCAACCAACTGGATAACCTAGGTTAACAATGCCATGTAGTGCTGACCTGGCCACAGGGAGCCCACACGTGTAATGGGTCTGCTCCCACATTTCCTTTATCATTCACCTGATTAGAACAGTTAGTATTTTAGTTTCGTTACTGCTCAGTTTCCTGAATATTGGCTCCAAAGGCCTGTACCACCTGGAATCTTTTTAATGAGCAGCACGTTTGCTAGGGAGCTACTCCTCACATAACTATTTCTCTACCAAAGCTCCTCAGGAAGCTCTGCCAGATCCTCCAGGTGGCCACTACTTTAACATCCAGAGACTACAGACTAGATACACTTAAAGACATGTAGAGACAACTGTGTTCTTCTGCAAAATGCATTCTGTTCAGCATGTGTATACCATGTGTGATTTATAACCTTATACTTGAGACACATTTGGAAATAAAATCACTTTATTCTAATTAATTCACAAACAAAAGCATGTTTAAGAGGCCACACAAACATCCGCCTAGCCCCAAACTCAATATCATCTCAGTGAGCTTCCATATGGTGAGAATACCCTCTTCCACTGCAATCCTGAAGCACAAAAGCTATTAATGATTGAGGAGCAGTTTAACTGGTGGCTTCACACTTTATATCCTCACTATCAATTATATTTTTAATGCTAAATCAACGTGGTCATGAGAGATGATTTTCCATGCCTTCAACTGGAACTTCTTGATTAAGCTAACCCTGCAAACAGAAAAGGTTTGTTAGAAGAGCACTAGCTACGTATTCTCAACAAAACAGAAGTCCTCCAAATTATGAAAGCAGGGATGAAGCCCAAGGTTATTAGTTTCCTTCATAAGCTGTTTAAGGCATCCTGCAACCAATAAAACCTCAACTCTACACTTTGAAGCAGAAGCATAATTACTCTGGTATTAGACGTAGCTTCATCAAAGACTTCTGATAAACTTGGCCATGCAATCTCTTAATTCCACAGTTCGACCACCTATAAGGATTAACTTCTCCCCTATTTCCTACATAAATGAAGGTGGGGAACTTTGAGAACCACTGGCCCAGACCAGGGTTTTAAAACGTTTTTCTGTAAAGAATCAGGTAAATACTTTTGGCTTTGTGGGCCATATAGTCTCTGTCACAACTGCTCAACTCTTCCTTTGCCATGGAAAGCAGTCATACACAATACCTAAATGAATAGGAGATGGCTGTGTTTCAATAAAATTATTTACAGAAACAGGTGTCAGGATGGCTTTGCTGACACCTGTTTCTGTAAATGGACCACAGGTGGTCAACCTCTGGCCTAGACCAATTCAGTATAAGAGGCCTGAAAAATGACTCTGTATATATTAAGTATACTCTGTGACTCCATGAGAATCAACTATAGATTTATCCACAAAAACCCTAAGTTTCTAAATAAAATATGCACAACTATAAAATACATAAACAAATAAAAATGCAGGCGGGAAAATGAAAATAATCATTTTTAATAGATGGTGAATTCTTAGGTTGATAGGAGGAAATCACACAAAAACAAGTTGACTGCCAACATTCCAGAGAACCTAAATCTCAAAGTTCCACTGAGGGATTTAATAAACTTGCCCCTCTCAAATGAGGTGCGCAGAATGACAAGGCTCTATCGGATCTTGTGCTCATTCCTGGACTTTGGTGAAATCAGCACTAAGGCTACGCAATAACCACAATAAGATCTTGGCACACTAATCTATACCTGCCTAAGGAAGAATCAGATTCACAACGTAACTGAATCTGATTCTTCCTTAAGCAGGTAAAAGCCTAAGATAATGACTAGAAAACTCTGGACTAGCTCCTTGTTAGAAGAGTTAGATTATTTTTAGAGTAATTTAAACAATATCTCCTCTAATTTGTCAGTTTAATTTATCAAACACAGACTCCCTAAGTTTTATAAGGTCCAGGGGTACCATTCAGTGAATTAAGCAGATGCAAGTTCAACCATGGATTGAGGTATCACCTACCGTTCGCCAATCTGCACTGTTTCAGCACCTCACTGAAACCTTCACAAAGCTTAAGGTCACCCTGGTTCTGGGCACACTCCAAAAACTGTTTCACCTCAAAAGAGCACGGGCCATTCTGCTGCTGCTGTGCCAGCTGGGTTCCCTGAGGCTCCTGCAAAGGCATAACATTCAGGACTGTTAAGAAGGAAATCAGGGACTTCCCTGGTGGCGCAGTGGTTAAGAATCTGCATGCCAATGCAGGGGACACGGGTTCGAGCCCTGGTCTGGGAAGGTCCCACATGCCGAGGAAGAACTAAGCCCGTGCGCCACAACTACTGAGCCTGCACTCTAGATCCCGCGAGCCACAACTACTGAAGCCAGTGCGCCTAGAGCCCATGCTCTTCAACAACAGAAGCCACCACAATGAGAAGCCCGCGCACCGCAACGAAGAGTAGCCCCCGCTCGCCACAACTAGAAAGCCCGTGCTCTGCAACGAGAAGCCACTGTAATGAAAAGCAGAGTAGCCTCCGCCCAAAGCAGAGTAGCCCCCGCCCAAAGCCTGCGCACAAGGAAGAGTAGCCCCCACTTGCCGCAACTAGAGAAAGCCCACATGCAGCAACGAAGACCCAATGCAGCCAATAAATAAATAAATAAATAAAAATTTAAAAAAAAAAAGGAAATCAGACTTATACCTGAACAAAGAGCAATAGCCACTCTGTGAGGTTAACTGGGGGAACAGAACTAGAACCAGATGCAAATTAAAGTTTCTATCTAATAACATGGACAGTGAAAAAAATTAAAGGCAGAAGGAAATGAGCTTTACCAAAAATCCCAGTTGTGGGGCTTCCCTGGTGGCGCAGTGGTTGAGAGTCTGCCTGCCAATGCAGGGGACACGGGTTCGAGCCCTGGTCTGGGAAGATCCCACATGCCGCGGAGCAACTGGGCCCGTGAGCCGCAATTACTGAGCCTGCGCGTCTGGAGCCTGTGCTCCGCAACAAGAGAGGCCGCGATGGTGAGAGGCCCGCGCACCGTGATGAGGAGTGGCCCCCGCTTGCCACAACTAGAGAAAGCCCTCGCACAGAAATGAAGAAAGCCCTCGCACAGAAACGAAGACCCAACACAGCCAAAAATAAATAAATAAATTTATAAAAAAAAAACAATCCCAGTTGTAATCAGAAAGATTCATGAACAAAGATGCAAATAAAGTGGTTATCTGGGCATCTAAAGACCAGTGGTTCAGTGATGTTTCATGGAGGAAAAAATGGGCCTACTGTAGAAAAATAGATGGATGAGAGTTTTAAGTACATCAGAAATACAATAGAGTACACACCCACGCTCCTTAGAGGAGAAAATTCACATATCTCAGAAAGAAGGGCAGTGGCAAATATCAGGTAAGAGATGAGAGAGCACAGAGCCATTAAAAAGATTTCTGAACACTTAACGAAGCTTGAGACTGAATTAGTTAAGCGTGACCAGGACAAACAAAACAAAACATATATATGTGTGTGTATATATATATATATATATATATATATATACATTCATTCATTCACTCATTCATTTATTTATGCCAGGCCACACGGCTTCTGGGGTCTTAGTTCCCCAACCAGGGATTGAACCCCGGGCCCATGACAGTGAAAGCGGCAAGTCTTAACCACTGGACCACCAGGGAATTCCCCAAAATACTTAAAATAAGGGGAATGTGGCTGTTTGACAGTGCATCAGGTTGAACTGCCACAATTCTACTCCTTGAGAAGAAACACCATTTGTCCAGGACTCTCTGACTCTCTTACCTAAGTAAGGTACTAACGCAACTGCTGCCAAATATGGATAAACCATTCTCCACATGTGGAGACAGTCCCAATACATAAGGCACTTACAACTAACTAGGTTTTCTCATAAAATACACCACCGAAGAGAATGCTGCCCCAAATCTTACCTGGTAAGTGATGTCAGGCCTTGAGGGCTCAGCATTACTTCCTCCACCGAAGCCACCAGTGATGGCATGACCCAGAGTGTGGCCGACGGCAGAACCCACAGCCACGCCGGCTGCAGTGGTTGCCATCTGGGCCATCAGACCTGGCTGCCGGGGAGCAGCAGCAGGGGAGCCAACAGCAGATGGTGGAGCCACTGCTGGTGGCTGAGCTGCGGGCGCTGGCCTGGGCGCAGTTCTCATCTGAGGTGCCCGGCTGTGAAAGAAAGGAACAGAAAGTATGAAGTTCCCACTCCCAACCAAGTTTGGAAATTGTCAATTTTTTTTTTTTTTTTTTTTAATAAATCCAACGGGATATTAAGTCAATGCTATATTCTTTTTTAAAAAAATAATATTTGGGCTTCCCTGGTGGCGCAGTGGTTGAGAATCTGCCTTCCAATGCAGGGGACACGGGTTCGAGCCCTGGTCTGGGAAGATCCCACATGCCGCGGAGCAACTAGGCCCGTGAGCCACAATTACTGAGCCTGGGCGTCTGGAGCCTGTGCTCCGCAACAAGAGAGGCTGCGATAGTGAGAGGCCCGCGCACCGCGATGAAGAGTGGCCCCCGCTTGCCGCAACTAGAGAAAGCCCTCGCACAGAAACGAAGACCCAACACAGCCATAAATAAATAAATAAATAAATAAATAAAAATCTTAAAATAAAAAAAAAAAAATAATAATATTTATTTATTTGGCTGTGTGGGTCTTAGTTGCAGCACGCGGGATCTTCTTTGCGGCATGTGGAATCTTTAGTTGCGGCATGAGGGATCTAATTCCCTGACCAGGGACCGAACCCAGGCCCCCTGCATTGGGAGTGCGGAGTCTTAACCACTGGACCATCAGGGAAGTCCCAGGAAATTGTCAACTTAAATAAACAAACAAACAAACGAAAACCCCTTGTATATTAAAATAACCTCAGGATTTCATTTTAAATTATTAAACGCAAATACTACATACATACAAGAAAACCTTACAGAACACAATTCCCTGAACTATTTACATCATTTTCTCTTTAACCTTTTACGGTTGTAATCACCAAGTATAACCTTTTCTTCCCTGCTTTTTTCTAACCATTTCCATGTATTCACAAAGTCTATAGTATCTTTAGAGAACAGTTATTCCAATACGTCATAAAAATCAATATAACTGTTAATGAGACAAAACCCTCTACCTTCGTGGAGCTGACATCCTATTGAGGGGTCAAATAAATGTTAAGAAAAAAATATTGAGAGAGAGGGCAGCATGTTGTGGGATGCTGCAATTTTAGGACAGTCAAGGGAGGTCTCACTGAGCTGGTAACAATTGAATGAACACGGAAAGATAGTCATATGGGGAAATAAACTAGTCCAATTCCTTCATTTCACAGATTAGAAAACTGAAGCCCAGTAAGTGGAAGTGACTTGCCTGAACTGTTATACCAAAACTGATTTCAACTATTTCCCATCTGTAGAAAATTTGGATGTCTTCAAAATTTCACTAATATGTCCAATGTTGCTCCAAAAATCTTTCACACAGATTATACAAACTCTGCATTTTTAGATTGTTTCCTTGGGCGCTCTTCCCTCAAATGATGCTAGGTCAAAAGTTTATGACTTCACTTCCTATCAGGTGGTATCTGGTCTAACTTTACAAAAATGTGGTTTCCTCTCCTTTGGATAGCAGCGTTTTTCCATTAAGTGAACTCCTTCCCTACGCTTCTAGCATGCAGTCTGAACACAATTCACCTTAGTCTAGAGAAGCAACGTGGTACTCTGCTAAATGTCCTGAATTTGTCACCGGAAAACTCAGGTCTGAGACCTGGCTTCTCTACTTATTGGTGGCATGACCCTGGACAAGTCACTTATTCTGAGTCTCTAGTTTCCTTATTCCTGTAAAACAGGAAAACATCTACGTCTGAGGCTATCAGGAGGTGCAATTGGCAGTACATTTTACAAGTATTTTATGAACTAGAAAACGTCATGTAGACGTGAGGCCTTAGTGACTGTGTCCCCTACTGGGCTGAGCCCTTAGAATGCTCACTGCTCCTGGAAGGTTCTCAAAGATTATTTACTGAACTGAAATACGATCATTTATCCTGATTATACTACCTTACACTTTTTTTTTCTTGCTATTTTTAAAAAAATTTATTTATTTAATTTACTTATTTTTGGCTACATTGGGTCTCCGTTGCTGCGCGTGGGCTTTCTCTAGTTGCCGCGGGGGGGGGGGGTACTCTGCATTCTGGTGCGCGGGCTTCTCATTGCGATGGCTTCTCTTGTGGAGCATGGGCTCTAGGCACAAGGGCTTCAGTGGTTGTGGCGTGCGGGCTTCAGAAGTTGTGGCGCACAGGCCCAGTAGCTCCGCGGCACGTGGGATCCTCCCGGACCAGGGCTCGAACCCGCGTCCCCTGCACTGGCAGGCGGATTCTTAACCACTGCGCCACCAGGGAAGCTCTTCTTCCTATTTTTGACGTTTCAGCCAAATTACACTTAGGAATATCCATTTCTTTCTAGAAGTGGCCTGTTTTAACTTAAAATGGACTCTAAGTATTTTAAGTAATAATTCATGGACGTTCCAAATTAGCAAGTTTGCCACTAACGGGAAAACTAGCCAAAGCCCTACAACCAGCTTGCGGCGACCGGAGGCGGGCCCACGCCGCCCCAGCCTTCGGACTCCCCCGTCCCCCGCCGCCCCGCTGCCCCGAGGCCCAGCGCAACCTCCCTCTGCGTCACGGCGCCGGCAGGGCCCCAAACCTCGCGGTGGCCTCACCTGGCCGGAGGGGCTACGCGGGAAGTGCGGCTTCGGCTTCCACGAGGCATCTTAAATGCGTGTCGCAGCGGAGTCCTCAAGCGCGAGACTCCGAGGAGACCCTGACTGCTTCTTCGACGAGCGAGAGCGGAAGTCGGAAGGCGGGGCTAGACTCAGGGCGCGGCCAATCAGAGAACAGGCAGAGGCTTTCCTTTCGCCGACGTCTCCGCGGGTCTGAAGGTCACAGGAAGAGCAGGACGTCACGGCGGCGCCTTGTCGTGCACGGTTGACGTCAGGAGCTCGGCGCCAGGACTGTTTAGAAAACCGGAAGTGGCCGTGTTGTTGTGCAGACCTTGTCCTCCGAGCCTAGCGCGAGTCACAACCGCGAGCTGTTTGCTTCCTAGGGCACAAGGACCGTCGCTACTACCTTCAAACGTTTGCCTTATTAACATGGTAGGTCAGCTCCAATCTTGAGAGAGTGAGTCAGAGCTCTGGCGTGATTGTCGCTGGACCTTGGGCCAGTTACTTAACCTTTCTCACCATTAAGTTACTCATTTGGGTAAATATTTTTTGAGGCACAATGTGGGCACATAATAAGACGGAAAACTTTAGGGATCGACAGAGCTGAGTTGGTTCTACTTGTATTTTGTCCGTGGATCCAGTCAACAAAAGTTAAATTCAGACAGTAATAATGCCTTACATTTATGTATTTCATACATTTCAAACCCCTTTCATATATTATAGAATTTGTGCCCGTAATTGGTAGGGTATTCGTTCACTGATAATTAAGTGAGATGTTCTGAATGATCTCCAAGTGCTAGCTAGGTTCTGGAGATAGAGCAGGAAATAAGACTACCTCCAAGGAGTTTAAATTCAGGGAGGCAAGAGACAAACACCTACATAAATTAGATGGTGGTGATATGAAGCGAAAGCAGGGTAAGGGTGGTAGGGAGTTAAGGGTTGGAGAGGGCATGAGTCTTTGAAGAGGAAGTATTTGAATGGCGTCCTTGAGGAAGTGCGGAAGCAAGCCTTGTGTTTATCAAGGGTACGAGCATTCCTGGCAAAGGGAATGGCAGTTGCAAAGGCCCCAAGGATCTGTGCTTCAGTGATACTTGGTGTGAAATGCTCTTTTTTTTTTTTTTTTTTAATTTATTTATTTATTTATTTTTGGTTGTGTTGGGTCTTCGTTTCCGTGAGGGCTTTCTCTAGTTGCGGCAAGCGGGGGCCACTCTTCATCGCGGTGCGCGGGCCTCTCACTATCGTGGCCTCTCTTGTTGCGGAGCACAGGCTCCAGACGCGCAGGCTCAGTAGTTGTGGCTCATGGGCCTAGTTGCTCCGCGGCATGTGGGATCTTCCCAGACCAGGGCTCGAACTCGTGTCCCCTGCATTAGCAGGCGGATTCTCAACCACTGCGCCACCAGGGAAGCCCTGAAATGCTTTTAACAGTACATTTTAGCGCCTCTGCAGTAGGGGACAAGTTAACTAGTGGCATTTCATGGGGGGCTTCATGGGAAAGTCCTTGGGGGTGGGGTGGGATTTATGGAGGAGAGAAAGCAGAGGTAAAACCTCCATTTCTGCTTGGATGCCAATCAGAAATTTCCCCCTTCCACCAGAGGTAGCAGAGTTTAACACAGCCTTTCCAGCAACAGCAGAATGTTTGTGGAACTGAGGGGTAAATAATGCAAAAAACTTTTGTGAAAAACAAAGTTTTATTTTCACAGAACTTTTTAAAGAAATGAAAGGTTTACAAATGATAAGCCTTTGTATTCGCCTTTGGATAATTCATAAAAAGAGATGGGAGAAAGAAACCTCATTTATAAAGGACATTCTGGCACCAGAAGAGCTTAGAGTGAGCAGAGCTTTGGACAGACAGGCATGCAGACCAGAACAGAGACAATTTTAATCATACTTAGCTAAGTCATTAATTCCTAAATTGAAGAGAGAAAATTAGATGTTTGTACAAGGTTATTTTGTGATAGTAAAAGATTAAACAATCTAAATTCCTGTCAGCAGAATACAGGTTAAAAAAAAATTATGGCACATTCACACAATATGCAGCTATAAAAAAGAAAGACGTTTTTCTGTGTATTAATATGAAATGATTTCCAAGATAAACTGTCAAGAGAAAAAAAGCCAGGGGCAGAATTGAGTATAGGGTGCTATTTGTGAAATGGAGAGAAAAGCCCATAGTGTACATGCATAAAATATCTTTAGCTGATAACACTGGTTGCCTTCAGGCAGTGGCACAGGGGTGAGACTTTTACTGGTAACATTTTCTATCTCTTGGATTTTGAAACAGTTAATGTATTACCTCTATTCAAAAGACAAGAACATGTAAAAAGTTAAAATGAATAGCAAAAAAGTGGGAATTGAAAATAAATAGAATTCTGCTACCTATCATTTGCAGTTTGGTGGGTTAGGTGTGCTGAAGTTCACACTTTAGTAAAATTTATATAACAACTTATTCTGTAGTGATCTCAGTCATTCTCAACAAATGCAATTACAGTGATCAAAATTTGAACAACGAACTCTTGCAGGCATTGTTACAGATATTTGATACAGATATTTCGCTGAATGGACTTTTGATGATTGCAGTAAAAATTCTACTGAAATTAGGTGGTAAATATCAGAAGTTTTAAAACTGTGCAAACTCTGTTCCAGAAATTCCATGTCTAAGAATTGGAGAAAGTCATGAATGTGAAAGAAATTAGCCATAAGGATGTTGATTTAACAAAATGTATAAAATAGGGAGAATGTGAAATAACCTAAGTGTCCTGCAATATACAATTAGTTAAATAAGTTATAATACATACATACAATGAAATGCTATGCAGCCATTCAAAATGTTGTGAAAGAATATCTGAAGTGAGAAGTATCTTCACAAAATACCAAGTGAAAGAGCAGGTTACAAAGTAGTATACATAGTATGTTTGTATTTTGAGAAAGTTCTTTTATATTTTAAAGGCTGTAATTATATACATCCCAGTAGTGATGTTATCCATTGGATAGTGATTTCTTTCTTCTTTTTTTTTTTTTGGCTTGTCTGTATTTTCCAATTTGTCTACAGTGAACACACAATAATTAAACCTACACTGGTGGTTTAAAATATGTCCTCAAATTCCTTGACACTCCCTTCAAAAGGTGGAGCCTAATTCCTCTCCAGCCTCCTGAAAGACCCTGAGTTAGAATCATTCAGCTAAGCCACTCCCAAATTCTTGACCCACAGAAACTGAGATAGTAATTTGTTACACAGCAATAGGTAACTAATACACATAACTTCTACAGTGACCATATTTAAATTTTAAAAGCTCTAGTATCTAAAATGAGCAAAATCTAGTTAGAACATCTTACAGTGTTGCTTTAACATAGCTGATGTCTGTCTGGGTATGCTGTACTTTACAGCAGGAATTGTGTAGGAACTGAGATGTTTAAGACATTAAGGTCCATACACTGTAAATGTAGTTTTTTCTTTGGATAGCTAAGACATAGTTATATGAATATAGTGCCTTGCACATATCATACAAAAAAGAATGAATGAATGAATTAAGCTGTTGATCTAAAAGTACAGAATACTATAAAACAAATGGTTACGTGGTGTTTATATGAAGTTCTAAAGGATTTTAAAGGAATGGACATTCAGTGTGGATGAAGGCTTCAGGGAGAAAGTGGCACTTGGTGCCACTTTCACTTAGGTGAAATTAGTTTTAGAAAAATTAAAATTGTAAAGGGCGCACTGAGTAGCACAGCACAGATTCAAAGGAAGAAGCAGAATTGAATATGGTGAATTTAGAGGACAGAAGACGTGTGTCACGAACCAGTGTGTTTTTGGAAGTTGTGAGAAACAAACTTAAGAAAATCCAATAGATGGGGACTTGCCTGGTGGTCCAGTGTCTTCCAATGCAGGGGACGCGAGTTCCATCCCTGGTCAGGGAACTAAGATCCCACATGCTGCGGGGCAACTAAGCCCACGTGGCACAACTAGAGAGAGAAAACCCACACACCACAACTAGAGAGAAGCCTGCACGCTGCAACGAAAGATCCCGTGTGCCGCAATGAAGATCCCATGTACCACAGCTAAGACGCGACGCAGCCAAAAAAAAAAAAAAAAATCCAATAGACGATTTGCAGCATAATATAAGGCATCTAAGCTTTTTGGCCTGCAAAGTTAGAGCAGCACTGAGGGTCCTTATATTATTAAAATGGTCTTCTGAAGATTAATCTGGACATGTCTGAGATATAGCAGAGGGAGGCTAGGGGTAAGGAAAAAAATCCTGAAGGCTGAGACAGTGGTGATGGGAACATTATTACTAATTATTTGAGTGCCTGTTGTATACCAGGCACTGAGAGCTTTACGTGCGTTATTTCATTTATGCCTCACAAGAACTCTCGAAATAGGTACTGTATCATCCCTATTTTATAGGTAAGGAAACAGATGCTTAGAGTTTAAGCAACTTGCCCAAGTCCATACAGGTGTTTGACTCCAAAGCGAAGACTCCTACCATACCACACTGCCTGAATGTTGGAGACATTTTAAAAGAATTAATGAAGTGAGTGAAAGAATTTAAGACTTCCCTGGCAGTCCAGTGGTTAAGACTCCGCACTCCCAATGCAGGGGGCAAGGGTTCCATCCCTGGTTGGGGTACTAAGATCTTGCATGCTGCATGGTGCGGCCAAAAAAAAAAAAAAAAAAGACTTCGTGACCGGAGAGGAAGAAGAGGGATCATGTTCTGTAAACTTAAAAATAATTACCATTTATTGAGCACCAGTTATGTGCCAAGCCCTTAAGGGTGTCAGACATTTTATATATTTTATCTATAATCCTGTTTGGCGAAGTAACCCAACATTATTCCCATTTTACAAATGCAAAACCTGAAGCGTGGTGGAACTTGAAAGTAGCTACCACTCAGAAGTTTGCTGAATGCCAGATTGATGAACACCCATAGCTAGGATTAAAATTCAAGTTGCTCCTTCCAGAACACCACCCTTCTCCCCCAGCAAAGGACTCACCGCTGGGCGCAGAGACCTGACTGAATGCAGAGTGAAGAGAAAGAAAAGGGACCCTGCCATATTCTGCATAATTTTTAAACTATAACCCTCGTTCTTGGACATGGAGTTTGTGGGTGGTTCTGAACCACAGAAGGATGTCTACAGTTGAGGAAAACTGTGATGCCGGGAAGAGTGAATGTTTTTGAGTATCGGTTACGCCACGTTTTCTAATTAGCTGTACGACCTCTGGAAAGTTACTTGAGTTCTGTGCCTCAGAATCCCGTCCGTAAAATGGAGATAGCATTCGCTTTAAAGGATTGCTGTGGGGTCAGCAGCGCAGAGAACCTAGCATACAGCATTACAATTTAAAATATTCCTATTCTGGCAAATAAATATTAAGCCTGCACAGTAGTATATGACACTTGGGTTGAAATCTTGACAAATTCCTATCATTGTTCTGCCCACATTCACCTTTGCGACCCCGTCTTTGCAGATAAGAACTCAAATATTTGTGGACTTGAAACAAGTTACCACAGCAACTTAAAAAAAACAAAACACCAGAAGAGTTAAAATGCCATTCTTGCTGCTCTTTTAATTAAAAACCCTAAACAGGCATACCCACTTGGATGTTACTTAATTAACAATCAGTAAGGAAAAGATACTGAACTTAAGCGATGTCGAAAAGAAGTTCTGTTGAGCAACATGGACTGTTCCCCTTAGGACCACAGTTACAGCTGGAGTCAGAGAAAATACTTTTATCAGGTCCTTCGGGTATGGGTATCCTGTTGAAAACCAGACAAAAACATAAATCAGTTATTCTCTTTAGTCCGTGCATAAAAACTGGAAGTAAATCCCTTACTTGTATTTTTAGAAAGATGTTTTCTGCGTTTCCCAGCCCCTTCTACCCAACTAAAAAATTCCAAAAGGTAGAATTTTAACTGCCGCCGGGAGATAGGCTGGGAGTTTAGGGAGCCCAGCTAATAACTCGCTACGCAGGGCAGCCTCAGGAGGTGGCGACTGTGCCGCGTTCGAGTCGCAGGGGGCGGACCGGAGCGTTACCAGGGCGCTCGCGCGGTTGCCCTGGGCCCCGGCCCGTGGCTGCCCGCACGCACCAGCGCTCAGGCGAGACGGGTGCGCGGCCGGGGCTGCAGCTGGCGCTGGCGACGCTTGCGCTGGCCGTTGAGGAGCTTCTGCGCGATCCTGCGCTCGTGGCCGCCGGGCACCCGCCAGTTGGTGCGCAGTTCCCGCTCGCGCCGCGTCCGGCCCTTGCTGCGCCCGGCCCCGCAGGCCGGGAAGTCGCGCAGGTAGTAGTAATCCTGACAGTCATAGAGCTCCTCCTCGGAGCCAACCAGCGGCCACGCTTCGGGTGGCGGCGGCTGGGCCTGACCCTGGACACCGGGAAAGGCCGGGTCCATGGCGCCTGGCCTCCTGGTCGCCCGCGCGCGCCCCCGCGCGCGCGAGTTTCTGGAGCACCCCCCCCCCCCCCCCCAGCGCTTCGATTGGCTCCGCCGAAGGTGGCGGGGCCTAGGGCCGACGTCACAGAGCCGGGAAGGTACTCCGCGCGAGGCCTCTGCGATCTGGCACCTGGAACCGTGATCCCTTCCTCCATCCCGGCCTGTGCGCCGCCGGAGCGAGAAGGGTATTTGGCAAAATTCGACCAAACACTTGTTTATGTCGGTCAAAAATGGGAAATTATCCAAGTATCAAGTGTGAGGGAGCTGTGCATTCCTCTGGCGGACTTTTATCAGCATTGAACATTTTGTTAGGCTATTTGATGACAGGAGTAAGTGCTCAATAAATGATGCAAAGTGAAAAATGAGCTTCTGAAGTAATATCTCTGGTATCCCAGTAATATATTTTTAAAACATGTCTGGAGTGAAAGGAAATGCGCTGGAATGCTAAAGGTATTTCTGGCTGGTAGGGACATACACACATTAGTTCTTTTTCCTTTCCACAGCCCACGTGTTTGATAAGGGGTACGAATTAACTGTATTAAGCGAGCGAGCGATTAAGAAGGGAAAGTCACCCTGCCTGGTGCAAGGCCGGGAACCGCGTGCAATTTCGGATTATCAGCAGGTGCCCAAGCCCTGCGGCCAGGGGACGCTAAAATTGTGGTAGCTTGATGCGCCGGCAGTTTTGGGGTGAGGGCCGAGAGTTGGTAGCGGCCGCGCGGGGGAAGCAGCGCGAGCCCAGCGTCCCACCCGCCAGCCTCGGGTGCGCCCGGCACCGCGGGCGTTGGGGGAAGGATGCTCCCCGAGAGCTGCAGAGGCGAGAGGAATCAGGCCGAGTGCCCTGCGCTCAGAAAAGGCCAGGCCTACCTCCTCGCCGAGGGCAGCTGCACAGCTGAGCAGGAGTCATTAACACCCTGCGGCACCCGAGGCTCTGCGGTGACTCCCCGGTCTAATTACCTAATTACTGTCTCCGTAAACGCTGCTCTCAGGGAGTTATTGCGACGAATGCCTTTGTTTTGGTTTGGTTTAACTAGCGCAGATAATTCTCTTCCCACGAAAATTGCATCTATCTCCTCGGGGATTTTCTTTTTAATAGATCGAAAATAATTCAATACTTTGAAAAAAAAAAAAAGTCTTTTTCAGGTATTTGATCTTGCTGAGTTTCTGTCTGTAACCAAGTTGCCAATTTGAGTTTTTTTTCTGCTCTCTGAAGTATCCCTGGTGGGGCGTGGCCTACATATCACGCTCCGAGGGCAATTTTGTTAGTTCCTTAAATGAGCAAATCCCAAGAGAGAGTTTTTAATAAAACGCAGAGAGGATTTTCTCTTCCACCCACGTGTCTTACACCTGCTACTGGGAAAGAGAGAAACTAATATTTATCCCTCTACCACTCTCCCACACATCATCTCTTTTTAAAACTCTCTTTAGAATTTGTTATGAAAATATTCAGACCTTCTCAGAAGTGAAAATAGAACAAAGAACTCCCGTATCCCATCACATGGATTCAACAATTATCAATATCCTGTCAGGTTTGCTTTACGCCTTTCTGTTTTGCTCTGCTGCAGACCTTATGTCATTTTACTCCTATATATCTCAATATACAGCTCTAAAAAACTAGACTTTTTTCTTACATAACCTCAATGCCATTTTCATACTTGACAAAGTCAACTTGGCCCTGTTATCATCTAAAACCCAGTCCAGAATCAAATTTCTCTGATTGTCTAAAAGACAATAGAAAACATACAACTCAGAATACATACAGAATCTACACATGAAATTTTCTTGTATGGTGTTTAAGTCTCTTATAATCTAGGGTGGGCCCCTGCCCTTTTCATTTTTCCGTGTCATGACTTGCTGCAAAAACTGGGTCAGTTGTCCTGTAAAATGCCCCACTTTGTGGATTTTTCTGTTTCCTTGTCGTGTCATTTAACTTCTTCCTCTCTCTCCCATATCGTGTAAATGGAGGTTGGCTCTAGAGGCTAGGAGGTGATGTGTGTTGGTATCACACCAGGAGACCCACAATAGCTCATGGTCCCAATTTTAGTGATCAATAGGCTCAGGTGGTGACAGCCTGCCCCTGCAATTGTATAGTTCCACATTAAGCTTTTATCTAATAGTTTCAGCCATAGTTCATTGCTTTATTTGCTGTTGTATTCATTTGCTATTATCTCATTAGGGGCTGTGAAATGGTAATTTTCTAATTCAATCCTTTCTTCCACATTTATTAGCTAGGATTCTTTCCCTCATGAATTTAGACTCTTTGGTTACCCTGATATACCTTTTTTCTTCCAGTTTTATTGGTATATAGTTGATATACAGCACTGTATAAGGTGTACAGCAAAATGATTTGACTTAATACGTCATGAAATGATGACCACAGTAAGTTTAGTGAATATCCATCATCTCATACAGATACAAAATTGAATAGAAAAACATTTTTTTCCTTGTGATGAGAACTCAGGATTTGCTCTGTTAACTTTTGTATATCACATACAGCAGTGTTAATTATATTTATCATGTTGCATGTTACATCTCTAGTACTTACTTGTCTTATACCTGGAAGTTTGTATCTTTTGACTACCTTCATCCAATTCCCCCTCTCCCCCACACCACTCTCCCACACATTACCACTAGACCTCTCCTACAAGAAATGCTACAGGGATTCCTTCAGGTTGAAATGAAAGGATGCGAGACAGTAACTTGTAGCCAGATATAGGCATAAAGATCCCTGTTAAAGGTAAATACATGGGCACATATAAAAACCTACTGTTGGGGTTTCCCTGGTGGCGCAGTTGTTGAGAATCCACCTGCCAATACAGGGGACATGGGTTCGATCCCTGGTCCGGGAAGATCCCACATGCTGCGGAGCCACTAAGCTGGTGCGCCACAACTACTGAGCCTGTGCTCTAGAGCCTGTGAGCCACAACTACTGAGCCCGCGTGCTGCAACTAGTGAAGCCCGTGCGCCTAGAGCCGGTGCTCCACAACGAGAGAAGCCACCACAATGAGAAATCTGCGCACTGCAACGAAGAGTAGCCCCCGCTCGCCGCAACTAGAGAAAGCCCACGCACAGCAACGAAGACCCAACACAGCCAAAAATAAATAAATAAAACCTATTGTTATAAATTTTTTTGTAACCCCACTTTTAATTTTTCACAGGATTTAAGAGACAAATGCTACAGTAATCAAAACATGTAGTACTGGAATAAGGCAGACATATACACCAATGGAACAGAATAGAGAACCCAGAAGTAAGCTCTTGCATATATGATCAAATGCTTTTCAACATATGGTTCTGGGTAAACTGGATATCCATTTGCAAAAGAATGAAATTGGACCTTTACCTTACATCCAATACAAAAATTAGCTCAAAGTGAATCAAAGACCTAAACATAAGCTCTAAATCTATAAAACTCTTAGAAGCAAACGTAGTGGAAAAGCTTTATGACATTGGATTTGGCAATGATTTCTTGGATATGACACCAAAAGCACAGACAACAAAAGAAAAAATAGATAAATTAGACTTCATCAAACTTGAAAACTTTTGTGCTTCAAAGAACACTATGAAGAGAGTGAAAAAGCAACTTACGGAATGAAAGAAAGTATTTGCAAATCATTCATCTGATAAGGGTTTAGTATCCAGAATATATAAAGAACTCCTACAGCTCAACAACAACCAAAAAACAACCCAGCTTAAAAATGGGTAACAGACTTGAATATACATGTCTCCTTTCCTAACCTTCCTTGCCATATTGATTTTTAGCCCTCTGTGGTACTCCAGCAGCTATGATAAACAATATGGGGTCTGTGCCAGTTACCAATTTATTGCCTTTTGGCTCCAAATTCACCCTTCATTGCTTGCTGTGCAAAAATTGGAGCTGGACCATTTAAGTATTTTTTTCTTTACCAGTTGGCACAATGTTAGTCTTTGTCAGGTGAGGGGCTCCGGAGAGTAATTGCAGGAGGAAGGGGTTTCCCTTCTCATTCTGATGTACTCTTTCAGCAGGCTCCTGCAGCATGCATGCGTTCCTTAGGGCTCAGCTCCTGCAGTGCAGATGGCTTCCCCAGCACCAGGGTTCTGCAGCTCATGTAGCTCTTCCAGAGCCCCGCTCCTGCAGTGACAGTGGCCAGCACCACCCAGCCAGTAGTTTTCCCCTGAATCCTCCCATCCTTGGTTGGCTTTGTGTCAGGGTGCCTCCACTGAGATACCTCTCCAAGAATGACTTTCCTTGACACCGTAGAAGGTAGGTTTCTGGCACGTTCTGGAGGGCAAATTTCCAGCAACTACCATTGCTGTGTAAAGCTCAGCTTCTCTGTACACCAGTCCCAAATCTCAGACACAGAGTTTTGGGTAAAGTAGAAAAGGATAGCTTTATTACTTTGCCAGGCAAAGGGGGACTCCTGCCTGGAAAAACTATGTGTCCCAACCCGGGAGGATTTGATGAGGGGTTTTACAACAGTGGTTCAAAGGTGGGGTCTCAGACAAGATTAGGGTGTGTTCGAGGCTTGCACTCCCTTGATCTCTTCTCAGGTGGTGGGTCTCCTAATCTTGATGAGCTTCTCTGGTCCCTTTCATCTCGCCTCAGCTGGTTTCCTGGCTGCTTCTCCCTTGATTAGCAGCAGTTTGAATCTGCCCTTTGGAACTCAGGGAAGGTCATGGAGACTAGAGTCTTGCCTATAAGAAACAGGGGACAAAAGGGCCTCTATACCTGGGAGCCTCACAGGGCCTCACTTGGTTTCACCGTTGGCCCAGCATTGAGCGACTTCTGTGCCATCCAGTTACCCACAGCTGTGTAACTCTCCAGCAAGGTCTGGATCTCAGCCCTCGTCCTCCACCTCAGCTTAGGGGGTGATGGATGCACCTTACATATGCCAATCCTATATTCTCCAGAGTTCTCTTTACTTTTTGACTAGGAGCCAATCCCACTTTACTCAAATACCCTATTATAGTTAACACTTATATGTATTAAAATTTCGCTGTTCAAATTGCTGTGTGGCTTCCATCTCCCAGTTTGACCCTGAGTGATACGGGGTCTCTGCCCAACACAGCAAGGAAGAAGGATGCCCAGTCTCTCACCATTATACAGTATGGTGTGCTAAACCAGTAGTGGGACAGAGTATTGGGGGTAGTGGGTAAGAAGATACCTAGAGGGTCCATGAAGACTGAGAGAATTAAGCTGAAAGGATGAGGAGGGGATCAGGGCACTCCAAGTTCATCATTAACACCTCCTCTTGTCTTTCTTCCCACCATCACTAAATCTCTGAGTTATATCAATTCTATCTCCCAAGTCTGGTCCATGCCTTCCACCCCACTGCCACATCTCATGTCAGGCCATCATCGTCTCTGGCTGGTTTATTGTGAGGGCCCTCTAATTATCTTCTTTGCTTCCACCCCTTGTTCAGCCTCTTCTCCACAATGAAGCCAGAGAGATTCTTCTAAAAGACAAATGTGAGTCCTTGATTAAAAACTGTTGGTTGCTGCCCATTGCCCCTAGGACAAAATCTGACTCATTGGGCCACAAGGTTTGGAAAGATCTGGCCTCTGCTCACCTTTTCAGTTTCATCTTGTGCCACCCCTCCCTGTATTCTTACTCTCCAGCCACATGGAATGTTTCCTTAGGAACCTTTATTAGTACTGTTCCCTCTTCCAGGAAACCCTCTCCCTACCACCACCTTCACCCTTCCGCTCTCATCTTTGCTTCCTTAGCTCATCCTTAGCCTCGGCTAAGATATCTACTCCTCGGAGAAGACTTCCCAAACCTATCTTTGTCTGATCTGGCTAGGCGCCCCTTGTGTATATTTCAGTCAAACCCGGTACTTTTCTCATAATGCTTATCACAGTCTGGTAACTGTCTGTTAACATGTATGTCCCCTCACTACCATAACATGAAATTCATACTTCGTGGCAAGAAAAGAAAAATTTAAACATAAAAACTTTTCTCTGCCCTTTGGCCTCCTCTCTCCCCTCTACTGTGCATTGTGTATCTGCATTATGCATCGACCAAACCTCCCCATAGGCAGAAATACCTGCTCAGCCATAAAGAGCAACATTCTCCTAGCACCAACAAGACAACTCCTTAAAAGATAACATTCCTTCCTGATTTTGTAAGGGGTCACGATGACCCACTACTTTGCACTCACAGATCTGGATTGTGTAAACTGTCAATAATGCGTCACTTAATGTACAGCTCCTTGTCTCAAAAAAACTTATATAACTGTGCTTTGACTTCTAATGGGTGGAACAGTTCTTGGAGCTTTCTGAGAGGCTGTTCTCAGGTTATAATCCTCAATTTGGCTTGAATAAAATTTTCCATTTCTTAGATGGACTGATTAATTTTTCGTCGACACTACACTACAAGCTCCATGAGGACTGAAACTCTTGTTCACCCTTGTTTCCTCAGCATCTATTAATATTATAGTGCATGGTACATATTAGGTGCTCAATAAATGTTGGGGAGAAAAGAATGAACCAGCAAAGATGACAGGGAGAATGTGTGAAAGTATGTCATGTAAGCAGAGTGTAGGGACATGGCTAAGAGTGGCTGGACCTGAAGGGCCCTGTAATTTATACTGAGCAATTTTTACTATAAAATATAAATCAAACACCCCACATTGGCTGCTGGTGATTGAACTGGGCTTCCTGTTCATACATTTGGTTTGACCAGCACAGTTTTAAGAACCTTTGAATGTGTATGCCTTTCAGTTTGCCACAATTCCCACTGGTCCCCACATTGCATGGGCCTCCTTTCCTCATTGAAGCTGGCTGCCTGCCTCACTGAGATCTGTGTTTGCTATCCCTGCAGATGGATGGGAGGTAATTTAAAGAGGGAGAGGATTTAAAGAGGGGGATTTAAGATATGAGTTCTAGAAAGATAAATCCACCCTCAGTGGCGGTGTGCTTTGAGGATTCCTAGGGAGAAGTGAATTTGTTTCATTCAAAGAGCCCTGGGAATAAAGGTAGGCTCAGAAAATCAGAGGCATCGACCACATTTTGAACAGCTCACGTCTTCAGACTGCTAAGTTGGCCATTGCCGGGCCGAGTCCATCCTCTCCTGTTTGCTTTCTGAAATGCAAACTGCCCTGATGAAATCTGAAGTCAGAGCTGCAACATTGACTCAGCAGCCTGCCATATTGCAAGGCCTTATGCCAGGAGCTGTGGGGGGATATAAAATGTCAGGGGAGGCTGGAATATAGCATCTCCTAGGGGAAATGGCAGCCGTGGACAGATAAATTAAAAAAAAAAAGGCTCCATGCTCCCAATACGGGGACCTGTGTTCGATCCCTGGTCAGGGAACTAGATCCTGCATGCATGCCGCCACTAAAAGATCCCGTGTACAGGGAACTTACTCGGTGCTCTGTGGTGACCTAAATGAGAAGGAAATCCAAAAAAGAGGGGATATGTGTATACACATAGCTGATTCACTTTGCTGTACAGTATAAACTAACACAATATTGTAAAGCAACTATACTCCAATAACAATTTAAAAAATAAAAAAATTTAAAAATTTAACAAATAGAAAAATAAAAGATCCTGCGTGCTGCAACTAAGACCCAGTGCAGCCAAACAAACAAACAAATAAATAAATAAAATATTTTTAAAAATAAAATTAAATGAAATGAAAAACTTGGACTTCCCTGGTGGTCCAGTGGGTAAGACTCCGTGCTCCCAATGCAGAGGGCCTGGGTTCAATCCCTGGTTGGGGAACTAGATACCGCACGCACGCCGCAACTAAGAGTTCATGTGCCACAGCTAAGACCCGGTGCAGCCAAAATTAATTAATAAATAAATAATAAATAAGTAAATAAAATAAAATAACTTTAAAAAACCATGCATTGAATAAATAATAAATTAAAAACTTAAGCTCTGTGAAGGACAGTTAACAAAATGAAAAAACAAGTCACAGACAGGGAGAAAATCTTTGCAAAACATATATTTGATAAAGGAGTGGTATCAAAAATATATAAAAAAACTCTTTTAAACTCAACAATAAGAAAACTAACTTCCTGACTAAAAGTGGGCAAAAGATCTGAACAAACACCTCACCGAAGAAGATATACAGATGGCAAATATGCATGTGAAAATATGCTCAACATCATATGTCATTAGGGAATTGCAAATTAAAACAGTGAGATACTACTACACACCTATTAGAATGGCTGAATTTCAAAGCACTGACAACACCAAACATTGGTGAGGATGTGGAGCAACAGGAACTCTCATTCATGGCTGCTGGGAATGTAAAATTGTACAGTCATTTTGAAAGATAGTATGTCAGTTTCCTACAAAACTAATTGTAATTTTTAAGTTGGAAATCAAATATGTAACTTGTTTGAGGTAAATAGTACCACAAGCAGATTTTCTTTAAGAGCCAAACAAATCTTTAAAAGCAAGTATCAATATAAGACAAAGCTTCTGGTATAGGATCAGTAGTAAAAAAATAATGATGTATGAGTACTTGGATAATAAACCCACTTTGCAATAGCACAACTTTAGGTATATATTGTGGATTCTCTATAGTTCAGAATTCTGAAATATACAACAACAGGCTGACTGTCCCTAAAGAAAACTATTTTTAAAAAGGCGTAACTTAGGTGTTCTTATATTTGACCAACTCCATCTAAGTTTAGATGTGTTGAAGGACGTAGGTTAGTGGTTTTCAAAGTGTGAGCAAAGGGGACCCATGAGGTAAAAACCATTTTAACAACACTATTAAAGACATTATCTGCCTCTCACTCTTGTTCTCTCATTAGTGTAGAGTGGAATTTTCCAGAGGCTACATGAAGTGTGATATCACAACAGATTGAATGTTGATATGAGAATCCAGCTGTCTTTTATTAATCCAGACATTAAAGAGATATGCAAAAATGTAAAGTGAGTCCACTTTTCTCACTGATGTGCTTTTTTTGTTTTGGAAAGTATAATTATTTTTAAAATATGTCAACCTGTAATGGTTTTTTTAAAAAAAATAAATTTATTTATTTTATTTATCTTTGGCTGCATTGGGTGTTTGTTGCTGCATGCGGGCTTTCTCTAGTTGCAGCGAGCAGGGGCTACTCCTCATTGCAGTGCACGGGCTTCTAATTGCAGTGGCTTCTTTTGTTGCGGAGCACGGGCTCTAGGCGTGTGGGTTTCAGTAGTTGTGGCGCATGGGCTTAGTTGCTCCACAGCATGTGGGATCTTCCCGGGCCAGGGCTCGAACCCATGTACCCCTCATTGGCAGGCGGATTCTTAACCACTGTGCCACCAGGGAAGCCCCCCTGTAATGGTTTTGTTATTATTTTGTAATGAACAAATATTTTTAAATTCTGTCTTAATTTCTAATATGGAAACTTTTAATATCTATAACTCATACAAACAAAAAGTCTTAGAGATTTCATAAAATTTTAAAATGTAAAGGAATGCTGAACCCTCAAAATTTGAGAACCAGTAATTTAGCAAGCCATGTGCACCTTGCTACTTGATGTATTTAAAAAAAATAAGGTATAGGGTAGTGACAGTGAGATAAGGAAGAAAAACATAGGGCTCCCCTGGTGGCGCAGTGGTTAAGAATCCACCTGCTAATACAAGGGACACAGGTTCGAGCCCTGGTCTGGAAAGATCCCACATGCCGTGGAGCAACTAAGCCCGTGCACCACAACTACTGAGCCTGCGCTCTAGGGCCCGTGAGCTACAACTACTGAGCCTGCATGCCACAACTACTGAACCCTGTGCTCCTAGAGCCCGTGCTCTGCAACAAGAGAAGCCACCAAAATGAGAAGCCCACACAACACAATGAAGAGTAGCCCCTGCTCGCCACAACTAGAGAAAGCCCATGCACAGCAACAAAGACCAAATGCAGCCAAACATTAAAATTAAAAGAAAAAAAAAAGAAAAACACAGAGGCGTAAGTCCTAATGACTACTCATGCATATTCTTTTGACAACAAGAAAAAAAAGGCAAATAATTTGCACAGGAACTTTAACATATTCTCTACAGTGGTCTCACTTTGCTGACATCATTTATACAAATTCTTCAGTTTTTACTTGACTATTATTATCAATATGTGCTTCCATGATTATTTAATCAACCTCCTCATGTGTTAACTTTTCTTGAAGGTGTTTTATCATGTGATGTAGTTATGTCGCACCAACACAGATAGTGTCATCCTTATTAAACACAAGGAATGTTTCTCTAATTTCTTTTTTATGTTTTTCATTTTTCTTGTCATCATTGTCATAAAGTCCAGAAAGTCAATTGTACTATTTCCATCACCATTTGTTTCATTAATTTATCCTGAAACTTTGCTTCTAGGGAATTTTGCCCAAGAGGCCTCATTACAGTCTCCAATTTTTTGATGTTCATCACCATCCTTGTCAAATAGTGGAAAACTTCTTTCAATTCTGCACTCTGTTTTCCCTTCAGCTGGTCAACCACGCTGCCAGTGCCACTTGTCTTCAAGTGACAGTCACACAAACGTTCAGTTCATTAGCTCCACTCAGACACTCTGAAATACTATTACTTCTTAATGTTTATATGTTTATATTTATACATATTTTAAGTAAAACTTACATGGAAAAAGCTTATGTGTGCATTCGCTATTTTTTAAAATTAATTAATTTATTTTAATTGAAGTATAGTTGATTTACAATGTTGTGTTAGTTTCTGGTGTACCGCAAAGCGATTCCCTCCCCCACCTCATCCTCTCTCTTGGCAACCGCAAGTCCATTTTCTATGTCTATGAATCTGTTTCTGTTTCATAAATAAGTTCATTTGTGTCATTTTTTTAGATTCCACATATAAGTGATATCATATGGTATTTGTCTTTCTCTTTTTGTTGTTTTTTAAAATTTATTTTATTTTATTTATTTTTCTTTTATTTTTTTGGCTGCATCGGGTCTTCGTTGAGGCGTGCAGGCTTCTCTCTAGTTGTGGTGTATGGGCTCCAGGGCGTGTGGGCTCTGTAGTTTGTGGCACGCGAGCTCTCTTGTTGAGGTGCGCAAGCTCAGTAGTTGTGGCTTACGGGCTTAGCTGCCCTGTGGCACGTGGGATCTTAATTCCCTGATCAGGGATCGAACCTGCGTCCCCTGCATTGGAAGACGATTCTTTACCACTGGACCACCAGGGAAGTCCCTTTCTCTTTTTGACTTACTTCACTTAGTATGATAATCTCTAGGTCCATCCATGTTGCTGCAAATGTCAATATTTCATTCTTTTTTATGGCTGAGTACTATTCCAATGTGTGTGTGTGTGTGTGTGTGTGTGTGTGTGTGTGTGTGTGTGTATGTATCACATCTTCTTTATCCATTCATCTGTCGATGGACATTTAGATTGCTTCCATGTCTTGGGACTTCCCTGGTGGTCCAGTGGGTAAGACCCCGGGCTTCTAATGCAGGGGGCCCAGGTTCAATTCCTGGTCGGGGAACTAGATCCCGCATGCATGCCGCAACTAAGAGTCCGCATGCTGCAACTAAGACCCAGGGCAGCCAAAAATAAAAAAAATAAATAAGTAAATAGATTGCTTCCATGTCTTGGCTATCGTAAATAGTGCTGCTATGAACATAAGGGTGCATGTATCTTTTTGAATTATAGTTTTGTTGGGATATATTCCCAGGAGTGGGATTGCTGGATCATATAGCAACTCTATTTTTAGTTTTTTGAGGAACCTCCATACTGTTTTCCATAGTGGCTGCACCAATTTACATTCCCACCAATAGTGTAAGAGGGTTCCCATTCACTGGGTTTTGCAAATTCATTGGTTTATTTGATAAATGCATGTGGCATTGGTAACCACCAAATGAGAAAGAAAAAGTCATTTGTTACAGTCAGGAACTAGTTTTGCACTATCAGGCTTTGGCATTCTCTTGTTTTTTACTGATGAGTACAAGTCTGCTGTATGAATATACCATACTTGGCTTTTCCATTCACCTGTTTGTGGTCATTGGGTTGTTTTCCAATCTTTAGCTGTTAAGAATAAAAATGGTATGCATAAAAAGACTTTGTACGTGTATATTTTGTGAACATATATTTTCATTACTCTTCTAGAAAATATCTAGGTGTGAAATTGCTGGGTCATATGGTAGGTGACATTTAGCTTTATGAGTAGCTGCCAGATTTTCCAAAGTGTTTTACCATCTTACATTTTCCAACAACGTGTGAATGTCTCAGTTGCTCTTCTTCCTCGCCAACCAGGGTAGGCGTTGTCATTGTTTTCAATGTTAGCCATTCTAGTGGGTAGGAAATGGTACCTTGTGGGTTTAATTTGAATTTCCTTTTCAGAAAACATCATCCATCATATTAACTGAATGCTGCTCATTTGAATTCTACTGTTTTTTAAATATATTTTATATTTATATTGCTGTACAATTACATTTAATTTTCTAACTTGCTTTGGTTTTATCCTTGTACAAGGAGCTATAAGAATAAGACATTTATTTTATTTTTTAGAATAAGGCATTTATATCTACTTTTCTGTTTGTACATATATAAGTAGCATCATAATAAAAATAATGTAGGTCAACATTTGAGGCTCATAATTTTTCCTTTACAAGATGTAAGTGCATTGCTCAAGTCTGAACCACTAACCCAGCCCACATATTTCTGCCATTCAAGTCTTTGTCCAATTTTCTTCTTTTAAAAATGTATTTTATTTTATTATTATTTTTTTAGAAATCAGTTTTTTTTTAATTTAAATTTTTATTTTTTAAATTTATTTTTGGCTGCGTTGGGTCTTCATTGCTGTGCGCGGGCTTTCTCTAGTTGTGGCGATTGGGGGCTATTCTTCCCTGCGGTGCACGGGCTTCGCTTTGCGGTGGCTTCTCTTGTTGCGGAGCAGGGGCTCTAGGTGCGCGGGCTTCAGTAGTTGCAGCACGTGGGCTCAGTAGTTGTGGCTCGCGGCCCCTAAAGGGCAGGCTCAGCAATTGTGGCTCACGGGCTTAGTTTCTCCGCGGCATGTGGGATCTTCCTGGACCAGGGCTTGAACCCGTGTCCCCTGCATTGGCAGGTGGATTCTTAACCACTGTGCCACCAGGGAAGTCCCAATACTTATTTTTAAATAAAGATGTGAGAATTGTCCTCTACTCCTTAGCTCCACACTCTTATTTTAAAAGATAATTACTGTTAACAATTTGGGGACTTCCCTGGTGGCGCAGTGGTTAAGAATCCGCCTGCCAATGCAGGGGACATGGGTTTGAGCCCTGGTCCAGGAAGATCCCACATGCCGCAGAGCAACTAAGCCCGTGCGCCACAACTACTGAAGCCCGTGCGCCTAGAGCCAGTGCTCTGCAGCAAGAGAAGCCACTGCAATGAGAAGCCTGTGCACCTCAACGAAGAGTAGCCCCTGCTCACCGCAACTAGAGAAACCCCACCTACAGTGATGAAAACCCAACGCAGCCAAAAGTAAATAAATAAAATTTTAAAAAAAAAAGAGGGACATTTAAAAAAAAAAAGTTTGGGGGGGTAGTGGGAGGGAGGTCACTTCATACTTTCCACTTTAATACATCATGGGCACCTAGGCTTATATCTACTGATCTACCTTAATCTTTTTCGTGGTCACGTCGTGTTTCATTATATGGATGGATTACAGTTTTATAACCAGTCCCTGTAGGCTTTTAGATTCCTTCTCACATTTGCTATGAGCTCTTTACATCATTAAAAAATGAAACTATCTCACATTTCCTGGTAACATTTTCCTGTCTAAATTTTCCCCATAAGCCTTTGAATGTTGTTAACTTTTCACACACAATTTAAAACTTTTAAGAACTTAACAGCTGTCTGTGTGTTCCTTCTTTTTCTTCATGGTGTCTTCTGCTCTACTCTGGGCTTCACCATCTAGGAAGAAAGACTGAGGAGGCAACATGGCTCCTGCGTGCTGGGCGTGGGAGGGACACCCCCTCAGCTCTAACATCTCCTCCAGTGTCCACCCTAGGAAGGTGATATTCAGTGTTCTGGAATCAGTTCCCCCACCGCTTTATTTTTTTTGCTTTATTATCCCCTGACATAACTTCAACTGCTCCTTCCCTATCTGCTTCAAAATCCATCTCTTTAGCACCAGACTCTTCCCCAGATGCCTTCTACTCCTATCCAGATAGATGTCTTGTATCTCCAAGACAACAGCCCTCCAGCCAGACTCACTATACGCACCCACAAAAACGGATTCCCTTTTTCTCAAGACCTCGTAGTCTTTCACCATCCATATCAAACCAGTCATCACAAACCTTATTGATTCTACCTTCTAAGAATCTCTGGATGCTTTCTCTTCAAGCCCACTGTTACTGTCTGGGTTATGGCAACTGAAATTGTCAAGTCCTGTGTGTGACAATTATTTAAATCTTAGTACAACAACAACAAAACCCAAAAAACAAAACATAACAGAAAAATCTTAGTACAGTTGACCCTTGAACAACATGGGTTTGAACTGCACAAGTCCACTTATATGAGGATTTTTTTCCCACTGCATAAATATATAACTATAAAGTTATTGGAGGATTTTTCACTGGGCAGTTGGGTGCCCCTAACCCCAGTGTTGTTCAAGGGTCAACTGTAAATAGAAGTGATCTAATTTCCTCCCTTCCTCTCTGTTCCTCTCCCTCCCTCCTTTCTTCTTTTTTGTCTCCCCATCCAATCCATCATCCATGCTGCCCTCCAAAGTTCTCTCTCCAAAAGGCAGATTTGGTTGTTACTCCAAAACTGTAAGATAATAAACTTGTGTTGTTTCAAGCCACTAAGTTTATGGTAATTTGTTACAGCAGCAATTGGAAATTAATAGTGGGGGTGGGCATAGACAGCAGTATTAAGTAGAGTGGTCAGGGTTGGCCTCGTTAAAGTAAAAATTAAGCAAAGTCTTGAAGGAAGTGAAGGAGCTGGCTAATGGTCTACCTGGGGAAAGAGCATTTCAGGTAAAAGGAACAGAATGAAGGCCCTAAGAGGGAACTGTCTGGTGTGTCTGAGGCTTAGGAAGGAGGCCAGTGGAGCAGAGAGAGTGAGGGAGAGAGAAGTGGGGGAAGAGGCCAGAGAGTTGACAAGCTGGGGTCCGTGCAGATCATGCGAGCCCTTGGAGGTCATTGCCAGGATTTGGCTTTTACACTGACTGATATGGAAATCAGGAAAGGGTTCTGAGCAGAGAGGTGACACAATCTGTCTCCTGATTTAAAAGGACCCTCTGGCTGCTCTGAGTTGAGAAAACTCCAGGAAGATTTGGGTAGAAGCAGGGAGACCAAGCTATAGCAACATGTGGGTGGGAGATGATAGTGGCTCTGACCAGGGTCATAGCAGTGGTGAGAAGTGGTCAGATCCTGAATACATTTTGAAGATCATCAACGGGATTTCCTGACAGACTGGATATGGGGTGTCAAGGTTGAGTTTTATTTTTGTGGAATTCTTTTTTTTTTTTTATAACCTTCAATATTCTCCTTTTATTAAAATGAAAATATTTTATTTTTAATATCAGAATACCTTAGATAGCTATAATTAATGTACTACACTGTAGTTCATTCTCATTCTAACTTCTTTATATACATAGAACAGTGAGACTCTTACCCAAGGTTGTAGCTCACCTCTACTTCCTCACAGACTTTTTTTTTTTAACATCTTTATTGGAGTATAATTGCTTTACAATGGTGTGTTAGTTTATGCTTTATAACAATGTGAATCAGTTATACATATACATATATCCCCATATCTCTTCCCTCTTGCGTCTCCCTCCCTCCCACCCTCCCTACCCCACCCCTCTAGGTGGTCACAAAGCACCAAGCTGATCTCCCTGTGCTATGCGGCTGCTTCCCACTAGCTATCTGTTTTACACTTGGTAGTGTATATATGTCCATGCCACTCCCTCACTTTGTCCCAGCTTACCCTTCCCCCTCCCCGTGTCCTCAAGTCCATTCTCTAGTAGGTCTGCGTCTTTATTCCTGTCTTGCCCCTAGGTTCTTCATGACCATTTTTTTTTTTTTTTAGATTCCATATATATGTGTTAGCATACAGTATTTGTTTTTCTCTTTCTGACTTACTTCACTCTGTATGACAGACTCTAGGTCCATCCACCTCACTACAAATAACTCAATTTCATTTCTTTTTATGGCTGAGTAATATTCCATTGTATATATGTGCCACATCTTCTTTATCCATTCATCTGTCAGTGGACACTTAGGTTGCTTCCATGGCCTGGCTATTGTAAATAGAGCTGCAATGAACATTGTGGTACATGACTCTTTTTGAGTTATGGTTTTCGAGACTTCTCTAGTAACAAACTATAGAAATGATCCCTGAAAGTATAGTCTTTATTTTTGTGGAACTCTTAAATGATTTTTAAAAATAGTACTGCCTTTCCCAATCCTGCCAAGAATGGGAAGCTAGATTAAAGAAATCTCAAGTCAGACCAGTCCCTCTTTGACTATACAGCCCTTATAACACCCCAACTGTACAATCAGGTTTTTGTTACTAAGGATTAGGAGAGACCCCTGCACAGTTGGTGCCTGTTGTTGTTGTTGTTGTTTTTCATCTGTTAATCAAACTTACTTTATCATTCTTTTAAAAAATTTTATTTTATTGAAGTATACTTGATATACAATATTATGTTAATTTCTGCTGTACAACAAAGTGATTTGGTTATACATATATATACATTCTTTTTTCATATTCTTTTCCATTATGGTTTATCACAGGATAATGAGTATAGTTCCCTGTGCTATACAGTAGGACCTTGTTGTTTATCCATTCTATATGTAATAGTTTGCTTCTGCTAATCCCAAACTCCTACTCCATCCTTCCCCCACTCCCCCTCCCCCTTGGCAACTACAGTCTGTTTTCTATGTCTGGGAGTCTGTTTCTGTTTCGTAGATAAGTTCATGTGTGTCATATTTTAGATTCCACATCTTTATCATTCTTGATAGTCTTGTATACATGCGGTTTTGGGAATTCTTTGAGCAGCTTGTAACATCTTATTGGTTCCTTCATTAATTAATTTTTCCCTAATCAGTTTTGATAAATGAGGAAATAAAATTATGTTGTTTGCACACTTTATCCAAGATTGGAGTCACATTGGCTACATCAAATCAGTGCTTGAGCAAATGTGAAATTAGAGCTTTTTTAGCCTGGAACATTCTGGGTGTTGTTATTAAAGAAGATGCCATTTTATTTATTTATTTATTTGTTTATTTATTTTTTTAAACAATGAAGAGAGTTAACCAAATTTTGGCTGCATTTATTGATACATAGTGTTTATTTTTATTTATTTTTAAATATTTATTTATTTATTTTTGCCTGCATTTGGTCTTTGTTGCTGTGCACGGGCTTTCTCTAGTTGCGGTGAACAGGGCTACTCTTCCTTGCGGTGTGCGGGCTTGTCATTGCGGTGGCTTCTCTTGTTGAGAACACGGGCTCTCGGCACGTGGGCTTCAGTAGTTGTGGCTCGCGGGCTCTAGAGCGCAGGCTCAGTAGCTGTAGCACATGGGCTTATTTGCTCTGCGGCATGTGGGATCTTCCCTGACCAAGGCTGCAACCTGTGTCCACTGCATCGGCAGGCAGATTCTTAAGCACTGCGCCACCAGGGAAGTCCCTCACTGTACTTCTATCAAAGAAGTTGATTTAAGTCTCTCCTCTTCTGAACATCCATAGATTTTACTCTCACAGACCATATCTATTGTGGCATCAGGCAGAGTGGTCACAAAATCCCTGTAACATCAATTTCATTGTCCAAAACCCAGCAAAATGCATACTATTTGAGCATCATGGGAATATCACAGTACAGTCCCAAGATGATTTCAGCACACATTTTATATATATATATATATATATTTTTTTTTTTTTTCGGCTGCACCAGGTCTTAGTTGCGGCACGTGGGATCTTCGTTGCCGCGTGCAGGATCTTCGTTGTGGCATGCGAACTCTTAGTTGCGGCCTGTGGGATCTAGTTCCCTGAGCAGGGATCGAACCCAGGCCCCCTGCATTGGGAGTGCGGGGTCTTAGCCACTGTACCACCAGGGAAGTCCCTCAGCCCACTTTTTAAAAGCATGTTTAGTACAATATTTTAGTAGAACTGAGATGTTTGGAGAGTCCCTTGGAGGTTTGTGATAAGAGAATGTGACCCATATCTCTCAGGTTATTCAACCTAATCACTAAATGATTAATAATTCAAGTCCTTTCTATACCTCTGGGTATATGGGTGATTCTGAACATGGCAGATCCTTAGGGTAGAGGGTGAAGAGTGGAGACTGAAAGCTTTGTCTTTGCTGTAAACGAGCCTGCCAGACAGATGACCTGGGGAAGGCCATTTAGTTTCTTTGAGCTACAGTTTCTCATTTGGGCTCAGAGTTAAATATCACTAAGGGGCTTCCCTGGTGGCGCAGTGGTTAAGAATCCGCCTGCCAATGCAGGGGACACGGGTTCGAGCCCTGGTCCGGGAGGATCCCACATGCCGAGGAGCAACTAGGCCCGTGTGCCACAGCTACTGAGCCTGCACTCTAGAGCCAGCGAGCCACAACTGCTGAAGCCCGCATGCCACAACTACTGAAGCCTGCGCTTGTAGAGCCCGTGCTCCACAACAAGAGAAGCCATCGCAATGAGAAGCCCTCGCACTGCAACGAAGAGTAGTCCCCGCTCGCCGTGACTAGAGAAAGCCTGTGCACAGCAAGGAAGACCCAACTCAGCCAATAAATAAATACATACATAAATATCACTAAGGTTCTTTCCAACGTAGAGAGAGTAGTATTTTCTACCCAAAGACCTGGATTTTAGTCTTGGCTTTGCCATTTATTAGCTGTGTGACCTTGGGCAAATTACAAAACCTCTTTGAACCTCTGACTTCTCACCTGAAAAACGGGGATAATCATAATTTGCAAGTTGTTCCAAGCACCAAATAAACTGATATATCGGGTAATACTGTCTAATAAACCATAAAGGAACACTAATGCAGAGGTATCAATTTTTATTTTTAAGAGTAGCTTGTCATAAAGGAAAACAAAATAAAACACAGTTTTGAGTTGTGTTCTTGGTTTCTTCAGAATTTGCAAAAACGGAAAAATTGTAAATGTGCTTACTGGGCCTTTATAGCAACAAGCACTTAGTTTGAAATACAGTATTAATGGCTTATAATATATAGACCGGTGCACTCTGGGAATGCTTGGTCGTGGTGAAGAGAGCCTATCAGCTCTGATATGGAGGTGCATGGAGCCCAGCATCAGGCAGCGGCTGGGTTATAGGTCTCCAGCAGGACACAAAACACAGCACATCAGGAGGCCAAGAAACACTTTGATTCTTGGGACCTTTTTTTTTTTTTTTTTTTTTATTTAATTTGTTTTTGGCTGCACTGGGTCTTCGTTGCTGCGCGGGCTTTCTCTATTTGCGATGAGCGGGGGCTACTGTTTGTTGCGGTGCACGGGCTTCTCACTGCAGTGGCTTGTCTTGTTGCGGAGCACGGGCTCTAGATGCACAGGCTTCAGTAGTTGCAGCATGTGGGCTCAGTAGTTGTGGTGCGCAGGCTCTAGAGCGCAGGCTCAGTAGTTGTGGCACACGGGCTTAGTTGCTTCCACAGCATGTGGGATCTTCCCGGACCAGGGCTCGAACCCAAGTCCCCTGCATTGGCAGACGGATCCTTAACCAGAGCGCCACCAGGGAAGTCCATGTGGCCTGTCTTTAAAGCCAGCAATGGCTGGTCGAGTTTCTCTCATGATGCCATCCCTCTGATTCTGCCTCTCTCTTCTGCATTTAAAGGATCCTTGTAATTACACCTGGCCCACCTAGATAAGATTTTCCACCAAAGTAATCTTCTTTTAAGGTCAGCTGATTAGCAACCTTAATTCCATCTGCACCCTTAATTCGCCCTTCCTTTGTAACATAACATAGTTACATGGGGACTAGGACATGGATGTCTTGGGTGGGGGGCATTATTTTGCCTCCCACAGTGACAATTTTGTCACTATACTAACAAGACCAAGTGCTGAGCTCAGCACTGGGAAATTAAGCATGAATAACTCGTGCTCCCTAATCTCCATTCATTCATGGGGGGAGCACCTCACCTAGGTTTGGCAAATCAGAGTGGGCTTCCAGGACTAGGTGATGTCAAAGCTGAGAAGCGACAGATGAGCAGGAGCAGAAGCAAGGCCAGTTGAGAGTAGGGGTTTAAGAAGAATGTTCCAAGCAGAGGGGATAACACACTCCAGAGGCTCCCTGAAGAGAGAGCATGGGGGATTTGGGGGGCAGAAGAGATTCAGGGGGGCTAGACAGCAGGTAAAATGGAGAGGGGAAAACAGTGATGCTGCGAGGTAGGACAGAGCAGGGACCGTTAAGGAGTTTGGACTTTATCCCAAAGGCAAGGTATTTAAATGGGGGAGCGACACGGTCAGATTCATGGGGTAGAGGCATCAATCAGGCTGCTGTGCAGAGAAGGCACTGATAGGAGCGGACAGCTCAGTGGGAGAGCTGGAGGGGCCCAGGGGAGAGGCAGCAGAAATGGAGAGGATGGATGGATGGATGTAGGAGATGCTGAGGAGACAGAATCATCAGGGGTGGTGAATGGAGTTAAAGGGAATGCCTGGGTTTCTGTTTGGGCAACAGGTGCTTCTGCTTGTGCTTTTCACAGAGACAGAAATGTAGAAATAGGGTCACATTGTGGCGGCGGGGGTGGGGGGGCAGTGGTTGTAATAAGATGCTTTTAGGACGTGTTAAATTTGGGATGCTTGTGGCCATCCTAGTGTGGATTCTGGTAGGCACATCAGTATGGAAGTCAGAGACCCAGAAGAAGAGTCTAGGATGAAGATGCCTATTTTGGTGTGATCATCAACTAGATGAAAGCCATGGGAGGGGGGGATGGTTTCACCCAGGAAGAGGGTGCAGAGTGAAAGTCAAGAAGTCACAGGGTAAGGAGCACAAACATCGGAGGGGCTGGAAAGGCAGACTCAGCCTCCTATAACTGGAGGGGCCAGCTTCCTTTCCCTTCCTTCCTTCCACCCTCCCTCTCTCCTTTTCTTCCCTTGTTTCCTTTCTTCCTCACTCCCTTCTTTGCTTCCTTCCCCTTCCTCCTTTTCATTATTCCATTCTAATTCAGTCCAAAATTAGGCTTGACGAGCCCAGATGAGGTGGTCATGGTGGCCTGTGTGAGGACAGCAAAGAAATGGGGCGGCAGGGACAGCCCACCGGGGTCCACTAATTGGCAACATAGAAAGGATTGAGCACATGGAGACGGATTCTGAATATATATTGAGATACTGGGAGCCAAGTTTCTCACTGTTGGAGAAGAGAGGAAGAAATATGGTGGAAAGGGGAAACGAGAATGGGCCCTGTGTTGTTGGCTTGGAATTGCAACTGTTGGTGTAAATTCATGCTTTGTAATGTAGAAAGATATAGCTATAAAGAGAGATATAAAAGTGTATGTGGGGGTTATACATGTATTTATTCCCTGTTCCATCCACTGAAAGAGCCTGGGAGCTGTGACTCCTGATAGCAAAAGAAACCAAGGCTCCTTGAGAAATGACTAATTTCAGTCAAGGCTTGGGAATGTATAAGACGGACCTGGAAAATTTTGCTTTGGAAGAAGTGTTCAAATAATGATGGGAACGTGTCAAAAGACACAGAAGGTGATTTGAAGGCTCTCACTTGCCAAATCTGAGATAATTTGACCACAAAAGTAAATAAGAATAATAATTGGTTAAAAACAATTGAAAAAACACAGAAATTCATGGGTCTACACGGATCTAAAAAAATGAACAAATAAATGGGGAAGAGAAACTCTTCTTCATATAGTAGAATGTAAGTCAACAAATGCAGAAAGATACCAAGAGGGCCTAGAGATAGGAGAGAATTGAAGAAACATAATGGAAACCAGAAGAATGACATGTATGGAGGCGGGTGTGGTCAACAGTGTTGATTATTACTGAGGGGAAGAGCAAGATAAATTCTAGAAAGGGTCTTATGGCTTCGGGCCCATGGAGGTTGTTGGTGAGAATCTATTGAATGGGTTGAGGAGGGAATGGGGAGGGAGAAAGTGGACACACTGAGCACAGACAATTCCCTGAAGAAATTTCGCTATGAAGTGGAAGAAATAGAGGGGTAGCCGCAGGTAAACACACTGAGTTTAGGGAGGGCTTTTCGAAATGGAAGAAACATGAGTAGTTTAAATGCTAATGAGAAGGAACTAAAAAAGAGGGACAGGTTAAAGATACAGGAAAGTAGGAAGAAAATTGATGTGAGGTTCCAGAGAAAGCAGGAAGAGAGAAAACCCCCCAGATGGGGGATTAGCACTTTCTTTATAACATGAGGGAAGGAGGAAAGGCAGAATACAGGATATTATGTAGATTTAGGGGCAAAAAGTTGAGAGAGTTTCTGTCTGATGGCTTCCAAGTCTTTGTGAAATAAGAGATGGGGTCACGGATGGCAAGTGAGGGGCAGATGAAGAGCGCAGAGAAGCATCTGGAAAACATGGGAGATAAAAAGCTGGCAAACATGCAAACAACTCCTTGGAAGTATCAGGGGTCCAGTGGAGGGTGGCAGTCATCAAGTTACAGTGGCCCCAACCTATGTGGTCATGGGGTCTTTGTCCTGTCCTTCTCAGACTGGCTCTGCAAACCTGAAAGGGCCGGCTTTCTTTTCCTTCCTTCCACCCTCCCTTTCTTCTTTCATCCCTTCTTTCTTTGGCAGGTGGAAATGATGTATCATGTACCAGTTACCAGTTGATGCCTCTTAGCTCCAAATCCACCCTTCATGGTCTGCTTTGCAAACGTGGAGATGGGTCCTTTAAGTGTTTCCTTGTGAGCTGATGCAATATTAAGTATTGTCAGTAGAGGGCGCTAGAGATCCATTTCAGGGACACGGGGCTTTTCTTTCTGGTTCAGGTGTACTATTCCCAGGCACCTGCGGTGCGCGGTGGTTAGCAGCACCTAACGGCCAGCAGCTTTCCGCAGCACACCCCTTGGGTGATTTTATAATGGACTGCCTCCAGTGAGACATGCCTTCATTAACCGCTTAATCTAGCACCCCGAAAAGTAGATTTCCAGCAAGTTCCAGGAGGCGGATTTCTAGCACACCCCACCCACCACAACTCTACCATCCAATTACTCAGGACTGTTCCCGCCCCGCCTCCCCACCAATGTGGTCTGGATCTCAGCCCTGAGGGGCGGGGGGATCCTTCCTTAGGGATAATAGCTACTCTTTACATCTGCTATTCTTATATTCTTTAGAGTTCTCTTTACTTCTTACTAGCCAGTCCTTAGTTCCTCTGATCCTCTGTTACAATAATTCTTTATTTGCTTAATTTTTGTGTGGTTTATGTCTCCTGATTGGATCCTGACAGATACAGGATTGGTACAAGCAGTGGTACCAGGAGACAGACTTGCAAAGATGGGATTTGGGGATAGGTTTGGTCATGGCTTTGGCTTTGAGTACAGTGCTGAGCTCCTTGTCAATGGAAAATGGGATGCTGGTAATTTATCACATGAAGTGAGGTTGCAGTTAATCAAGCTATTTGTTGTTTATTGTGATGAAATGCCAACTGAAGCACATACCTTGGAGGCTAAGTGGCTGCTGCACTTGACAGTTACAACAGTAATGATGACTTTGAAGACTGTGGTATGAGACGGATTCTTGTGAGTGTACTTAAGCACTTACAGAGAGAAGAACCACAAGCTCAAGTCTTTAACTCTCAGCTTAAGTCATGGTTTAAGAACCTGACATTGCCATGATAGCCCTCTTATTCTTATACAAGAATCTCTTATTTCTTGTATCAACAGGGCTAATATTGTTGAAAATCAAACACAAATTTAAGTATGTCGGTTGCTGAATTACAGCAAGAGTTGAGCTCACAGTCTCACCACGTTTCTCATGTGAAAGTTAGGGCATGAATTGGTAAAGAATGGGATTCTAAAACTTGGAATGGGAACGTATGTTTGGATCCAGATGAAAGTGACGATTTCTCATGGAAGCTGAGAAGCCAAAGGGGTGGATTATCCAGTTATTAATTTATTGCTTCTCAGATCCACATCCATCCTTCATTGCCTGCTCTGCAAAAATAAAGATGGGTCCTTTAAATATGTTTTCTGTGCCAGCTAGTATGATGTCCAGCTTTGTCAGCAGAGGTACTGAGGAGACATTGCAAGAGGAAGAAGTTTTCCTTCCTGCTTCTGATGTGCTCCTGTTGGCAGACTCCTGTGACGTGAGCAGCTTCTCCAGTACCCAGCTCTTGCTTCCAGGTAGCTTCCTTATCCTGGATGCTGTTTCCACGCAGTGATTCAGTTGACCCGAGAGTCAGTTGAAATTTCTCTTTCCCCTGCTGTCCCATATGTTGACCACCAGGTCAAGTGGATTCTGTCTGCTGAATATTTCTCATCCCTCCTTCCCTCTGCCCCCCACCCATACCCCCTCTCCATGCCCACTCCCACTGCTTCTGTTCAAGCCTTGCTTGCAGGGTTTGAGTAGCTCCTAGCCTACAGCCTCTGCCTGTATTTTCACCTCTATTAATTCACTCTCCACACTTCAGACAGAGTGATTTTACTAAAATAAAACCGGATCCTGTTGTTCCCCAGCTTAAGTTCTTCAAACGGGTTCCCGGTGCTTATAACAGTGGTCTCCAAACTTTGTTCCTACATTGCATCAGTGAAACGTTTTTGAGCATGCAACCACAATCTGTGTACATTAAGTTATATATATGTTCTGCTCTACTTAAAATTATGAATATGGGGGGAAGGATAAATTGGGAATTTGGGATTAACAGATAGACACTACTATATATGAAATAGATAAACAACAAGGACCTATTGTAGAGCACAGGGAACTATATTCAATATCTTGGAATAACCTGTAATGGAAAGGAATCCGAAAGAGAGTATATATATATATACACACACACACACGGTTTTATATATATATATATAAATAAATCGCTTTGCTGTACACCTGAAACATTGTAAATCAACTATAATTCAATAAAAAATTTAAAAATACATTCCAGTAGGTAAAAATTATGAATATGATAAAATATATACAAAAAAGGAATGAAAATGTGCAAAGTAAAAATAAATATGAATAGAAGTTCTGATATTTTCTTTCCACATCTCAACAGTTATTCTTGGAATCTCCTGGGGGAGTATTTGCCCATTTTGAATACCACTTATTAATTGGACAAATGAACTGCTTAGCTTGGCATACCAAGCCTACATGATATCTTTTATTTGACAATAAAACTTGGCTTAGGGACTTCCCTGGTGGTCCAGTGGTTAAGACTTCACCTTCCAATGCAGCAGGTGTGGGTTCGATCCCTGGTCGGGGAGTTAAGAGCCCACATGCCTCAGGGCCAAAAAAACAAAACATAAAACAGAAGCAATATTGTAACAAATTCAGTAAAGACTTTTAAAATGGTCCACATCAAAACAAACAAACAAACAAAAACTTGGCTTAAAAACTACCTCTCTAGGGGATATATGTATGCGTATTCTCTTTGCTGTACAGTATGAACTAACACAATATTGTGAAGCAACTATACTCCAATAAAAATTTTTTAACAAACTACCTCTCACCTGTGCCACCTTCTCTTACTTTTCCAGCTGAAGTTGGAGACTTCCGCCCGAGATCCTGTGGCTCCTTTTTTCATATTTTTACCATAGCATTTTCATTAGTGGCAGCTCCAGAATCTCCACCTCAGAAGACGTAGAGGCAGAAATCTGGTTGGGGTAGTTGGGTTTGGAGGGAGCTGCAGCTACCTGATTTGTCTTACTACCAAACACACACTTTTTGCTTAGATTGTAGGGACTTTTTGGCTGTGCCACCCAGGCCCACAGCAGTGAAAGTGCCAAGTCCTAACCACTGGACCACCAGGGAACTCCCATTTAGGGACTTTTTTGGCGTGACTTTAGTGGAGGTGTTGAAGGTGATGAGGCTACTGAAGCACCCTGGCACCCACCCCTTGGCACACCTGAGGTTGGTGCGAGGCTGTCAGGGTCTGTTTATAGGGGACTCATCAGGAGGAAAGAGCACCAAGGCACACATGTCTGGTTCAAGAGTGATGGGCCGGGATCAAGCGAAAGTGGTTCTGAGTTGCCTTCTCAGTCTGTTCCTCTCATCATCTTCCAGCCCACAGCCCAGAGAGAAATGCTGTTAGAGAGGCAGATGGGGTCAGACGCTGCAGGGTCTCCCAGGCCATGGTGAGCCATTCAGGGTGTGTGGTGGGACCCCACTGTAGGGTTTGGAGCCAGGGAATTATATGGCTTGATTCATGTTTTACATCCACCACTCTCTGTCTTGTGGAAACAAGATTGTAGAGGGACACGTGGAAGTAGGGTCAGATTTGTGTGGGTCCTGTGGCAGCAATGGGACCTCAAGTGGACCATGGCCCTGGCAGTCATTACTACACGGGGCCCTCACGATGCTGGGAGACATGATTAAGAGCATGCCACATCAGAGGAATATCCGATGAGGTAGCCAAGAACACATGTCACACACACCCTGGGCAACTCAAGATTTTATGAGATGGAGTTCCCAGAGAGCAGGTTGGGTAGGACCAAAACCATGACATTCTCTTACAACTATGACGGTGGACTCATTTTTCATCTCCAGGCTCGTGTTAGTATGGCCTGGGAAACGTGGACGACACTTTTATTGCCATTTGCTTTTCATCTATCATTAAGAATTTTTGATCCATATAGTGTGACTATATATAAACGTTCACTGTGAAAGAGATATTTGAATACCCAGAAATTGATAAGTTTCCTCAGGCTTTTGAAACAACCCTTGTAACAAACACTAAAGAAGTACAAAGTATCATTGCTAATGAAAGTGGACAGAGGTGACGAGTCAATAGTACTTTGTACTTCAACCACCTTCCAGCAGAGCATCTCAAAGGGCTAGATATATATCTGAACATCAGACCCTTTCACAGAGGTCAGGAGGCTCTGTGATGATGACTTCTTTTCAGACCTAAGTATGACCCTTGTCAGGGTGAAGTCACCAGCTATTTCCCCAATCATAGAGCTATTGAATAACAGCTTTGGCCAGGATATGAGTATTGCGTTTGGCTTGTCATAACAGTTTCCTGGCCTGGGCAGGTGGAGTATTGCAGAAATGTGTGTGTGCAAGCACTCACGTGCACACAGTGGGGGTGGAAGTGGTGGTTGAACTTGATAAAACCAGGAGGAGGCAGGCTGCTAAAGGGGACATTGGCTTTGGCTTTGGCTTTGGGCAAAGTTCTGACTCTGCCCTTCCTAGCTGTGTGACTCTAGAAAATTAACAAATACCTGTGAGCCTCAGTTTCCTCTTTTGGAAAATGAAGATGATAATTCCTCCCTTGATGAGTTAGTTATATGTGGATTAGATGATCCAGTATGTGCAAAATATCTAATACATAATAGGGGTTGACTAAATATTTCCTGTAGCACATTCTTAATGACTGCTTAATTTAAGAATTTTTAGAACGACTATTGTTTTTGTAAAAATAATTTGAGATTATGTAAAATTCAAGTCATATACAAAAGCACAAAGAAGAAAGTAACAAATCATAAAATTTCCTACCACCAGGAAATAACTATTTTTAACACTAGGTGATAATCATTTCATACCTCTTTCTGTGCAAATAGGTAGTTTAATAGGTAGTTGGATAAATGAATGCATTAAAAATAACTTTACATATTATGTATGTATTTTAGTTGAAATACAAATGTGAACTTTAATTTTCTTTGGGAGCTAATGAAATTAAAGTAAGATGAAAGATTTTCTGAACTTCAGAGAAATGCTTATGTACAAGTGATATTTGTTTCTTTGAGATTCATTAAGGTTGTGAAAAAAAGATCATAAAAAATACGATGATTCTTTTTAAACTACAGTGTCCGTTTTAGCTCATATTTATTTCCAAAATTGGTACATGTTTGAGAGTTTCTGCTTAAAGCTTTTATACTTGGGATGACATCATTTTGGATGGAATATTGTTGATTCATTTTTTTTTCCAGCCCTTCCTTTGAGCTGGTAGAGGCTATGGAAAGTTCTGAGGTTAGCTGAAGTTTCTTCTCAGATGTAGGTCATGCTTTTCTGCCCGAAGTCCTGTGGAATGCTTTCTCTTTCCTTGAAGTTCAATAGCTTAGCCAGGATTGGCTCTGGGCCAGTCACTCTATTAATTTTTCAGGGTATTTGATGTGCCCTTTGACTGCTGATGACCTCCTTCTATATCTCTGCATACTTTTCCTGTTTCCTTTTTTTAGGTTCTCTGCCTCTGAGTCATCAATTACAACCAAGTGTTGGATCGTCTCTTTCTTTTTTTTTTTTTTTATAAATTTATTTATCTTATTTATTTATTTTTGGCTGCACTGGGTCTTTGTTGCTGCGCGCGGGCTTTCTCTAGTTGCGGCGGGCGGGGGCTACTCTTTGTTGCAGTGCGCGGGCTTCTCATTGCAGTGGCTTCTCTTGTTGCGGAGCACGGGCTCTAGGCACACGGACTTCAGCAGTTGTGGCACGTGGGCTCAGTAGTTGTGGCTCGTGGGCTCTAGAGTGCAGGCTCAGTAGTTGTGGCGCACGGGCTTAGTTGCTCCGTGGCATGTGGGGTCTTCCCGGACCAGGGATGGAACCCGTGTCCCCTGCATTGGCAGGCGGATTCTTAACCACTGCACCACCAGGGAAGCCCTGGATCATCTCTTTCTAATTTCCACAATTATGAATTTTTTCCAGGTGCTTTTATCTATTTCTTTTCTCCTGTGAATTCACTATGATTATCTCAAGCACGTCCTTCGTTAATAATTATGATTTTTTTTTAAAGACATACTCATAATTTCTCAGATTTTAATGCACTTTTTTTTAAAAAAATTTATTTATTTATGGCTGTGTTGGGTCTTCGTTTCTGTGCGAGGGCTTTCTCCAGTTGCGGCAAGCGGGGGCCACTCTTCATCGCGGTGCGCGGGCCTCTCACCATCGCGGCCTCTCTTGTTGAGGAGCACAGGCTCCAGACGCGCAGGCTCAGTGGGTGTGGCTCACGGGCCTAGTTGCTCCATGGCATGTGGGATCTTCCCAGACCAGGGCTCGAACCCGTGTCCCCTGCATTGGCAGGCAGATTCTCAACCACTGTGCCACCAGGGAAGCCCAATAATTCTGATTTTTGATCATGTTGGTTCTCTTCCTTGTGTCTAATTGATTAGATTTTCATGGTGGTGTTTTGGTCCTCTCTTTGCTTCCTTTTCTTTTCTTTTTTTTTTTTTTTGCCACTTGTGGGATCTTAGTTCCCCGACCAGGGGTCGAACCTGGGCCCTTGGCAGTGAGAGTGCAGAGTCCCAACCACTGGACCGCCAGGGAATTCCCTCTCTTTGCTTCCTTAGTTCTATAATTTCCCTTTTCATCTCATTCTGGGGTGCTATTTTCTTGTCCTTGTGCTCTTATTTACTGATTCATCTATAGTGCAAAGCACTTGTAGGGGCATTTTCTTCCAAACAGCGTTCTAAATGCTGCAGCATCTCTAGGACTGGTCCTTTTCCCTTCTCTGCCTACATCCTCTGGCTAGGTGATCTCTTCTATCCTATGATTGAATGCCATGTAGATGCTTATGACTGGCAAAGTTATACCTTTAGCCCACACCTATCTCTTGAACTCAAATTAAAATTCAGCTGATTTCTTGACATCTCCACTTGCAAAGCTAATATGTATCTCAAAATCCAAATGTTCTATACAAATTTCTTGGTTTTCTTCTCCCACATCCCAGTCACTCTTCCTCCCTCAATTATCTCCATTAGAGTAAATGGCACCAATATTCACCCTGTTGCTCAAGCAAAAGGCCTCACAGACACCCTTCTCCTCACGCCCCATGTCCAGTCCACTACCCAAGCCCTATTATGTCTACCTCCCAAGTGTGCCCTAGCATTCTGCACCTCTTTCATCTCCACCCTATTGTTATTTCCTGCCTGGATATTCCACTGACTCCTAACTGTTCTCCCTTCTTCCACCGTTGCCCCCCTATAATTTATTCTCCACTTAGGAACCAGGATGTGGTGGTTTAAAACATGTTTGCAAATTCTTTGACGCATCTGTCATCAAGATGTGGAATCCAGTTCCCTTTCCCTTGAATATAGACTTAGTCACATGCTTCTAAGAATAGAATACCCATGCCTTCAAGGCTAGATCGTAAAAGATGATATGGTTTCCACCTGTCTCTCTCTCCTGTGATCGTTGCTCTTGGGACCAATTCCCCATTCCTTAAGTGAGCCCAGGCCATGTGGAGAGGTTACCTGTAGATGTTGCACTGGACAGCCCCAGCAGAGGTCCCAGCCAACAGCCCACTTTAACCACCAGATATCTGAGCAAGGAAACCCTGAGATGACTCCAGCCCAGCTGTTGTTTAAAGGCAACCACATAAGAGAACTTGATCAAGAACCACCTAGTTGATTTTAGTCAGCCCCCAGAATTGTGAGAATGATAGTGAGTGTTGTGATTGTGATTTTACATTACTAAGCTTGGGGTGGTTTGTTACACAGCAATAGATAACTGACACACTGAGTGACTTTCAAATATAAATGATATTATGTGACTCCCCCACTTGACAGCATTGAATGTTTTAGAATTGAGTTTATTTTTTTATTTTTTTGGCCACACCACGCAGCTTGCAGGATCTTATTTCCCGACCAGGGATTGAACCTGAGCCCTCAGCAGTGAAAGTGCAGAGTCCTAACCATTGGACTGCCAGGGAATTCCCTCGAATTGAGTTTAAAGTAAAATCAAAACAAAATCCTAGCATGATCTGGCCCTGCCTTCCATCTATCTCTTCCCTCTTGCTCATTGTGCTCCAGCCCTGTAAGCACCAAGTGTTTCCTCTTCTCAGGACCTTTGCACATGCTCTTCCCTGCATGAAATGGACTTCCCATACCTCTCTCCATGGCTGGATCTTTCTCGTCTTTCAGGCCTCAGCTCAAGCATCACCTCTGCAGAGGATTTCTCTCTCACTCTGTCTAAAGGAGGAACTCATCCTCCTTCTGGTCACTCCACCCTGCTTAGTTCCCTCAGAGCAGATACCACACTCAAAAATTAGCTCACTATTTGTTTATTTAAAAAAATTGTATGTTCTTCCCCCCAAATTAGAACATAAGCTCCACATGGCAGGAGTCTCATCTTGTTCATTCTCAGAACCTAGTAATTGACACATAGTAGGCACACAATAAATGTCTTTAGAATGAATGCGTATCAAGGGAGGGAGATTTTGTGATTTACCTCCTTTATATGGAAATCCTAGCAAGCATTGAAATTTTCCATTTGATGGCATTTCCTAGTATTGAATCTGGACTAATTAAAAGAGAATAACCTTTTGTTGGTTGTCCTCACTTTTTTCATTCATTCATTCATTCGTTCATTCATCAAGCACAAGATTCCTTCTCCCAGAAGGTGGAGGTAAACAAACAATAAGTATTAAAGAAACAATGTAATATTAGGATGTGATACATCTATGAAGAAGAATGAAGCAGGGCAAGGGGATAGAGTGTGAGTATTTTAGGGGGACTGTTTTAGATGGAAAGACCTGTCTGAGGAGGTGACTGGAGCAAAGACCCAAATGAAATGAGAGATGGAGCCACAGGAAGATCTGAGAGTCCTCCCGCAGAGAGATGGGTCAGCAAGTGCCAAGACCCTGAGAAGGGTGTGTGCCTGGTGTGTTTGAGGAATAGCTGGGATGCCAGTATGGCCACAGCAGGACAGAAAGGCAGGAGATGAGGTCACAGGGATAACAGGGGCCAGTCAGGAAGGGTTTCCGAGACCCTAGTAAGATCTTTGGTCGTTACTCTAAGAACTATGGGAGGCTGTTGAAAGGTTGTGAGCTGAGAAGTAACTGATCTTTGTTTTAAAGAACATTCCAGAAACTGGACAAGGAGGGGAGAGGGAGGAGGATAACTGGTGAGGAGCTCCTTTTCACTCCAGGCCAAGTTTTCAGCAGGGCCTCGGAGAAAACGTGGCCCAGCCCCAGGTCCCCTCACCCTCACCCTCAGTGTCCGGGGAGGCCCAGTGGGGCCAGACTGTGGAGGCTTCTTGGGAAACTGTTGGCTCCTTGAAATCAACATCTTAATTCATTCCTTCGAGACTGGAGACAATGGTCTGTCTCTCCTCAGACACCTGCTCCATCCAATTGCAAACAGAGTGGAGTGTCTCTTAGCTCAAGAGCATGTGTTGCTCAAACAGAAATCATTGTCACAGGCTGCCTCCCAGTTGGTGTGGCTTAGTTATGAGTCAAAACAGCCTTTCAGCAGCAGTGGGCTTCTAAAGAACAAGAGTTCCCCAATAGCTCTTTTCCCAAGTTTGAAAATGACACCCACACTTTGAGAGGGACAAAGACATAGGGAAGAGATTGGCCAAGAAACCAACCAGGCTTCCCTGGATCAACACAGTGTCCTTTAAAATTGGTTTTACTTCCACTGTTGTCTCTGAACTTTTTTTCAGTTTCTTTGAATTTAAAATTTCCCAAATGGTCTTTGAGCTGTTTTCCTTCTCAGTGAATTCGAACCTTGAGTATCCATTTTGTCATTGAACAAAGCTGATATTTTACACTTGGGAAACTGTTTTTAAATGAGTGGATTATAGAAAGGACTGGACAAACTGGCGGCCCGGTGGAGGAGGGTGTCACCATGGCTTGTGTCCCCCTGCCCCTTGCACGTCTCCTCCCTCCCCTGTTCTCCCAGCATGCTTGTTAAGTGGCATAGGGTGCAGAAGGAGGGATTACCAAATGGAACATCCAAAAGGCATAATTCTTGGCTTCATGGAGTTCACTAACTTTTATCTAATCTTTTTACTTATAGGATTCATTAAATGTGCACTGTCTGAGGACTTCTGAATATCTACACCAACTGTTAAACACAATGATGTTATTGGATTCTTAAAACAAGCTTCATTTTGTAATCGTGAAGACAGGCAATCAGGGCAGGTGAGATGTCTGTCATGGGGCTGGAGACACGCGGCCCTCTGCAGGCTCTTGGTCAGAGTGTATTGACTGGCTGAGTGATGGTATGTATTCTCCCAGCTTTATCTGCCAGCTCAGTGACTGGCACTGCCATCTCCCCCGGGCACCTGGGAGCCTTCTTGAGTTCTCCCTTTACCCATGCCACCAGATCCACTTGCTCTCCAGGTCCCGTTTGGTTGTATCTCTGGACCATCTCTCTTGTCTGCCTCTTCCTCTCCGTCATCCCCACCATCATACTTTCAATCTAGCGATAATCATTTCTGGCCCAGAGCAGTGCAATAGTTCCTAGTTGGAGTCTTTTAAACTCCCTCTTTTTTTTTTTTTTTTTTTATACTGCAGATTCTTATTAGGCATCAATTTTATACACATCAGTGTATACGTGTCAATCCCAATTGCCCAATTCAGCACACCACCATCCCCACCCCACCGCAGTTTTCCCCCCTTGGTGTCCATATGTCCGTTCTCTACATCTGTGTCTCAACTTCTGCCCTGCAAACCGGCTCATCTGTACCATTTTTCTAGGTTCCACGTACATGCGTTAATATACGATATTTGTTTTTCTCTTTCTGACTTACTTCACTCTGTATGACAGTCTCTAGATCCATCCACGTCTCAACAAATGACTCGATTTCGTTCCTTTTTATGGCTGAGTAATATTCCATTGTATATATGTACCACATCTTCTTTATCCATTCATCTGTTGATGGGCATTTAGGTTGCTTCCGTACCTGGCTATTGTAAATAGTGCTGCAATGAACATTCGGGTGCATGTGTCTTTTTGAATTACGGTTTTCTCTGGTTATATGCCCAGTAGTGGGATTGCTGGGTCATATGGTAATTCTATTTTTAGTTTTTTAAGGAACCTCCATATTGTTCTCCATAGTGGCTGTATCAATTTACATTCCCACCAACAGTGCAAGAGTGTTCCCTTTTCTCCACACCCTCTCCAGCATTTGTTGTTTGTAGATTTTCTGATGATGCCCATTCTAACTGGTGTGAGGTGATATAAACTCCCCCTTTTCATCAGAGATAGAACTCTCTACAAAACAGCTAAATTTAGACACTTCCTAGTATAATGACCCATTGCCTTTTAAATGATCCAGGTACCATGTCTGTGTGTCTAAAATGTTTAAGCATTCTAATTACCATATGATCCAAAAGAGGACACAGTTGTACCCCCAAACACATTAAGTTGTATGCGTTAAATATGTACAGCTTTCTATATGTCAATCATACCTCAATAAAGTGGTGGGGGGAATACGACTTTAAAGAAATGAAATACGTAGGCACTTTTCTCAAACTTTAATCGTTAACTTACTTCTACCATGATCTCACTAGGCCAGAATGAAAATGATCCTTTGTAACTCATTGGATTTTCTTAGACCCCAAATCTCTTGCTAATGTGTTTTACTCTCTCTCCAAGTGGAAAGTCATTTTCCATTTCCACTTTAAGTTGCTCCCTGGCATATTTAGTTAAGCTTCATTCTGGTTCACCAGAACAAAGGCATCCCTGGCTGCCCTGGAGTGAATGCTTCCATTGTCTGAGTTTATTGTGTCCAATTTCCACAGGGAAAATTCCAGAGGTGGTAGGGGAGCAGATTGTACTAGCTCACAGCTTTCCTCCCTAACTAAATACTTGAGGAACAAGCATGGATTGAGAAATGGGAGAGAGAAGTCAAAATAGGGCTTGGAATCCTTTCTGGAGGTAAATACAGATTTGGAGGGGAGAATAGTGAAGCAAGGGCTTAGACGTGTCTGGAATTTTCTGGGGATTTCCCCACTTCTCCTTCAAACCCTCCTTCTCTTTTTAACTTCCTCCCCTGTCTTTCTCTCCCCTCTTTTTTTTTGGTATTCTGGGAACCATAGGGAATAAATATTAATCTTATTTCCATGGGCAATATTTTAATGGAGGAGAGTCCAGTAAACACTATGTCTGATAAAAAATAACCTGCTCAACTCTTGAAATGTCCCCCTCTTCACCCTCCATTTTCTCCTTTCCTGATCTCTTAGCATCAGAGTTCACTGAACACCTCTGGATACAACCGCCTTCCTTCCACTCTTTGGTCTTTTCAACGTGTTGTCTTGCATTTCCGTGTTTTTTCGATCTTGCATCTAGAGCTAAAAGTTAGGTTTCATTTGGGCTGAGGGAAAATATATAGAAAAGCAGACAAATTATTTCAACCTTCACTAACATTAGCTTCAAAATTCTTTGGGGGTTTACCCCCTTTCCCATCTGTTCCCTGTGTGGTGGCCAGTGAAGTCTTCTAGAATAGTAACAGTTAATGCTCTCCTCTGGTTGACTATTTTTCTTTTACTTCAAGAAGAAAGTAACTTTAACCCCTCTTTTTTTTTTTTTTTAAGGGAATGAGCTCGTTTCAGAGAGAAGTGCAAGGAAAAGCACAGGGTGACAAAATACCCGGAGGAGAGGCCTACAACAGGGTGCATGGGATCTAGCACACGTGAGGAATCACACTCCAAGCGGAGAAGGAACAGGAGGAGAAAAGGCCCTGTACTAGGGAGGCGTCTGGCCGGAACCTTGCCTGCTCTTGGCCTTGGCTTCTCCCTGGGGGTTCTTCCAGGCCCACAACTGTCCCCACTGACCCTCAGCCAGATCTGGACCAGCATTGTCCTCTTTTACTGCTGTGCACCAGTACCGTGTGCGCCTGGGACTGACCTTGACTTCATCCTGGAGTTGGGGGGCACCCTGGAGGTCCCCTGGGGATGTCACTTGGCATGCCCACCCAGCTCAGAGTGCTCAGTCAGGACTGGCAGGTGCCTCCTGGGTTGGACCCCCAGGGACCTGCTGGCTGTGGTGCTGGGCAGTCATTCTGGATGGCCCAGTCCTCACTGCCCCCTCCAGCCATCAGAGGGATCAGGATAGGACCTCACAATCCCTGAGTCTGGTCTGGCCACTTCTACCCCTCCTCGATGAGCCTGGTCTCTACTCACCTAACTAGGAACAACAAATGTGTTTTCAGGCCTCTGTGGAGAGAGTTGGGAGCGGGCCGAACCATCGCAGCCTTTGCCCTCCATTGCAAACAGAGTGGAGAGCCTCTTGGTGCAGGAGCTGGCGCTGCTCAAGGGTTTGCACAAACACAAAGTTGAGAAATCCTGCTTGCTGGAGGGTGTGCGAGAGGCAAAAGGAACTGGTTGTCCCTGTAGGAGGAGACACTACTGTGTTGGCTTCAGCTGTTCCTCGTTGGACCCCTTGTGGGAATGGTTGACCTAAGTGTCCCTCTTCTCTGTCTACTTGGTGAGTAATTTAGCCTCTGTGGAACCTGATTTCCTCATCTTTGAAATTAGGGATAAGACCACATGTTCCTCAAGATCCTTTTCATCTTGGCCATTCTATGAGTTAATTAGTTGATTGGTTTTCCAATAAGCACACACCCCAAAACAGTGCTGTGGTCGTGAAGGTAGGTATTAATGTATTCCTATATTCTTGGATTCATCCAAAATGAGGGGGAAGTACTTGAAGGAAGGGACCTTCCTCCCCTCCTTCCTCCTTTCCTTCCTTTTTTCCTTCCTTCTTGGCTTCATTGCTTTTTGATAACCTTAATTACCTTCTACAATCTTATGTCTTTTGACACTAAAGTTGACGTTTATGAACAGCCGTTTGAGCCAGGTCTTGTGGATAAGTGAGGGTCAAACATGATGCCATAACTTTGGCTACGACAGTTTCCCAGAGAGCGTGCTGTAAACTCTGAAATGCTGTCTGCCAGTCACTGAGCCACAGTTCAGACATCTTGCCAAATTCAGAATTACACATGAAAAATATCTTTTGTGTGAAAGGAGTAAAGCCCAAGGGCCTTTCCTTTCTTTTGATCCATTTATTTTCTTGGTTCTGGAATTTTTAACTGCTGACTTTGATGACTGGTTTGGTTGCACTAGACACTCCCACTGCTGTTTTCTTTAACACTTGCTGATTTGTCCAGCTCCTCTGAGAGATATTTGGTGATTTATATGTCAAAATATGTGGACTAATAATTGCAGAAACATTCTACATATTCCAGGTTACTTTAAAAATTAGACCAAATCTTTATTTGTAATTTACCTTTCAGCTTTTGCGAAAGCAGCTAGCCATCATTTAAAGAGAATAGAATCTTCTGACCTTTCCACCATTTTCGCAAATTGTAAGGTGCCTGCACGGGCATGGGTGAACATCATAGGCAGATGGTTTCTCGTCCAGCATTAGGAGACCATTTCTAACCATGTCATTGTGCAGATGTGGAATGAGAAGCCTCTTGGCAGGGAGCTATATTGGGAATTCAGGCATCATGTGGGTGGCGGGATTTACAGGGCCTTTTCTTTTCAACCAGAAAATTCTGCATTTCCGTGATTCTAACCCCTTCCCTACCTTCTATACACCATCTGTAGGCAGCTTCTGACATGACTCCCAATAATCCTGCCTCTTGGTATTCACTCCCTTGTGTAATAGCTTCCTCTTAAGTGTGGGTTGGACCTGATTCCTGGATTCTAAGGAATAGAATACACAAAGATGATCGGATGTCACTTCCATGATTAGGTTACTTACACAAGACTGGGACTTCCATCTCTACCACTTTCTTTTAGCTGGCACTCTCTCTTGCTCTCTCTGCTTGCTTACCCTGATGAAGCAAGTTGCTACCTGGGGAGGCTCAGATAGTAAGGAACTGAGGTTGATCTCTGGGCAATAGTCATCAAGGAACTAAGGCTCCCAGTCCAACAACCAGTGAGGAAGTGAATCTTGCCAAAACCATGTGAAGAAGGTTTGAAGCAGCACCTTCTCCAGTCAAACCTTCAGATAAGACTGCAGCCTTGGCTGAAACCTTGACACAGCCTTGTGAGAAACGCTGAGACAGAGGACACAGCTAAGCTGTGGATTCCTGGGAGCCTAGATTCCTGACTGAGAGAAACTGTGAGATAATAACTATTGTTGTTTTATTTTTATTTATTTATTTGGCTGCACCACAAGCCATGTGGGATCTTAGTTCTCCAACAAGGGATCGAACCCATGCCCTCTGCAGTGGAAGCACAGAGTCTTAACCACTGGACTGCCAGGGAAGTTCCAATAACTATTGTTGTTTTAAGCCACTAAAGGTTTAAGGTTTGGGGGTAATTTGTTATGCAGCAGTAAATAACCAATACATCATTCAAGATTGTCAAAAACCGTCACTCTCTTAACATTGTTTTATTGACCAGAACTCCTTTTAGTGTATCAAGTGTTTTGCTTTTAAATTGAATTTGACTGAAATTTGCTATCAAAGGGGTTGGACTCAGTCATCTAGAAAGTTCCTCTCAGCTGTAATTTTCAGAGACACATTCTTTGCTCCAAAAAACAAGCATTCATTTTTTCATCCTCATGAAATAAGAAGGCTTAAGTGGCCACAGTTGCTGGTACAGGATTAACTGGCCAGCTGTGCAGAGGGCTGCTGGTGTGAGCGGATTCAGGAGCAGGGTGTGCAGTCGTGACCCCTACAAGCTCCTTTGCAGTAGCTCCTTTACAGAACAAACTGTACTTTAGCAGTTCTGTTTCTGAACTGAACTGTCCCGTAGCATTGGGTTTTTTAAAATTAATTAATTAATTAATTAATTTTTGGCTGTGGTGGGTCTTCGTTGCTGCACGCAGGCTTTCTCTAGTTGCAGCAAGCGGGGGCTACTCTTCATTGCAGTGCACGGGCTTCTCACTGTAGTGGGTTCTCTTTGTTGTGGAGCACTGGCTCTAGGCACACAGGCTTCAGTAGTTGTGGCTCGTGGGCTCAGTAGTTGTGGCGCACGGACCTAGTTGCTCCGGGCACGTCGGATCTTCTCGGACCAGGGCTTGAACCCATGTCCCCTGCATTGGCAGGTGGATTCTTAACCACTGCACCACCAGGGAAGTCCCGTAGCATTGTTAAAGATACTCCTGAGACTCCTTTTTTCTTTCTTCTTCGAGAACAGGTGCTTGAGTCCTCACTTGTCTTGTTCCTTTGAGGACATTGAGGCAAAGACAGGGTAAGTGACCCACTCCTGGCCAGATCCTGGACTCCTCCCTCCCTATGGCTGGGCATTCCAACCTTGAAGTATCTTCATTGAGAAATGAACTCTAGGCTTCCCTGAGGATGGTGATGATGCTACCAGCACACCCTGAATCATCTGACTTGGACATTTCATGCTGCTACCTAAATTCTCTAGAGTTGTATGAAAGTGATATCGTCAGCTTTAACCTATTTTCCCTCTCTCTTTTTCTATTTTCCCTATTTTCTGCCCCTTTCTCCCTCTCTTTATACCACCTTCCTGTATCATCTGCTACGGGTAAAGACAAACAAACATTGTTTTAAAAAAAACCAAGTTGATATATATATATCAATTAAAAATTTAGGGGCTTCCCTGGTGGTGCAGTGGTTAAGAATCCGCCTGCTAATGCAGGGGACACAAGTTCGAGCCCTGGTCCAGGAAGATCCCACATGCCATGGAGCAACTAAGCCCTTGAGCCACAACTACTGAGCCCATGTGCCACAACTACTGAAGTCTGCACACCTAGAGCCCATGCTCTGCAACAAGAGAAGCCACCGCAGTGAGAAGCCCGCACACTACAACGAAGAGTAGCCCCCGCTCGACTCAACTAGGGAAAGCCTGCGTGCAGCAACAAAGACCCAATGCAGCCAAAAATAAATAAATAATTTTTTAAAAATGTAAACAAACAAGGAATTTCAGAATTCTTTCCTTCTCAACCCCAGACATTCTAACAAGCCTTGATGGCCCCTATTTTGAGGTTACGTACTGTGGCCAGGACCTGGGCAACAGGTCTCCTGGTGGCTCGTGGAGGTTGTTGTGGACTAACAGGTTTCCTAGGGCCTGCCTCAGCCTGTGGGTAAATAGAAGGTCACGTCAATAGTTATGAACATCCCAAATGTCTCGGGGTCTTAGCCTCACCTGCTGTCATAGGATCTTCCTCCTGCCCTTGGAGGGAGTCTTCTAGTGTGTCTTATTGGTACTCCTGAGAACTGGCAGGTTTGTTACCCCAGGGCATCACCATGTTCATTCCCCCTGCTCTGGCCTCCTTGGTTAATGCCCACAGCCCCTTGGCAGGCCTTACGTCTTCTGGTCCAGGGCATTCTCATAGAGCTGGTGTCCCTGCTGAGGGCACTGTGCTCTGAAGCGTCTGAAGTTAAAAAATGCTAAAAGTTCCAGTACTGGTCGAGGCACTATGGGCAAGCATCACAATCAACTCTGGCTAATTTAAAAAGAACAGAAATTTATTAAAAGGATATTGGATAGTTTGCAAAATTGCTGGATGGTCAGGGAAAACATGATGGGAAGCTCTATAGGCAGCAGCAAAGGCCCAGGTCCTGTCTGGGAGCTGCTCTGGTGAAGACACCCCTCCCTGATGCCCTAGCTGGACCCCTGGCCTGCCCCCCCACTGGCACCAGAACCCTGTCACTGTCACCTCCAGAAACTAATGCTGCCATTGCATCTACTGTCCCTGACACAAGGTCTGTGGGTCTCCCCACACCCTCCTCTGTGGAAATATTGGGCTGCCTGCCAGAGTTTGGGATTGTGGCAATAATTACACTGAGGCAGTGACAGCAGTGGATTGCAGCCAGTCCTGTGCAGTCCACTCATTGGCATCTCTGGGAAGTTATGGGAACCAGCGGCTGCAGGGTCTTGGCTCAGCCAACAGGGACACTAGCCATGGTGGAAGATTTACAGACAGTGACAGTGATTAGGGAAATAGAGGCCAGAGGCAGTGGTTTACTTGGACTCAGGCACTTCTGAGGACCTAGGAGGGCCATGACTGCATAGTCCTGGTTCAGTGAGCAATGGAAATATTGATGATAGTACTGGTGATAATAATAGCTAGTGTTTATGGAGCATGCCAGATACTATTCTAAGTGCTTTCCATGCATTTATTCACTTAGTCCTCACTACAACACTATAAGGTAGATACTACTATTATCCTTCTTTTACAGATGAGAAAGTTAGGCTTGGATAGAGGTTGTTATGTCGCAGATTGAGATTTCCAAAGATTTCCAAAGCTGCCACCGTATTGCCTAACCCACATGTTATTCTGCAATGTGCCCTTGATCCTCCTACCACTGAGCGATGGTGTTTGTTCCCCTCTGCTTGAATCCGGGCAGGCTTCTGACTCCCTTGTAACCTACAGAATGCGGCAGAAATGAGGCAGTGTGACTTCCAAGGCTAGGTCAGAAAAGGAGATGCCCTTTTCAACTTGTTTACTGGAACACTTATCCTGAAGCCCTGAGCTGCCATGGAAGGAGTGGCCTGAGGAAGCCATGCTGTGAGGAAGCTCAAACTAACCCATGTGGTATGACCACACAGAGAGGTCCTGAAACTACATGAAGACGGAGAGTGAGAGATACCCAGCCAGCCCTTGTTCTCCTTCCCCCTACTGCCCCAATTCTAACCCCTGTCTGATTTCAACCATATGAGGAGATACTGCACCAACCAAGCCCTTCTTAAACTCCCAACCCACAGAAACGTTGAGAAATAAGAAAACGGTTGTTGCTGTTTTAAGCCACTAAGTTTTGGGATAATTCGTGAGGCAGCAATAGATAAGCAACAGTAACTTGCCCCCCTTGTTAAGTAATGGAGCTGAGATTTGAACCGTCAGTGTGGCAAATAAAAAGACAACACACGCATACCCGAAGACACTTTTTTTGAGATCTCCAGATAAACCTGGGGAGGAGAACTGATTATTGCACAATCACCTGGTGTTCAAAATTCACAAGCCTCAGTTACAATTTTAAGGTAACCTGTTTATTTGCACACATTGATGAGGTCTGGGAAATTCAGATTACACAGCAAAGTCAGACTTTTTCTTTTAAAAAAAAATGTGTAGCTTCTCTCTAGCGTGTGAATGACCAGTGTTGAAAGTGCTTCTCAAAGACTCGCCCTGGACGGGGGGGGGCTGGTTGAAAAATGTAGATTCCTGATTGCCCTCCCATCTCTGAATCAGAATCTCTTGGTGGTAGGACCAGGAATCTGAATTTTTAACAACTTTTCCGGTGATTTTTGAGCACATTAGAACTTGAAAACAGCCGCTCTAGGGCCAACATCATTTAACCTGGAGAATATTCAAGGTAGGGGTACTAATTAGCCTCCCCAGGAAAGCCGTGCACTCATTAACCCTCCAATCAATATTACTGCCAGAATTTGTCTGATTGTAAGGATCACCTAGAGGATTTGACAAAAATACACATTCCCAGGTCTCTCCTCTGCTGGGAATCAGGGAAGAAGCAAAGCCCAGGAATGTGCACTTTAAATTAGTTGTTAAGGGAATTCCCTGGCGGTCCAGTGGTTAGAACTCTGCGATTTCGCTCCCGAGGGTGCGGGTTCAATCCCTGGTGGGGGAACTAAGATCCCATAAGCCGTGCAGTGTGGCCAAAAAAAAATTAATTGTTAAATGTTCTTCTAAGTAACTACACAAATTTATGTGTTTCATGGAGTTATTGAAATACAGATCAGTTAAATTTTGGAAAGCATTTACCCAACATGATAATTTTAGTTTTCAAATAGCAGTTTATTTTAAGCCATCGCTTATGGAAGAATTAAATTTCACCGAATGCTTCATTTGTCTTTTACCTATAGAGACAAGGATTAAGGTGACAATAATTAGCATTTATTGGGCACTTACTATGTGCCAGGCACCATGCATTTAATCCTCCTCAGGCACTTTGAGACGGGTACTATTGCTATCTCTTGGCCAAAAGATTGATAGAAGAAGCCTTGTTTCTAACACACAGAGGCCTCTTCTAAAAAATATTTTCTATACCAGCAAGAAAAGATTGCCAACTAAATTGTGAGAGAAGGTAAAGCCTTTTGTTAATGATTTTTGAATAATTTATTCTTGGGCTTCCTCTGAATTGTTGAGGACTTCACAGAGTATCTTGGAAAGCCTCTAATTAGGAAGTTTTAAAATAAACAGAGGATAAACATTCATAGGAGTTATATATGAAGGCAACTGTTTTTAACACCTGATCCTGAAACCGAACAAAGGGCTTATGTGCCTGCGGTGCAGAAAGCCAAACTGCCAGCAGAAGTTTGCAGCAAAGTACAGAATTACTGCAATTACAGGGCACCAAGCAAGGGAGTGGGAGACAAGCCTCAGATCCACTCCATCCTGGGCTTTGAGTTTGGGGATTTTTTAAAGGGGAAGAACAAAAAGGCTGAGATTAATCATCATCTTGTGACATTTCTGTGACATTTTAAAAATTGAAGTACGTATATTTGATTGACAATATTGTGTTAGTTTTAGGTGTACAGCAAAGCGATTCAGTTATATATTTTTTTCAGATTATTTTCTATTATAGGTTATTACAAGGTATTGAATATAGTTCCCTGTGCTATACAGTAAATCTTTGTTACTTATCTATTTTATGTATAGTAGTTTATATCTCTTAATCCCATACTCCTAATTTATCCCTCCCCCCCCCTTTCCCCTTTGGGAACCATACGTTTGTTTTCTATTTCTGTGAGTCTGTTTCTTTTTGTATATAGATTCATTTGTATTATTTTTTAGATTCCACATATAAGTGATATCATATAATATTTGTCTTTGTCTGACTTACTTCACTTAGTATGATATTCTCTGTCTATCACATTGCTGCAAATGGCAGTGTTTCATTCTTTTTTATGGCTGAGTAATATTCCTGTGTGTGTGTGTGTGTGTGTGTGTGTGTGTGTGTGTGTGTGTGTATGTGTGTATCACATCTTAAACCAATCGTCTGTTGATGGGCACTTGGGTTGTTTCCATATCTTGGCTATAGTAAATAGTGCTGCTATGAACATTGGTGTGCGTGTATCTTTTCGAATTAGAGTTTTCATTGTTTCTGGATATATGCCCAGGAGTGGGATTGCTGGATCATATGGTAACTCTATTTTTAGTTTTCTAAGGAAACTCCATGCTGTTTTCCTTAGTGGCTACACCAATTTTCTGTGACATTTCTCCCTTTCTTTCTTTCTTTCATTTTTTCTTTCTTTCTTTCTTTCTCTTTTAAGAGAAGTAAGCCTTTATTTCCTTGTTTCACAAATAAAGCTGGCTGAGTTGGTTGCTTTCTGTGACATTTCTTAATCACAGTTTTGGGAGTCAGGATGTATCTGGTGTATGATTCTCTGGCCAGGTGGTCCATGGCTCGAGGCCCGTTAGCTCATCTTGCTCTGGAGAAACAACCTGAGTTTGTACATTAAGATGATATCTATAATAACAGTTTTAGCACATTAACGATGTTACTGACAATAGCCATTCTTGTCATCTGACTCTGATGAGTGTTCAGTTAGCAGAGGATTGAGGTCAGAGGGGACAAGAAAGGGAATAAAGTTTTGGAGAGAGATTAATCATGGACTCCATAAGGGAACTCACTTTTAGGGGGATTGGGTTTCAATCCCACTAGGAATTCAGCAACTTGGCAGGGGTTATTTATTGTCTTCCTTTAAACAGAAAGCATGCACATTGATTAGCTCAAAAGTGTTCTCATCCTCATATAGTGTAGAAAATATATGCAAGAAGAGAAAGTGTGCTGTGCAGGGAGGGCCAGGTGCAGCTTGTATTTGGCTTCACTGCTGGCTGGAGTGTGGACCCTGGACAAATTAACTCATCTCTTTATGGGTGACATATGGCCGTCCTCAGAGAATCTCAGAAATTCTTAGGGAGGGAACCCTGCAAAGTCAGGGCTTGCTACGTAGATTGAGTATTTAAGGTGATAGACTGCGGGAGAAGAGAGAGACATTTAGGTTAACCAAGCAGGATGAAAAATGGTCTTGAAATAGCCATGAAGATCAGGGAGATGTCCCAACCTGTCTCCTGCTGGGACAATGGGGAAAACATTGATTAGGACACAGCAGGTCTCTAGGGAGAGACTAGGTTTGGTGAGTGAGAGAATCAGAGAGCTAGAAGGAAAGAAGGGTGTTTCAATTACTCTTACTTCATAATGTATAAACCCCAAACGTTAGAGGCTTAAAACAATAGTCTTTTTTTTTTTTTTCATGGTTCTGGGCGTTGACTGGGTTCCATTAGGTGGTTTGCACTTGGGTCTCTGATACTGTTGCTGTGGCTGAGTCTGGCGTTATCTTAAAGGCTTCTTTAGTCCCATGTCTGGCGACTGATGTTGGCTGTCAGTTAAGGCCTGCAGCTGTTGGCTCAAAGACCTAAATGCAGCCTCTCCATGTGTCCTGGGGCTCCTCACAGCATGGTGGCTGGCTTCAACAAGCAAGCACCCCAAGAAGACCATGGAGGAATGGTTTACGATCTGACCTCAAAAAGCACAGAGCATCATTTCTGCCACAGTCAGACTCTCAGATTTAAGGGGAAGGAACATAGCCCCAAACTCTGGATGGGAGCAGGGCCAATATCACAGTGAAGAAGAGCATGTAGGATGGGAGACCTTATTGCTGCCATCTTGGAAAATGCAATCTGCTATAATAGGGAAGAACAAAGAGCAGAGTATAGGTGTTTAAGATTTCAGAAATCTGGCCATTCAAAAGGATCACAAGGACCACTCCTGTGGTCAGCTGAAGTAGAATGGAAGCAAAGGTCATCAGAGTTGAGGAAGATATGGGACAATGAGTCAGGAGAGTTACATGGCCATTCACAAGGACACTGACATCCTCAGGAAAGCAGAGGACTTGAGAGAGGTGTGCTGAAGGCAGAGAGGTCAAATTCTATTATAAAGGCTTTCTTGAGTTTTTGCCTTTTGTTACCGGGTGGTGAAAGAAGTAGTCTCTGGGAGGAGAATTTCTCTTTTATTTGGAAAAAGATATTTGCTGTGGGCTTATTATTTGTGCAAAGATACTGATAGCTAACATTCTTTCAGTGCTCATTCATTCATTCATGCAAAATGTACTTCCTGGGTACCTACTCTGTGCTCAGGTCCTTTTCTAGATGCTGATACAGTAGCTAACAAAGCAGACAAAGATCTCTGCCTTTGGGGGGCTTATATTCTAGTGGGAGAGACAGACATAAAATAGATTTTTAAAAAATCAATATGTATTATGTTATATGGTGGTAAATGCTAAGGAAAAAGAAATCTAAATTCTCTGTGTATATTAGCTCATAGCACAGAAGCTAAGAGCATAGATCAGGAAGCCAGCCTGCTGGAGCTTGAATCCCAGTTCTACAACTTATCAGCTGTGTGATTTTTGGCAGTTTACTTAGCCTCTCTGAGCCTCGGTTTCCTTATCTGTAAAACATAGAAAACAATAATTCCTACATCAAAGGTTGTTGTCGGAATTAAATACAGGTAAAGATCTTGAGAACAGGATGGCAGGGGTGAGGGCCTGGTGGGGAACGTGACCAGCTTCAGGGTTCCTACTGGAGCTCTGGGACCAAGTTTAGGCTGGGTGGTCAGGGTGGCCATGCTGAGATTCATGGATCTCGGGAGGAAATGATCTCAGTGGAGCCTCAGGCTGCCCCAGCGTGGTATCTGGGATGGCAGTGAGCAGATGGAACGTCAGCAGACGTCAGCATTTAACCCTGGGTCCAGCCTACCACAGACCACAGGGATATATTGGTTTTTACACTGAGGCAGGAACAGGGAAAGACCTTGGCACTTGGTTACACGCATAGAGTAGAATGGAAGGGGAGGGTTGGTGAATAATCCATTCACACATCTGGGAACAAACGGAGCACCTACGTCAAACTGAGAGGTGCCTTCTCAGAGGGCAGCCACACGGGCCGGTGGAAAGATGGGGAACACAAACCAGGTCGGCCTGGGTACTAATTGAAGCGCTACCTCTTACAGTAACTGGGCCAGGTACTTAGCCCTCTGAGACTTACTTTTCTCCCATGGAAACTGGAGATAATGATACCTACCTTGTACAGAGCTTATGAAATTTAAATGTAACATATCAGAAGCCAACACAGTGCCTGGTATGTAGATGTGTGCTCAGTGGACGGCCTCTTCATCCGGTGGGTCGGCAGGTCATCTATGGACATAGGATATTTACTAGTCCACTCCTCATCCAGTATTATAAAAAGAGCATTTCATCTGTGCTGACAATAATGAAATGATATCAGAATCCATTATCGCCTGAAAGCAAAGATGACACATCCATCCCCTTTCAATAGGATATTCACTTTGAGTGGGATTTTCCCGAAGGACACTGGGAGGCCTGGGATTTCACAGACTCTGTTATAAAAAGATTTTTAGGGAATTCCCCGGCGGTCCAGTGGTTAGGACTCTGGGCTTTCACTGCTGAGGGCGCGGGTTGGATCCCGGGTCGAGGAACTAAGATCCCACAAGCTGCGTAGTGTGGCCAAAAAAAAAAAAAAAAGATTTCTAGCCAGCGACTGCCACACCTACAGCGTCCTGCTGTATCCTTGCTGTGACCTTTCTCAAAACTTGGACAGACAATATACAGTGTTCTAACCCAGCAAAGCAAGTTTGGGGTCATGAACAAGCTTATAGAAGCCTTTTGGGATTTCTGGTTCTGGTACGATGGATTGAGCCAACACAGAAACTACAGAAATACCAATACAGAAATACGAGATAAAACCTTCGAAGAAAAAAAGCTTAGGGGATTCCCTGATGGTCCTGTGGTTAGGACTCTGCCAAGGGCCTGGGTTGGATCCCTGGTTGGGGAACTAAAATCCCATAAGCCGCGCGGCACGGCCAAAAATTAAAAATAAATAAATAAATAGGACATCTTAAAAAAAAAGAAAGAAAGAAGAAAAGCTTAAACACATAGCTGAGCTCAGTAGGAAGAAAGGCACATCTCCAGGTGTTGATGAAAGGGACCCTTAAACCAGCCCCAGGAATGAAGTGCTGTAGCTGCAGTGGCCCAAGGGGATGTGGCCAGGGAGCTGGCCCCAGAAGCTGGGGTGCTAAACTGGAGTGGAGACTCGTCCCAGCCTGAGTCTGTCCTTCCAGGAAAGAGAATGGTGGGGGAGGGGGTGCTCTTCGGGAGCACGGGGGGAGGAGTTTCCTGAATGAGGTGGCATTTAAGCTGGTATCATTCATTCAGTCATCCATTCACCAAATAATTCTTCAGCGCGTGTTATTGTGCCAGGCACTACCCCAACTGCTGGGAATACAAAAGACCCAGCCACTGCCCTCACGGAATTTGCAGTTGGTAGAGACAGACATTAAGTGAGCAATTACAACACGGAAGCTCTATGTACACATTTTAAAAAATAACAGTTTTCTTTTCTTTTTTTTGTTTTGTTTTTTTGGCCATGAAGCATGTGAGATCTAAGCTCCCGGACCAGGGATTGAACCCACACCCCCTGCATTGGAAGGCGAAGTCTTAACCACTGGACCGCCAGGGAAGTCCCTAAAAAATAAGTTTTATTGAGGTGTAATTCACATACCATAAAATTCACCCTTTTAGAGTGGTGTTAGCATATTCATAAAGTTGTGCTTCCACCACCACTGTCTAGATCCAGAATGTTAGATTACCCCAAAAGGAAACCCCATACCCGTTAGCAATCACTCCATATTTTCCATCACCCCAGCTCCTGGCTACCAGTAATCTAGCTTCTCTTTCTAGGGACTTGCCTACTCTAGACATTTCATTTAAAAGGAATGTTACATAAATAAGCTTCAAGGATATATTGCACAACAGGGGGAATATAGCCAATATTTTATAATAACTATAAATGGAGTATAACCTTTAAAAATTGTGAATCACTATGTTGCACACCTGTAACTTATTTAATTTTGTACAGCAACTATACTTCAATTAAAAAATAAATTAAAGTAATGACATAATACGTAGCCTTTTATGTTTGGGTCTGTCTTCTTTAATTTAGCATAATGTTTTCAAGATTCATCCATGTTATAGCATATATCAGTATTTCATTCCTTTTTTTTTTTTAACTTTTTTTTTTTTTTAAAGCTTGATGGTATTCACATTGCTTAATTTGTGTCATGCTTTATTTATTTATTTATTTATTTATTTAATTTATTTATGGCTGTGTTGGGTCTTCATTTCTGTGCGACGGCTTTCTCTAGTTGTGACAAGCGGGGGCCACTCTTCATCGCGGTGCGTGGGCCTCTCGCTACCGCGGCCTCTCTTGTTGCGGAGCACAGGCTCCAGACGCGCATGCTCAGTAATTGTGGCTCACGGGCCCAGCTGCTCCGTGGCATGTGGGATCTTCCCAGACCAGGGCTCGAACCCGTGTCCCCTGCATTGGCAGGCAGATTCTCAACCACTGCACCACCAGGGAAGCCCTCATTCCTTTTTTTTTTGCCACGCTGTGTGGCTTGCAGTATCTCAGTTCCCCAGCCAGGGATTGAACCGGGGCCATGGCAGTGAAAGCCCAGAATCCTAATCACTAGGCCACCAGGGAACTCCCCATTTCATTCCTTTTTATGGCTGAATAATAATACTCCATTGTATGCATATACTACATTTTGTTTATCCATTTATCAGTTGATGGGCATTTTTGACTATTGTGAATAATGCTGTGATGAACACTCATGTACAAGTTTTTGTGTGGACGCATGTTTTCAGTTCTCTTGGGAATATAGCCAGGAGTGGAATTGCTGGGCCATAGAGTAACTATGTTTAACATTTTGAGAAATTGCCAACCTGTTTTCTGAGGGGCTGCACCATTTTACACTGCTACCAGCAATGTATGAAGTTTCCATCTATGTACAAGTTTTTTTGTTTGTTCGTTTGTTTTGGCCGCCCTGCGTGGCTTGCGGGATTTTAGTTCCCCGACCAGGGATGGAACCAGGGCCCTCGTCAGTGATAGCTCAGAGTCCTAACCACTGGACCGCCAGGGAATTCCCTATGTACAAATTTTGAAATTCACATTCTTGGATTGGCACAAAGTGACCTCCCAGAGTTGTGCCCACCAAGTACAGAAGGCCTCAGCTGCCTCTTGGCAATACAGAAAGGTTGATGAACCGCTTTACAGAGCAGGAGAGCTTCTTCTGGACAGAGACAAGGGCTGTTCCCTGTGAGCCCCCAACAGTGGCAGCCTCCCCCAGCATCCTCCCACAGCAGCTTCCTCCTGCTGGGTCTGCCCAGCTACCCCTTCCTGCTTCTGGGAACAGCACCTTCTTGTTTTTAGGAGAACTGGTTTTGCATAGACTCTCTTGTAGGTCTGGGGGTGGGGGCGGCTGCCATCTCCAGCACTCTTCCTTTTCTAGCTACAGGGCTCATGAGTGACCTGAGGCTGGTCGAGCTGTCTGAATTCTTCATCAGGATTTTAAAAATTGGATTTAAGGGAGGAGAGGCAGTCCCTTACTGGCAGGAGAAAACAAAGATGCAAATGGAGGAACTATGGGACCACTTTTCCTTCTATAGGCAAAAAACTGGCCTGAGAGAACAAAATTGACACATAGAGGTAGGAGGTGGACAGAGAGAGTCTTGAGGGGGTTTGAATCCCTGGCCTAGTGAGCCCGATTAGTACAATAGAAGTGGGAAAGCCTTCAAGGAGAAAGAGGTATCTAAAATGTGGGTAAGTAGGAGTTTGAAAGCTCCAAGGTGAAGGTGGTAGAATGTGTATGAGGAATTCAAAGAAGTCTCTTCAGTTGTTCAGCAAAAAACACCATTAAGAAGGAGAAAGGGCACTTTTTCCGGTAAGCGGCCTGAGGTGACCTCTAAAAATGGTGTGCTATTCACTTGACCCAGAAAACCCCACAAAATCATGCAAATCAAGAGGTTCAGATCTTCGTGTTCACTTTAAGAACATTCGTGAAACTGCCCAGGCCGTTAAGGGTATGCGTATCCAAAAAGCCACCAAGTATCTGAAGGATGTCACTTTAAAGAAGCAACGTGTGCCATTCCATCGTTACAATGGTGGAGTTGGTAGGTGTGCCCAGGCCAAACAGTGGGACTGGACGCAGGGTCGGTGACCCAAAAAGAGTGCTGAATTTTTACTGCACATGCTCTAAAATGCAGAGAGTAATGCTGAACTTAAGGGCTTAGATGTAGATTCTCTGGTCATTGAGAACATCCAGCTGAACAAAGCCCCCAAGGTGCGGCACAGAACTTACAGAGTTCACGGTCAGATCAAACCATACGTGAGCTCTCCCTGCCACATTGAGATGATCCTTACTAAAAAAGAACAGATTGTTCCTAAACCAGAAGAGGACGTTGCACAGAAGCAAAAGACATCCCAGAAGAAACTGAAGAAACAGAAACTTATGGCCCAGGAATAAATGCTGCAAAAAAATAAAGGCAAATAAAAATTAAAAAAAAAAAGGGGGAAACAGCAAGCCAAAGTATAGGAGAAGGTGGGACTTCCCTGGTGGACCAGTGGGAAGACTCTGTGCTCCCAATGCAGGAGGCCTGGGTTTGATCCCTGGTTGGGGAACTAGATCCTGCATGCATGCCACAACTAAGAGTTCGCATACTGCAACTGAAGAGTCCACATGCTGCAACTAAGTCTGCATGCCACAATGAAGATCCTGCCTGCCACAGCTAGGACCCGGCGCAGCCTAAATAAATAAATAAATAAATATTTTTTTAAAAAAAGCATAGAAGATATCTGCCATACACATACTGACAAAGGTTTGTATCCAGAATATATAAAGACTTTCTTTCTACAAACCAATAAGCAAAAGACGACCCATTTTTTAAAGTGCGAAAAAGGCTTAAATAGGCACTTCACAAAAGAGAACATCTAAGTAGTCAAAAAGCATATGAAAGGAGCTCAAATTCGTTGGTCTTCAGGGAAAGGCAATTTTAAAACCACCACGATCCCTCTAGAGAGCCACCAGATTTTCTAAAACGGAAAGCACTGACCTTGCCAAGGATTGGTGAGGATGTGGGGTACCCAGAACTCTCATACTTTGCTAATGGGAGCTTAAATTGGTACAACCCCTTTGGAAGACTGTTTGGTAGTGTGGTGGCCCTGGTGGTACACCAGTCAGTCTCCCTTCAAGAGAGTCTACTGCAAAGAGGCTAGCTGGCCAGTAGCCTCCAGTGGCTGGCTACACCTTTGGATCGATCACAGCACTCATGCTGAGGCCATGCTCTCGAGCTGAGACCATGCAGTCTCAGGCTGCTCCCAGCCTTGGGAGCACATGACTGTGCCTGGCAGGGCTACTAGATAGGGGCTACTCCTGCCTTGCTCCCTGTCAGCCTGGATGAGACTGCAGAGCTTTCATAGTGGTCAGACCTGCTTTGTGATGATCTGGAGGCTCTCCATGCCTGTTCTTGTTCCCTGTCTCCTTTATCCTTCACAGGAATTGTCCCCTGTCAGTCTCTTACACATCTGATTTCACTTTGGCATCTCCTCCTTGGAGGACCTAAATTGGCTGAGGCAGTATAACTAATACTGTCTGACTCTAATTCCGCCCCTGGATGTATTCCCAATAGACATGACTGCATACAGCCACCAAAAGACGTTTACAGAATGTTCACAGCAGCTTTATTCATAATAGCTAAAAACTGGCCAAATGTCCATCAACAGTGGACAGACTGGATAAATAAAACTGTGGTTAGTTATATAGTGGACTATTACACAGCCGTGTACAATAACATAGGAAAACCCTCACAGACATAATGATGAGTAAAAGAAACCAGATAATCAATAGATCTTATCAAGTCAGTAAAGGAATCCAGAAGGTGGGGGGCTACAGGAGAATGAGTCCACTCAGAAATATGAAAACCACCAGAGAGTTAGAGAGTCGATCTTTTTGAGGACAGTGGTAGGCAGGCTTTAAGATGATCCCAATGAGGGCTTCCCTGGTGGCGCAGTGGTTAAGAATCCACCTGCCGATGCAGGAGACACGCGATCCCTGGTCCAGGAAGATCCCACATGCCGCGGAGCAACTAAGCCCGTGCGCCACAACTACTGAACCTGTGCTCTAGAGCCCACGAGCCACAACTACTGAAGCCCGTGCCCACGGGCTGCAATTACTGAGCCTGCATGCTGCAACTATTGAAGCCCACGTGCCTAGAACCCGTGCTCCACAACAAGAGAAGCCACTGCAATAAGCCCAAGCCCTGCAACGAAGAGTAGCCCCCGCTCGCCACAACTAGGAATGAAGACCCAAAGCAACTATAAAAAAAAAAAAAAATTTATTAAAAAAAAAAAGATGATCCCAGTGATTCCCCTTCTGGTATTCATGCCTTTGTGTAATCCCCTCCCTTTCAGTGTAGACTGGACCTAGGGACTTGCTTCTTTTTCTCCTCCAGTTTTATTGAGATATAATTGACGTATAACATTGTGAAAGTTTAAGATGTACAACATGGTTCGATATACATATGTAGTGAAATGATTACCACAATAAGATCAGTTAACACATCCATCACCTCACATAATTACCGTTTTTTTTTTTTTTTGGCCTGGAGGGAGGGAATGAGAACATGTAAGATTTAGCAACTCTCTTAGCAACTTTCACATATACAATATTATTAACTATAGATACCATAGTGTACATTAGATCTCCAGAATTTATTTATCTTATAATTAGAAGTTTGTGCCCTTTGACCAACATCTCTCCGTTTCCCCCACCTGCCAGCCCCTGCCAACTACCAATCAATTCTGTTTCTATGATTTCAGCTTTTTTAGATTCCACAAGTGAGATTGTATAGTACACTTGACCCTTGAACAACACAGGCTTGAACTGCACAGGTCCACTTATATGTGGATTTTTTTCAATACACACATAGGACAGTAATACACGATCCTTGGTTGAATCTGTGGCTGTGAAACCTTGGATATGGAGGGCTGACTCTAAAGTTATATTTGGATTTTCAACTGCACAGGGGGGCTGGTGCCCCTAACCCCTGCCTTGTTCAAGGGTCAACTGTATTTGTCTTTCTCTGTCTGATTTATTTCACTTATCATAATGCCCTCAAGATTTGTCCTTGTTGTCTCAAATGGTAGGATTTCCTTCGTTTTTTGTGGCTGAATAATATTCCATTGTGGGTACATACCACATTTCCTTTATCCATTCATCTATCCATGGACACTTAGGTTGGTGGACTAGCTTCTAAGTAACAGAATATGTAAAAGTGATGGGCTGTTTCTTCTGAGATTAGGTTACAGAAAAGACTGTGACTTCCATTTCCCTCACTCTGTCTTATTCCTTGCTTTAAGGGAAGCTAGCAGCTTCTTATGGAGAGGTACAAGTGGCCAGGAACTGATGGATCCAGCCAACAGCCGGAGAGGACGTGAGGCCTGCCAACTGCCCTGTGAGTGAGCTTGAAAGAGGATTCTCCAGCCTTGAGATGCCTGCAGCCCCAGCCAACATCTTGACTGCATCCTTGTGAGAGACCCTGATCCAGGGGACCCAGCTAAATAACACCCAGATTCCTGACCCACAGAAACTATGAGAAAATAAGAGATTTTTGCTGTTGTTGTTTTAAGCTGCAAGTTTGGGGTAATTTGTTACCCAACAATACATAACTAATAGGACATCAATTACTCAAAATCACTATATAAAACTGAAATCTCTTGGCCAGCGGCAACCAGGAAAAATGTAGCAATCTCCAAGAACAGTGTGTTTCTTCTTAGAGACAGTGAGAATAACATACATGTATTTTTCTTTTAGTTTTGGCCACCAGGAAGCTCAGAGCCAAATTTATGGCTCGGTTTTAATAATTATGTGATACTCTATGGCCTGCTTGTCTGTGTTCTTTTTTAAATAATTAATTAATTAATTAATTAATTTATTTTTAACATCTTTATTGGAGTATAATTGCTTTACAATGGTGTGTTAGTTTCTGCTTTATAACAAAGTGAATCAGTTATACATATACATATGTTCCCATATCTCTTCCCTCTTGCATTTCCCTCCCTCCCACCCTCCCTATCCCACCCCTCTAGGTGGTCACAAAGCACAGAGCTGATAATTAATTTATTAATTAATTTATTTTTTGCTGCGTCGGGTCTTAGTTGCAGCACGCGGAATCTTTTGCTCTGGAGGGTGGGCTCTTCGCTTCATTGCAGTGCGTGCGCAGGCTTCTCTCTAGTTGTGGCATGCGGGCTTCTCTGGTTGTGGTGTGTGGGCTCCAGAGCGCTTGCATTCTGTAGTTGAGGAGCGCGGGCTCAGTAGTTGTGGTGTGAGGGCTTAGTTGCCCCACCGCATGTGGGATCTTAGTTCCCCCACTGGGGATGAACCAAAGTCCCCTGCATTGCAAGAAGGATTCTTTTTTTGCAAGACGGATTCTTTTTTTTTTTTTTAATCGGCCTGAGCCATTAAGGCATTTTATTTATTTATTTATTCATTCATTTTTGGCTGCGTTGGGTCTTCGTTGCTGCGTGTGGGCTTTCTCTAGTTGCGGTGAGTGGGGGCTACTCCTCGTTGCGGTGCTCAGGCTTCTCACTGCTGTGGCTTCCCTTGTTGTGGAGCACCGGCTCTAGGCACGCAGGCTTCAGTAGTTGTGGCTCGTGTGCTCTAGAGCACAGGCTCAATAGTTGTGGCGCATGGGCTTAGTTGCTCTGCTGCATGTGGGATCTTCCCAGACTAGGGATCGAACCCGTGTTCCCTGCAGTGGCAGGTGGATTCTTAACCGCTGTGCCACCAGCAAAGTCCCTTGTCTGTGTTCTTACTCCTGGTCTTTATTTATTTTTTTAAATAAATTTATTTATTTTTATTTTTGGCTGCGTTGGGTCTTCGTTGCTGCGGGTGGGCTTTCTCTAGTTGTGGCGCGCCAGGGCTACTCTTCGTTGCGGTGCGCGGACTTCTCATTGGGGTGGCTTCTCTTGTTGCGGAACATGGGCTCCAGGCGTGCGGGCTTCAGTAGTTGTGGCACGTGGGCTCAGTAGTTGTGGCTCGCGGGTTCTAGAGCGCAGGGTCAGTAGTTGTGGCGCACGGGCTTGGTTGCTCCGTGGCATGTGGGATCTTCGCGGACCAGGGCTCAAACCCATGTCCCCTGCATTGGCAGGCGGATTTCCAACCACTGCGCCACCCGGGAAGCCCCTGGTCTTTTATTTTGATTTGTCTTTTTCTTCGTCCTGATTTTTTAGTTCATTTTTATACTTTACTATATTACACGAATTATGTTAAGCCATCTCAAATTCAGCTTACAGGGAAGCAAGGCATTCAGAAATAATGTTTCAAAAATAGTTAAGTTTGCACTTGTTGAACACGAAGTGCGTGGAGGTGGTGATGGGGAAGATCAGGTAATGTAAACGTCGCTCTGGAGCTTGGCTCTGGAGCTCTGGGAAATAGCCAAGGCTAATTTGGATTGGGTCAGAAAATATCAAGTGATAATGACAAAAAAAAAAGGCAGAAAGTATGGCAATTGATTACCACCCCCAGGAGGTGGTGCCAAGGGCTTATCCAGTCACACATGTTGGTATCTTTGAAATTTATTCCTTGCACCGGGTACCCTAGGGCCCGCCCGCGCCAGCCCTCCCCTCCCGCGCCACCCTTCCCTTCCCTTCCATTCCCTTCCCCTCCCCTCCCCTCCCCTCCCCTCCCCTCCCCTCCCCTCCCCTCCCAGAGCCCCGCCCTTCCCTTCCCCTGGCCCCGCCCCTCCTTCGGCCCCGCCCGCTGCGCGCGCCGCACTACCTCTGGCTCCGCCCCCCGGCCGGCCTCCCGGCCAGTTGCGCGCTCCGTCCCCCACACCGCGCCCGCGCGCGCCTTCCCCGCCCCGCCAGGATCTCTCCTTTTGGGGCGGTTGGGCCGCGCGCCTGTGGGGGCGGGGCCCGGAGGAGGCGGTCGAGCCAATGGGGCGCGGCGGCGGCGGCGGCGGTGGCGGCGGCGGCGGAGGCGGTAACGGTAGCGGCGGCGGCTGGGTCGGGCCCCGACGGGCGGCGGCGGCTGAGGTGGAGGCGGAGGGAGGCGGCGGCGGCGGCGAAGGAGGCGGCGGCGGCGGAGGGGGGAAGATGGCGGCGCCCGTCCTGCTGAGAGTGTCGGTGCCGCGTTGGGAGCGGGTGGCCCGGTATGCAGTGTGCGCCGCCGGGATCCTGCTCTCCATCTACGCCTACCACGTGGAGCGGGAGAAGGAGCGGGACCCCGAGCACCGGGCCCTCTGCGACCTGGGGCCCTGGGTGAAGTGCTCTGCCGCCCTTGCCTCCAGGTAGCCCGGCTAGGGGGAGCGGGCCGGGAGCGGCCGAGCGGGGCGAGGGCGGAGGCTGGGGGTGGGGAGCGCGCGGCGGGAGCTCGGGCCTGGGGGGCGGCGGGGATCGGGCCGCGAAGGGACCGACGGCGCCGTGAGCCTGGCCGGGAGCCTCGGCCGGGGCCGGGGGGCGGCGGCCGGGGTGGGGCGGCCCGAGTGCAGGCCGCCGAGGCTGAGGTGGCGGGGCCGCGAGACCGGCAAGGAGGGATGAGGTGGCAGAGTGCAGCCGCGAGGCCGGAGCGGACCGGGGGCAGTTGGGCAGGCTGGGGCCGGGCTGGGAGGGAGCGAGCGGGGTTCGCGGAGGGTGGGTCCCGGCCGGCTTGACAGATTTCGTGGTTCTCGCCCGGGGAGGCGAGTCGGGGGTGTGGGAGCCTGCCCGAGGGAGCCATGAGGTCACTGTCCACCCCTCGTCTGGGGTCGCTGCTGCTGCCCAAGGCTGTACGGCCGGCGTGGGCTCGGGGTTTGCATTTCCCACTGTCTTCCCGGTGCTAGGACAGGTGTTTCCGTGGTCAGGCCTCTTTGTACTCTGTAGCGCTAATGAGAATTTGCAGACTTCTTGAGAGACTGACATTTGCGGGCAAACAAGAATTTGACCCTACTCTGGAAGGAGATACCTGCACTTAACATATCTGATTTCTTGGATTCCCCCTCGTATATTTCAGTGTGCCCGCGAGGGGGGAATGGCCTGAGTTTGGATCTGGTCTAAGCATAATTTGAGTAAAATACGAGTATGTCATGTGTAATGATGATGTTTGGGGCATTAGGGTGCCTTTTCAATGTTGTTGGTTATTATTATGGAATACCCACCGAAGCTTAAAAATACACTCATTGCCGAACTGGAGGGATTGGTTTGTTTTACTGATACTTTTAGGTTTTTTAAAATGTTGTAGTTGATTTATCTGTTACACTTTATTTTCTGCATTAGATTTTTCTGGGCACGTTACTTTGAAAAAAAGAGGAATTTACATCTTAAAAGTGGCTGCTCTTTTTTTTTTTTTAATTGAGGAGGGTTCATTTTTTAAAAGTAGCAACAGTGAAAGAAATTATTTCAATTATTTCACAATTGATAGGTTATAATTTTAATAGAGGCATACTATGCCTAATATTTTGAGTTTGTTAACAGTAGTCACATTGGAGCAGTTTCTTCCTCTCATATTGATCTGTAAATTACTAGGTAGACAGTAATGTATAGCTCACTAGTTTATTTTGACCTACATATTGGTGATTACATGAACGACCTAGCACTGGAGTTTGTCTTGTTACTATTTGCAAATTTCAGGCTGCTGATCTTTTCCACTTAGACCGCCTTCTTGGTGAGCCACGTACTCTTTCTCATTTGCCCTTAAACCAAAATCCTGTAGCTTTTTAGTGGGAAAATAGTCATCATTATTGCTACATTAGACATAATGTGTTTAAAATGTAGATACCAGTTAACAGTGAAAATATGTCAATGTGACAAAACCTCACATTTGTTGTTGGGTATTTTGAACCAAGTTAATAGACCTAACAGACTCTCAGATATCCTTTGAGAACCACTGAGTGTATTTTATACAAACATTTTTATATTATTTTCACTATCCATTGGAAAGGACTTTTATACTTAAAGTACCTTGCACCCAAAGTTAGCTAACTAAATATATAATGAAAAGACTAAGCAGCAGTATATAGGTATTTGAAAAAAGGAATAAAAATAACTTTTGATATTAGATTAATATGGAATTTAAGCAGAATTATTGCCACTTCTAGCTTTTGGAAACACTGTATTCTATCATAAATTTAACTAGACCTTTTAACATTTGGACTTGGAAAGAGTGCTTTATGTTATCCAGACTGTATGTTTAAGTTCTTAAAATTGGCTTTCCTTTAAAAAAGAGTGTTTTTGAACCATGTAATAAGTATAGATTATAAATATTTTCAGTTATGTATCCTGCAAGGTCCAGGTTTTTGTGCTCTGATTTCTGTTTAATAAAGCACCATAAGATAATATAAATAACATCAAGTGAGATTATATATAAAGTATATGTGTAAGACTAAAAATATCTGGATCTCTTTATAGTTTTAAATGTGAACTTAATATGTTGTGACTGACACTAGTGTTTAATTGTGTAGCTGTGTACATAGAATATTTTAAATTTGATGCTCACTAAAGGAAGATAGGTAAGAAATAAGACATGCTAATAAGAGGAATAAATAGCTTATTTGCTGTGTACGCAATAAAATTCAAGAAATTTAGACAGTTTGACCAACCTGTTTATAAACTGCTTGCAAAACCATATATATCAATACATATATACACTATATATATATATAAACTATATATATTATATATATATGATGGAGACACAAATTTGGAAATTAAAGTGGCTTGAGTCTGATTTATAGATCAGTTTTCTTTTGGAAGTAGGTAGACTAAACATAATTAAAAGTTTTCATTTTGTCAAAGTGAAAAAGGCTTTAAATAAAAGCAGATTATTGGAGACCTCAAGTAGTAGTTCTTTTTATTTGACTTAAGTATTGATTGCTAGTTAGCAGTAGTAGTAAAAAATGTGACTATTTTATTTATTAAAAAATTTATTATTATTATTATTATTTTATTATTTTTGGCCATGCCACAGGGGCATGTGAGATCTTAGTTTCCTGACCAGGGATCGAACCCGCGCCCCCTGCATTGGAAGCGTGGAGTCTTAACCACTGGACCGCCAGGGAAGTCCATAAGTGTGACTATTTTAGGAACAGAAAGTTTGAGCCCAGGTTTGAGTAGAATTAAAGATAAAGGATGAGAAAAATTAACCAATGAAATCCTGAGGAAAGTTCTCTGCCAGAATCCAACATTAACTCATGTGATTTTGGATTGCTGAAACTCACTTTATTCTCATTTCTTAATCCTTAAGAGTTCTAATCCAAATAAAGTAGAGATTAATACGAGAATCTTGAGGGCTGTGTGTGTGTGTGTGTGTGTGTGTGTGTGTGTGTGTGTAAGTCCTCTATTATTTTGGGAGGCATCATTGTCTAAGGAAGTAGTTCCCAGATTTTTGGATTTCAAAAGAAGTATTTCCCCCCCAAATTGGGAGGCTGCAGTAGAGGTGCCAGTTTGTCGTGTTGGCTATAGTCAATAAAAACAGCAACAGTAAGCCATACCACTGTCTACTGTCACTGTCATTTCATTGTAAATAAGGATATTTTAACTCAAATAATTAGAAAGAACTGAATCTCAGTATGAAGGATCTTTAAATTGAATCACTTAGCTTTATTAAAAAGTTTACTTCTTATTTTTCCTCATTTTTATTTAAATTACTAAAAACTTTGTTGCAAGTCTGCACCAGCCTGCCTGCTAATCCCTGTCCAGTGCACTAAGTTCAGATCCAAAGGTTCTGGGTGGACTCCTAGCTCGTCCACTTGTTAGCTGGCCTCGAGCTAGTCACTCATCTTCATGGAGCTACAGTTGCTTCTCGGTTAAATGGGGATATTAAAACCGACTTTGCCAGATGAATGGGTAGGATTAAAGAGGATACATGGAATAAATAAATGGATGATACTTGAAATAAAATATGTACTCCATTAGTTATGGCTGTTATTGACTGGAGGTGGTATGATTATTTTTTTGCAGTGTCTGATCATAAACGCCTTTAAGTAGTACAAGTTACTTGTCTTAGGTGTAGTCATTTATGTATTTTAAATGTAAATTGTTTTAGAGTACTTTATTGCTCACTCCATGGCATAGTATAAAGACTTAAAATCCATTTAAAACAACTCCCAAAGTGTGGCAAGAGACACAAAATAATGTGTAGAATATTCTTTATAGGTATTTCCTATACGTTGCATTAGACCCCTTCTAAGAAGAGCTTTTATGTAAGAAAAAAATGATTTTGAAATGAAGAGGCTTGACAATTCATGTCCTCAAAAAGTTGCCTTATTTCGCAAAATGTTGGACTAGTACCCCTCTCATGTCTTAAAAATAGTACCATCTGTTTACTACCCCCCTCTTTGAGATACATTTTTAGAATTAGAATAGAACCTAGGAATCTGTGCTGCCCCTTGCTTAGTTCAGCTAGACTCAGAGGTTAAATGACTTGTGCAAGGTAACACAGTTAGTGGCAGATTGGGACTAGAAGCCTGGCTTCCAGAGTACTTGTTTAGAGGGACCACCCCCCCACCCGCCTCCATTTTTAAAATTAAATTCTTATATAGGTAATATATTCACTGCTTCAAGTTTGAAAGATACTAAAGCATATATAGTGAACCGCCCCCTTCATAACCCTGCCCCCAGACTTGTAGTTCTCCCTTTCCTTAAGCAGACATGAAACTTTACAGAGCCATTTTATGCATATATAAGCATAAATATGACCATATTAGTCTCCCCATTTTTTACACATAAAACTACCATATTCTGTGTTCTGATCTGTACTTTACTCTTTGCTAGCATTCTTTCCATCACCACCATACTTTTAAGTGCTTACGTTCATATTTGGTGAATGTTAATAACTGCTACCATTATGTAAAAAACAATTTGTTCTACTGGTTAGTTTTGACCAAGATGAATTTAATCAATAAAATACAGGTTCTCATGTGACCATTGTTTCTTGGTATGGAAATTTCAGAAGCAGTATGGACTTCAAAGAATGTAAGGGGAATAGAGGGATATCACAAAGAGGTGAACCTGGATTGCCATGCATTAGAGATAATTGTTAATACTTGGATAGTGTTTACTGTGTACTAGGCAGTGTTCTAAATGCAGTTTATTTAATTCTCACAGCTGTCCTGTGAGGCACTTTTATCACCATTTTACAGATGAGAAAATTGAGGCACACAGAATGTAAATGAAACTTGATTTAGATAGTACAGTGGCAGAGGCCACATTTTAACCCAGGCAGTCTGGCTCTTTACCACTACTTTAAATTCCATTTGATCTGATTTTGATATAGTGATACCCATATCAGCCAAATTTTTAAAAATATGCAAACATCTATGCTTTTTTTTTGCATCTGTATGTTTGTGTTTTAGCTTTTACTTATTGGGAGCAATCTTTTTGGAAAAGCAAGGACATTACTCTGAAGGCACGGTATTCAAGAAGTAAATCCTTGGAGTGTTTGCCTTCTAAGTCTAAACTTGTGAAGATAAGGCATTTGTCACACCTAGTGAGTGAACAGGTATACAGTGGGGTGAGCTATCAGGAAGACCTAACAGAATAGCCAAGGGAAGAAAGATAAAGTGGATCTAGGTACCTGGAGGTGTAGAGGGGAGGGGAAAATGTTAGTATGAATTTGTACTGGGGTGGGGTAGTCCTTCCTGAGAGAGGTGTTGAGTCATAAGGACCTACTGCATATAGAGACAGAAGAATTGGGCCTGGGGTGTGGTGGGGTTAAATCACCAGAACCAGGAATTTAAGAGGGATTCATCCCTTGATGATTTGGAAGGATTCTAGGAAACAACATGAGGAAAGGCAGAAAACGGTGACCATTTTGAGGGGAATAGCAAATGGTCATATTTGAATGTAATATAGATTTACCTGGGTTAGGGAAGGACTGGAATCTAGAGCTTGGCCAGAAAAATGCAAAACCAGGCATTCTTGTAAGCCACGTGTTCTTGTAAACATAGATAAAACTTAACAAGCACTGTGCCTTGGGCTTCTCTTCTGTACTGTGTTTGTACTAGATTGCACTAGACTTGTATCAGATTATCAATTTTAAAAATTAATTCCCCAGAATCCTAGTTCTGTGGTGATACAACAGGGATTTCATAAGCATTTGAGTCACATTTTTAACACTGTAAACTTTAAAACATTATAAACATTTATATACACTCAGATGTATCTCATGCTAAATTTTACATTAGAGACCGCTGATTTGTACTGCTGGGTTATCTAGGTAAAAAAAATAGTCAGTCTTAAAAGGTTACAGTCTATATGATTGCATTATATAACATTATTGAAATAACAAAATTATAGAGATGGAGAATACCTTAGTTGTTGCTGGGAGTTAGGAATGGGGGAAAGGGTGGTTAAGGAGGCAGCATGAGAGAGCTTTGTGGGGAGGGAACAGTTTTGTATCTCAAATGTGGTTACTCGAAGCTACAAATGTCAAATGTGATAAAATTGCAGAGAACACACACACACACACACACACGAATGTAGAAGTGGTGAAATATGCGTAAACTCTGTACCAAGGTCAGTTTCCTGGTTATGATCTTACACTAGAGTTATGTAGGATATTACCATTGAAGGAAGTTAGGTGAAGGGTCCTCAGGACCTTCCTGTACATTTTTTTGCAAATTCCTGTGATTTATAACTATTTTTAAAATAAAAGTAAAAGAGTAAAAAAAAAAAAAAGAGTGTATTTAGAGTGTTAGAGGGGAAATAAGCAAAAAGAAAAAATGAAATTATCCATAATGCCAACAGCCAGATAACAATACTTATAATAGTGTTTATTGCTTTCTTTGTGCATATACTTGAATTTTTAAAATTTTTATTGATTGGAAAGATTGTAGCTTTATACTGGTCTTTTAAAAATTCAGACCAGTCCTTATTTGCTTATGTAAAATTACATGAGCAAGTTTGCTCCTGTAGACAGCTCTCATTGCATTGTGCAATAACATGTGACTGCCTTATGTATAATGTCTTGATGTCATGATTAGTATATATTTTAAGATTTTTATTTTTTACCAAAATATTTGTGGTTACCAAGTATTCTCATTCCTAATATTATTAGAGATTTAACTTAGAAATGTTCTGCTTGGACTTCCAGACAGGTGTAATAAAATCCTCAGATAGCATTTATGTGCTGTTTTTTAAAGAATCACAAAAACTGTTATTTGCAACTGCTACTCTCTGTGAATCAGGTTTTTCTTGATACTGGGCAATCAAACAAAACAAATTCAACTGCCCTAATCATTCATAATCTGAAGTTTGTATTCACCAGAAGAGCTTCATTGTAAATGTTATAAATTTGAGCTTTTCAAATACACTAATACAATGCAATACTGCTTTAATCTGTTTCTCATATCATAGATCCATTTAAATTTTCATTTACAAAAAAGTTCTTTTGCTAAACAACATTTTTAAATCCCCTGGATTATGATCTATAAAGTTTCTTTTGTTGTTAGCACCTGTAACTTAGGGGCATTTCAAGGATGCTGTTGTCACTGTTGTGTGATTATTGACCTTTTAAAAACCATCGCTGTGTTTGAGAAGTAAAATAATGGAAAATCCATGACAAAATAGGAATTAAGTGGAGTATATTCAACATCACTTTGTCTTAGGAGTTTGATTTATTTCCTCCTCTGCATTGTGCTAATAGTTACGATCACAGATTCTAGAGCAAGTGTAACCGGGTTGAAACCTTGGTTCCATAACTTGATCTTGTTGCAGTTTCCTCCTCCATAAAATGAGGATAATAATAGCGTCTAACTCAGGATTATTGTATGAAGTGCACCAATGCACCAATACCTGTAAGTGGTCTTAGCACAGTGCTAGGCACAGAAGTAAGTGCTCATAAAACTTAGCTCTTATTTTAAAATACGGTTGGGATCATACTGTATGTATTTTATATCTTTTTTCCTCATCTAACATGTCACAACTATTTTCTTATGTCATTAAAAATTCCACCAGTAATGTAAGAGAATGTCAAGTGCCCTGTACCCCTGCCAGTATTGGGCATTCTCATTTTTTAGACCTTTATCAGTTTCATGTATGAAAAATGTCATCTCATTGTTTTGACTTGCATTTCCCCCCAAGGTATAAGTAAGGTTTAATGGTTTTCACATTTTATTAACTCTTTGCCTTTCTTCTCCAGTCTTGCCTGTACAGATCTTAGAATTTTTATATTGATTTAGACAAATGCTTTATATACTTAAAGGATATGAATATTTTATTATATTTGTTAATGTTTTTGCCAGTTTAGTTCTATTTCATTAATTTTTGCAATACAATGGTTTTTTTTTAAGTATATAAAATTTAATTACTTTTCTTTGTAATTTTTTCTCATAGGTTTAAGTTTAGAAGGGCATTTCTCATTCTGATATCAGATGAATTTATAATTTCTCTTAGTTTTGAAAAAATTAATTTCTTAATCATCTAGAATGTAGCTTATCAGGTGTTAGATGAGTCTGTAACCTAATTTTTGTACAGACATATGTTTAATGGGCATTCGTATTCCTTTTGGATATTGCCTGTTCATGCCTTTGCCCATTTTTTCCCTTCAGTGTTGTCTCTTTTTCTTATTGGTTAGCAGGAATTCTTTAGATATCACAGTAGTTAATCCTTTGTTATATGTATTACAGATATTTTCTCCTGGTTTCTCAGTTGTCTTTTTTTTTTTAATTATTATTAATTAATTAATTTATTTATTTATTTTCTGGCTGTGTTGGGTCTTCGTTTCTGTGCGAGGGCTTCCTCTAGCTGCGGCAAGCGGGAGCCACTCCTCATCGCGGTGCGCAGGCCTCTCACTTTCGTGGCCTCTCTTGTTCTGGAGCACAGGCTCCAGACGCGCAGGCTCAGTAGTTGCGGCTCACGGGCCTAGTTGCTCCGTGGCATGTGGGATCTTCCCAGACCAGGGCTCGAACCCGTGTCCCCTGCATTAGCAGACAGATTCTCAACCACAGCACCACCAGGGAAGCCCTTAGTTGTCTTTAAATTTCATTGTGGTATATTTATTCATACAGAAGTTTAAACTTTTTATGTGGTCCCATCTTCGACTTCTTTGTAGCTTTTGAGTTTTTTTGTTTTTTCTTTAATCTTGTTTATCAAAATCTCTACCATCCCAAGTGTGTTTTGCTTTTTTTTAAGATTTTTTTTTTTATGTGGACCATTTTTAAAGTCTTTGTTGAATTTGTTACAATATTTCTTCTGTTTTATATTTTGGTTTTTTGGCTGCAAGGCATGCAGGATCCAAGCTCCCCGACCAGGGATCAAACCCTCCTGCATTGGAAGGCGAAGTCCCAACCACTGGACCGCCAGGGAAATCCCAAGATTTTCTTTTTTATAAATTTATTTATTTATTTATGACTGCGTTGGGTCTTCTTTGCTGCGCGTGGGCTTTTCTCTAGTTGTGGCAAGTGGGGGCTGCTCTTCGTTGCGGTGCGCAGGCTTCTCACTGTGGTGGCTTCTCTTGTTGCAGAGCACCGGCTCTAGGCGCGTGGGCTTCAGTAGTTGTGGCTCGCGGGCTCTAGAGCACAGGCTCAGTAGTTGTGGCGCACAGGCTTAGTTGCTCCACAGCATGTGGGATCTTCCCGGACCAGGGCTCGAATCCCGTGTCCCCTGCATTGGCAGGCGGATTCTTAACCACTGCACCACCAGGGAAGTCCCCCCAAGAGTTTTTTTTAAACTCTCGTATGTTATGTTTGAAATTTGTTTTTTCATATTTAACTCTTTTAGTTTGTGTGGAATTTACTTTTTTGTCGGATGTGAAGTAGGGATCTAATGTACTTTTTTTTAAATTGATAGGCTTTTGCCTAATTCCACTTACTGACTTGTCCACATTTGAAATGGTGCAAGAATTTCTTTATATATATAAGGCCTCTTTCTGGACTCTCAGTTCAGTTCCAGTGATTTGTTTGTGTATGTTTCTGCAGAATTCCATTACCACAGTCCCCCTTTCCCCTGTGGCTTTATATAATACAGTTTGATACCTGATAGAGCAAATATGCTCATTTTCAAATTTTTCTTGGTTATTCTCATGCATGTATTGTTTCAGGTGAATTTTAGAATTTATTTTGATGAGCTCTAAAAAAAAAATCCCATTGAGATTTTGATTAGAATTGTACTGAATTTATAGATGATTTGGGAAGGAGACAACCTTCACTAAAATCTTTATATCAAGGAACAAACATATTGTGACTTTCTACTTATTCTGGAGTTGCTAATCTGATGCCATTTTAACCAAATGCCCATTGTGGTTTGGTTTTGTTTTGTATGTGATTTATGTGGTGCTAGAAATTGAGAAGTTTTATGATGGTATTCCGGTGGGATCCAGGAATACTAGAATTCTCTCCAGTCCACAGCCATTATTTTCAAGTCTATAGGGTCCCTAAGGGAGAGATTTATGTTTGTACCGGCAATGAAAAACCAAAATACTTTGCATCTTATTCTTGAGTAGGACTTGGGCATCAAACTCTAAGACAGAAGACTGGAATGAACCCAGCTGCTTCATGTGGAGATGCTGTTTTTCTCAATTTAGTTAAGCTTCATTTGTTTCAAACTGAAACAGGCCATGGGATGGACACCCTCCATCTCCCCAGTTTTCAAACATGGCTAGATCTTTCCCTTGTGATGTGGGCAAAGCTGCCCTAACTCATTCCTATCAGTGCTCAGGGCCTTGTAACCAGAGAGAGCCCATTTGCCCTGGCTGACTGCTTATCTGGTCTTGGCCACCTGCCTCTGGCCTTTTCTGCCCAAGTAGTAGGTTTGGCCCTGGCTGTCGCTTGGAATAGAGGAAGTCCTCTCTTGAAGGCGTCTCATACCACTTCAGTCACATGGAAGAAGCAGAAAACTGAGCCCACACGTGTGTACTGACCTTTTCATGGTGATTCTACCCAGTAGCACAGAGACCTATCAGTGCTCCCAAATCTGTCTTCTTCCTTCCTGAGAGTCAGGGAGAAGAGTGAGAGGGGCCTTAATTCCTCGCTTCTAAAGATAACACAAAAACTTGCAACCATTCTCAGAAGCATTGGTTTTCTCTCTGGATGTTGCTTCTCTCAAATCAGCCAGAGAGAGGTGGAGTAAAAACTGGCTTGCTGAGTATTGCACATAACCCGTATGTTTTCTTAACTATGCATCAACCTGCAGTGAATGACTAATTACTCATGAGATGTTCTCTTCCCTTGCTTAATGGTTCATGACATGTTCTTGATTGTCCTCCCACCGCTTGCTTCCTTCTCGGTTTTCTTTACCGGTTTATCATCCTGTACCTGCCCATTAAATGTTGACATACCAGGGATCAGCCGTACACCCTCTCATCCGTCTTCTTTCCCTAAACAATCACATACCTGTCCATGATTTCACTTATAGATGAATCCAAAATTTATATTTCTAGCCTGGGCCTCTCCTTTGAGCTCAAGATCTGCATATCTAATTGCCTGTTGGACATCTCTGCTTGGATGTCTCAAAGGTACTATTAAATTCACCATGTCCAAAGTTTAATTCATATTCTTCCCCTGAAATGCTGTTTCCTATCTCAGTGAAAGGCATCCCACCCAAACAGTTCTGCAAGTCAGCAACCCGGGTGTTTTCCTTGGTTGCCTTTACTAACCCCCACCCCAACCCAATCAGTCACCAGGTCCAGTTGACTTTTTTAAACCTTTTTTCTGGTTTGTAACCTTTTTGGTTTTGTTCTGTTACATACAGAAAAATCATTGATCTGTGCATCTTTTTTTTTTTTAATTTATTTATTTATTTATTTATGGCTATGTTGGGTCTTCGTTTCTATGCGAGGGTTTCCTCTAGTTGCGGCGAGCGGGGGCCACTCTTCATCGCGGTGCGCGGGCCTCTCACTATCGCGGCCTCTCTTGTTGCGGAGCACAGGCTCCAGACGCGCAGGCTCAGTCGTTGTGGCTCACGGGCCCAGTTGCTCCGCGGCATGTGGGATCCTCCCAGATCAGGGCTCGAACCTGTGTCCCCTGCATTGGCAGGCAGACTCTCAACCACTGCGCCACCAGGGAAGCCCCTGTGCATCTTTTTTTGATGTGGTGGTTATAAAGCGTAAGCCTTGTAACCAACATTCAGGTCATTAAACAGACAATTTTCAGCGCTGCAGAAAGCCCTCCTTAAACTCTCTTCTTATGAACTATACTTCTACTCCTTCACTAGAATAATCTCTGCCCTGACTTTTATGATAATCACTTTCTTACTTTTCCACCTAAGGTTGCACCCAAACTTGGTAGTTTAGTTTTGCCTGCTTTTTCAACCTTATATAAGTGAACCATTCATTTTGTATTCTTTACTCTGGCTGCTTTCATTCAACATTATTTTGTGAGATTCATCTGTGTGTGATGGAACTGTAGTTTGTCATTGCGGAATGTTCTTTTATACAGATATATCACGGTTGATTTTTTTGCTCTTTTTTTGGATGGGTATTTAAATTGTTTTTACTTTGCAGGAATTATGAATAATGCTGCTGTGAACACTTTTGTGATTCTTTAGTTTTAGTTGATAATGCCAGACTATTTTTCAAAGTGGTTGCACTAGTTTAGATTCCTACCAGCAGTGTATGAGAATTCCTGTTATTCCACCTCTTTGCCAAGCCTTGAAATTGTCAATCTGTTAAAGTAACCATTCTGGTTTATATGTAATGGAGTTTTGTGTGTAATTTGAGGTATATGTCATATCCAATAAGTTGCAAAAATCTTAAATGTACAGCTTGAAGAATATTTTACATATGCATGTACCATATCCAGATGAAGATATAGAACATTTCCATCACTCCAGAAAGTTCTCTCATACTCCTTTCCAGTCAGAAGCTGTTATTCTGACAAAACTGTTTTGACTTCTACCATTATAAATACGTTTGGCCTGTTCTTGAACTTCATGTAAATGGGTTTGTAACAGTATGAACTCTTTTGTGTCAGGCTTCTTCTGCCCAGCATAATAATGTTTTTTGCAATTCATCCAAGTTGTTGGTTTTATTAGTTATTCTTTTTTTACTGCTTAGTCCCATTTTATGATTATCATTTTCTTATTGATTATTGTTTCTAAGTTTGGCTATTGTGAATTAAGCTGCTATAAAAATTCTCATGCACATCTTTCTATATATACATACTCATTTCTCTTGACTATATATCGAGGAGTGGATTTTGGGTCATCAGGTAGGTGTGTGATTTCATTAGAAGCTACAGAACAGTTTCCCAAAGTGGTTGTACTATTTAACATTCCTCTTTGGTTTTAATTTGCATTCCCCTGATTACCAGTAGGGTTGAGCAGCCTTTCATATGTTTATTGACCATCGTCTTTTTGAAAGGCTCATTAAAGGCTCATTAAAGTCATTTGCCCATTTTTCTATCTGGTGTTCTTTGTCGTGTGTGTGTGTGTGTGTGTGTGTGTGTGTGTGTGTGTGTGTGTGTGTGTGTGTGTGTGTGTGTGTGTGTGTGTGTGTATTCAGATACTCATATTGCAGATATCCTCTTCCACTCTTTGGCTTGCCTTGCCTTTTCATTTTCTTAAAGGTATATTTGGATTAACAGAAATTCTTAATTTTAATGTAGTTAAGTATGTCAGTCTTTTCCTTTATAATTAGAACTTTTTGTATCCTGGTGATGAAGATATATTCTATATTATTTTCTGTTAGGTTTTGCCTTTCACATTTAGATCAACAATCTATGTGGAATTTTTTTAATGGTGTGAGATAGGGGTCAGTTTAATTCTTTTCCTATATGACTGTCCAATTACTATTATTGTGGCACCACTTTTTAAAATGTCCATTCTCCCCTGCTCTGTAGAGTCACTTTTGTCATAAATCAGCTGATTGTATGTACAAGGATTTGTCTGGGCTCTCCTCTTCCATTTTTCTATTTTGTCTGTCCTTATGCCAAAGTGCCATTGTCTTAAATAGTCTATTTCAGTAGTTCTCCTGGGACCATGTAGGGTCCCTGAGACCCTTTAAGGGGGGGTCTCTGAGGTCCAAACTATTTTCGTAGTAATAATAAGATGTTATTTGCCTTATTCACTCTCATTCTCTCATGAGTCTACAGTAGGTTTTCCAGAGGATGCATGACATGTGATATTGAAATAGATTGAATAAAGGAGCAGATTTGAGAATCCAGTTGTCTCCTATTAAGCCAGATATTAAAGAGATTTATAAAAATGTAAAGCAGTGCCACTCTTCCTGCTAAATATTTTAGTTTTGGAAAACAGTTATTTTTCATAAAGTTATTTCTGTTAGCATGTAATGGGTTTCTTATTTTTAAATGAATAAATAAATATTTCAGAATTTTCTGGTTCAGTTTCAAATGTGAAAAAAAATCAACTCACATAAACTAAAGCTCTTTAGAGTCTCAATAACTTGTAGGAGTATAAGACCAAAAAGTTGGAGAATTACTACTCTAGTTTTATAAATCTTGACATGCAGTAGATAATTCTTGGTTATTTTGAGCCCCTTGCATTTACATATACATTTTAGAATCAGCTTGTGAGGTTCCACAATGATAAGTTTAGTGGTAATTGAAATCTTTACACTGATGAGTCTTCCAATTCATGAATATTTTCTCTCCATGTGTTTTGGTCTTCTTTAATTTTTTTCTCAATAATGTTTTATAGATTTCTAAATAGAGGTTTTGCATATCTTCCTAACAGAATTTTTGAAGAGAAAAAGGTAATTTAACAATAGACATAAAATAAAAATCCTCAGCATTATGTCATAGCTGGGCAATGTCTTATTTTTTAGTGCTACATAAAATAATTGTAAATCTTACATCGAAGGTATCTTTTTTTTAAAGTTTTTATTGGAGTATAGTTGATTTACAGTGTTGTGTTAGTTTCACATCGAAGGTATCTTGAAGTTTATAAAATATAATCTGTAAACTCAGTGTAATAACAATATATCAAACAGGGTTTTCAAAACTTGATTCTGAAGTTCATATGAAAGGACATATGTGGAATTTTTCGTAAGAATTATGAAAACCAGTGTTCATGAAGGAGGTATTAATGCTATTAAAGTCTGTGTTAAAGCTAAAGTAATTAAGAGCACCAAAGTAGACAAGTTATCACCGGATAGAGTTGAGAGTACTGAAGTGGCCTCATTTATAGAAATGTTATATGTGATAAGGATGAAGACAATTCTTCAGTAAATAGTATGGGGTCAACTGAGTAGCCATTTGGGAAAAAAAAGCTAGCTTGCAATCTCACTTTAAAAAAGAAAATCTTTTATTGGGATACAATTCACAGGAAAGTACGCATACTTTAAGGGACCAACTCAACAAATTTTTATGTATGTATACACAAAGTACTCACCGCCTCAATCAAGATATAGACTATCTCCAACATCTCAAAATTCTCCGTTATGCTCTTCCCAGTCAATACCACCTCCACCAGTGATAACCACTATTCAGACCTCTATCCATAGATTAGTTTTGCCTGCTTTTGATCTTCAAATAAAGCGAATCATATAGTAAGTCTTCTTTTGTGTCTAGCTTCTTTTGCTTAACATTATGTCTGTGAAATTTATTTATGTTGCATGTAGCAGTTCTTTTTTTACTGTTGTGTCGTATTATGTTGTGTTAATATGCCACACTTTATTCTACTGTTGATAGAAATTTTGGTTGTTTATATTTTTGGGGATAAAATGAATAAAACTGTAGAGAACATTCTTGTACATGTTTGTGGGGGGAGCAGAAGTGCTCATTTTCTGTTGGAATTGAGTGGAAATGCTGGGTCATAGGATATGTGTATGTTTAATTTTAGTATATATTGCCAAACAGTTTTCCAGAGTGACTGTACCAGCTTATACCCGTCAGCAACATATGACAGTTCCAGTTGCCCTAAGTGTTGCAGAACCCCGGAAACCATAAAGAAAAAACAGTTGATGAATTCACATAAAGACAAACAAAACCTATGCGTGGCAATAACTAGCATAAAACAAAGTTGGAACTCCAAAGATAAACTGGGAAAAAAATTTGCCATGCATCATATTTAAGGAGTTAACTTTCTTTAAAAAGAAAACAAAAAACAAAAAACCAAAAAACCTGGGAATCCTTTTAAATCAATTCAGAAAAGACCAACAACTCAATAGACAAGTGGGACAGGACATTCAAAGATAGTTGAAAGTAAAAACAAATAATTTTAAACAGGAAATGATCCCCAGTTTCAATCATAATAAGAGAAAAGCAAATTGAAAGCATTTTTAATATATATGATTGGCAAAGAGAAAAAAGTTTGATTAATGTAGCTAAGATCTAGAGAAATAGCTACTTCCATTTAGTAATGGTAGGATTCTTTTTTTTTTTTTTTTTGCTTTTGGACTTTTTAATGTAAACATTCTTAATGTACTAGTTTTCAGAGTAATGACATGAATTTAGCATTCTCCTTGGAATGGAAAACTTGCTTGGAAGTTACTTCATTCTTTTTCTCTTTTTCAAGAGAGCATCCCATAACGCCAGCTGCTTTTCTCGGAAGGAACGCTTATTTTTTGACCAGACGTTATGACTATACCGCATCATCATGAAGTTCTTCTGTTTTTTCTTCTCCTTATTCGTGGAACTGGAAAATGGATTCATTTTGGTTTTCCTCCTCACAAATTCTTTTCGGTCTGTTTTTCCAGCCATTGCAGTTGCTAGTCTTGTCTCCTTGTCAGACTTTGGCTTTTTATGAAGGCGTTCAATGTCCCGAAGAGAAAGTAACTCACCCCTGGGCTCCTCATCACTGTCTATTTCGATGTAAACTATGGAGGGCAGACGATATCCATTAAAATTAAGAATGCATGTACCTCAAGGGTAATATGGATAAATTGTGATGTATTACACAATGGAATATTACAGAGAGAAAGAATGAATGATTACAGGACTTCCCTGGCGGTCCAGTGGTTAAGATTCCGTGCTTCCAGTGCAGGGGACGCAGGTTTGATCCCTGGTCGGGGAACTAAAATCCCACATACCGCGTGACACAGCAAAAAAAAAAAAAGAATGAATGACAGTTCATACACCGTATAGATGAATCTCACAAACGTAATATTGAGTGGAAGAGCCAGACACCTAAGTTCAAAACCAGACAAAATTAATCTGTGGTGTTAGAAGTCAGGGTAGTGTTACCCTTGATGGAGCTCACTGAAAGGGAACACAAGAAGGGCTTTGAGGGGCTTGTAATGTCCTGTATCTTGATGTGGGTGCTGGTTACACGGTTGTGTTTACATTGGGAAAATTCATCAAGTTATAAACCTAGGATTTGTGTACTTTTCTGAATGTATGCTATACTTCAATAACAATTTTAAAATAAGTGTATATACATAGTCATAAAGCATATACCTTTGTTTTAGCAATTCCCTTCTATGCTTGTAAGCACACACATACATAAGCATACACATTTGTGTATATGGGGGTTAAATAATATGAGCATATTAACTGCTGTGTTTGTAATAGTAAAATTTTGGACAAAACCTATTTATCCATCAGTGGGGAACTGGTAAAATAACTAATGGTATAGTCATACAATGAATTAGTAGTAGCTCTTAAAAGGAGTAAGGCAGTTTCTAAGATGCATTAAATGAAAAGACCAATGTGCATGAACACTATATGTAGTATGCTACCATTTCCATTTGGGTATTTTCTTTTAAGGCATGTACATACAAGCATATATAAATAGAATATCTCTAGAAGGATAGAAAAACATATTAATGCTGGCTTTCTCTGAGGAGAAGTGGGTGGCTGGGGGCAAAGTGGGAGATACTTGCTCTGCATACTGTTTTGTGACTTTTAAATTTAAAAAATTTTTAATTGTGGCAAAATCCACATAACATAAAATTTACCATCTTAACCATTTTAAGTGTGCAGTTCAGTACTTACTGTTAAGTATATTCACGTCTTTTGTGCAAGCAGTCTCCAGAACCTTTTCATACCCATTAAATAACTCTTCATTTCCTCCTCACCTTGACCCCTAGCACTCACCATTCTACTTTTGTTGTTTCTATGACTTTGACTACTCTAGATACCTCATAAAAGTAGAGTCACACAGTACTTGTCTTTTTGTGACTGGCTTATTTCACTTAGCATAATGTCCTCAAGGTTCATTTAACCTATTTTGTGACCTTTGAATTCTATACCTTGTTCATTTATTACTTATTTTTAAAAGATCATTAAAATAAAAAGTTATGAGCTTATTATTCAGAGCTGGCTAATTATATGGTAAAAAGTTGATACTGTGTATTATTCACCTTAACCAAAATTTAATGCCAGTTTTGGCAGCAAAACGACTTTACGCCAACGTGCCATTTGAAGCTTTATTTCACCTCATGTTTCTCCTTTTTTCATCTGTAGGTGCCAACCAAAATGCAGGCTTATCAAGTCCCCAGTCTCTTGACCCTCAGTCTGCTCAGTAGTTTTTCCCCTGGGCTTATTGTCCAACTTTGGTCTTCTCAAAATCTAGTTCTTTACCCCGGGCACAGCCTGGTTCTCTGCCAAGGGCATTGCTTCCTCTTTGCAGATTTCTCCTCTATCTCTGACCTGTTTAAGAGGGTTTCTCATTCTGCTAGCTGTTCAGTACTGCTTGAGATCATTAGTCTAGAGCCTTCTGCAGTAATCTTGTTTCCTGTGAATTGAAACTCATTGTTTCATTGGAATTGTTGACTGTGGGGGTTGATGTGGAGACAAAGGAACAAGTTGAAGTGGCTTTGAAGTTTATGGGAGGACTTTGTATCATTAAATGGAACAGAGGGGGACAGGCAGGCTCTAGGTGGAAGATATGTGACTGGTTTTTGAAAATTTTGGTTTGAGATGCTGGCCTATGAAATAGCAGGAGCTGTGAGCTAGACATGGGGATTTAGAAAATAAACTTCTTATTATAAATTTATTGTTTATGTGTATATGTGTGTATAGAAAATACAGAAAAATATATAGAATAAAAAGTATTCATAAAACAGATAATCATTCTTAACATTTAATTGAATTAACTCCTGGGTTTTTTTATGGTTACATACATATAAATGTACATAAATCAACTCACATTTTAAGATACAGTTGAGATTTTACATTTTGTATTCTGCCTTTTTTTCTTTGTGTTCTATTCATGAATGAAGAAGTCCAAGGCCAGTTACATATGGTGCTTCTGTTGTGTTAAGAGTCAGCAGCAAAAGAGGTCATAAAGGAAACTGTGGGGCTTGTTGAAATTACACATGGTGAGATCCTGCACAGATGGAGAACAAAATGTGGCAAGGACAGAACTTTGGAAACTTGCCTGTATTTGAGGATTCAAGAATAAATCATAATCAGAGAAGCAGAATTAAAAGAGTTTAGTGTCAAACTGAGAGTGGAGCAGATTCTAAGAAAAAAAAGGAGTAGTTAGCATTGTTAGATATTTTTTTAAAAAGAGGTAGAGCTGAATGAACTAAGAAAAAGGCTTTAGATAGGAAATTGTAAAATCGTTAGTTGATTTACAAAAGTTATTCTGTCCAGCAATGAGGGAATAACAAGGACTGCATTTACCTTGCTACCTTAAGCAACTAGAAAACTAGGCAATGTAAGAAATAACAGTTAAGAGACATTGGATAACAGGCAGCAGAGGAACTGTGATCACTGAAAGAAGAGAAGCAAACCTTCTGAGCTCTATGGTTGCCTCAGTTTATTATCTGGAGGTGGTTTTCAGGCTGCAGAGCAGGAATGGGGAACCCAAATAGAGCCCAGTGGTCTCACTGAGTTGAGAAGACAGAGACAGGAGTTTGAAGGCAGCTGTGATTTGTGGGGCAGACAAGAGAGGAGGAAGTTGCACAGAGAACTCCAGAGATATGCAGAGGTGTCCCCTTGAGTCTGGCTGAGTACTGATCTGCACATGCATGAGAGGAAACCCCCTGAGGCCAGAGAAATAACTTCACTGGAAAATGGTAGGTGGGAGCTCACACAGGTTGGGAAGAGTCTAAGTTCTCACTTGCCAGAGCATGCACAGGGCATCAGAAAGGTATTGCTTCGGTAATAGGGCTAAATTAGCCCTAAATTAAAGGCTGCTCTGGACTCACTCTCATAAAGCACAAAAGCAAGCCTTGGAGGATCCAACTGATTCCAAGAAACTTAACTGTACACCAGAACAAAGTCAGGCACTATTTAAAGGTATATAGCAAAATCCAGCACCCAAAGCATAGAATTCACAAGCCAATCAAAAATTACCAGGCATGCAAAGAACCAGGAAAATATGACCTATAATCAGAAAAATCAATCAGTAGAAATAGACCCAGAGATGATGGAATTAACAAACAAGGATGTTAAAGCAGCTGTTATAAATACGTTCTGACACACCACTGTAAAGCAATTATACTCCAATAAAGATGTTAAAAAATATATATATGTTCTGTATGTTCAGGCAGGTAGAGAAGATGATTAACATAATGGGGAGAGAAATGGAAGATATAAAAAAGACCTAAATGTAGCTTTTAGAGATGGAAATGGAATGAAAAAATAACTGATGGAACTGACAACAATGAGGCACAGCAGATCAGTGAACTTATGTAACAATAGAAAGTGTCTGAAATGAGAAGAAGAAAAATGTTGGGAAAATTAATAGATCACCAATGACTATAACGGACAGAAGTCAGGAACAAAAAACAGTCTAATGTACATATATTTGAGCCCTTTTTGGAGAGGGAAAGGGGAGGACAAAAAATACTTTTAAAAATAATGACCGGAAATTTCCAAATTTAATGAAAACTACAAATCCACAGACCCAAGAAGCTCAATAAATTTCCAAGGAAAATAAATATAAAAGAAACCACACCAGGGAACATCATAGTCAAATTGCTGACGGCCAGTGATAACGAGAAAAATCCCGAAAGCAGGTAGGAAAAAAAAAACCACACACATTATGTACAGAGTAACAAACACAAGAATGTCGGCAGATTTTTCATCAGAAATTTAGCAGATCAGAAAATGGTGAAGAGGGACTTCACTGGTGGCAAATGGTTAAGAATCTGCCTGCCAATGCAGGGGACATGGGTTCGATCTCTGGTCCGGGAAGATCCCGCATGCTGCGGAGCAGCTAAGCCGGTGCTCCACAACTACTGAACCTGAGCTCTAGAGCCCGAGAGCCACAACTACTGAGCCGGCGTGCCACAACTACTGAAGCGCACACGCCTAGAGCCTGTGTTCCACAACAAGAGAAGCCACTGCAATGAGAAGCCTGTGCACCACAACCAAGAGTAGCCCCTGCTGGCCACAACTAGAGAAAGCACAGCAACGAAGACCCAACACAGCCAAAAATAAAATTTTAAAAAAATAAAAAAAGAAGAAGATGGTGAAGAGACATCTTTAAAGTGCTTAAAAAAAAAAACAACCCACAAAACTGACAGCCTAGTATAGTATTCCTTACCTAGGAAAATGCCTTTCAGAAGTGGGAGCAAAATACTTTTTGACTAAGCTAATAATTCCAAAATCATTTGTTGCCAGCAGACCCACACAAGAAATGTTAAAAGAAGTTTTCCAGGCAGAAGGAAGATTATTTAAGATGGACATCTGGATCTTTGCAAAAGATTAAAAAGTACTGGAAGTGGTAAATATGGGGGCAAATATACAGAAATTTATTCCTATTTTTTAATCCTTTTAAAAGACGATTGAACTGAGAGTGACTGCCAACAGGTATAGGGGTTTCTTTTGGGGTGATGGAAATGTTTTGGAATTAGAGAGTAGCTAAAAAAAGATGCTCTGTTTTTAAAACAAAAATAATGACATATTATAGGTTTTACAACATGTAGAAGTAAAACATTTGACAACAGCACAAAAGTTGGGAGGGAGGTAAATGGAAGCATACAGTTGTAAAGTTCTTACATTATACATGAAGAGATATACCATAGGAAAGTAGAATGAGAAGTTAAATACGTATAATATAAAGCTTAGAGCAACCACTAGAAAAATTAAACAGAAGTATAGCAGTTAACTAATTGGGGAGATATAACAGAATCCTAAAAAATACTCGGTTAATCCGAAAGAAGGCAGGAATTGAGGAGAAAAGGAACAAAGCACAAATGGGACAAATAGAAAACAGCAAGATGGTAGACTTAAACCCAGACGTATTGGTCTGTCATTACATTGAGTGTAAATGGTCTTGAAAATTTTATTCTGGTTTTTTAAAAATTTGCAAAGTAAAGAAGATAAATATCTCCAGTGTCACCACGATTAACATTTTTAGTGCACTTCCTTCCAGTTGATTTTTGTCTATACATATGTATGTGTATACATATGTATATGTAAATATGTATATTCATACAAATGTTTACGTATACACATAAATATGTGCTTTTTTTAAGAAACAAAGTTGAGACTGTGCTCTTTGTTTTCATTTAATTTTGAATTGTAAGCATTTTGACATGTAATAAAATATTTGAAAACAGCTTTTGATGTCTGCATGGTATTCCACTGAATGGCCAAAATGTGATTTGTTTCATCCTAGATTGTTTGCCATGTAGTTTTTTTTTTTTTTTTTTTTTTTTTTTTGGCTGTGGTGCACGGCATGTGGGATCTTAGTTCCCCAACCAGAGGTCGAACCCGCGCCCCCTGCATTGGAAGCGCAAATCTTAACTACTGGACTGCCAGGGAAGTCCTAGGTTGTTTTTTAATTTGCCATTTTAAATAATGCTGTGATGAGCACTCTCGTACACTTTTATGTAAATCTTTACCTCCTTGGTTATTTTCTAGGCTATATTCCTGGAAGTGGAATTGTCAAATTTATCTCTAGAAAATTTTACCAATTTACGTTCCCTCTATAGCATATAGGAGTGCCAATTTAACCTCATCCTTGTCCACATGTAATATTAGTTAAACATTGCCAATCAGATTTCTTTTTTTAATTGTAGGTAACTTGACTTCCACTCTGAATGCTTATAGGATACTTTATCTTTGAAGTTTGAAATTCTACCAGAATGTCTTTGTATTAAATTTAGCTAGAAGACAAAATGTGGACATTTTTCCTTCGCCTTCCTTCCCTCCTTCCTTCTTTTCTTCCTTTCTCTCTTCTTCAGCAGTAGAGTTTTCATTTCTTTGGTTGTTGCTTCAGCCTCATTTGTTCTAGAATGTGAACTTTTCCATGTCTGTCTTGTTCACTGTTGTCTCCTCAGTGCCTGGCTATAGTATACTAAATGCTCAATAAATTTGTAGAAGAATAAATACTGTTTTTCTTTCTACAACTCTTATTATTGGTAAGGTTGATCTGTATAATTCTGACTTTTTTTCTTTCATTTTATTGATCTATTTTGTCTTTTTGATTAGAGTTGTGGGATAATTTATCCATTTATTTTATTATGTCACTGATTTTCACTTGGTAATATTTCATCTGCCATTCACTGCTTCTATTGTTACTTCAAATTTGGCAAATCATGTTTTTCATCTTAGAAAATCTTTACATCTCTGTGAAATCTTTCCTCATCTTAGATTATTCCCACTTTGTGGTGATTTACATAGGCAAAATTCTTTTAATTAATTAATTAATTTATTTACTTTTGGCTGTGTTGGGTCTTTGTTGCTGCGCACGGGCTTTCTCTAGTTGCGTTGAGTGGGGGCTACTCTTCATTGTGCTGTGCGGGCTTCTCATTGCGGTGGCTTCTCTTGTTGTGGAGCACGGGCTGTAGGCACGCAGGCTCAGTAGTTGTGGCTCGCAGGCTCTAGAGCGCAGGCTCAGTAGTAGTGGCGTGTGGGCTTAGGTGCTCTGCGGCATGTGGGATCTTCCCCGACCAGGGCTCGAACCCGTGTCCCCTGCATTGGCAGGTGGATTCTTAACCACTACGCCACCAGGGAAGCCCCTCAAATTCTTTTAAAACATTAAGTACTCTGCATTTTATTATTTTCTCCTCAATTTATACCAGCTTTTTGAGACTCAGTTTTTTATATCTTTTTGTCAGCTCTAGGGAATTTAAACTTCAATGGGAAATAAAAGAAAATGGAGTGTCCATTTGTTGATTAGTTTTGTCATTTTTTCCTTTACTTCAACCGCCTCAGCACAATTTAAATGTGGTATCACAAGATTTTTAGTAGTAGAAATTTAGGCTCAAGAGTTCTTATTTGCAAATATTTCCATGTGGGAGTATTCTAGAAAACACCTACTTTTTGAGCTATTTTTTGAGACCTCCAAAGGTAGAGAACTGGATCAAAGAAACAAGTGATCAAAGAAAGTTTGAATACAAACTACCTATTTTTGAGAAGACCACATATTCAGAGCTTGAAAGAGTTGGAGTTATTCCTTTTCTTTACATACACTTTGGAATTTGACCCTGGGGACCCCGAGGTGAATAAGAGTTCTGTTCTCAAGGAGTCCATCACCTTTGTCTGGCATTAGACAGAAGGGTGGTGGTGGTGGTGGTGGTGGTGGTGGTGGTGGTGTACCAGATGGTGAGGCAGATCCATAATTCTTGGTTTCCATTTTCTACTGAGAGAGGCCAGGAGAGGTTTATGCAGAGCGAAGGAGATTTGAGATTGCATTTTGGAGTAATAGACTTGAACCTGGGATGAGTAAAAAAATTACAAATTAATGCTTAAGGTTTTTTTTTTTTTTTTCTAGTAGTGTGAGTCCTCATGTAGGGGTAGAAAATGACAGTAATGTATTGACTCGATAGGGTGATTTGGAGGAAAATGGGACTGAGCAACAAAGTGCTTGACAATCAAACTCAGTTTTGTGCATATAACTGCTAGAATCCTCATTACGTTTCATATTTAATGTGAAATTAATTACTAAAACCTCAAGTTAAAATGGAAGTTTAAAATGTTTTTCCTCATACCTGAAAACTATTCATGGTAGCAGTATTTCTGATGGCCTCTGGCATCCTCTTTCCCAACACTGATTACTGTCTTGAAAGAATGGCTTAGATTTGCTTTAACATTACAGAATGACCCACAGTAGACCTCCTAGTGTTCAGTTTTGGTGACTGCCAAATATGCCACTGTGAATACTACTGGTTTTGTTTTTTGTTTTGTATTTTAATCGTGGTGGAAAGGTCTAATATTCTCATCAATACTAGCTGGCTAATGATCTGCAGATCTCCGAACCAGGTGTTTAATTGGTTTTCAAGTTGAAATATACTTAAACTTCAGGGGGTCTGACATTAAAATCAGAACACTTTGATATTTCCAAAGACAATTTTCTTCAGTTTGTTAAACTCTAAACTAGATAAGTTTTGTTCTTAAGGGAATATTCCTTGTTTTTTGTTTTTTCCTATCAGAGACAACAGTTTCAATGGATAGGACACTGGATTAACTATGAAAATGTGCTCTAGTCTGAGCTTTCATTATTTACTGTGAAAACAAGCAAGCAATATGTGAGGCCTGTTAACTCCTCCGCTACCTGGGGGCCATGAGTACTCTGCATATAAATACCAACAACTGGTTAAGATGTTTTCCTAGACCCGTCAAATTTCTAGATACTTAAAAATTTAGGTTTACTTCACAAAATCTCAATAAAGATGTGTTCAGGATTTACATGAATTTACTCTGTTGACACAAACTCAGGATACAAGTTTGGATTCACTGTTTGAGGCTAGCCCAGTGTTTCTCAAACTGTGATGAAGGAAGAGTGAAATTTCCAGTCCATTATGGACGGGTATATTTATAAAATGAATTATTAACAAATAGGTGAAAACAACAGACATGCTAAATACAAGCTCAAGTAGTTTAGTCATCTCACAAAATTACATTTTACTGATTAATATAATCAGTAAAATAACCGTAGAATACAAAGAGTTACAAAAACTAAAAAAAACCACTATGTATGTATAGTCAATTACTAGGGTGAATTTCTCGGATATATTCTTAATGTAATTTTGTGATTGTAACTAAATAAAGTTATGCAATAGCAATTAGGTGTTCTAAACACCTAACACACTTGAACAAACACTGTTTTATCACTATTTAAAGTTTTGATGTGACAGGCTCACTTCTTGCTTGTTAACTTACGTAGGTTGGGTGGAAGACAGCACTACTTTCAGGTAATAACATAACTAAACTGTTGCTGTGCTTTGATTTAGTAATACTCAAGTAGAGAAACTATCTTTACTGAGTTATGCTGATGGGATTGGAAGAAGAGATACTAAAAGCAATTTCCTCAAGCTCAGTATATTCATTTAGAATTTTATTCAAAAAAAGTGGTGCTGTAGTCTCAAATGTATCCTTTACCATTGAACAGTAGCCAATTCCAACAGTTTATATAGTGAATAGTTATATTATCTTTAAATGAAAGAAATGGGTTTAGTTCTATTACATTTACTATCTGTGAATCTCATTTGGCTGGAAAATTAAATTTCAAAATGGTCTATGACATTTATAAGATGTACGGTGGTAATCTGTAGAAACTGTTCTTTCAAGTTTCCAGTTTTTGTTTTTCCCTTTAATCTTACCCGTCACTGAAAAGCACCCGTCATTTCTTCCTTGTGAGAAAGTCTTAAGGTTGTTAAAAATATTGCAGAGGGACTTCCCTGGTGGCGCAGTGGTTGGGAATCCGCCTGCCGGTGCAGGGGACACGGGCTCGAGCCCTGGTCCCGGAAGATCCCACGTGTCGCGGAGCGGCTGGGCCCGTGAGCCGCAATTACTGAGCCTGCGCGTCTGGAGCCTGTGCCCCGCAGCGGGATAGGCCGCGATGGTGAGAGACCCGCGCACCGCGATGAAGAGTGGCCCCCACTTGCCGCAGCTGGAGAAGGCCCTCGCGCAGAAACTAAGACCCAACACAGCCATAAATAAATAAATAAATAAAATTTAAAAGAGATAAGCAAAACATTCTCTCTATAAATTTGATCTTTAAAAAAAAAAATCTAATTTGTTAAAAAAAAAAAGTACTGAAGATATTAGACAAATTGGTTATCCAATTTACATCTTTTAAAGTTGGAAGCAGCCTGTTTTTTGTCTTGTAGAAACACTAAGAGCGTGTTCTGTAATTCCAGTTTACCCCCTTAAAACCATTGTTTTGGGCTTCCCTGGTGGCGCAGTGGTTGAGAATCTTCCTGCCAATGCAGGGGACACGGGTTCGAGCCCTGGTCTGGGAAGATCCCACATGCCTCGGAGCAACTAGGCCCGTGAGCCACAACTACTGAGCATGCGCGTCTGGAGCCTGTGCTCCGCAACGGGAGAAGCCACGATAGTGAGAGGCCCGCGCACCGCGATGAAGAGTGGCCTCCACTTGCCACAACTAGAGAAAGCCCTCGCACAGAAACGAAGACCCAACACAGCCAAAAATAAAATTAATTAATTAATTAATTAAAATACTTATTTAAAAAAATAAATAAAAATAAATTTTAAAAAAACCATTGTTTAAACATTGACATTGTTTTAACGTTTAATTCATTAGCAGTCATTTATAAGATACTTCTTTATTATTATATAATAATGAGAATGATCTCTAACTTAATGCTTTAGCATTAACATTTTGATGATTTTTATTGTGACACTAAACATGCTGTTTAGTTCAACTGACTTTTTTTGTACCAAGACTTTGTCAACAAAAGAAGCACTGTGTTGATTTACTTTCTGGTGCTCCTTCTTAATCTGGGGAATTTCTCCAGAATGTTTTCTTGTCTTTGCAGCTGTGCCATCAGAACATTCTTCTCTACAAAACTCCAGACAACCTTTGTTGATGATGTAATTCTTTATAGTTTTCCAGAGTGGATTGTGTTTGTTGGCTATAAAACTGAGAACAAGTGTTCTTCCTCCATATCACCATCATGTTCAAATAGCAATATCTGTGCACTTGTCAAGGGGCAATGAAAAATACTTTGAAAGTTGGTCTTCCATGTCATTAGTTTCTAAATGTGGTGAGCTGTGCTATCATTGGAAAGTGCAGATTGACCCAGTATTTCCAAGCAAATATCTTTGATGTACTTGTTCACTTGTCTCTTAGCAATTGTATTTAGCACTTTAGTCTTGCAATCCAAAGTGCAAGGATAGGAAGCCTGTAAAACCAACATTTATCGATGAAATACTGAATATCTGCTTCCGTTAGCCTTTTTAATTCAGTGCTCTTTCTTTCAAAAAATTCTTTTGTCTGTGAGCTTATTTTTGTGTATGTTTTGTAAGTGAATGCTCCTTAAATTTTGATGTTTTTGTTGCTCCATTAACTAGTATATCTCTGCAGTTAACACACTGATGTTAGCACTTCACCATCAATTATGGCTACAAAACTGAACTCAGTATATAAGGGATCATACTCCTGAATGAAAGAAGGCCTCTTTGGTCTTCCTCTGTTTGGAATCCCTTCCTTTACCCTTATTTGGTTTACTGCTGCTGGTGCATTCAGAAAAAGTGTGTCTTTTCCACTAAAACAACGCTGAAAAATCCACTGAAGCTTGTTTGTCCCCATGTAAATTTGGTTAAAAATAATATAAATTTCACTTCTCTCATTTAGCTAATGATATTAAATTATAAATTAAAAAGCAGGCATGATTAAGATTAAAATGTCTATAAAATTAACTAGTTATTAAAAATGAGTAAACCTGTGGGGTTTTTTGTTTTTGTTTTTTTAATTAATTAATTTATTTTTTTATTTTTGGCTGTGTTGGGTCTTCATTGCTGCGTGTAGATTTTCTCCAGTTGTGGCGAGCGGGGGCTACTCTTCGTTGTGGTGCGGGGGCTTCTCATTGCGGTGGCTTCTCTTGTTGCGGAGCACGGGCTCTAGGCCTGTGGGCTTCAGTAGTTGTGGCACGTGGGCTCAGTAGTTGTGGCTTGCGGGCTCTAGAGCACAGGCTCAGTAGTTGTGGCGCACGGGCTTAGTTGCTCCACGGTATGTGGGATCTTCCCGGCCCAGGGCTCGAACCCGTGTCCCCTGCATTGGCAGGTGGATTCTTAACCACTGCACCACCGGGGAAGCCCCAAACCTGTGTTTTTTCTCAGATTTTTATACACCTTTAGGTAGTTGACAAAATAACCTTAAAATATTACGTGTAACTTTGTTCTACGATGCCTCACTAGCACGTCATGCCAGATGCAATTCACTATTGAATTGATAAGTTTGATAACACTTGGATCTATCTGTATGCTCTTCAACAAGACAAATCCACTAATCATGTGCTTTAATGTCATGGCAATGTCAAATGTCTGTAAAAGCTTCCAAGTGCTTAGTTTCAGTTTCTGAACTGATCTCATCATGGATCTATAACAAATAGTTCATAGACCATCACTGGTGTGCGATCCATGCTTTCAATGGCAGTGGACTACCAATAGAGTAGTGCTTTATGTGCACTGGTACTTAAATCTATAGGAAATAATCAGTTTCACTGCATCTTTTAAAAGGATTTATTTGATACCTATTACATGACATAACAGAGCACATTACACACTATTGAGACATAATTCCATAATAAGATAATATTAAGGTAAAAGAATATCTTATTAGAAACAATAAGAAATGCCATACTTATATTTGGTCATTATTATACTTTAATTTTCAAATATTTGACAGTGCTTTTGTGAAAAAATGTGCAGGCATCTACTGTTTTAACTGGAATTTCAGAACGTTTAAAGTAGATTTGAGCTGTTCTTAAATGTTTGTGAGATGTGAATTTGCAAATGTAACTTATTAGTGATGGTGCAGCTGTACAGTATTGTTTCTTCCCCAAGAAGCCATCAAGAAAAGAACCACTGTGTGGTGTTACTTGTGGCTCTTTCCAAGATCACAGTGCTTACAGCTAACACTTTTCAGTGCATACTTACCCCCATGTTTCTGAACTAGCACCACTGGGTATCTTCTGATTTATGTAATGGATGAGAATGTGTGATGAAATGTGTAAGAGTAACCCAACATTTTGTTATGAAAAATTTCAAGCATACAGAAAAGTTTAAAGAATTTTATAGAGTGCCTGTATACCCACCACGTAGATTCTACCTTTAACATTTTACTATACTTGCGTTATTACATGCCTATACAGGTATCTATACCTCTATCCAACTATCACTAAAAACTTTCTCCTAAAAACGTCAGCATACATATCATTAACTAGAGTTTATTGTTTGTTTACAGTCTGTTTTCTTTTGAGCTAAAATACACATACAATGCAATACACAGATTACAAGTGTATGTTCTCTGAGTTTTACCAAATCATGCACCTATGTAAGCCAAAACTCTGTCAAGATATAGGGCGATTGTATTCATTTAGGGGCAGTTTTGCCTCCAGGGGGACATTTGACAATGTCTGGAGCTATTTTTGGTTGTCCAAGCTGGGCAGGGTAAGGATGGGGTAGTGCTGACACCTAGTGGGTAGAGTCTAGTTACAGTTCTGTGTCTGTAATGCCACTTTCGAGAAATCTTGATGTAGAGCATTACTATAACCCTGGAAAGTTTCATCATTTCTCTGGCCAGTCAATCCCCCCCTTACCCCCCAACGTTCCAGAGATAACCATTGGTGTGGGGATTTTTTTCTACTATAGTTTTTCTTGTTCTAGAATATCATATAAATGGGACCATACATTATATACTTCATGGCAGTCTTGTCTAAAAATACCAAAACAAAACATTGCCTATAACTCATCAGGGGAGGCAGTTTTTTCCCTATTAACTATATAAGAAATGTCTTGCAGGGTTTCACATAAAGGACACAGAGACATGTAGACAGTGTTTTCAGCAGCATTCCTATAGGAAACAAAGTACAGGTATTCCCTCGGTATCCACAGGGGATTGGCTCCAGGACCTGCTGTGGATACTAAAATCCACAGATGCTCAAGGCCCACAGTCGGCTCTCTCCGTATTCATGGTTCCACATCCTCGGACTCAACCAATCTCAGATCATGTAGTACTATAGGTATTTATTGAAAAATATCTGCATATAAGTGGACCTATGTAGTTCAAACCTGTGTTATTCAAGGGTCAATTGTAAAGGAGTTCATTCATATGACTGTTTCCTTTAGGAATTACCAAGACATAATGCCAACATGAAACTCACTGCAAGCAACTTTACATAGAGACAATATTGTCCAAAAGCATAGATTTCTGATGGTCCAAGTTGATTTCAAATTAAAATCCATAGATGAATGTTTGGGGTGATCCTCAAACACTCCCCACAAAGGGTACTTTTTGCAGCCAGGATTTGATAAGACATGTACAGCATCCATTTCAAGGTATATACAGAGTGCAGATAACATGGTGCCAGTTAAGGGGAAATCTACCAACTTTGGAGAACAAATAAGAAGAAACTTGCCTTGCCTTAATGTTGGCTATGCAGTTTTTTCCTTGAAGGTGGTATTTGAGAATATCTGAAGGCAAAGAAAGATTCTTTAAAAACCAAAACAAATAGCATAGTTTTTTTCACTCCAACGGAAGCCCTGGTTCCCAAGTTAACCACCACTTTTTCATCCTTGACAGCTCTGATGACTAATAGTCATGTTTATTAGTCATTGATTGATGAATTGATTCATTTATGTCAAAAGTTACTTGGTGATGTCATTTCAGTCTCATGACTTTGAATACCACCTATATGCTGACAACTCCCAAATTTCTTAAACTATAAACTCATAAATCCAATTGCCTACCTGACATCTCTACTTGGATATATAAAAGGCAATTCAAACTTGATGTTTCTAGACCTGGATTCTCTCTCTTATCATTTCCCTAAAGTCTTCTCTTTCACATCTCAAAATAACCAACTTTCTAGCAGCTCAAGTCAAAATCCTCGTATCATCTTAGACCATTTTCGTTGTCTCACACTGCACAACCAGTCTGTGAGCAAGTCCTGGTGGCTATACCTTCAAAATTTATCCTGGGAATAACAGTTTTTTGCCGTCATCTCCACTGCTGTCATCTGCCACCATAATCTCTTTCTGGGATTATTGCAGTAATCTCATAAGTGGACTCCTTATTTCCACCTTTCTCCCTCGTAGACTGTTTTAAATACAGCAGTCAGAGTGATCCTTTAAAAATATAAACAGTGGCTAAACCCGCAAATTAGCTTCCTGTTTCATTCAGAGTAAGAGTCAAAGTCATAATAATGGCCTAAACACCCTACATGATCTTCTGTGACCCTTGCCCTGGTTTTTTTTTTTTTTTTTTTTACTTTATCTCCTATTACCTTCTTTCATTTGCTCACTCTGTTCCATCCATACTTCCTGACTGTTCTTCAAACCTGCCAGGTGGGCATGGTTTGCTTTTTCACCTCAGGGAGGCTTCCCCTGACCCCCCCTGACTTCACAATTTAAATGTAAAGTTTAAATTGCAGTTCTTTCAGCCCTAAACTCATCTCGACTTTGTTTCTGTTTATCCCCATCTGGCATAGTATATATTTTACTTGTTTGCTTGTCTCTCCTTCCATGAGAATGTAAACTCCATGAGGACATAGAATTTTGTCTATTTTGCTTATTGTATTCTGAGCACCTAAAACAGTACCAAGCACATGGTGGGCTTTCAGTATTTGTGGAAATGAGTGTTGAGTGCCTGCCCTATGGCATGCTGTACACTGTGCTAGACCTTGGGTAGCCAGTAGTGAGTGATCCCTCTCCTCCTGGAGTACGGAGCATAGACTAGTACAGCAACACAGTAATTAGCACATCAGTGTATGTACAGAATCTGAGATAAAAGCTCTCCAGGAAAGGAGCTTGGTTGTATGAGAGTATAAAACCTAGGAAGCTGACAAGAGGGGTGGGGAGGCGCTTCCCTGGTCAAGTGTCAAAAGCTGGGATCTGAAAGATGAAAGTTAAGTAGTTTCTGTAAGTGGCTTACCCTTTCTCATTCCTGAAACTGTTTTCCTCTTTTTTTAATTAAAGATGGGCCTTTATAGGCATTGATCCCTTTTATTAATCTTTGGTTTGTGCCATTATACTTGCTTCCTATTTCATTGACTACTTATCTTACATTTATTAGTTTCCTCCACTCTGGGGAGGTTTAATTTGCTGTTATTTTGCTAACTTTCTGAAATTAATAATTATATCACTAATGCATGCAGTTATGGTTATAAATTCCCTTTAAACAGTGTTAGCTAAAACCCACAACTGTTGGTAGTGATATTCTTAGTAGGTATGTTAACAGACTTTTTACGTGGTCAGTTTAATTACTGATATATTTGAATTTAAAAATAACATCTAACAATTTCTATTTCTCCCACCAGTTGTGTTTATTTTTCTTTCTTGTCTTCTCTTGGATTAATCAAACATTTTTATTATTCCATTTCCCCACTGTGTTATCTTATTCATATACATTCATTAATATCCTTTTAGTCACTACCCTACAGATTATACCATGCATCCTTGGATTATTGAGGTCTAGTATAAATTAATAGTTTTATCACTTCTCTGTCAGTGCATGGACCTTGGAATATTTATGCTTCATCTACCACAATCCTACCTTTTATGTTGTTACTGTCATTTAATTCTACATATCTGTGACCCCACAAGATATTAACATTGTTTAATAACATAGTCCATATTCATTTAGCTCTTCCCTCATATTTCTCCTTTTTGTCTTCATTCTTCCAGTTTGCAGTGCTTCTGTCTGGGGTCATATTTCTTTTGCCTGAAGAACTGTTTTTAGTGTGGGTCTTCTAGTGAACACATTCAGTTTTTACTCATATGAGAAAGTATTTTCCCTTCATTTTCAAATGATATTTAGACTTGATATAGAATTGTAGGTTGGCAGTTCATTGTCTTTTGGCTTCGCTTTCTGTTGGTGTTAGCTGTCAGTCTTATTGTTGTTGATTTAAGAGTAATGTGTCCTTTTATGCCCACCAGCCCCACCCTGGCTGCTTTTTAAGATGTCTAATTTTCTTTTGTTTTCTGGAGTTTTACTATGATATTCCTGTGTGTGTTTTTCTTTAGATATGCTGCTTGGGATTCAGCACCTCTTGAATCTATGGCTTGGTATTTGTCTTCAGTTTTGGAAAATTCTTAACCATTATCTATTTCTTCAAATATTGTTTCTGTCCTGTTCTCTCCTCTGTTTCTGGTGACAACAGAGTGGAAGGTTTGATCATGGGAATGGATGACTGACTTGGAGTTACTAAGTGGGTAATTGATGTGGTTGGCTGGTTCATCTCTGTGATGTTGAAGTCTCTCAAAAAGATTATGGGAGTTGGGGAGGAGAGAAAGACTACGAAGCAGGAGCCAAAGGCTTCCTTGAATATAAGGGTGTGAGAGTATGACTGTCGATGTGATTACAAGGTTGGTAGGTGGCAACAGTGAGAGTGGTGGCTGGGCTTGTATATTGAAACACAACTGCAAGGAGCAGGGAGTTTTACAAGAGGGAAAGAGAGGTAAAGACTTGAAAGCAAAAATTAGAAGGAAGGAGCATATTTTCCTTCCTGGCTCTGACAAATGCCTATGAGACAAAAACGTGTCAGCATTTGAATGGGCTGTAAAGGAATTCATGTGGTCAGAGGGCTAAAGAAGGCAGAAGAGGGTTTTTTAAAAGTGAAGAGCGTACGGGTCAGTGAACAGGATTTCAGAAGATATAACTGAGAGGTTTGGGAGGTAGGGGAGAAGAATGAGATACTAGATTTTAATGGGAAGTACAGAGCAGTGTGAGATTCACGTGTTGATGCCTGATGTAGGAAGTCTGACCTTCTGGCAGTGACAGGTAAAAGGGATGACATGAGGCATAATGAGAAGGGTCCTGATAGTTTCTGAGATAAAGACGGCCTACCAGATTTCCTCTCCTGATTATGAAGGCTTCCCCTTCAGGTATGGGGAAATGAGGTGGTGCCTTCCTAGTGCTTTAATGTATTGGTTCTTATGAGTTTATTGGGTAGGGTGACTTAGCGAGGGCAGGCTTCGCAGTGGAGACTCAATGCTCTAATATCTTCATTCATGGCTTACTGAGGCTGGAAATAGCTTTTCAAGGCTTTTCAGGGTTTTGAGATTTGAAACCCAAAGCGAGGCCCTTGACCATGACCAATGCACCAAGCTAAATACCAATTTGTGAGACCTCTGATGGCCTCACAATTGGTATTTTTCTTTTCTTTTTTTTGGTTAGTTTTTACCCTCTGTTAGTCTGGACAGTCTATCTTTACATTCTGTAACTGCATAATCTTTATCAATAGTGACATTATTCTGGTCAAATACAAAGATTGGCTGACTTTTTCTTTTTTTTTAACAGTAGGTCCTTGTTGGTTATCTGTTTTAAATATAGCAGTGTGAACATGTCAGTCCCAAACTCTCAATCTATCCCTCCCCCCCAACCTTCCCCACTGGTAACCATAAGTTCATTCTCTAAGTCTGTGAGTCTGTTTCTGTTTTGTAAATAAGTTCATTAGTATAATTTCTTTTTTTTTTTTTTTTTTTTAGATTATGATATTTGTCTTTCTCTGTGGCTGACTTTTTCTTTAAAGGGCCAGATAGCAATTATTTGAGGTTTTGTGGGCCACATGATCTGTCCCAGTTAACTTGACTCCCTGAGCCATCTTATTCGTGGCTGTAGTTTTTAGAACCGCACTTCTAAATCCACATTTTAGACCGATTTATAATCCTTCAGATTTTTATTTTTGGCTGCTTATTAAACACAATTATGTGTGTGGCTCAGAGACATGAAAACTCAAAATGTCAAGACTCAACTCCGTCCTCCATCATTCTTCCTCCTGTGTTTGTCTCATGAATGTCCTCACCGTCTACCCAGTCATCCTGGAAACTTGGGAGTCAGTCATCCTTCCTCCATAATTCAGTACATTATCAAATCCTCTCAATTTTACTTCCTAACGATCCTTTGGATCCATCTTTAGTACTCTTACTTCTAGTTCAGACCTTCATATTTCCCCTAAATTGTTACAGTAGTTTACAACTTGGTCTCACTATTTCGAATTCTGACCCCTTGGATCTGTCCGTGCTATATACCAGTGCCACAATCCCTTATTAACCTTCTCAGGCAGAATTAAACCTTCTTCACTTAGGAACGTAGGTACTTTACAGTGTTTATTAGTTTGCATTATGTTTCTGGATGTCATTTTTCTCTCTATTCTTTAAGACAAAGCTTCTTGAGGGTATGGACTGTGCTTCATGCATTTATATGTCCAACTTCACAGCCTTACTGCTTCAAACACCTACTGCTTTGATAAATTTGATAAAATTTGAATAAGTGAATTTTAGATTTCTGGATAAACATAATGGATTTTATGCATGTGTTTATCTCTACACCCTCAGGAAATTCCAAGGAAATGAGAGTAAAGGAATAAAAGAAATTGTATAAAACCACAAAGACAAAAAGAATGGGAAAGTAGACGCAGCTCTAAGAACACTAGCAGCCAGGCATCTTCAGCCATATCCCTACCCCTAGCAGTAGGAGACTGGTGGATTTTTTTTTTTCCCTAGAGAAACATTTATTTTCCCAAAAAAAAAAAGTACAGATACTGACATTCAGGGACCTTTAATGATATGATTAGCTCTCTACCTAATAACCCACCTATAGTAACATCTAATGGTGACAAAACCATACACAATAATAAAAATTCCATTCTGCTTTTAAAATCTAAATTACTTTTAAAATTAATTTAAATTTACATAAAGGAAAGTTGCTATTTGGTTTCCAGTTTGTTGAGTTTAGACAGATGCAGTCAGGTAGCCACCAGTACCATCAACATCAAAACAGTTCCCCTTTTTAGTCAGCCCTCTTCCATCCCTAACCCCTGGGAAACATTGATCTATTCTCTGTCCTTATAAGTTTTGCCTTTTCCAAAATACCATTTGAACGGAATTTTACAGTATCTAGCTTTGAGTTTGGCTTTGTTAACTAAGCATAATGTATTTGTAGTTGATCCATGTTGTTGCATGTATCAGTAGTCATTTCCTTTTATGACTGAGTGATAGTCCATTATATGTACTAGTTTGTTCATCAATTTACCTATTGAAGGACAATTGGGTTGTTTCCAATTTTTGGCCATTATAAAGTTATTATAAACTTTTACAAACAGATTTTTGTGTGAGCATAAGTTTTCATTTCTCTTGGGTAAACAACCAGTGGGAGTGCTGGGTCATATGATAAGTGTATGTTTAACTTCATAAGAAACTGCCAGTTTGTTTTCCAAATGACTATACCATTTTGCATGACAACCAACAATGTATGAGAGTTCCATTTGCTTTGAATCCTTATGAGCACTTAGGTGTGTATGTTTTGTTTTATTGTGTATATTTACCATTCTGGTAGGTGTGTAGTGGTATGTCATTGGAATTTTAATTTGCGTTTTTCTTAATGACTGAAGATGTTGAGCATCTTTCCATGTACTTATATGTCATCTCTATATATTTGGTGATGTGCTTATTGAAATCGTTTGCTTTTTTTTTTTTTTAACCTAAGTTGGGTTTTTTTGGTTTTTTGTTTTTTATGGTTGAGGTTTTAGAGATCTTTATGTATTCTGGATAAAAGTTCTTTGTTTTATATGTAATGTCCAGGTATTTTCTCTCAGTCTCTGGCTTTTCTTTTCATTTTCTTAACAGTGCCTTTCACAAAGCAAATGTTTTTAAGTTTCAAAGTCCACTTTCTACTCTTCTCTATTGAGAATAGTGCTTGAGGTTTCTTTCTCCATTAAGTTGTCTTTGCACTTTTGTTAAAATCACCAATTGTATCTACTTCTGAGCTCTATATTCTGCTCTGTGATCTCTGAGTCTGTCCTTTTTCCAGTAGCACACTATTTTGATTACTGTAGCTTTACAATATCTTGAAATTAGTGTTTTCTCCAGCTGTATTCTTTTTCAAAAATGTTTTGGCTTTTCTAGTTCCTTTACCTTTTTTGGGGGGGGGGGGCGAGTCAGGTGGTTTGCAGGATCTTAGTTCCCTGACCAGGGATCAAACCCGCATCCTTGGCAGTGAAAGTGCAGAGTCCTAACCACTGGACTGCAAGGGAATTCCCTCCTTTACCTTTCTATGTAAATATTTGTCACTGTCTACCAAAAATCCCACTGGTATTTTGATTAGAATTGCATTGAGTCTGCATTGCAGTCTGAGCAGAGTTAGTATCCTAACAATATTGAGTCTTCCAGTCTTTCTCCATCTGTGTAGGTCTTCTTTATTTTATCAACGTTTTCTAATTTTCAGCATACAGATACTACACATGTGTTGTTAGATTCGTACCTATGTATTTTATTTGTGTGTTTGTGTACTATTGTAAATGATAATTTTGAATGTTTTATTTCCAATAATTCATTTCTAGTATATAGAAATACAGTTGATTTTTGTATACTGACCTTGTGTTGTATAACCTTATAAACTTACTCACCTGTTAATTCTAGGAGCTTTTTAGTAGATTCATGGTATGGAAATAAATGAAGACCACCCAAATAAGAACAAGTAGGGCACCAGCCACCACTACTTGCATTTGGCACAGACTCAAAAGGAAATCTAAAAGGAGAGTATAAAAGCTTTAGAATGGAAAAAAGGCAAAGCTTCAGGTTGTCTTAATTGGAAGTTGTTGGCATGGGGAAGCTGGAAGCAGGCCTAACTAGAAGTAGGGCATCCTGTGTGATTGGTTAGGGGAGCATATTTGGCTTTCTCTGGTTGGTCCTAAATTGGAAGTGGGGGCAAAAATTAGGGAAGCTGGCAGTTATTGATCAAGGCCTGGCTGTTTGGAATTGATTGCTACAGAAGTTGTGGTTTGGCTTCCTGGACTGGTTGCTGCAGAGGCTGTGGGTCAGAGTTGTTTTTGGATATGGTCTGGCTATTGTCCGTTTGTATATTCAGTCTCTCACTTGGGATATTCTATGTAGACAATCCTGTGGTCTTGCAAATAGAGTTTTATTTCTTCCTTTCTAATTGGTAGGCCTTTATTTTCTTCCCTAATTGTACTGGCTAGGACTTCCAGTACAGTGTTGAATAGGAGTGCTGAGAGCAGACATCTTTAATTTTGTTCCTGATCTTAGGGAAAAAAAGGTTTAGTCTTTCCCTGTTGGATGTGATGTTAGCTGTAGGCTTTTTGTAGATGACCTTTATCAGATCAAAGAAAACCCCTTCTCTTCCTAGTTTGTTAAGCATTTTAAAAATCATGAATGGATGTTGCATTTTGTCAAATGCATTATCTGTATCTACTGAGATCATCATGTGGGTTTTTTTCTTTAGTCTGTTAACATGATGAATCACACTGATAGATTTTTGAATGTTGAACCAGCTTTGCATTCTCACAATTAATCCCCCTTGGTCATGATGTATTGTCCTATATGTATATTGCTGGATTTGATTTACAATATTTTGTTGAGGATTTTTATGTCTATTTTCATGAGTGAGATATTGTTCTGTAATTTTTTTTTGTTTTTGTTTGTTTCTTGTAATGTTTTTGTCTGGTTTTGATGTCAACATAATGCTCACCTCATAAATTGAGTTGAGAAGTATTGCATCCTCTTCTGTTTTCTGGAAGAGATTGTGAAGAATTGGTATTATTTCTTCCATATGTGTGTATATATATATATATATATATATATATATATATATGTGTGTGTGTGTATATATGTATATAGTAGAATTTGCCAGTGCAACCATCTAGACCTAGAGAGTTTTTGTTTTCTTGAAAGATTCTAAACTATTAATAGTTCTATTGAGATTCTCTTTTTCTTCTTCAGTGAGTTCTGGTATTTGTGAATTTCAAAGTATTTGTCCATTTCATCTAAGTTGTCAAATTTGTGGGCATAGAATTGTTTATAGTATTCCCTTATTATCCTTTTAATGTCTGTACCTGTCTGTAATGATATCCCCTCTTTCATTTCTGATATTGATACCTTTTGTCTTCTCTGTCTCTTTTTCTTTTTCTCTTTGTCAAGTGTAGCTAGAGATTTATCAATTTTTATTGATCATTTCAAAGAACCAGCTTTTTATTTCATTTACTTTATTGTTTTTCTATTTCAACTTCATTGATTTCTGCTCTAATCTTATTTTCCCTCCTTCCTTCTTTTAATACTATAAATTTCCCTCTAAGCGCCGCTTTAGCTGCATACCACCACTTTTGATATGTTATATTTTTATTCAGTTCAAAATATTTTCTAATTTCCTTGAGACTTTGTCTTTGACCTGTGGATTTTATTTTTTGAGAAGTGTGTTGTTTAATTTCCAAATAACTGGGGGCATTTTTAAGATACATTTTTATTACTGGTTTCTAGTTTAATTTTCATTATGGTCAGAGGGTATACTTTGTATGATTTCAATTATTTAAATTTGTTAAGGTTTGTATATAATATGTTTGTGTTTTGTTTATAGTGTGGTTTATCTTGATGTGTATTTGAAAAGAATATATATTCTGCTGTTGTTGGGTGGAATGTTCTACAGATGTCAGATCAGGTTGGTCTGGGTATGATGTTCTTTGAGTTTATCAACTCTTTCATGTTCACTGAGTTTTTTTTTTAATATTTCTTTTTTTAAATTTTTAAAAAATTAATTAATTTTGTCTGTGTTGAGTCTTCGTTACTGCGCGTGGGCTTTCTCTAGTTGTGGCGAGCAGGGGCCACTCTTCGTTGCGTTGCGTGGGCTTCTCATTGCGGTGGCTTCTCTTGTTGCAGAGCACGGGCTCTAGGCACGTGAGCTTCAGTATTGTGGCACTCGGGCTCAGTAGTTGTGGCATGTGGGCTCTAGAGCACAGGCTCAGTAGTTGTGGCACACGGGCTTAGCTGCTCCGCAGCATGTGGGATCTTCCTGGAGCAGGGATCGAACCCGTGTCCCCTGCATTGGCAGGTGGATTCTTAACCACTGTGCCACCAGGGAAGTCCCTGAGTTTTTTTTTTAACCCATAATGTTTATATTTTGCTAAATTTGAGGAGTTTTAAGCCACTATTTCTTAAAAACTTTTGTGCCTCAATCTCTTTTTCTGGGTTCTTCTGGGAATCCAGTGACATGAATGTTAGACTGTTTGGTATTGTCCTACAAGTTCCTAAGTCCCTGTTCATTTTTTTTTCTTTTTCTCTGTTCTTCAGGTTGGATAATTTCTATTGATCAATCTTTCAGCTCACTGAATCTTCCCCTTTGCCATCTTCATTCTGCTTTTGACTTGATCTAGTGAATTTTTAATTTCAGATCTTTCATTGTTATATAATTTCCATTTGGTTCCTGTTTTATAGTTATTCTTTCTCTTCTGAGAACTTCCATCTTTCCAGTCATTTTTCATTACCTTCACCTTGTGGAACATAGATACAACTGTTTTAAATCTTCTTCTGATAACTCCAATATCTATGTCATTTTAGGATTGACATTTTTTTTTTCCCCTGAGAATTGGTCACTTTTTCTTTTTTCGGTTCATTGTACGTCATATAATTTTGGAATATATCCTCAACTCATTTGGAATGTATCTTGAATATTTTGCTCTTAGACTCTGGCTTCTGTTAAAATCTTGAGAATATTGATTTTTGTTTTAACATGCAATTAACCCAGTTAGATTAAGACTACAAGTTCTATCTCCTCTGTGGACGATAGTTTCAGTGTCACTTCCATTTTCAAAGCCTTTGCCCTCACATGCCCCACTCAACAGTCAGTCTGCAACTTGAGTGGTGTTTAGTTCTCAAAGACTTTGGTGGGCTTCTTTGGTTCTGTTCCATGCATTTGCAGCTCAGGGGTGAGGCTGGGACTTGTGTTAGTTGCTACACAGAATTAGGAGATCCTTTCTTTGGCTTCCTCCTTGCTGGGATATTCTTCCTAACCTCTGGTTCCCAGCGGCCCCTTTTCCAGTTCCTCTAGCTAGATAGACAGGTTTCTCACAGAGCATTTTACTCCCCTTGCTGTCACATAGTTCCACATGACAGATTTCACCCTCAGGGTAAAGCAGTGAGAGAAAAGAGAACAAAAATGACAGGATTCCCCTTACTTGCTTAAGACCACAGGGCCCCTTTTCTCATTTCTTCCAGGCAGAGACAGGTTTTCTCTCAATTTGAGGTACCTGGACTGTCATCCCTGAGATGCAGTTTCAGAACCCTTGCTCACCTTTAAGCAAGGCCAGGAGAGAAAAAATAATATGAAAACAAACTGTGGTTGCCCCCCCCCACACTACTCAGCTCACATGGGTCCCTTTTCTTCATCTTCTAGCCAGAAAGAGGGGCTTTTTTGGCTGTCTACTACCCCTGGTCAATTCTGAAACTTGAGCTACTCTTGCTTCAAAGGCAGAAGATAGAAGAGGGGGAAACCCCCAGAAAACTCCACAGTACTGGTTGTTCAAGTTTCAACTTCTCTCCCCTGTTCACTTACTGTTTTTACTTTTTAGAGTACTCAGGTGGTTGGTTTTCATATTCTTTCCAATTTTCAGTTGTAATCAGTGAGAGAGAGAGGCTATGGTGGGTATAATCTATTTTGTCCAGCACTGGAATTGGCATTCATATATTTTTTTTATTATAAATTTATGTATTTATTTATTTTTTGTTGCGTTGGGTCTTCATTGCTGCGTGCAGGCTTTCTCTAGTTGCAGCGAGTTGGGGGCTACTCTTCGTTGTGGTGCACGTGCTTCTCATTGCGGTGGCTTCTTGTTGCGGAGCACAGGCTCTAGGCGCGAGGGCTTCAGTAGTTGTGGCTCACGGGCTCTAGAGCACAGGCTCAGTAGTTGTAGCGCACGGGCTCAGTTGCTCTGCAGCATGTGGGATCTTCCCAGACCAGGGCTCGAACCTGTGTCCCCTGCATTGGCAGACAGATTCTTAACCACTGTGCCACCAGGGAAGTCCCAGCATTCATATTTTTAATGCCTTGGTCTACAGATGAGTTGACAGTTAAGGGTCCTCAGACATTTGAGAAAAGTCTTCAATATGAGAGACAGACACACATAGACACACACCAAGGAACTCAGAGGAAACAAAATGAAGCTGCCTGAAGTAAACTTAAACATAAATGGTTTTATCTCCTTAAATCTAAGAAAAAAAAGTGGTTACCCATAAACAAAGCAAGATGCTATTTATGTGAAAGGGACCATCAGAGAATAAGAATCCAATGTATGGTAGCACTAAGTTTAATAAATGAATTAAGATTGCTTGGAAGAGTACATCATGTTAATCTCCTAGAAAATGGAACCAAAGGAAAGAGAGATGACAAATAGAAGGAAAGGTAAAAGAAAATTAGAGGTTCTGTTTTACAAGTCCAGCAGTTGTCTAAATCATGATATGTGAAAATTGTCTGTACTGAAGAACACAAATTTCTATACTGAAAGAGCCTACTAAGGGCCCTTCACAATGAATGACTGAAGACCCACACCAAGGCACATCCTTTGTGAAATTTTATATCACTAGAATTAACATGCAGTTTCTTAAAGCTGCATGGAGGGACAAAAACAGTTCATATTCAAAGGTCAGAGTGGCATCAGATTTTTCAAGGACCAACTCTGGAAGTAGGATAGTGGAACAATGTCTTTAAAAATTCTGAAGGAAAATTATTTAAATTTGTAATTATATACCCAAACAAAATGTCAGTCCAGTGTGATGGTAGAAGAAATACATATATATATATATTCTTTGACCACGCCACACGGCTTGCAGGATCTCAGTTCCCCAGCCAGGGATTGAACCTGGGCCATGGCAGTGAAAGCCGTGAATCCTAACTGCTAGGCCACCAGGGAACTCCCTAGAAAGATATTTTTAGACTTTCAACATCTCAGAAATTTTACCTCTAGTATGTGTTTTCTCAAGGAAGCTATTAGAAGATTGTTTCACCAAAACAGGTCATTAAACTAAGGGGGAAAGGCGCATGCCAAACCTAAGAAATGAAAGATTCAGTGTAAGGAAGAGATTGGAAGTCTTAGGATGACAGCTGTGCAGCAAGCCCAGAGAGCAGCCAGCCCAAATCAAGTCCTCTAGAGTGGATCAGGAAGGTCAAGGGTTACAGGGAAGATGTCTCCAGGGGAAAAAAATGCAATTCATAGATTTTTTAAAAATTATTTATTTATTTATTCATGTATTTATTTATGGCTGCGTTGGGTCTTTGTTGCTGTGCGCGGGCTTTCTCTAGTTGTGGTGAGTGGGGGCTACTCTTCGCTGCGGTGCACGGGCTTCTCATTGTGGTGGCTCCTCTTGTTGCGGAGCACGGGCTCTAGGCTTGTGGGCTTCAGTAGTTGTGGTGCGCGGGCTTCAGTAGTTGTGGCGCACGGGCTCAGTAGTTGTGGCTTGTGGGCTCTAGAGCGCAGGCTCAGTAGTTGTGGGGCACAGGCTTAGTTGCTCCATGGCACGTGGTATCTTCCCTGACCAGGGCTCAAACCCGTGTCCGCTGTGTTGGCAGGTGGATTCTTAACCACTGCACCACCAGGGAAGTCCTTACATATATTTACAAGTGAAAAGATTTTTTTTTTTTTTTGGCCATGCCGTGTGGCATGTAGGATTGGGATCTTAGTTCCCCAACCAGAAGAGAATATTTTTAAGTGGTATGTGTAAGCAAGCATCTCAACAAATTCTTCCTCAGAGTAAGGAAAATACCAGGGGAGCTCCTATATTTTTATTCACTTCTTCTCTTTACTAACTTTGTATTCCTGAATGCTTTAATCATGATATTAGAGCCTTGGTAGATTTTCCATGATGAAAGAGATTGTTTGCAGTAAACTTTATCAAATGCTTTTTGTCTATTGAGATTATTATATGATTTTTTTTCATTCTATTAATGTGATGACACATTGATTGATTTGCATATATTGAATCATCCTTGTATCCCGAATGTAAATTTCTCTTGCTCATGGTGAACGGTCCTTTTAATATGCTGCTGAATTTGGTTTGCTAGTAATATTTTTTAAAATAAATTTATTTATTTATTTATTTTGGCTGCGTTGGGTCTTCGTTGCTGCACGCAGGCTTTCTCTGGTTGCGGCGAGCAGGGCTACTCTTCATTGCGGTGCACGGGCTTCTCATTGCGGTGGCTTCTCTTGTTGCGGAGCGTGGGCTCTAGGTGCGCGGGCTTCAGTAGTTGCAGTACACGGGCTCAGTAGTTGTGGCTTGTGGGCTCTAGAGCGCAGGCTCAGTAGTTGTGGTGCACGGGCTTAGTTGCTCCGCAGCATGTGGGATCTTCCCAGACCAGGGCTTGAAACTGTGTCCCCTGAATTGGCAGGTGGATTCTTAACCACTGTGCCACCAGGGAAGCCCCTGCTAGTAGTATTTTATTGACAGTTTTTGCGTCTATATTCATCAGGGTATTGGCCTGTAATTTTCTTTCCTGGTAGTGTCCTGTTTTGGCTTTGGTATCAGGATCATGCTGGCCTCATAAGATGAGTTTGGCCTCTTCAAATTTTTTGGAAGACTTTGAGAAAGATTGGCACAAAATTAACCATTTTAAAGGGTACAGTGACATTTAGTATACTTGCAGTGTTGTGCAATCATCATCTCTATCCAGTTCCAAAACATTTTGATTACCCCCAAAGGAGATATTGTACCGATTAAGCAATCACTTCTCACTGCCCCCTCCCCCAGCCCCTGGCAACCACAAACCTACTTTCTGTCTCTATGGATCTGTCTGTTCTGGAACTCTCATATAAATGTGATCTTTTGTGTCTGGCATTTTTCACTTAGCATAATGTATTCAAGGTTCATCCATGTTGTAGTATGTATCAGTACTTCGTTCCTTTTTATGGCTGAATAATATTCCATTGTATGGATATACTGTGTTTTGTGTATCCATTCATCAGTTAATGGGCATTGAGTTGTTTCCATCTTTTGGCTATTGTGAATAGTGCTGCTGTGAACAAGTACTTGTACTTTCTTGAATACCTGTTTTCAAATATTTGGGGTATATACCTAGGAGTGGAATTGCTGAGTCATATGGTAATTCCATGTTTAACTTTTTGAGGAACCAAAAAATTGTTTTCCTCAGCAGCTGCTCCATTTTACCCACCAGCAGTATACAAGGGTTCCAATGTCTCCACATCCTCGCCAACATTTGTTATTTTCTTTTTTTTAAAAAAAAGTTATAGCCATGGAATCTATAAAAACATAATTTATTAAAAGGTATATTATTTATTTTATTGAGGTATAATTGACATATCATTTTAGGTGTACAATGCATTGATTTGATATTTGTATATATTGCAAAATGATCACCATAATAAGTCCAGTTAACATCCATCACCATACATAGGTATACAAAATTTCTTTTCTTGTGATGAGAACTTTCAAGATCCACTTACCTAGCTACTTGCAAATATACAATACAGTATTCTTAACTATAGTCACCATACTATACATTATATCCCCAGGGCTTATTCATTTTATAACTGGAGATTTGTACCTTTTGACTCTCTTTACCAGTTTTGCCCACTCCCTCCCTGAGGCAACCACCAATCTGTTCTCTATATCCATGAGCTCAGTTTTTTTGTTCATTTGTTATTTGTTGTTTTTTTAGGTCCCACATATAAGTGAGATCATACGGTATTTATCTTTTTCTGTGTGACTTATTTCATTTAGCATAATGCCCTCAAGGTCCATCCATGTTGTTGCAGATGGCAAGCTTTCATTCTTTTTTATGGCTGAATAATATTCTATTATATATATATTATACACACACACACACACACACACACACACACAGCCAGCACATTTCCTTTATCCATTCACCCATTGATGGACATTTAGGTTGTTTCCATGCCTTGGCTATTGTAAATAATGCTACAGTGAACATAATACACATCTTTTCCAGTTAATGTTTTTGTTTTCTTTGGATAAATACCCAGTAGTGGAATTGCTGGATCATGTGGTAGCTCTACTTTTAGTTGTTTGAGGAACCTCCATACTGTTTTCCATAGTGGCTGCACCAATTAACATTCCCACCAACAATGTACAAGGGTTCTCTTTTCTCCACATCCTCACCAATGCTTATTTCTTGTCTTTTTGATAGTAGCCACTCTAACAGGTAATGAGGCGTTATCTCATTGTGGTTTTGATTTACATTTCCCTGATGACTAGTGATGTTAAATACCTTTTCATGTACTTGTTAGCCATCTGTGTCTTCTTTGGAAAAATGTCTATTTAGTTTCTCTGCCCATTTTTAAAATCAGATTGTTTGGTTTTTTGCTATTTTGTTGTATGAGTTCTTTATATATTTTGGATATTAACCCCTTATTAGATATATGATTTGCAAATATTTTCTCCCATTCAGTAGGTTGCCTTTTCATTTTGTTGATGGTTCCTTTTGCCCTGCAGCAGCTTTTTAGTTTGACGTAATCCTACTTGTTTATTTTTGTTTTTGTTACCTTTGCCTTTGGTGTTAAATCCAAAAAATCATTGCCTAAACTAATGTCAAGGAGCTTACTGCCTATGTTTTCTTCTAGGAGTATTATGGTTTCAGTTCTTACATTCAGGTCTTTAATCCATTTTGAGTTAATTTTTGTGTATGGTGTATATAGTGCTCTAGTTTCATTCTTTTGATGTGGCTGTCCAGTTTTCCCAGCACCCTTTATTGAAGAGATTATCCTTTCCCCATTTTATATTCTTGGCTCCTTTATCATAAATTAATTTACCCTATATATGTGGGTTTATTTCTGAGCTGTCTATTCTGTTCCATTGATCTATGTGTCTCTTTTTATACCACTGCCATACTGATTTGAATGCTGTAGCTTTGTAGTATAGTTGAAAATCAGAGACTGTGATGCCTCCAGCTTTGTTCTTCTTTCTCGACATTGCTTTGGCTCTTCAGGGTCTTCTGTGATTTCACAAAAATTTTAGGATTGTTTGTTCTATTTCTACTTTATCTCACCCCAGTTTTTAAAATTTTGTCTGACCTGTGATTTGTTTTTTGTTGGGGGGGGGGAGAATTGGTCAAAAGCAGTGATTTTCAAACTTTTTGATATCAGAACCCCTTTATATCTTTAATAATTATTGAATACCCCTAAAAGGTTTTGTTTGTGTGGGTTATATCTTTGTGGGGTTTATTTATTTATTTATTTTATTTTTGGCTGCGTTGGGTCTTCGTTGCTGTGTGCGGGCTTTCTCTAGTTGTGGCAAGCGGGGGCTACTCTTCGTTGTGGTGTGCGGGCTTCTCATTGTGGTGACTTCTCTTTGTTGCAGAGCATGGGCTTCAGTAGTTGTGCATGGGCTCAGTAGTTGTGGCTCACGGGCTCTAGAGTGCAGGCTCAGCAGTTGTGGCGCACGGGCTTAGTTGCGCCGCGGCATGTGGGATCTTCCCAGTCCAGTGATCGAACCCATGTCCCCCGCATTGGCAGGCAGATTCTTAACCACTGTGCCACCAGGGAAGCCCCTATATCTTTGGTATTTACTGTATTAGAAGTTACAAACTGAGAAATTATTTAAATATGTATTCATTCATTGAAACGTAATAAACCCATTACATGTTAACAAAATATTTTCATGAATAATAACTTTTTCCAAACACACACACACAAAATAGTGGAAAGACTTGCGTAGTTTCTCTTATTGCAAATCTCTTTAAAGCCTGCCATAAGATAAGACTGTTGGATTCTCACATCAGCTCCTATATTCAGTCTATTGCATTATCACATGTGATGCATGTAGCCTTTGGAAAACTCCCCTATACACTTATGAGAGAATGATAATGAAGGAGGCAAATAATGTCTTAGATTTATCCTCAGGGACCTAGGATACCCAAGTTGGAGAGCGATTAGTTTTAAGATTTGTTGTTTCTGGCAAAATTAGGAGTGTTTAGAAACCTTTCAACAATTTCTCATAATACCTTAGGGAAGAGGTATGGGTTGTTTATGCACTCAAATACAGAATATCCAAGGAAGTTACTATTTGGGTCAAAGATGAACCTTTTTTTAGAGTCAGAGATTAAAGAGGAGTTCTCATTTGCATAATCACTTTATTGATGTTATTCAATACTATACTGAAGCAAAATGAACATCTGTATAAGTAGTACTTTAAGAAAACATTTCTTTTTGCACCGTTGGTTAATATGCCGTCTTGTTCTGTAAAGTACTTGGGGCAACTCTGCAGATAAGTAGTATAATAGAGTTTTGAATATAGATGGGACAAGAAGAAAAAGGTTAGAAACTAAGATAAAGCCAAGCATAAAGTTAGCACATAAAATTTATTTCATACACTTTTGTATAGCTTTTAGAAGTGGGAGAAAACTACAGTATTTTCAAATGTTCCAACTTGAAAAAAAGATTCACTAAGGGTTTTTAATTACTCACACCATCCTTAGCAATTGTGAAGTATAGTGTCATTAATGAAAATCTGCTCTTATTCACCTTTCCTAGGAAAATAATCTTACGTAATGCCAGTCTACTTTGCTAGTGATTTCACTTGCTAACAGTTATTCCATCAGCCTTATCAAAGTTTATTAAGCGTTATTCAACTTTATTAATTGTATTTATCAAGGAATTAAGCTATTATTCTGTTCGGTTGAAAATGCTGGAATGGTAACTGCATTTTATAACTTAATGCAACATGAGAGAAAGAGCACAGCACTGTGATCCAGGAGACCAGAGATCTAATTTTGGTTCCGAGACTGGATTCCTACAAGCCTAGGCAGCCACATGCGTCTTGCTCATGGGTGGAGAGGAGTGTGGATTGCTGGAAAGCAACTAACAATTTAATTTGGGAGATGGAAGCACTCTATAGAATGTTGAGGTGTTTTTTTGTTTGTTTTTTTTTATGAAAGGTACTTACATTCTCACTTCACACTCCTGGAATTACTTCACACTCCAGAATTGCTGTACCAGGACTAGTATACCAGGATTACAATTTGTATTACCAGGGTTACTCAGGTGTATGTATTTGTCAAAATTATACAGTTAAGATTTGTGCATTAAATGTATGTACATTTTACCTTAAAAAAATCTAAAAATAATCATCAGGTGGTTGGGGGTAGAGGTGGAGATAAAACAAGAAAGGCACAATTTTCGAAACTGGGTGATAGGGACCTGAGGTTATTACACTGTTCTTTTCACTTTATGTATATACATTTGAAGCTTTCCATATCAAAATGTTTTTATTTTTTTTAAAGCAACGTTTTGGTCTACCATATTAGAAGGTCAAAAGATAGCATTTAGAACTGATAAATCAAGAAATAGCAGTGTAAGCATATTATTTAGAAACGTGGAAGTAAATAGAAGGGGAAAACAGTTAAAAGGCATCAAAGTGGTTGCCTATGGGGATCAGAGCTGAGTGTGGAGAGGCCTGGAGTAGGAAATAGCTCTATTTTGTTTTATAAGGCTTTTAGTGTTACTTGATTTTTAAACCTTATGCATGTATTACTTTGATAAAATGATGCATTCATTCTATGGATTACTGCTTTGCTTTCAAGGAAAATATCCACATGATCATATGTGAATAATTAGGCATAGACCAATGCTTAGAATATAAAAATTATGTTTATGTACGATAATTCTGGCACTATGCCCAGTTATTTCCAGTGCCAAAGTTGGTGATTTACATTTGAATTCCTACTTCAGATGAGCAGAGCTTCAAAGTGTGATTGCATAGTTTGTCCCTGCCCTCCTGCAGTTTGGTCTTTACACAATAGTCAAGAGTGATCATAAATAAGCTTATATTACTCTCCTGTTTAAAAGCCACTGAATGCCTTCCCATTGCAGTTAGAATAGAATTCAAACTCTTCATCATGGGCTACAAACAAGGCTATAAATTATATAAATGATGGAACGGTGCCTCATTCTCTTGCCACTCTCCCTCATCAGTGTCAGCCTTGATGGTCTTCTTTTACACACTCATAGCTCTTTCCAGGCCTTTGTACTTGCCATTCCTCATGAGATTGGCTGCTTCAGGATTTCATTCAGGATTTAATTCCTGAAAAAGGCCTTCCCTGACCATCTAGCTAGAGTAGCTCCTTCCACCCCTTCTCCGTCTAGAGCAGTGGTGCTGAGTGTGGTCCTCAGACCAGAAGCATAAGCATCACGTGGGAGCATTTTATTTTGTTTTGTTTGGAAATGCAGTCTTCCACCCCACCACAGACCAGCTGCAGTAAAATCTGCATTTTAACAAAACTCCAAGGTGATTGCATGCAGCTTAAAATTTTCAAAAGCTCTGATCTAGAATAACCCACCTTCTCAACTTTCCTGTTAATAGTGCATCCATTTCTGAAGATGTTAGTCATTTACTTGTCTATTACTTTTCCCTAAATGGAATATGAGCCCCACAAGGGCACCACTTTGACTTGTTCACTCTGGCTGGACAAGTCAGCACCTGACCCACTGTCTGCACCTGGAACACGCTCAATGAGTATTTGATGTGTAAAAGAATATACAAATATGATCGAGATTATTTTGTGTTCCTTGACGCATATAATTGTATAATAACAATCTTCATGGTTCTCACTTGCTTGTAAAATTGGGGTTATCTCCCAACATCATCATTATGAAGAGGTTTCACTCTCTTTCTTAGACACTAAAGTCGTGTGACTAGTAAAGAATCACTTATTTATCCTTATTTTCAGGTAGTTTGTCTTCAGAACCCAAGTTTAGATTTTATTGAGTAATTTGCTACAGACTGAAAACATTTTCTTTTTGGTATTTTAAAAAGCACTTTCATTCAGAGTTAAAGTTATTCTCAAAGGTTTTTATCCAAAGTAAATGTTAGTTTGATATTAGTATCAAATTTTATTAAATCAGAATTTAAATTTTAATAAGAAAATAAGATTCTGAAAATGTAAAGTCAAATGCAAAATTTTCAGTTAAACTGCAAATAAAAACTGATGGGGCAAATAACGTATCAACTTTTTACTCTTGAGATAAGATTCTAGGAAAGACATTAGTTTCTGATATTCTATCGTACATTTAAAGGTATGTTCCCAGGATATGTTTCCTCATGCATGTCCCGGTCAGGAAGCAACATTATGGTCTATGTACTTTGAATGAAGAAATAGGAGAGCTTACATCAGTGACTTTTAACTGGTGGTGATTTTGCCCCCAGGGGACATTTGGCAATGGCTGACGACATTTTGGGAGGCACAACTGGCAGCGGGGTGGAGGCCACGGATACTGCTGAACATCTTGTAATGCACTGAATAGCCCCCCACCACAAAGAAGCGTTTAGCCCAGCGTGTCAGTGGTGCTGCTGCTAAGAGACCCTGGCTTAAATCGAAAGAGCCCTTCCTCTGCAAATACTAATGCTGTCAGGAAAAGAGACTATATAGAAATGGGCAATTTAGAGATTCAGATGGGTATGTGGGCATGATATACTCAGATAATTCTACATTTTTTAAAATAGGAAAACTCAAGTATAGGGTTACTGGTTTTCTTTATTTTACAGATGGGGTCGAGGATTTGGTCTTTTGGGTTCCATTTTTGGAAAGGATGGTGTATTAAACCAGCCAAACAGTGTCTTTGGACTTATATTTTATATACTACAGTTATTACTTGGTAAGTATTTATACAGCAATACAAAAATAAGTTTGTTATATTTCATTTAGTACTTTGTGTCTTTGCCCTGATGTGTGTCTTTATATTAAATAAAAGCATATGTTAGTGATAGAACCACTGGTTTGTAATACATTTTGGTGTTGTGAAAACTTGGTTCACTAAGATTTTGACGAAGCTCATGCTGAACTTGGTATCTGTTGGTGTTTAATCAGGGATAGCAGCATCCCATGATGCCTAGGAAAAACAAGTCCCATTCAGGGAAATTATTACTCCAAACAGTTTGCCCTGGAAACCTTTTCCCTTATTATTTTGTATACTCTGTAACTATTTTAAAATATTATGCATCGAGAAAACATTAATGGTATATGATATTCAGTCATAATTCCATCACCTTTACATAGCCACTATTGCCATTGTAGTCTACTTTTTTCACTTAATTGTATGTGAACTCTTTTATATTGTCTATCCTCTTAAGTGTTTCGTTATTGTGAACATCAAGGCTTCAGATTTTTTAATATCCTAAATAACACTGCAGTGATCAACTTTGTTTAAGGTCCCCTTCTCATACCCCCTTCCCTCTTTGAATTATTTCTGCAAAATAAGTATCTAACTGTAGGATGAATGAATCAACAAACATAGATTTTTTTTTGGTATGGATTTTAATAGGTATAACCAAACTGCTCTTCCCTCAGTTGTCAGGTTTCCCCAAAGCTTCATCCATCCTCATTTTTTAAAGTTTTTTCTGTAAAATTTCTAATTCAGTAGTTATATATTAGTAGCCATTATTTTAATTTAACTGTATTTTAATTTACTTTTATTGCCAATTTAGTTATTGGGATCCTGATAATAGTACACTTCATATTTGTTACAGACATTTTACCCATTCTTTATCCTTTTTAATGTTAGTTTCGTGAGTTCTGATTGTACAAAAGTTTTCATACTTTTAGAGTTAAATCCATCCTTTTTTGTCCTTGCATTTCAGTTGTTAATATTTTATCCTGTTATCTGCCAGGTCTTCTGTCTAGCTGCAGTAGATTTATTACAAGGCAAATTGTGTATCAATTTTTCTCAATACTCCCTCATGTTTGCCCAATTCCATATCTGTATATCCTGCAGAAATATGAAAATATGCACAAGGATATTCACAGCAGTACAGTTTAAAATAGCAAAAAATTGGAAGTAGCTTAGCAAAACGTAATGGTTGAATAAATTAGGTTACAAGCATACTAGAAAATACTATGTAGCCATTGAAGGGAAAAGTAGGTGTACAAACCCTGGAAGATACAGACTAGTTTAGTGAAAAAAGCAAATTGTGGTATAATAGATGTAGGATAAGTATATGTTTATATATATGCATGTAAATGCACAGAAAATGGTGTGGTGGTTGGGGGCCAGGGTTGAGACTTTCACTTTTTATTTCATTTAATTGTTTTGTTTGGATTTCTAAAGAATATAAAGTATAAGCCCATATTAAAATAACCTAAGAAAAGCTTTGACTATGTTAATTCTTGGAGATAGGGGTTAAACAAATTTCTGTTTACAATATTTAATTTGTTAATTTCATTATATACACATTTTAAATCATGTGTATCATATGCATCTTTATAAATTTATTTTTAAATTTATTTTTATGTATTTATTTTTGGCTGCGTTGGGTCTTCATTGCTGCGCGCGGGCTTTCTCTAGTTGTGGCGAGCGGGGGCCACTCTTCGTTGTGGTGCGTAGGCTTCTCATTGTGGTGGCTTCTCTTGTTGGGGAGCACGGGCTCTAGGCACGCGGGCTTCAGTAGTTGTGGCTTGCGGGTTCTAGAGCGCAGGCTCAGTAGTTGTGGCGTACAGGCTTAGTTGCTCCGCGGCATGTGGGATCTTCCCGGACCAGGGCTCGAACCCGTGTCCCCTGCAGTGGCAGGTGGATTCTTAACCACTGCGCCACCAGGGAAGTCCCACATTTTATGCATTCACATGCATTTTTAGTGTCAGTGTCTTTACCACTGTGGCACATTTGAACTCCTCAAACATAGTTTTCCAGAGCACATCATCTTCACTCCCTTCTAAGTTGTTCGAGATACAGCCTTTTTTGGTTTTGTTTTGTTTTTTGTTTTTGGCCACGCCTCTCGGCTTGCGGGATCTTAGTTCCCCGACCAGGGATCGAACCCAGGTCACCGCAGTGAAAGCGACGAGTCCTAACCACTGGACCACCAGGGAATTCCCATCCTATTAGCTCTTTTAATCTGCACAACAGTCTTCGGAGGCAGTCATGATTATCATCACAGTTTTACAGTTAAGGAAAAGAGTTGCAGAGAGAGAGTAAATAACTCGCCCATATCATTTTGAAATTAACTTTCTTAGATAAAATTAAGGTGACAGAACTAATTTTTTTTTTTTTTTCCAGTTTTTGGCCATACGACACGGCATGTGGGACTCTAGTTAGTTCCCCAACCGGCGGTCGAACCCGCACCCCCTGCAGTGGAAGTGCGGAGTCTTAACCACTGGACCGCCAGGGAAGTCCCTGACAGCATTAATTTCTGAGGTTTTAGATGTTAGCATAGATGAGGTCAGCAAACTATGTTTTTTAGTAAAGGGCCAGATAGGAAATAATTTAGGCTTTTCTGACTGTTGCAACTTCTCAACTCTGTCACTCTAGTGCAAAAGAAGCCATGGACATTACATACATGAATAAGCGTGGCTGGGTTACGATAAATCTTTATTTACAAAAGCAGGTGGCATAAGTAATGCAACAGCATCTTAGTCTTAAACAGCCTTGTTAAAGCATCATATTCTCTAGTACTGACTGGTGTTGGAGCAAGTCGGCCCCCATGGCCAAGCTGCAGCCCACAGGCAACTTCTCATTCTACTTGCAGTGGGAATTTCAGCTTCTTAATTAACCTTTTCAAACCACTATCACCTTTTCTTATTTTTTCCTGTTTCTGTGATCCTTATCCATTACTTGCTGGGTAGGAGGGTATAGGTAGTTTAATATGCTCTGCTGTCTTCTCTGTCCTTGAAAATAAATGCACATGTTCTCAATACTGTTGGCTACAGGAAATTACAAAACAATACATGTGAAGATGTCAGATAGCATCAAAAATTCAGGCAAGCCTTTGTCTTGAGAACCAAGCTTAGCACACATAACTGCCTTTTTTCTTGATCTGGTTTGACCCACATGTGGCCAACTGGCCAAATGCGGTTTCTGTTATGCCCCAGGGTGAGCCCTTTCTGAAATGTTTATCATGATTTTTTTTTTTCTTCAGCAGCATATTGGTGTAATCATCTCCCATTATGGGTTTTTTTTTTTGTCTGAACATGGGAAAGCAAATTTTACTTTCCACAGGTGGGGAGTCCACCTATAGCGAAAAGGCCAGGGGGAGGGTCTCACCAAATGTGTCCTGCTTGGATGAGAAGGTTGTGGTCCTCATGTTACTTTATTCATTAGAGGAGGTAGGGCTGTCAGTTTTACAAATCTGCTCATTGCATAATGTGATTAAGAGACTGCATATTTTCTTTGTGTGCCTTAACTGAGGCTGGTTTATGAAATAAGTTAATATTTCATCTAGAATATTGACAAGTCAAAAATATTGCAGCTATAAAACTGGTATCCTATGTGCAGAGTCAACCTGCATAATCCTAACAAAATAGACCTGTAGTTTTTGTCCTCCAATTTCAGAATGTTTTGTTGTAAGATCAGTATTCCAACACTGCAGCAAATCACAAAATGTTACCTTTTAACTCAGAAACTCTCTCTCCAGTGTCAAGGTCTGATTGAGCCACATGTCTCTTTCTCTTGCAGGCCTGACAGCAAGTGCAGTTGCAGCTTTAATCCTCATGACGTCCTCCATCATGTCTGTAGTGGGGTCTTTGTACCTGGCCTACATCCTGTACTTTGTGCTGAAGGAGTTTTGCATAATCTGCGTCATCACATACGTGCTGAACTTCATTCTTCTTATCATCAACTACAAACGACTAGTTTACTTGAATGAGGCCTGGAAACGGCAACTGCAGCCCAAGCAGGACTAACCACCTGACGAACTCTTAACTGACAGTCTGAAGTCCCTTTTTCCATTAAGTTTATTTTGCAGCAGTTTGGTTGGTTTTTTTTTTGTTTTTTTTTTTTAATTCTTCACAACAGACACTTTCCCTAAGAATCTTAAACTGATTTTTTAAAATCCTGTAAATTAGAAGGGGCTCTAGCTATTTTCTGTGTCAATCTTCATTTTAAATATGGATACAAAAAAACAAAGAGGATACGCCGAGCCAATCAAAGACAAGCTTTAACTTTACTTTGGAGATGTTTCTGAAATAATAAATGCAGCCCTAGCCTCCTTCCCTCAACTGTAAAGTGAGCAACCATTGCTAGTAATTCTCTAATGTGTATAAATTAAATTTCAGCTATAACATATGTGATCATGACATGAAAATATTTTAGAATAGATACTGTATTAAATATTGCCATGTTTACAATATGTAATGTTTTTAGCTGATGGATTTAAACATGTAGATTCAACTAGAATCCATTCATGTGATATTTGTAAATAAAGGTAGAAATATTGGATCCATCCCTGCAGAACTTACTGTACAGTTTAGTTGAAGTGTAGCAATGAAGAAATGTCAGCTCAACGTTGACTGAAGAAATAGTGAAAATAGTTAAGTCCATACAGAGCATCTTGTGAAAAGCACTGAGAGCTTTGGGTCTAGCATTGACAGCAAAAATAATAGGGTGATTGGTTCCCTTTCATCTCCTTCCTCTGAAAGGAGGAAACTAAATTTGGACATTCAAGTCAAGCTTGTACCTAGTCATAAAACTGGATCAATTATAACATTACAGAATGAGTCATGTGACCAGACTTTCAAGTCCAAGGCCTTCAGGATACTAAAGATGGGAAAATGGGTAGATTTCTTTGAAGAAAAGCTGGAAATATTAATATGGCATTTTTAGGTAAAATCTCTTACAACAGTTGAATTTTCATGCAGATTATTTTCCTTAACATTGGTGCCAGTCAACCAAACAGTATTGACTTTGAAATCATCAGTATAAGCCCAGTCGCTCCAGAGTAGGATTGCTCTTGGGTAACTCTGTAGTGTTTTCCCTGTTTCTTTCTACACTAATTAACCAGACGTCTAGTTTAATTGTTTTAGAGTCAGATACTGGATTTGTAAACTTTAGGGCTGACATGCTGCTCAGTTTGCTTAACTGGGAGGAGTACTAAAGGTAGAAATATCTCAAGGTGAAATACAGTACTCTTTCTAATAACTACCCAAATGCAGAGTTTTTGAAAGTGATCTGAATAAACCCAAATGAAATAGTGACAGTATGTTTCTATGGTTAACATCTTATATCAGATTGTTCAAAGTGCCTTCTGTCTTAAATCTCAAACCAAATATTTTGTGTGTTGAACTTGGGCAGAAGTGTCCTTCCTTCCTTTCTTAGCATGAAGTAGAAAACTTGCATTCTATAGAAAGGTTCTGTATGATCATTTTATTCCTTAGATTGAGAAGTAGTAGCCATGTTTTTGCTTCCAATTCCATTCATCATTATGTTAAAAAGAGACCGGTAACTTTTGAGTGCTTTATTTGCCTTCTTTTGAAGGGAGGGGACAGGCTCTGCTCTGTAAACTGTAACGTGCAGAGTCAGCAACTGTTCAGCAGTTTCCAACTAACTGTCATAATTGATGCAATGTATTCTTCTGGCCCAAGGCAGGTATAAAATCTGAGTTGTAATGTACTTTCAACCAGTTTAAACCAGTTTTGTAAAAGATAGCTTAATTCAGATTTCATCAAGGCTTATGTTCTCCCAAGAATGTGAATATTTCAATGCCTGTTTTATTATCTATGTATTGTTCTTGTTTCTATAGTTAAAGAACTCTAGAAAGCATTGATTAGATGTCTGATATTTATGGAGAAACAAGTCCTAACGCTGGAGAACCGTGCAACAAGGTTGCAGTGCTTCCCACCTACCCAGCAGTTTACTGCTTCTCTTTTCTCCGCTAGAGTGGAACTGGCTTCACGGTGAAGACTTCGTGGTATATATAACTCTGGTCGTGCTAAACAAGTTCCTCGTGTCCCAATTTAAAATTGTTTTTCACCATATTTTGTATCAATCAGCAGAGTAGAGTTAAAGCTTGTCTTGATGTTGCGTTCTTGCGAACATCTTCAACTCTTACATGAGAGAACGTCAGTGTTCAGCCAGACCCTTCGAGTTTTTCCTTTGCTTTTCTAAGCCTTGGGGAAACCACTATTTCAGTTGTAGAAAAATTGTTGCCACATTCCTATGACCCCAGAATTAATATCCTTCTTTTCACTGGGTGATGACCACGTGCTGCCTGAAATACCAGCGTGGTGACACCCGTATCGCTGTAAGCAAAGGACCTGCCCCTGTCCCCCGCGCCCCACCCCCCCCATGCGTGTGATTTGGTATTTTTGCCCGGGAAGAATTTAGGCTTCCCTCTACATCCTCAATTACATCCCAGAAGAGGGGGAAAACCCCATGTTATAAAATCTGAGGGCTATTTTGACTATTTTAGACAGAATATTTAAACACTGCAACATTATTAGCCACCAATGTGGAAGAACAGATTAGGGAAGAAATTGAATTTCTGCTTCTTGGTTTTCAAAATGATTTGTAACAATGAAGCCTCTTATCTACTTGACAGTCCTATCATTTGAAGAAATAAGAGAAGTTGTGGTTAGATGATAAATTCTAGGAAATCTAGGTGGTCTGGAGGGTTTGGTATTTTTCACTGCAGCTAGTTGCTATCAGTGAGGGTAAACGTCTGGTGAAATAACTCAGGTTTAACTAGCTGTGTGCCAGGAATTACTTTTACTTGATGTATAGAGCCTCTCCTTAAATCCATTACTTCTAAGGATGTTGAAAGCATTGACTATTTTCTTACAAAGAGACAAAGATCTATCATTTGGTACAAGAGATCCTTGGACCTACTAGGTAGGATACAGGACCAAGACTACAGTGAAATTAAAACTGTTAGTTGGCTTTAGTTTTCTTGTATTTCATTTATTTTTAAGACTATCAGCAAAAGTGCAAAGTTGTCTTCAGCAAAGCTTGACACCAATGAATGCTGACAGATCTTGTCCTGAAAAATCAGTATTGAACAAATGCCAACAAGAAGCCCACTATCATTTTTGGTAACCTATTTGGGAAGGAATACCTAATATTCAGTCTTTGTCCTCGTGTATTTCTCCCCAACAGGCAAGCACTGGTGAAACATTTCTATTCAGATATTTTAGGCAGCACTTATGATTCCTAATTTGTGAGAGCTACCCTTCAATAAATCAAAGGGGGCGGGGGTAGGCGTCCAGGCTACTTGGTTAAACATTTTTTTCGACAAATTAGCCCAGAAAAGGTGAAATGTTTTGTTATAAAACTATTAAGCATGGCCTAAGTATTAGGTGTATGATCTGTATAGTACGTTCCATCAAAAATATTTATTACTAGTGCTTTAAGCTCCAGAGTAAACATTCATTTAAAATGGAGTTCACTGGGCAGATTTCCCCTTTAATATAGATAGAAATATTCTTTATCAGAGACTTAGGACACAGTTTTGCTAACTGGTAAAAACAAATGTAAATATGTAAGAATGTTTATTTGTTGCACATAACTTTTTGGTATAAAATAAATGTAGAAGTTACCTGTGGAAGTTGTGCTGCCCTCATTCTTATACTGCAGTATTGCATTTCAAAAAAGCAGCAGAAATGAATTCAGTCTTATAAATTATTCTTGAAATTGTTTCTGTAGCTTCATTTCTACAGGTGTACTGAGTTGATTCTTCTTCTCTTAAATTATATGTAACTTAAAGGAGACACAAGCAGAATTCTCAGAGATTCTAGTTCTTGGAATTCCTGTTGATTTATGATCTATGTGGTTGTCGAGAATTAATGAAAAAGATGTTACTGCTTACAGTTCTGTAAGCACATAGAATGTATTAATCAGCTGTTTTTCCACTGCTTTACTTTAGCTCACCTCGAACACTCCACTGTTATAATCTTCTAAAAAGTTAACATCTGTAAGAAAGATGATTCCATTTGAAATGCAGTTAGCCATATTTTATTGAATAGAACAAATGTGCCCTGTGTTAGAACCTTAGGACTTAAGAAATGGACCTTACCTCTAATTTGTAAAACATTTAAGTGTGTTTGTGATGTTTAATTTTTTTTTTTAATGTCTGTCAAGTAAAGAGTTTTATATATTATTCCTTGACATTAAACTGGAACACAAAACTTGATTACTTCAAGGGACTTAAGTTTAGTGGTAATGAAAGAAATATGTAACCACTAGAATTCCTAACTTATTATTTGAACTGACTACACTCTCATTTCTTAAAAATGGTCTAAAGATGGCCACTAAAATGAGGTTAAATTATCTGTACTATTTCTTTCATGGAGCTTGGAAAGGAAGGGTAAAAAAGGGCATGTGTTGAGATGTGAAATCCCCCGCAAGTGAAGTAGATCAAGCTCTGTATTAAGAATTGTATTGTTTCATGGTCTTCTATTTGATTGGACAGTATTTTTCCAAAGCTTTCAGCTTTAAACCAAGATAGATGAACACTGAACTCTTACAAACAGTGTGCCTTATTTGCCTTAATGGAGCCTGTGGAAGAGGAGGAGGAGGAAAGATTCCATAAGGAAAGACCGTCCTCAGGAGCAGAGCGGGTGGCGTCACCCAGAGGTACAAAAGCCTGTCCTACTTGTCTGCAGGCCCAGCCCGTTTAAAGAGGCCTCATCACATTCACTGGAGTCAGCTGTGATGGCCCAGTGGGCTTCTACGCCCATCTGTCCCTCTCAGTCCAGAAAAAACTATGGCTGAGGTTGGAAGAACGTCCCAGAAGAACTGGTAACCTCTCAGCTCCCTTCCAATTCTGACATTCCTCAACTCTTACCTTTCTTATGCTTACATGTCAGCTTAACTCTGGACACTGGTACCTCGACCTTGTGCATTATTCCAGCATGACACTACTTTCTGTGAATTTGCTGGGACTTCGGCTTATCTGTGGAGTTACTAGCACTTGTCTTTTACTGTCACCCACTCAAGTCAAGGCTGGCCTAAAGCACAGGTGGCACCTGAGCACAGGTGGCCCTAAAGCGGCAGGGCTGTTCCTGTGGCAGCACACAGTCTGTATCCAGCGACTCTGATTGTGGCGAGTGCTGAAGCAGAGGTTTCTCAAGACTCCGTACTCGGTTAAGGCCATGAAAACAGCCTGACACAGAAGAACAATTTCAGATGCTTCAGCGGTACAGATCACTGAATTTATGGATGGTCACTTTTAAGCCAACTCTTTATTCTCATACTCCAGAAGCCTTTATTTTCACCTCTAACGTTCCCTTCTAGCAAATGACCACAAAATCCAGACCAGAAACTTCCCGGTCTGCCATGCACAGTCCAGGAAGCGCTTGCTCTGTGTCCTGTGGAAGTCGCCCCCTGCTTGGGAAGGAGGGGCTGACAGAGCCCGTGTCGGCAGAGAGGTAGTTCTTGCTTAAAAAGTAAACGGGCTGTTTCCCACACACTGTGACTTCACAGCTGACCCGTGGTACTTGGTTTCATTGGCAAGTTTCCAGTATCTCTCTCGCAACAGGAATGCTGCACTTTTCGGTTGTCTCTGACGAGTGAAGATCCCTTTTCTATTGCCTATCGCCCTCTGTGGTGCTAAAAACAAGGCAAAAGGTATTTCAGATGACTTCTGATGGGCTAA